>NC_134856.1:88547932-89268557 GCF_049852395.1 Peromyscus maniculatus bairdii | reverse complement strand
ATAAATCTTATAGTATCTGATATGTGTCCTTTAAGTATGCATGTATTTCCTTAGGTGAGAAGGAACAAAAGTACTCAAAGAGGGTTGAGGAGTTGGCTCAGATGGTAAAGTGTAACTTTGTAAGCATGAGGACTAGAGTTCAGATCCCAATTGCCTAGTGGAAATGGCCATCTGCCTCTATTCCAACTACCTGGAGGCAGAGCCACAATGCTGCCACAGTGAGCTGGGTAGCTAAACTCCATTTATCAGACAATTCAGAGTTCAATTGAAAGGTTAAGGACATGAATCCCAGGCCTCCACAGTTATGTATATGTATATTCATGAGTATCTACAGAAACACATTACCTCCACACATACAAATGCATGTGTGCATTCATGTGCTACACACACACACACACACACACACACACACACACACACACTTATAACAACCCACGGGGCTGGAGTTATAAATAATGTGAGCCATCCTTCATGTTACTAAGCACTGAGGTGGGGTCCTTTGTAAAAGCAGTATGACCCTTAACTGCTGGGCCATCTTTCTGGCCCCTCATTGTGATTGTTGGAAATATGACTAAATTAGGTGTTCAGTAATTTTTTTCTTTTTTTGCCTCATGAGTTTATCAAATGATTTTCTTTCAGTATCACATCATGTTAGTGCATTCATAACTTTCTTCTGTGGTGTTGCACCAGAAAGAACTGAAATTGAAACTGATAGATGTAGATGTAACCAACCGTCTTATTAAATAAGAAACACAGAACCAATGTAAAAGAGAAAGCCGAGACATGCGTTGGCTTTACAGGCAGGGGCCCTGTTCGGCAGGGCAGGCCTGAGTTGTTTGTAGCACCGGCTTTAAGCAAGCAGCTCACGGTTAGTCCGACTTGAGGCCAAGCAGACCTGGGCCCAGGCTAGGGAGTAGACCGCTCAGACTAGGAAGCCAACTGCCCAGGATGGAAAGGGCCAGCCGCCCTTGCAGGAAACCAGACCTGTTGCCAAGCCAAGCGGTTTTTAATGGATTCTTGTCTCGTTGGGTGCCAGATGTAGATGTAACCAACCATCTTATTAAATAAGAAACACAGAACCAATGTAAAAGAGAAAGCCGAGAGGTCAGAGCTCAGAGCTAAAATCTCACCCTTCCTCCTGCGGTGGTCCTAGCTCTCCGAAAGAGAACTATTTCCTGTGTGTAAGTCTTTTCATCGTCTTTTGTTCTGCTTTCTCATTGGTTGTAAACCCAGACACGTGACTGCCTTGTCACTGTCTGTATGTACAGCCCCCCAGGTCTTAAAGGCATATGTCTCCAATGCTGGCTGTATCCCTGAACACACAGAGATCTACCTAGCTCTTCTACCAAGTGCTGGGATTAAAGGCGTGTGCCACCTCCACCACACTCTTGCTATGGCTCTAATAGCTCTGAACCCCAGGCAACTTTATTTATTAACATACAATCAAAATCACATTTCAGTACAATTAGAATACCACCAAAGATAGATGTGGTGGTATTGTGTTCCCCAAAATATTGTGCACCCTAATAAACTTATCTGGGGTTAGAGATAGAACAGCCATTAGATACAAGGGCTAGAAAATGGTGGCACTCACACCTTTAATTCTAGCATTCCAGAGACAGAAATCCCTCTGGATCTCTGTGAGTTCAAGACCATACTGGAAACAGGCAGGCATGGTGACTCACACCTTTAATCCCAGAAAGCGAGCCTTTAATCCCAGGGCATGGTGGTAGAAAGCAGAAAGGTATATAAGGTATGAGGACCAGACACTAGAAGCATTTGGCTGGTTAAGCTTTTAGCTGGTTAAGCATTCAGGCTTTTGAGCAGCAGTTCAGCTGAGACCCATTCTGGATGAGGACTCAGAGGCCACCAGTCTGAGGAAACAAGACCAGCTGAGGATCCGGTGAGGTGAGGTAGCTGTGGCTTATTCTGGTTCTCTGATCTTCCAGTTCACCCCAATACCTGGCTCAGGTTTGATTTAATTAATAAGAGCTTTTAAGATTCCTGCTACAGAGAGATGAAATGCTAATGTTCAAAGTAAGCCTAAAGAAAAATTGTATCCTGCCGGGCAGTAGGGGCGCATGCCTTTAATCCCAGCACTCAGGAGGCAGAGGCAGGCAGATCTCTGTGAGTTCAAGGCCAGGCTGGTCTACAAAGTGAGTTCCAGGAAAGGCACAAAGCTACATAGAGAAACCCTGTCTCGAAAACAAACAAACAAACAAAAAAGTTGTATCCTTAAAATGTGCCTAAATTTTCTTTAAGTACATGATTCTCATATAATAAAAAATAACACTCATCATTATTGTGTGTATGTTTGGATTATATGTATGACTGTGGGAGCATGTGTATCACACAGCACTGATGTGGAAGTCAGAGGCCAACTTCCAGAAGTAGTGTCTCTTCTTTTACCATGGATTCCAGGGATTGAACTCAAGTCATCAGACTTGTGTGGCAAGTGCTTTTACCCACTGAGTGATCTTGCTGGTCATTAATGCATTACTTCTTATCTCAATACAGTTCACATCTAGTAAATTTAGTAAGTTGATAATCTTAATGTTGAGTTTCCTGGCATCCTGATAGATGTACATCTTCAAAGACTCACAAATTCTGTAAGGCAAAATAGTTGTGTGCTATTTTTCATTTTTTAGTTTCACAGATTTCACTACAGTCTTCCAGGGGTCTTATCCAAGAGTGGCCTGAGAGCTTTGTCCTAAGAAATAGAGAAATTAAAGTGATGTTACTTAGAAATGTAGAAATGGGATTTACTTTTAACCAGTGAGAGATTCTAAAATATTGGTCAATTTGGCTCATTTTTCCATGAAAATGGGGACCAAGCATTTTGCAAGTTATTAGAAAAAAACTCTCATGTAATACAATAGCAATCTTCCTTATGTCACTTTGCATACAGAATTATTTCATTCCTCTGCAAGTTGGAGATGTTGACTCCTCAGTCTGCTCAGTATGGACTACAGAGGGGGGTCAAGAGAGGAAGAGTAGAGGTACTATTTGGACCTGTGTATGCAATTTGATAAATATTACATTTGAGTGTCTCTCAACCTCTTTTGGAATCAACTTGAGCAATCCTATTCACGTTGAAATGAAAATTAAGGCAAAAAGATGAAATAGTTGGAAATAGGGTGAGATGGAAAGCCCCACCCAACAACTGTGTCAAAACCAACCAAAACAAAGAAACAAGTTAAAGAGAAGGGAAAATAGCTATTTTTTCCTACTTCCTAGGGTAATTAAATTCTTTATTTTTTATACTGAGCTGGCTGCATTATATATGCAGAAATATATAAAAATATACATATATGTATGTAACAATAATAAATGAAAACAGGCCATGAATTTGAAAGAAAGCAAGGATGGGTATATGGGACAGGGGAAGTTTGGGGAGGAAATAATATAATTATATTGTAATCTCAAAAAGTAAAAGAAATACTTTTTATTTCAAAACACAATTTCAATATTACAGAAAATCTACACTCCTTCATTTTGGCTATGATGCACACATATTTCCCTATCCCAAACTCCTATAACCACTGACATATCTCTCCCATGTTATTAGATAACAGTAATATATTTAAGAAATGACATATAGAGTAAAAGATTTTTAAAAAGAGAGAGGTTCCACTAGTTGAAAACTGGAGACCCACAGACATTTATCTATGTGTCATCAAAATAACAATGTCAAAGACAACCACAATGTCAGTATGTGGCCATAGCTGTATGAATTATCCCTTGCCTGTCTGTAACTGCTTGTAAGTGAATATGGATGTGTCTTCTAATTCTTGTTCTCCACTTTGTTTTCTTAATCTACATATTCAGAAATGCTTTGATGTTTTGCACAACACCCAGTTTGTTTTTCCACCCATCACATAATTCCACCTTTGAGTTAGACATTCACACAGTCATGGAATCAAATATCATAGAGCTGCTGACTAATTTTTAACTTGGTCTGGGATGTCTTTTGCTATGTGAATATGTGTTGCTCTGATTGGTTGATAAATAAAGCCATTTGGCCTATGGCAAGTCAGGTTATAGCTAGGCAGGAAATTGAAGAGAGAGACAGGAAGAAGAAAGGCAGAGGGCAGGGAGACACCAGCACCACCAGGAAGAGCAATATATGAAAATACTGGTAAGCCACAGCCAAATGGCAACTTTTAGATTAATAAAAATGAATCAAATTAGAAGAGCTAGTTAGCAAGAAGCCTGTCATAGGCCACACAATTGGCAGTTAATATTAAGCCTCTGAATGATTTTTTATAAGTGGCTATGGGACCTTGGGGCCTGGTGAGAAGGGAGAAACCTTCCAGCCACATTTGGCACCCAACATGGGGCAAGAGTTTCCACCTAAGACCTAAGAAAGCTTAAGAAGAGATCATAAGATACCTCCACTGTAGACTACTAGCAATGGTCGAAAGAGTGCCTGATCTGACCCACTCTGGTGATCAGATAGCCAAACACCCTGTCATGATAGAACTCTCATCCAGTGACTAATGGAAGCAGATGCAGAGATACACAGCGAAACCCCAGGAAGAGCTCCAGGAGTCCAATCAACAAGAGAGGAGGGATTATATGAGCAAGAGATATTGAGACCATGATTGGAAAAAGCACAGGGACAAATAACCAAACTCGTGGAAACACATAAACTGTGAACCAATATCTGAGGAGCCCCCATGGAACTGGACCAGGCCCTCTGGATAAGTGAGACAGTTGGCTAGCTTAAACTGTTTAGGAGGCCACCAGGCAGTGGGAATGGGACCTGTCCTTGGTGCATGACCTGACTTTTTGGAATCTAGGGCCTATGCTGAGACACTTTGCTCAGCCTTGGTGTAAGGAGGAGGGGACTGGACCTGCCTCAACTAAATCTACCAGGCTGGGCTGACTCCCCAGGGGAGACCTTGCCTTGGAGGAGATGGGAATGGGAGGGGGGAATGGGGCAGAAGGCTGGGGGGTGGGAGGAGGAAGGACAGAGGAATCCTTGGCTGATATGTAAAATTAAATTAATTATAAAATAAAAAGAGTTTTTAAAAAAGAAGAGATTATAAATATAGCTAAGAGTACCTTCCTAGTTCATGTTGCTCGCGGAAGGCCATAGTACAGTAATATGTCCCCTGGCCATGGTGGGTCCATGGCATGTGGTCCTGACCTACAGCATGGTGGTTTCCCATCACAATACACAGAGTTGTCTCCATGTCTCCAAGCTACTCAGTATGCTAAGTGACAGATTTAGCTTTTGCTAGTATAGACCGAAGGGGGAAAAAGTTCCTAGGCTACACGGTGCTTCTTGGAGACAAAGACACACTGCTTCCTGGAGTTGGTGGTAGTTATATCTTTGCCATGTTGAAAAGCTGAGATAGGCAGAGTCAGCAGACAAAGCTGCTGTACTTAGCTATACAGCTTAACAGTTTAAAATCTCTCCTGGTTTAAAAAGGATTATAGATTCACAACGAAACAGATTCAGATGGAATAAAACTCTAAACTGTTTACACTGTATGTAAAAATAGACTTAAAAGTGAGGAAAAATATATATAGTTATATAAAGAAAAAGATAGTTTAAAAAAATAATGTCCTTAAAGAGACAGTAAAAGTAATATAAAAAATAATCCACAAAAAAGATGAAAATCACACAGAAATTCTGGATTATATTGTCTTTGGAATTTTTTACTACAGAAAGACATTTGATTGCAAATGCTCCTGAGTTAAACATATATATTAAAGGTATTTTGACTTCAAAAT
Source organism: Peromyscus maniculatus bairdii (assembly GCF_049852395.1). NCBI lineage: Eukaryota > Metazoa > Chordata > Mammalia > Rodentia > Cricetidae > Peromyscus > Peromyscus maniculatus. Next base: position 89,262,815 of record NC_134856.1, on the reverse strand, counting down.
TTGGATCTAAGGATACGTTGCTTTGAAAAGGAGGCTTTGTTTTTGTTTTCACAGTAAGCAAGAGGCAATGGATTTGTTCCAGGTTAAGATACATCAGACTTGATCAGCCAAGACCCCCTAAAATGTCTCTGATGACACCATGGTCCAGATGATCCAACATCCAAAATCAACTTCAAAGCAACTGGCTGAAATAATCCATTCTTTATAGGCCACAGCCAGCATTTAACCATAATTCTTAATTTTCTTAGGATCCCCATAATATTGCCAGCACTCCCGACCAACAAGTAGTAGTATGAAAAGCTATGCCCAAATTCCCAAAATATTGTTTATAAATGTTTATTATTTAAAGGGGGTTGATTATAAATAAATCTCTATATAAAGAAAAAAGGAGGTATGATATAGATATGATAGGATGAAAGGGTAGATTATTGAATCTTTTAAAGAGCAACAACTTGTTTAAAATATTTTACATTGTTATAGATTTTAGTTTATTACAAATTTAATGTTAATTTTATTATACTGTATATATATTTCTACTCTTGTTTAAGGTATATGTTTGTGCAGCTCATTTAAAATTGTAGTATATAATTAAGAAATATAAATTAATAGTCATCTATGATAATCAAACTTATATTCATGTTAATTTTTTTATGTATATAAAGGCATATTTTAACTAGGTAGGTAATCTTCAAACACTTCAAAGACTTACAAAATATGGCATTTAAAATGTTTTAAAAACTTAGGTTTCCTGGACAATGAGACACATCTGCTGTTGGCAGCACCAATTTACTTTAAAGAAGAAGATGGGCATCAAAGACACGCCATATGGCATTTATCTTCTTTTTGGCAAAACTGGCCATTTGGGCAAGAAACTGTTTGTGCCTGGACTGCTTGATAAAATGTTGTATCAACTGGATATACAGGACCCATGGAAAAATGACTACTACATTTGCCAAACAAAATGAAATGGTCCTTCAGGTTCCTGCTTCACAGGGGAGACTGCCAAATATTCTATAGACACAGAGAGAATTGACTAAAAAACTCGAGGCTTATTGGCTAACGATGGATGCCCCAACATTACAGAGGACTTTGGATGACTATTCAGGCAGACAGTTGTCTGTTATTTCCAGAATTTTGGAAGTTGCTTACAATGCATTTCCTGTTTGCTTAGGTAATATTATATCCTTCTGCGGTCTTTGATATAGTTGAAGAGTATATAGTTGTAATTATAGTTTTCCTTAGTCATAATAAAAGATAAATTAGATATAAAACTTTAGACTCACAAATATAGGATAGATAAAATATTTTCTTTAATTTTGCCAAATGCAAATAGACTAGATATTGTAACTATAATTCTTGCTTGATAACTGTTCTATTATATGCAATTTTACTATAATAAAGTTAAAATCTTCCTTTTTGATTAGACAGAAAAGGGAAAGTGCTCTGGGATGTCTTTATGTACACTGTGAATATGTGTTGCTCTGATTGGTTGATAAATAAAGCCGTTTGGCGTATGGCAAGTCAGGTTATAGCTAGGTGGGAAAGTGAAGCAAGAGAGAGAGGAAGAAGAAAGGCAGAGAGCAGGGAGACACCAGCACCGCCTGCCAGGAAAAGCAAGATATGAAAATACCGTTAAGTCAAGGCCATGTGGCAACTTACAGATTAATAAAAATGGGTCAAGTTAGACAAGTTAGCTAGCAAGAAAGCCTAAGACAGGCTCTTAGGCCATGCAATTGGCAGTTAATATTAAGCCTCTGAATGATTATTTTATAAGTGGCTGTGGGACCTTGGGGCCAGGTGAAACTGGAGAAACTTTCTGGCTACATAATCTGAGTAATTTATATGAAGTTTTAAGGTTTAATTGGTTGCCCTTTATTTATTTGATGTCACTGACATTACAATTCTTCTATTTTTCCCCTGTTACTGAAAATAGATTTTTTTTTTTTTTGTTTTTTTTCAAAACAGGGTTTCTCTGTGTAGCTTTGCACCTTTCCTGGAACTCGCTTTGGAGACCAAGCTGGCCTCGAACTCTTATACAATACATCCCAATTATAGTTTCCCCTCCCTACACTCCTCCCAATTCCTCCCTACCTCTTCTTTAGTCTCTGTGAGCTCATATGTGTCTTGCTTAGTGGATTGAGAGGGCCTTGTTCTCCTGGTGTCCTCCATCCACTCTGGCTCTTACAATCTTTCTGCCTCTTCTTCGTCAGGATTCCCTGAGATCTGAGGGGAAGGATTAAACGAAAACCTCCCAGTTAGACTCCCTCTCCACATAATGTCTGGCTGTGGGTCTCTGTACCTGTTACCATCTGCTCCTGGAAGAAACCTCTCTGATGATAACTGGATTAGTCATTGATCTGAGTATAGCAGAATGTCAGTAAGCAACCAGTGTCTGATTTGACTTAAGGCCCACTCCATGAGAAGGAGCCCATACACAGCACTGCTTGGGTAACCAAGAACCAGACAGTATATAGCTAGTTACCTAAGTAAATACAAGCACTACTGTTCTAAAAATAAATAAATGAAGTTACTCATAACAATATTCTAGTATACTGTAGCATCACTATGTACTCATTCTAGTATACAGTGCCTTATCCAGTCAGCATCAGAAAATGCAATTCTTAATATCTCTTAAATCTTCCTAATGTCTTACTTTGTGAAACTTCCTTTTTTTTCTTTCATTTGTACTGTATCTAATCACGAAAGTAATTGATATGTTGTACAGTACACATAGATGTATCTAGACACCTGGAAGGGTGGTAGAATGTCAAAATTCTTCAAAGCGAGGTATGTCCAGGACTTTTCAATTTTAGGCAAGTATATATTTACATCTCTCTAGAAAACCTTATTGATAAATTAGGAAATTTATTAAAAGTTGAAGAAGAAAGTATCACATTACACTGTTACCATAAGTTACAAGGGGTAACTCCATATCCAGCATGTTATGATATGACATGTGAGATTTTAGTTAATGGAGAAATATAAATATAAAAAACTTTATTTGACCAAGATATACTAGTTTGGTGATCTCAGAACACCAACCCCCTCCAAAGTCACAGAACTTTGTTTTGGAGGACTTCAGTTGAATGTTTATAACATGAATAAACCAAACAGATGATTGCTAGAATAAACAAGACCATATCTAGATAATGAAATAGTATGCAGCCACTACAATTTGAATTAGACCTCTGTGCACTGGCATCGGTACTATCAATGATTTGGTCAGGAGATAAAAAGAAATGATTTTGTAATGATGTGTTTTCTATGGTCACATATGTACAATTCATATTAACATAAATATATTTGCACTCACATACAGATAGTAAGTGACCTCATTACCTAACTTTTGCCAGTAAACAGCTCATCCAAACAAAAACTAAAAAGAGTAATGCTGGAGCTAACTGATGTCATAAACCAAAGGCCCTAACAGATATTTACAGAACATTTCACCCTAGCACAAAAGAATATACCTTCTTCTCAGCAGTTCAAGGAACCTTCTTCCACACTGAGCATATATTCAGACACAAAGCAAGTCTCAACAGCTATAAGAAAATTGTAATGATACCCTGCATCATATCAGAATACCACTGATTAAAACTGGATATAAATATTAGCAGAAACATAAGATTATAACCATTCTTCATTACACTTATTAGAATTGGGAGAAGTAGTAGTTATTTGTCATTATAATTACTTTATAGGTAAAGAAGTGCCTTAGAGTTTGCTGTGGAAATTGTGTGTTGTGCCTGTATTTGAACCAATTCTGCTAGAATTAACTTTATATCCCTAAAATACATAAATATACTTCAACTATTTTAAAATCATTTTGAAGATTATGCCTCCATTAACATTCTTTTTTCTTGTTCCATTATTAAATACTAGATATGCATTTTTCTTTCAGCCTTATGCAAATGGGCTAGAAAATGAATCCCAAGAGTGAGGACTCATTGCTCTGCAAATTGACAGAAAACTGCCATTATTGCCAATGTAAATTAAGTAGCATACTTTAATATTGTTCAGAGTTGTTCTCACAGGCAGTTTTACATCATAAATGCCAAATTAACTCTAGCAAATTATGTTACTGATAATAAGATTATTCACAAAAATATCATCTTATCCCAAATATAAAAATACACCTACAGATTCAAAAATTGGGTGAATTCTGAAAGAAGAATTGAACAAATATAGCCTATTTGATTCTCAGAATTACCTGAAACAAATTTTTCTGGAGAGATTGCTTTTCAGTTGGTAGACTAATAGAATCAATTTATGATTAAAACATATTGTTATCTATAATGTGCCTAGGATCTTGTGTATTAATTCAGAAAACGATGTTATCAGAGTCCTTAAGAGCTATGTATTTTCGTAAATTTTTTGCCTTTAATTCTTAGCTTTTTATGATACACTATACTATTATATAGATATTATAAGAATATAAAATTATTTTTTCCAGAAGAGCTAAAAATATGGATAGCTTATAATTTTCTAGATGAAGTAGTTTTGGATAAAATTTGTTTGGAAATAAACACCCCATTGTGTAATTATGTGATATGCAAAGACATGCAAAAACAATAAAATCTTTCAATCTACATGATCTTTAGTTTGAAGCTTGTTATTTGAAATTCTTTTCGAATGTATTTAGACAATGATTATTGAGTACCTGGAAGACCTATTTAAAAGTGATGGACTGTGCGATCATATTTTACACGAGTTAGAACAGCTTTATTACTTAGCTAGGAATATTTTATACAGACCATTCTTCAGATCTTGTAACTATCATATGTTATATCCCACATAAACTATTACTAAAAATGAAATTTACAGTGTTTTTCTGGACTATATCTTCTTGATTGGTAAGATTCAGGCTTCAATTAATGTTTCCCATTATTTTCAGTAGTTCTTATCAGGAAGCAACATGTGTTTTCCTTTGTCAGTTAGTACTGTAGATATTACAGTGATGGTACTTAATAAATGTTTAAAGAATAGATGAGCTAATGATCATAGATTTTAGATTAAGAATTTAGAGAGGTCTCCTTTTTCTTAAAAAATGTGTGTGTTTGTTAAACTAGTATATTGGAATCCATATTTGTGATTGTTATTATCTATGAAGTTTATGTTATTATCTCAAAAATTACTAATATTTGGGCTAAGGAGATAACGCAGTGGGTCAGAGCACTTGCTCTGCCAGCATAAACACCTCTTTCCAAGTCCTCAACATCTTCATGAAAGGCAGGATGTGTCTGCTGATGCCTGTAACTCTAGCAGTGAAGAATGGAGCAGGTAGATTCCAAAAACTCCCTGGTCAGAATGGTGAGCTTCTGGTTTAGAAAGAGATCATGTTTCAAGTTAATAAGATGGAGGGCTGTTCGGAAAGGTACCTGATTCCATGCTCTTGCTTCTTCATGTTAATGCACTAGTCCATGTATCCACTCAGTCTCATTACACACATAACACACACACACACACACACACACACACACACACACACACACGCACACCACAATTACCAATTCGAACTTTTTATTTGCCTGTCTCTACAATTGTTTCAATTATTTGCTTATAAACATTAGTCTTGTATTAAATGTTCCATGTAAGTTTACAAACTTTTGTATGATTATTAGTTTTCCAATAATTCAATGAATAATTCAAACTCGTCCTGTATATTAACTTCTATATGTCTCACTAACAACAGGGAAATAATTCCATTGAATAAGGCTTAACATCCTGTGTTCTATAATTTTTTTTAAACCCTAGAGCTATAGACTGTTTTCTTAGCACACATCTATTGCAAGCAGTCAGACAAAAAAAGAAAAGGAGAAATCAGTTCAAAAATAGAGGTATAATATTTAAAGACATGTACACATGTGTATAAAAAGTACCACAATATTTCTCTTCTTAAAATGTTTGTTTATTTTATTTAATGGGAATAAGTTTGTGTGTTTGCATATATGTATGTGTACTGTGTGTGTATAAACTCAAAGAAGTCAGAAGAGAGCATTGAATCCATTAGATCTTGAGTTACTGACATTTGTAACCTACCATATGGGTCCTGGGAACCAAACCTGGGTCCTCTGCAAGAACAGTCAGTACTTTCAGCTACTAAGCCATTTCTTTAACCCCCAAGAATCATACATTTTACTACAAGCTTCAAGGAACGCCACACACACACACACACACACACACACACACACACACGCACACACACACACACACACCATTCCTGGACCATGGGATATCCTTGCTCAAACTATGTAAGTCATTTTTCTGCTAGGTTGATAAAAACAATTGACTGTTCCATGTGGACAATTTTTAAAATTACTGATGCCATTACCATCTCATAAATTAAATTTGTAACATTGTGGCCAAAATAGAGCAGTTGGAAGGATTAATGTGTGTGACACTGGAGGGAAAGACTCTGTGGCATGTGCATAGAAGGACATATGTCAGGCTGATCCTGACAGAAAACGCACTAATCCCGCACACCTTGAGAATAATGGAGAATTCTTATGGCAAACTGTCACCTCTGCATAGTGGATAATCTGTTATAAGATTTTACTGGTGGTGTCATAATAACCAAACTCAAATATAAACACATGTAAATTCATTTTAGGGTGTTATTACAATGTTAAAATTTAAGAGCACTTAAGCAGAACTAAGCTACTAAATCACATTTTAGAAGATCAAAGCTCTTCAAATGCACACACATGATAACACACATATGTCTTCTTACAGGATGAGTTTGGAGGCTAAAACACATTTTCACAATTCTAAGATCAAACATAGTTCTTGAACCAAAACATATTCTGAAAATTGTATGTTGTTTATTGAGACAGGATGTTATACAGAAGTAAAAGTAGGAACAACTGCCTTGGTATTTTAAAGGTGAACTTAAGACAGCCAAAACCCAGAACAGGAAGACCAAAATGCCTTTAATTTGATCATTGTGCCTGCAAAATGCCACAAACATTATTTTTTTGAAAGCTATGGAGATGTATCCTGATGCTTTGAAAGTATCTCATTCTTCTTAGTAAACTGAAGTATTTCTAGTCCCTTATTTCCTACCCCCAGCTTCATCAGTGTCATTAAAGCTTGCTGGTGCTATCTGCTTTAGTCATCGGAGGTATTCACCGACTGCACTCTCTTCTGAACTATAGCAGAGATAATGTATCTGGGTTTCCTTAGTGATATTCTGAACACATTTTTCCAGTTTTTCCATCCAGAGCACATACTTCTGGTGGAATTCCTGTTGTGTGGGAGGCCAGCTAAACTGCATTCACACACTAGCACTCCCAGATGTGCCCCCCTTGGTTTATTCCAGTCTCTCTGTCTCAGCAGCCAGACACGTGTTGTTGAAGTCTGTTCTTTCGCATCTGAGCCTGATAACTACAAGGAGCTTGTGAGCTGTTTATTTATCTGATTGGTATCGCTTCTGTGTGTGTGTGTGTGTGTGTGTGTGTGTGTGTGTGTGTGTGTGTGTGTTTATGCGTGTGCACATTTAGGTATTCTTGCTTACTTCTTTTCTATTAAAATCATGTAAAAATTTGCTTCCAGGACAAACTACCAACTGATTAATTACATTAATTGGGGATAGTAAGGGCAGATTACAAAGCAAATGCATGCAAATCAGTATGCATCCAGGATGATCAGATATTGTGTCCTGTTATGAAAAGTAGTATTAAATAAGGCTATAAAGATAGGGAAGAAGAAGAGAACTGTTACCATTAAATGTCACACAGCACGCATTGATTTTTAAAAAATCATCAATGAAATGAACATTTAACACACACACACACACAAATACTCTGGTTTCTCATTAGATCATATAAATCTTTAGCAATGTAAAGCATATACACAAAAGTAAGATTTTTAATGGAGGCCAGGAGATGAGACACACAACAACATGGATGTTTGTTTTAGTCACAGGAAGGCCCTGTGGTGATGACTGCAGGCAGACACCTGCACCATCTGTTTTTGTCAACAAGCCTTTGATATGAACACAACACAGTCATTTCCCACTAGGATGTGTTCTTCCGGACCTGGGTAGAACTTCTGTTCACCTGGAACATGACTATTTCTTGAAAGAATTTTCCATTATATTATATGACTCAAAGAGGTGAGTATTGGGAGGAAAAAGGAAATCATGTCTGAAGTTAAAAGCTTGCTTGAACTTCTCCCTCTCTCTCTCTCTCTCTCTCTCTCTCTCTCTCTCTCTCTCTCTCTCTCTCTCTCTCTCTCAGTGCAGTGGTGATCATTAGGGGCATGAGAGGTGAGATTTGGAGAGCAACATCACAGCCATACAACCATCACTGTTCTGAAGCTATTCAAATACCTGGGGGAGATATAGAGAAAACTGAGGAGAGATAATTGACACATAATACTATAATAAATGGTACTGTGCATACAACTGATGAAAATACATCATTCAGAGGAAATGATCACAACTCTTTGTCAACTGATACCCTACATTAGGGAAATATCCAATGAGTAAAGTCCCAATGCCCTCAAAATTTGGTCAGACACGACAACCGTCTATGTGTTGTTATTTATTCTTATGAAGTACACAAAATCCACACAATATATGTCTGTATGGATGAAATATTTTTGTTCACATTTGAGGTAAACATTATCTTTATTTTTCAAATCAAGGAAATTAAGAGTACAGCTTAGCAAGAAAAGGAAACATCTTATCTGGCCTTCTGAAAATTCAATTGTTTTATTACCACATCTCAGTATATAATAGCTATTTTTAAAACACAAATCACAGGCTTTTAATGTTATGGAGAGAATAATGAAATCAATAATATCTGAATGTATGGTGAGCACTGTGGGTAGCAGAGATTCATATTTTCATTTCTTAACTTTCCATCATAAGAACAATCTCCAACTTTGACTTTCACCAGGAAGATTTCCCTGGTCTTGGAAGAGCAAATGTTTTCCTGGTTTAATTAACTCCAAGGAAGTGGTTTCCTTCAGTGCTAACATCCCCACAGGGGATCCTATCATGGATGGATTTCCTATGTTGATGAGTTACTTTTTACTTTCTAAGTCATCTCCATAATCATTGTTTATTTTGAAGAAATGGAGAGTTTCTGTTTACTGTAGAGAAACACATTTTTTTTTAAATTGTATGAGTAGGATGAGGCAAAGAGGGAAGGAAAAAGGGAACTTGTTTAGTGTAAGATGAACTGTTGGGTTAACTGCCCAAATGAGAACTTTCCCATACTGTCTTAGGGATGAAAGCATATCCTGATTAGCAACCCTCCCGAAGTTCAGAGGGTTAGAGGTGACTCAGCCTCCATGAATGTGATCTGCTCTTATTTAAAGAAAGGACCCTGAGTCATGTGGAGTTGTGTCGAAATGTGTGGTATGTCATGTTATTTTAAAAAGACAGCTTGGAGAGAGGAAATTGAACTATCTTTTTTTTTTTTTTCAGAGAACTTTGCCCTTCTGTAGAAGTCATTTCCCACACATCTCACTTACTCTCTGGTGCGGCTGTGCTGTATTTTTATCATAGCTATATCCCTAATGACTTCTCATGTCAAGCTTGTGATGAGAACTATTTTTCATTAATATTTATCCTCAGATGCTGTTAAATGCATTGCTTACAGCTGAATACATTTACTATTGATCTCCTATCATTTTGATGGCTCGTCTCTCTGAAAGGATGCCTGAACACATGTATTTGTTATTTTTAACAATAGAAAGAAGTACATAAACTTAAGTAAGCTTCAGTTGTCTTAGCTAAGAAAATTAGGAGCAGTGCCGATTTTGCTTGTATTCTGAATTTGTAATTACATATAAAAATTCTTTAAAAAGTAAGAAAATAAAATAAAAAAGACAAAGTATAAACAGCCAAAGGGCTGTCAGGGGAGTAAAAGGCAGTTTCTACAGAGGTGTGATCTGTGGTAGGTTGACTGTGCTCCAGTGGATGGTCCCACACACATGTGCACATCGGAAACACAAATTAAATTCAGTGAGTTATTATAAAAACATAAACAGGAACATGAAGTTAAGAGGACGTGTGTGTGTATGAGCAATTCAGGAATCTGAGTGGGGGAAAGTGGGATGAGCATAGTTCCATTTGTATAAAATTCTCAAAGAATAAATTAAAATATTACATAAAATAAATAAGTAAATTTAAAAAAAAAATCGAAAGTACCTTGATGGGTAAGATTATACTTAGTTACGATGGACTATAACTTCATGGTTCATGATCAAGTATGAAGTCTTAAATGAGGACATGTCCAGGTGCATAAGTAGTCCTGTTTTCATAAATCTACTTTCAATTTTGAGTGTCTCTCTCTATACAATAGGGATATTATATATTTCAATTTCAATTTAGATAAGTTTCCTCTGGGCCTATGACTCAGTTCAATCAACCAAACAAGTGATTTAAACCACTCCCAGCCCTGAAGCTAAAACACTGAGTCAGGAAATCCTATCCATACTTTCAACATGGTCCAACTTTTGTTTGTTTCAATCTCAATCTAATGCCCTAAAGATAGATTTCCATTGTTGTCCCTATTTTTGGTGACGGTAATTGGCCAAGTATGCCACTGCTTGGGTATGAATTACAGTCTATCACAAGTTTTGGAATTGAGTCTAATTGCAGATTTAGATGGAAATAAAATATTTGTAGCAGACTTTAAGGGTTGGCAGGGCTCAATTTCAGTGCTATTGGTGGGAGGTGCATGTTAGAATGTGGTGCTGAAGTCCTGTGGCTTAACAAGCTCTGCCTCCACTAGAATATAAAGAAGGCTGTCAGAAGTAAGGACTTTATGTTCATAGCTTCACCAGAATTTGCTCATATATAACCATCCAAAATTCCTGGATCCCACTACTTCACAGTCTTTATCCTAATTTTTATTAAAAAGACTCATTGAGCCCTGGAATTCAGTGTGAGCTATAATTGACCCAACCTAAACTGAAGTTTCATTTTCAGAAGTATTTACCCTGTGGCTATGAGATAAGAATGTCTTTCTAAGCAAACTTTGTGTCTTTTATAGAACATTTCCTACAAATTTAGCACCCTGTATTCATCATTCACATTCTCAAATTCTTCAGCATGATTAGGAGATACCAAACAACCTAATTGTTATCTTCCTTTCTACATAAAAATCTGACCATTTGCTCTGTTCTCAATATACTCTATACTCGTCAAGCAGAACTTCACCCTAAATAGACACTAGTTGGAAATATGGAAATATTTCTTATTTCCTTTTAAAATATTTATTCTATGTATATATTATATTATATTATATTATATTATATTATATTATATTATATTATATTATATTATATTATATCATATCATATCACATCATATTATATTTATTATATTATATATGTGCCTATACACCCATTGTGAAGATATTGACAGAGACCACAAGAGGGCATCAAATCGCCCAGAGCTTGAGTTATAGGAGGTATAAACCACCTGATGTGGGTGCTGGGAATTAAATTTAGGCCCTGTGCAGCAAGATCAGTAAGAACTTGTAAGTTCTTCTTCTTTCTTTCATTCTTTCTTTAGTTCATTCTCTCTCTCTCTCTCTTTCTCTCTCTCTCTCTCTCCTTTCTTTTTTTTTTCTTTTAAAACAGGTATTCTCTGCATGACACTGACTGTACTGGTACTTTCTCTGTATACCCAGCTAGTCTCAAACTCAGAGATCCACCTGCCTGACTCCTGAGTACTCAGATTAAAGGCATGTGCCACTAAAATAAAAAAAAATTAAAAAATACAAATAGCCAAAGAGCTATCAGGGGAGTAAAAGGTAGTTTCTATAGAGGTGTGATCTGTGGTAAGTTGACCATGCTCTAATGGATGTCCCCATACACATGTGCATGATTTCTTTTCCTTCCCAAATACCCATCTCTTTGAGTCACATAAAAGAAACAGTCATGTTTCAGGTAAGCTGAAGTTCTATACAGGTCTGGAAGAACACATCCTGATGGGAAATGACACAGAAGAAAGTGACTGCTGAACTCTTCCAAGACAAGGTAGGACAATCCTTCAAAATTATTGCTTCACAGAAGCCTGTCATATATTCTAGGCCTGCAGTCTGAAAATAGATGTCCCAACATTACAGAGGAACCTTGGGGTAACTATCCAGGCAGCTAGATGTCTCTGTCATTTCTATAGCTCTGGAAGTTGCTTGCTCTGCACTTTCTGTTTACTCCAGTAATATTTTATCCTTCTTGGGTCTCTGATAGGGGGTGAAGACTAGCTAGTTATATAGTTTTCCTTGTTACCAAATTAAAAAAAAACTTACATAAAATATAAAAACTTTGTAAGGTTGAAAAGCATAAAAGCTTAAGTTGTTTATCTAAGAAGATGTTGTAAGGTCTAAAACGATATTTGTAGGATGATAAAACAAGTTGTGAAAGAAAATGGTTTAGGTATAAAACTTTGGACTCACTAAGATAGGACAGATAATACAGTACCTTCTCAGAATTTGTCAAATACAAATGGACTGGATATTATAAATGTAATTCTTGCCTGATAATTGTTCTTATTGTTTATAGTTTTACTATGTTAGAGTTAAAACCCTTCCTTTTTAATTAGACAAAAGGAGGAAATGTTGTGGAATATTTGTTTATACTGTGTGAAGATGTGTCACTGTTATTGGTTTAATAAAAAGCTGAGTGGATAATAGCTAGACCTAGACAGGAGAGAATATGCAGGACTTCTGGGCAGAGAGAAAGAGAGAGAGAAACTAGGAGGAATCTAGGTGCTCAATTTCTCCAGCAAACTCAGAGCAAGTAGAATGTGTTGGACTAAGAAGAGGCAACCAAACTATGTGGTAGAAAGTAGATTAAAGATACGAGTTAATTGTTATAAGAGCTAGTTGGGAAAAAGCTTAAGATAAGGCCAAACTTTCATAATTAATAAATAGTGTCTGGGTCATTATTTGTGGGCCAGTAGTGGTCCAAAGTTAGTCTGACCAGAAAGGTTACTACAGTTCTATGTTTTGAGCTCAAGTCATTCTAACACTCACACTCACCTGGTTCAAGAATAAAGAGATACCCAAAGGGGTTGTAGGATCATCTGTGGTATCTCACATCAACGCCAGGAAGCAAATGTCAAATAAGATTCACTTTAAAATGCTTCTCTTTATTTTTGTGATTCACCATCATCACTGGCAAGATTCTTGAATTCTGGGATACATAACTTATCCCTGGACAGCTGAGACCTTAAAGACCCAATGCAAAATTCTCCCCCATGCTAGCCATTTTCTTTCCCAATTTACCCTTTGTATCCTTTGTATTTTCCTACCTCTATGCAGAGGAGATTCTTGTTGTTATTCTTCATATTTATATTTAGAATCCAGCTATGTCGAGCATTGATTGAATGTCTGAGGACTTTCTCCCAGGGTTTATAATTGCTTAAGCAATGCTTCTTAATGGATATTTTAAGGTGTCTAGAAATAGTCTAAAAACCCACACTATTATTAAATCTTAGCTGCTTTTTCAAAAAGGATTTTCAGGACAGTTTCTATCATATTACCATAGCCAACAGCATACATTTAAGGTAGCTTATATATAAAATGTTGCATGAATCTGTTGTGAGTTTCATAGGTCAGTGTCTTAGCAGTCATCCACAATGAATTATGCTGTCACTCGCATCTCATGAGTATCCTTGTCTGTATTTTGTTCTCATTTCATGGGTTCTCACAATACACAGGATAACAGAAGAGAGTGCAAGAAATCCCATAAATAGAATGAATGTATCTTGCATTTTCTTGTCAAGTCCTTGAGGGCTCAGGGTTGTGAAAGAGAGGCATGATGGAAACTGAGGATGAGGAAGCCAAGATGAGAGCAAGAAAAAGAAGCCTTGAAGAAGAGATGGTCAACAATAGCCTCACATACTGTGTTCTTAGCTTGTGCTGATCTTGCTTTGAGATTGAACAAGCAAAAGTTCTGACCCATGAAAACTCAGGGATCAGTCATCAACACTGTAGTACCGTGACAGTGTACAGATGCTTAGTCATAATGCACAAGTAAATACAGCAGCATTTGATTCTTCTAATTGCTAACATTTAGTGAAGAGAGATTGCTTCCAGGAAGACTATGGAACAGACTGACATTGATGACTTATATTTAACAGGAACTCTCTAAGCAATGGTGACACAATGCAGAATCTCTACTCTGGAAGATACATAAGAATTTAAAAGTACTTATTTAGGGAAAGGCAAGCAGCTAAGGGGGCTGTGACAACAGAACTCAATAGAAAGCAATGGTGAGATGGCTGAGTGGGTGAAGTACTTGTCACACAAGAGTGAAGACAGTTGGAATTCACAGAACCGTGTGAAGATGGGTGTGCCAGCATGCTTCCTTAGTCCCAACACTTTTACTGTGAGTAGGACATGGAGACAGAAGAATCCCTGACAGCTTGCAGAGCAGCTAGCCTGACATAAGCAAAGTAGTATCTCAAGGAAGGTAGAAGGTGAAAACCAACAACACAAGATATTATCATCTGATCTGCATAACACACACATGCACGCACACACACACACACACACACACACACACACACACACAAGTGGGGAGAGTGAGGGAATGGGGGAGGAGGACTCAAACAAATATAATAAACTGACATTTTACAAAAGAGAGGATTTGTCCAAAACATGTAAGCTTTCTGGTATTCATCATTTTCACATCACATGTAGATAAATACAACTCTCCCTAATGTCTGTCAGTTTTCCTTTTCTTGAGTTATTTACATTAACTAATTGTGTTTATGTCTGTTCTTTAATTTGATGATGATCCAAATTCTTTCCCTTTTATAGTTTAGACATGAAAGGTTTTCCTAAAATTTAAATGTCCCCAACCGTTGGTACTACAGGGAGATGATGGAAGTGATATGAGATAGGACATGGTGAGGGAATAGAGTCTTGGAGGTGTTATTGTTTGGTTTGCAAATGTTTCCCAAGTGCTCATATGTTGATGGTTTGGTTCTCAATGAAGCAGTGTTCAGAAACAGAGTCCTTGGGAGATATCTCATGATGTCTCTAGCCTCATGAATTAATTGATCCACTTAGAGTGTTCAGAAGTTTCCTCCACCATATGCTTGCAGGATAAATTGCTACTGATCCTCATGCCAAAGGCAATGGAACAACAAGATCACAGAATGAAACCTAGGAAAATGTGAACTAAAATAAACCTTTCTTCCTTTGAAGCTGATTTTCTTAGGTACTTTTTTTTGTAATAATAGAAATATAATCAATACACTCTCAATACTCAGTCTGGATCAGTTAAGATAAAATTTAAAGTTTCTTTAGAGAATATGGTGCTATTCATCAAATCAGTTTCTCATATTTCTTCTGGAAGCTCTGGTGAAGAAGGCAATGAAAAGGGCCTTACAGTTTCTCCTATTGGTCTGTGACTTTTTGCATGTTCATGAAAATGTCTTTTTCTTGTTGGATTCCTTAGCAAAAATCTTTGCTTCCATTTTTTTGTTTGTGTGTTTTGTTTTAAATGGTGATTTCTGGCTTGAAGGGTTGCTTCATCTCTACTAGTCCCTTCTTGGATATCTTGCCAGTGTCTCGTCCTGGAATCCAAGTCAGACTCTATTTGACTCTCAGCCTGACAACTCTACTCTGAAGAATGGAGTGGTTTTTTGCATTTTAGAAAACTGAACACTCTGTTGTTTTTTACACTATTGGTCAAAGACTTTTTATATTCCTGCCATGATGCAGAAGACTCAAGGGTGGCTCAGGAAAGATTGCTCTGTGACTTCCAAGATTTACTTAACTCAAGTAGTATTTATTCTGTTATGATATTACCTATGAGAAAGGGTGAGCAGCCACTCTGTTAGTCTTCTCTATAGCTTTAAAGGGACAGACAAGTGAAAGTCCTTTTCCTTTTAACCTGGTGTTCCAAATCCTCCCTTTGTTAAAGACAGAAAAGATGTCTCCAATTTCTTTCTTCCATCTGCAGCAGTGCTGAATCTTATGGTATCCCAATTTTAAACTATTTTATGAGCTTTCCCAATTCTCCCTACTCTCCAATGCCTGAACCTAAAAAGAAGATGAGCTCATCACCCTGCTTCAGGAAGACTTCATACTTTTTGGATACTCTTAGGGTGGAGTTGAAACTTCCAGGCTAATTCCCTGGGAACAGAAACTCAGATATAAATTATGGGCTACATATGAAATCAGGAAATAGCAGTGTTTCCACAATGAAAACTCTAGGGGTTTGCATTTGGATCTGCTTAGGACACAGTTCCCCAATTTTATCTTGCTAGCATCTCTTACACTGGCTAGGTGCTGTTTACATTGGAAGTCTTGACTGGTTCTGAGCCTTGGTCAGGCTTCCTTCATATAGAACCATGGATATTTTCAGTCTTGGGCTTTGTCATATGATATTTCAATCACATTTAACTTTGCGCAGCTCTACACCATTCTATGAAACTCTATCATTCTCAATGTTCAGAAAATTATTACCAGTGCTTAGGATAATGTCTAGGGAAAGAAAAGAATTTAAACTATAGTATTTTAAAAAATCAAATAAATATGTATGCATGCTTTTCAGCAAAATCAAAATTAGGATCATCTATTTTCTGGTAGATGATTCTGAATGTCTTTTTAGAATAGTGGAAAATTTCTAAATGATAAGTTGTTCTATTAGCACTATGTGGTCACATGAGAATTTGCTAAATTCTTTAGTCCTCTTTTAGTAGCTTAAAATGTGAAATGAGTTCACAGAGGTGGAATAGTTTCAAGCAATTGAAGGCCAAGATTAAACTGCTTCTTATTTCCCCTTTGAGAAGGAATCATTTATCTCCAGTGGAACCATCAGAACCCTGGACAAAAATAAAAAATGTGAATTTATAAAATAGGGCTCGCTTTCTGAGATGCTCTTCCAAATGAATCATGCAGTCTGGATTTTTTATTTGAACTATTCTGATGCAATTTTCCTCCATAGATTCAACTTACATTTGAGCCAGTTCTTCATTTGAACTTAGGAAACTGGAAGGCTCCTTCAGTGGACAGACTTTGTAAAATACCCCCGAGAGCTCGGTGTTAGACACCTGGCTACCATTCTTCATACCTTTGCAAAAAAGTGAGGGATTACACAGAATTAAATATCCTTTGCATTAATTCCTTGGATATGCCTGACAGGTACTAACTAAACAGTGAAAAGGGAACACAAGTAATGTCTTATACTAGGAGATATGACTGGACTTGGAGGGCACTTTGAGGATGATGTAGAAACCTAGAAGAGCAACTGAAGCTCTCTGGAATCTATGGGAGTGACCCTAGTAAAAACTCCTAGTAATGGGGAATACAGAGCCCGAACCAGCTATCTTCTATAGCAAGGCACGGCTCCAAGAAGTGGGGTTGGGACATCAACCCAGCCATAAAACATTTGACCTACAATCTTCCCTGCCTGCAAGATGTGCTGGGACAATGGTGGCGAAGAACTTGTGGAAGTGGCCAGCCAATGACTTGATCCAACTTAGGCCCACACCACAAGAGAAGACCCATTGATACGACCTGGATGGCCAGGAACCAGAGGCAGGACAGCAGAGACCCAGGACAGAACCAAACATGACTGTCAAAAACAAAACAAAACAAACAAAACAAAACAACAACAACAACAACAAAACTCAATGAAATGATTCCTAATGATATTCTGCTGTACTCACACTCATTAGAGGGGCATCATCCAACAACTAATGGGAGGAAGTGCAGAAACCCATGGCCAAACACTAGGTACTAGCCAGGAGAATCCAGCAGAAGAGGGGGAAGGAAGGATTGTAGGAGCCAGATGGGTCAAGGACATCATGAGAACACACCCCACAGAATCAACTAAACAGGACTCAGAGGGTCTCAGAGAGACTGAAGTGGCAATTACAGACCTTGTATGGGTGTGAGCTAGGTCTTCTGTGTGTATGTTATAATTGTATAGCTTGGTGTCCTTATGGGACTCCTAACAGTGGGAATGGGGCATATCTCTGACTCTTTTGCCTGTGCTCGGGATCCTCCTCCTCCTCCTCCTGGGTTTCCTTGTCTAGCCTTGATATGAGGGTTTGAGTCTAGTCTTATTGTAACTTGTTACATGTTTGGTTGATATCCCTGGGAGGGCTGGTTTTTTTTGTTTTTTTTAGAAATAGAGGAGGAATGGATCTGGGGAAGAAAGGAGGTGGGTGGGGTATTGAGAGGGGTAAAAGGAGGGGAAACTGCAGATGGGATGTAATGTATGAGAGAAAAAAATGAATAAAAATGTCCTATTAGATCTACAAATAAATAAATCACCATTAGCATAGGGAGATCTCTTGAACTAGTCATTGTCAGCAAGGTGTGATTTTTATTTTTACCCTCTGAAATCCATAGCATGGGCTATAATTAGCACTGTTTAGACCCATTTGTTTATTCTGACTAAGGATTTCCTACTACCAGCCATTTATAAAAGGCTCCTAAATGTCTTACAGTGTGTAGAACATTCTCCACAACCTAGTTACTGAGCACAAATCCAACAATAGGCCAGAATAAGGGACCCTGGTCTCCATATTGACCAGTTATTTATATCTTCACTAAAGAGCAAACCCATCTCATAACCTGCTTTCCAGTTGACTTATGGCTATGTCCTTGTGGAACCCACCACCTAGGAAACAAGAATACATGGGTCTTGTCCATTTCAAGGGTGGGCCCCCTGTGACCCATTAATGTAATTGAATGAGTTTAGTGGTCACTATGGTAGCTAATGTATTCACGTAGAGCTGAGGCTTGCATATGTTTGGGGAATTCACTACCAAAGAAAGCTGATCCTTAATGCATATCTCTGGCTGCTTTTCACAAGGGGCAGCCATAGTGATCACAGAGGGGAAAGATTTGTCTATGATTAGAGGTAGGATGTGGTCTGGTGTGACTCATTCCCATGATACACTTGTGAAGAACAGCTGAAGGCTCTAAGTCCCATCCATTCAAAGCTGTACAAAATTAAAGATGGTTAGTATTTGTAGGACCATTGGCTGTCTGCTTTTACCTGGCCTTAGTGATATCAGACAGGAGAATGGCACACACAAAAAGTATAATCATAAAAAACTACATGGCCTGAGGACTTAGCTTGAGTGACGACAGGGAATACCTAGGGGAATCCTAGAGAATTTCACTGCCAGCTTCTCCTCACATTCAGAAGTTGATCATTGCAAAGTCCCTCTGTCATTCTTTCCTCTTATCTCAGTTCTGTTAACGAAGAAAAACATTTTTTAAAAACTTACTTTGTAGCAAGTTATCTGCCCCCCAAAACCGTAGTGCTCAAAGGCATAGAGATTAAATGTTAAATAACTGCAAGTTTTAATGGGATACTGAAGACTAACTCCTCACACCCCTCCCTATCTCTCCTACGGTGACAAATGCAAGGCAAAAATGTTGGTCTCTACAAAGCAAAACATAACTTACACTGTATATTTCAGTGGTTTAATGCAGTAAATGTTTCTTTCTTCCTTGTTACAGGTGCAGATACCATCCCTGGCTATCAGATATCTTCCTCTCATGTTTTGGTACAGAGATCTCTTTTTATTCCTGATAAATTTGTTTTAACTTTCATCTATGTATTGTTGGTGAAATCAGTAAAGGAACTAAAAGATATGGTGGATTCTGTAAACCTGTGGCCAAAAGCCAGACTTTGTAAAGCTGTAGCCAAGTGCCACGAGTCATGTGGTTTCATGCACATGACTGCCTCTACTGTCATAGGAGGCAGATGACATAGTGAGAGTGTGTGTAAAAAATAGAGAGACTAACCCCAAATTTTTAATAGCTTTCAACTGGTACCTTAGTGGACAGGACCATTTACAGTGTAGAAGAATAAAGAAAGCAAAAACTCGCTTGTTCTCTATAATCAAAAATGAATTAAGGGAGCTATGTAAAAGCTACAGGGCACTGAATGGAGGAGTTAGACATTCTAAAAGACAGGAAGACACTGGGAGAGCAGAGGGGTGACTTTGCAGGGCCTTGCTGAAGGCTCTAATCTCTGTGAGGAAACAGTAATCATGTGAGGAGAGTATATCAGTGCTAGTCAAGCACTTTTGGTTGGCCGAGTGGCAATGGACCGAAAAGAGTTCTGTTTGTCACATTCATCAACTGATTTTGCATAATTTATTCCCTTTCTGTATTTTTTTCTTAGAATATCTAAGAAATATTGATTTCTTAAAGTTTTTTCACAAACTACTTAACAAATTATGTAGCTATAACTTGTACTGGCTTATTTTTATGTCAACATGGTATAGGTTACAGTTATTTGGGAAAAGAACCTCAATTGACAAAAATGTTTCTACCATGTTGACATGGTGGGCAAGCCTGTGCTGTATTTTCTTGATTGATGATGGTTGATATGGGTAGGACCATGTAACAAGGGTGGGTACCACCAATTCGCTTATGGTCATGGTGCTTTATCATGACAGGGATAGAAAAGTAACTAAGTTATGATTTGTCTGAATCTGTATCACAAAATTCCCAGGTCACCTGTATTCTCATTTATATCTAGGTTACACAAATATCTAATTCGGGGACTGGGGAGATGGTTCAGTGATTAAGGGAGTATACTGCTCTCCCCGAGGGTGTGAGTTCATTTCCCAGTACCACTCGGGGTGGCTCACACCTGTAACTCCAGATCCAGAAGCTCTGATGTACTTTTATGGCATCCATAGGCACAGTACTCACATGCATGGGCCTATATACAGACACTTAGACATAAATATTTTTTAGTCTTGAAAAATGCTATGTCAAGTATTGGGCCCATTGACTTATCTTTTCTGTTCCAAGTGTCTGTGATCCCTTTTCTTTCTCAAGGACTGATGTAGGTCTATTAATGTTGAAGACTTAACCAAAAAAAGTTGTGAGAGTTGTGGGAAGAAGGCAGGTGGGGCCTAGGAGGTGGCTCAACCAGCAAAGTACTTGCCAAGCAAGTATGAAAAGCTCAGATCAGCCCTCTAGATTCAATATAAAAAGCGATGCATCTCATCAGATGCATGAAATTCAACTCTGAAGAGGTAAAGACAGGAACTTTGCTAGTCACCTTGTCTAGCTGAAATGGGAAGCATCAAGTTTACTGACAGACCCTGTCTCAGAGAGGCGTTTTTTTTTTTTTTTTGTTTTTTTTTTTTTTTTTTTTTTTAAGCAATTGCTTTCTGGCATAAAACAAGGGTTCAGTTCCCAGCATCCACATGGCGGCTCACAGCCATCTGTAACTCCAGTTCCAGGAGACCTGACAAGTTCTCTGATCTTCTTCAGCAACATGTGGTACATGTGCTTACCATGCAAACATTTATACACATATAATAAAATTAATCCATAACATTAAAAGAACGATACTCTACCTCAGAAAATAAGGTGGACGGTGATTAAGGAAAATGTCTTGATATCAGTCTCTGCCCACAGTGAATACACATATACATGTATGCTGTGCACATTCATACACACAGACATAGAGACATGTACATACACACACACACACACACACACACACACACACACACACACACACACACACACGGGGGGGGGAGAGAGGGGGAGAGAATGTGATAGAGAGCCCTATTCACACTCACAAATACACACACAAAGAAGGCAGGTAAAGGTCTAGAAATTTAAATAATGAGAACTTGCATATAATTATGCACTGTGAGTCAGATGTGGAATTAGGAAGGAGAAAGACTCAATTCTGATGAGCTGATTATATGAGCAGTGTCAGAGATCAGAGCCAAAGTCCTTAGGGGTGATCTTTAGAGTCACAAGTGGGTTTGGGCAAATTATAAACTCCTGAAATGAAATCTTCGGAGAAAACAGGAACCTGAATGAAGGGAATTAAATTAAACAATTGTGGCTTGTTATCAAAGTCCAGGTGGCAGGTGAGCAGCTGACTTCTCTGCCTCTCTCACAATAGGCTTTGGAAGGAAAGAGGATGTTTCATTATATAAATATTTATGTTCCTTTGTGTTCTGCACATCTTGCACATAAAAGCACAACCAGAAAAACACAATGCAGCAGAGCTGCAAGAGTGGTCATAGAATGCTTTGTATCTTATATTAATTTCTTCCTGTTATGTTGAGAAAACATGTTTTTATAAGGTAGGAAAAAGGTAAGAAGCCATAGCATTCCCTTTTTCTATCCACTTAGGAATGCTGAAACCTAAACATTAAACCAAGGTTTCATTCATTGCTACTAATTATGTGTATAGAAAGAATTAAATTTCCCTCTATGATGTATATTATAAAAGCGATTTTTATCTTTCAATTCAGGAGGAATTAGGTGTGTTGTGTAAATGACACCCAGAGAGGATGGTGGCTTCAATCACAGATGTGCTAAAAGGAGCTCTTTCAGAGCAACCACCATGTGGCGTCTTCTACAGGTAATGAGAGTCTTTGAAAGACCTAAAATCATATCCTTGAAAATGGAACTGAACGTTTATCTAATAAGGTGGCTATTTCATGTATAGAAATGTTTTCAGTAGGAGACACTGATAACAAAAAATCCCTCAGAGAAAGCAAACTAACTCTTTGATTTAATTTATTCTATTATTATTAATTTTTTTTTACCATAGGAGAGAAGGATGGAGTCCACATGGTCTGCTTCTGTGAGTGTTTCCTGGTCCAGGGTTCTTTGGTTAACAGTAGATATGTCTCTTTGCTGGGTGATGGATGACAGTTGCCAAAGATGAAATATTTTGTTTCAGGTTGGTTGCCACTAAAGTCAAAAGCCCCAATTGTTCATTTATCCCACATGTTCTGAAGAGAAAAAGAACTGTGTGGCACAGTATTGTTTTCATCTTGGAGGTCATTGTCCTTGGCCATGGTGGACACCAAGAGCAGTTGTCACCTCCCATGGACAGATAGAACATAGCAACCCAGTGCTGTTGATTATTAATTATTCTTACTACCTTCATCTCCGATTCCATGAAGCTGAGCACCATACCAGCAGTTTCTTTTGAAAATATTTCAATACAATTAACTTTACCTAAAAGGCTCTTGTAGGAGAAATACACGAGTTTCACATTTGACTTTGTGCAGGCAGTCTGTGTAAAACTTCCCCTCTCCCTGCTGGGTTCTCTCTGTCCCTCACCAACATAACAGAATGCAGTCTCACAATATATTACATTGACAGTGAACAAATGTGTAGTCATAAATATTATGGTTTCATCTAATGCTTCAACTGTGAAAACAAATGACAGAAAATGTAGTTCACATCACAGATACTGAGGTCAAAAACTATCAGCAAGGATATTCCATGCAGAGTCTTCCACAATGCACATTTCATAGAGACCTTATTTATGGGAACATGGCATGAGTCAGAGCTATTCATAACATGACGTTCTATGGAAAATTCCATTCTCTGCTCCGACTAAAGAGTGGACACACAGCACTCAAGTCTGATTAATGAGAGTCATAAACATACCCCACCAGGTATAATGCGGTAGTTTACAGCTTTAACCTAAATGGATAGATATATTTTTTCCTCATAAAAAAAGAAAAATGGGACAGAATGGAATCACTGCAATTCTCGGCAGGACAGTTAGCTGGCTGCAGCCATTCAGGGATCCTCTCATTACCCACTTATCAGAATTTGCTCTCCTGCATCATTTATTCATTACCTGCACTGCAGCATTTAATCTCTTCTATAAATATATTTCTAACTGGAATTAAGATAATGTGCTGTGCTTGTTAGATGTGGCACAAGGCAGTTTGTGCTCACTTTAAATCTCACCAAGTCAGAGAGCGTTTTCGCATTCCAGATGGAGCTAAAAATATTCACCCATTAAAATAGTAATCATCATTAAAATTAGTTCACTGATTTTGCTGATTAATTTTTTCAGTAACAAGCATGCTTTCTCAAAAGTTTCAATTAAACACTTTTTTTGGACAAATTGAGACTTTTTAAAATATAAAATATAAGAAGAAAGAGATAATTAAGGAAATAAAAATAGAAAATTTAAATCTAGGATTTTAAAACAAGTTTTAAAAAGGGTAGACAAAAATAGTGGGAAGAGGCCAGAACCATTGCTATAACTGGAATGCAGAACTGAGTTCTCCACATGTGCCTATGCGGTCTGTGAGCCCCATACCTTGGGGAGGTTGTCTAGTTTTGACTGCATAAGGAGAAAACAATCTAACAGGCTCAGTTGTTCAAATATGAGCACTATTTGTGAGATTTTATTTTTCCTTTGCATTTGTTCTGTCTTCATATATAACAGGCAAGGGTTCAAATTCACAAGGTTGAAATCACCACCCTCGGTTGGTGGCTAAGAAAAGCACAAGATGACAATAAAGCTTCAAAGCAGCTCTTGTTTCCCTTTCTTTGGTCTTCAGTAGCGTTAGTGTAAAGACGGCCATGTTAAACTCTAGTTTTAGCCCACTCTACTGATAATTAGGAGAGGAGAAGTGGTGTGTTTTCATTTTACTGCTTTAAAAAAAACCAAATTGCTATTAACAATGAAATTTAAAAAATAAGCAGGTGCAGGTGATTCTGATTTTAAAAGTTACAAATGTGTTTTAGATGGAGAAAATAAATGTTAATTGTAAGACAGAAATCTGTTGGAAAACAAGGATACCAGTACAGAAGACAAAGAGTAGGAAAAGTTGTAAGGTTCAGTAATGTTTGAATAACACTTGCATATGATTAGGCCCTAACTAAAAGCTTACACACTCCTCATCTGCAGATATTTGATATAACAGGTTATTTTTAATGAGTATGTATCTTAAAACAATGATAATATGCAATCTGCCATTGTGTAGCAATTGTGGAAACACTTTCTGACTTTACTCAAATCATAGGTAGTACTGTATCTAAGAAAGACAGGAGTCTTTGTCAACATGACCTGGTGTATGGCAGTCAAATAACAGCTGGAGTTAACCCAAGGATATCCATATTCCCATGAGAACAATGACCATATGAAACACAATTACCCTATTTATCTCCTCTAACATGGAATATAAATCTAGTTTGGCATTGGGCTGGATTTCATGAATAATAAACAGAATAAAATAATATGTGAATTTGTATGAATATGTATGTGCACAAAGATAAGTAGATCAATAACAGATAACAGATTGATAGACCGAGAAAGATGTTAGATATGATAGAGGTAGATAGTTCAATGTCCCTTAATTGTCAACTATTTTCAATGCTTAATTTTTAATTAAATCCAGAGCATGTGTAGGTAATTTTTATTTATTTAATGAGGGAATATGTAAGGGGGGAAGTTTGTGTATTTGCATGTTTGAAGAACTGGGCCCGACTTGCTCCCTAAATTTGGAAAACGCATGTTAGTAGAGACTGCAGGATCAGCAAGCTCTAACCCCCCCCCCCCCCCGTTTTGGGAACGGTGATAAGCCACCATATGAGGTTTGCAAATGGGTGATGGCGATCAAACTCAGGTGGTATTGTTAGCATGGCCTAGTTTACTGGCTGACCCATCTCCCCAGATGGTATTTCCCATCTTTCCCCCTTGGAAAATCATAAAACACAAGTATTTCAGACTCCTCCAAAGCTTGACAATCACATTAAAGGCCTGTATTAATCATCTTCATGTTACTGCAATGATAAACCTGAAACAATTGGTTTAAAAGGAAGAAATGTTTATTTTTCTTTTTGTTTTCACAATTCTGGTGGTCACAGTCTAAAGCAGGCAACCATTTTTCTTTGGTGCTCAGGATGAGGCTGACAAATGGAATGGTAGGGTTCATATATTCAGCCAACTACTCATATCATGAACCAGTATCCAGGGAGAGAAAATGTGGTCCCAAGGTAGCCTTTCAGGTTGTCCTCCTTTGTCTTAAGGACCTCTCCACACTTCTTAATGATATAAAACATCTCCCAGTGGCAAAACCCTGGGACCCAAAGCTTTTTCCAAAGGGATCTTCTTAGTCAGTGTTTCATTTCTATGAAGAGATATCATGACCACCCCAACTCTTATAAAGGAAAGCATTTAATTGGTGCTGGCTTACACTTTCAGAGTTTCAATCCATTATCATCATGGCAGGAAAGATGGCAGTGTGTAGCAGACATGGTGCTAGAGAAGGATTTGAGAGTTCTGTATCTAGATTTGCAGGCAGCCAGAGGAAAGAGACTCTAGGCTTAGAATGGGCTTTTAGAAACCATAAAGCCTGTCTCACATCTCTGGCTAAAACCTCCAACCCCACCAGAGGCCTGGCCAGAGCCCTGAACTCAAGGAAAGACTACACCCTCACCCTGCTCACACCTATGCAGCATAACCCCAGCCATGCCTTCTTTCCTTGTCTCCATATACTAGTATGAACTTCTGGTGGAAGCTTCCTACACTACCAGAGGCTGGACAAGCATCCTGAACCCCAGAGATGAGGCCAGCACCCTGAAAACCAGGCAAAACCTCCTATACCATGAGAAGCCAAGCCGGCATCCTGAACCCCAGAGAACCCCCAGCCAGATCAGAGGCCATGCACATTGCCAGAACTTCAGGTCCCAACTTGGGCAGCAATCCCATGCTGGGCCAGAGGCTATTTAGGCCTTCAGAAATCCAGCCCCCAACTCATGTGGCAGTACTATATTGAACCACAGGCCACTCTAGCCAGATGACCAGAGAGGAAACAGAAACCAAAGAAGAAAACACAGGTCCAACAAAGACAAACCTGGAAATCTGCACCTAGACCTATAATCACTCCAAATCCATATTTCTAAATATCAGTGTAAGAATACAATCAACAACAGCCAGAGCAATATGTCATTACCAAAGCCAAGCTATCCCATTACATCAAGCCCTGAATATTTCCACACAGCTGAAGCACTAGAAAATAATAAAATGGTTTGAGACCTGAAAACAAAACAGAAGCAATAAAAAAAAAACACAAATGAGAGAATTCTGGAAATTCAAAAGCCACATAAGTGAAAAGGAACCACAGAACCAAGCATCACCAACAATTACAAGAGATGGAAAAGAGAATCTCAGATATGGAAGAAGATACAGTAGAAGAAATAGATTAATCAATCAAAGAAAACATTAAATCTAAAAAATTCCTGACACAAAATGTCAAGGAAATCTGGCACACAATTATAAGACCAAACCTAAGATTAATGAAAATAAATAAAGATTCCCAGCTCAAAGGCATAGAAAATATTTTCAACAAAATCATAGAAGAAAATTTTCCTAACATAAGAAGGACAAGCCTATAAAGGTACAAGACACTTATAGAACACCAAATAGATAGGACCAGAAAAGAAAGCCCCCTAACCACATAATGACCAAAACACTAAACACACAGAACAAAGAAAGAATATTAAAAGATGCAAGAGAAAAAAAAACCAAGTAACATACAAAGGCAGACCTATTAGGATTACACATGACTTCTCAATGTGGATTCTAAAAGCCGGAAGTACCTGTACAGATGTGCTGCAGATTCTAAGAAATCATAGATGCCAGTCCGGACTACTGGACTCAGCAAAACTTTCAGTTGTCATAGATGGAGAAAACAAGATATTCCATGATAAAGTCAATTTAAAACAAAGTATCAATCCATAAATCCATAACAACAGAAAGTACTACAAAGGAAATTTCAACCCAAGAAGGTAAAGTACACCCAGGAGAACATAGGAAAGCAATAAATAACCGCACATCAGCATAACCCAAAGAAGAAACACACACACACACACACACACACACACACACACACACACACACACACACTACCATCACCATAAAATACAAAAATAGTAATAGAAATTAATAAACATTGGTTATTGATATCTCTCAATATCAGCAGGCTCAATTCCCTAATATAAAAAGAACTCAAGAATATGCCTATGCCGGGCGGTGGTGGCGCACGCCTTTAATCCCAGCACTCAGGAGGCAGAGGCAGGTGGATCTCTGTGAGTTCAAGGCCAGCCTGGGCTGCCAAGTGAGTTCCAGGAAAGGCGCAAAGCTACACAGAGAAATCCTGTCTTGAAAAACCAAAAAAAAAAAAAAAAAAAAAAAAAAGAACTCAGGAATCTAGACATAAAAAACAAGAAAAGAACAAGAAAAAAATAAAAACAAATAATCCAATTTAAAAATTGGGATACAGATTAAAAACAGAATTCTCAACAAAGGAATCTCAAATGGCTGAGAAGCACTTAAAGAAATGTTCAACATCCTTAGTCATCAGTTAAATGTAAACCAAAATAATTCTGGGATTCCATCTTATAGCTATCATAATGGCTAAGATTAAAAAAAAAAAAAACAACAAGTGAGAGCTCATGCTTTTGAAAATGTGGAGCAAAGGAAACATACCTCCACTGCTGGTGGGAATGAAAACTTGTATAGCTACTTTGGAAATCAATATGGCAGTTTCTCAGAAAATTGGGTATTGATCTACTCTAAGACCATTCTTGGGCATATACCCAAAGGTACTCAATCATACAACAAGGACACTAACTCAACTATGTTCATAGCAGCTTTATTCTTAATAGCCAGAAACTGGAAACACACTAGATGCTCCTCAACATATGGATGGGTTAAAAAAAAAAATCTGACACATTTACAAAATGGAATATTACTCAGCTGTTAAAAAACAATGCCATCATGAAATTTATAGGAAAATGGATGGAACTAGACAAAATTCATCCTGATTGAGGTAACCCTGACCCAGAAAGACAGACATAGTATATATTCACTTAGAAGTGGATATTAGTTATAAAATAAAGATAACCATGCTACAATGCACATACACAGAAAAGCTAAGTAACAAGGGGTGGGGAGCAAGGAAGAATACAAGGATCTCCTTGGAAAGGGGAAATAGAATAGATTTTGCAGGTGGACTGGGAGTGGGTGGGGACAGGAACAAGAGGGATCAAGTGAGGGGGATAGAAGGAGAGAGTACAGGAAGAGACAACTGGAAAAGGGGGAATTTCAGGGTTAGGTAGAAACCTCATGGAATGGAAACTACCGGGAACCTACAAGGGTGATGCTATATAGACTCCTCGCAGTAACGGACTTCCAGTGGAGAGACTGGCACACCACCACGTCTCCACATAACCATCCACCTACAATTTGTCCTGCCTACAAGTTATGCTGGAGTAAAGGGAGTGGAGAAACTGTGGGAGTGACCAATGACTGATCCAGCCTGAGACCCATGCAATGAGAAGGAGCCCAGCCTTGACACTGCCTGGAGTGCCAGGACCTAGAGGCTAGATGGCCCAGAGACCTAGGATAGAACAAGACATGACTGGCAATTAAACATCTGCTATACTCATAGATTGGTGCCTAGCCCAATTGTCATCAGAGAGGCCTCATCCAGCAACTGATGGAAACAGATGCAGAGACCCACAGCCAAACATTAGGTGGAGCTCAGCAGTCCTGCAGACGATGGGGAGGAAGAATTGTAGGAGCTAGAATTAAAGACACCACGAGAAAACCCACAGAGTCAACTAATCTGGGGTTCACAAAGACTAACCTGTTAACCAGAAATCTGCATGGAAGCTAGGCCCTCTAAATATATGTGACAATAATGTAGCTTGTTCTTGTGGGACTCCTAACAGTAGGAGCTGTGGCTGTCTCTTACACTTTAGCCAGCTTGTGGGACCCTATTTTCATACTAGGTTCCTTTGATGAGCCTTAATAATAGGGGAGGTATCTAGTCTTACTTCAACTTGTTATGCCATGTTTGGTTGCTATCCATGGGAGGCCTTCTCTTTTTTGAAAAGAAACCGAAGAGGAGTGGATGAAAGGGGCATTGGGGAGGTAGGCAGGAGGGACTGGGGGAAGATGAGGGAGTGGAAACTGTGGTTTGGATGTAATAATAATAAATAATTAATAATAATAATAAACCATTAAAACAATTTTTAAAAATTTTAAAAAGCAATAAAAAGTAAACAAGAAACCACAAAGCCCACTCTAAGTGATGCACTTCCCCCAACATGGCCACACCTCCTAATCCTTTCAAATAGTGCTACTTCTTGGTGACCAAGTATTCAGATCTGTGAGCCTATGGAGGCCATTATTATTCAAATGACCACAATGAAAGATAGTATGAGACACATGGGAACTCCAGTGTCACAGCTTCCATCATTACTAAAAGTAGGCCTTCCTTCAAAGACCTATATTTTTTTTCAAAAAGCTCATAGAGTATCAGAGATCAGCAACTGGTGCCCTTAGGATTATGTCTCAGTCTCTAGCCTAGGCTAAATGTTTTCTGTTGTCTAGATTTACTCACTTTATGATACTAATAAGCCTAAACTTTTGGATTCACATCAACTAAATATTAGCTTCCTGCATTGTTATACCACAGCCACACAGAGTGGCTTTGTCTGTCTCCTTTGCTGCCTCATCTTTGATGTCTGTGATGCCCCACACAATGGCATGTTCTCTATTCAGTGACTGCTAGATAAAGGAGTGGATATATACAAGAGCAGAAAACAGTTTCTGTTTCCACCTGAGTTCTTATCTCTCTATTTGGACAAGCTGGACCATTGCATTCATTGACCCTCAGCTTGTCAAGCTATAAATACCATGCTGGCTTCTCACTTCACTGCAGGCCAGGCAGCTGGATAAATGGAGGGATGGATTTGTGAAGAGATGTAGTGTTCAATGGCCGGATGTTGGATACACATAAAAGCCTTCCCAGGGTGCAAGGAGATAATGATTAAGAAAGAATCATGCATTATTGAGTGTGTGGTACTCTTCAAACTCAGAGAGGAGATTTATTTCTCCCAGGTGAAGCTAGTGAAAGTGTGGTCTTCTTTTGGATAGACCCTGAAGAGCTCAGCAAGTAAATAGGATGAGCAAATTGTTCAAGAAGATTTCTTCAGAAGATAGTAGGAAAGAAACAGAGATCAAAAGTGGTGGGACAAACCTTTCATATCCTGCTGCCTTTCAGCAAATTTCTTTGGTAGGATGTATAGAAATGTTAAAGTCATGTTGAAGTTTTGAAACCTTGCCATCTAGACAAAACTAATATGGATGGTTTACTTATTCAATACATATTTATTGACCACTTCCTATATAGTAAATATGATGCTGGACTTTGAAGATATAGAAGGGACTGATCAAGCATTGGTTTTGTTGTTTGTTTCTTTTAAATTTCATTTAATTCACATTTTTACTTGGCATAGAGAAATAAAAATTCCTCAAATGCTTGTAAGTTGGCAAAAAAAAAAAGAAACTGGCTGACTGACATATGTTGAGAGACTATGGGATTGTTAGTAATAGACTCGTGTGTGTGTGTGTGTGTGTGTGTGTGTGTGTGTGTGTGTGTGTCCATGAATGCCATGAATGAATCTGTATTCAGATGCTTGTGGAGGTCAGAGATAGATGTAATTTTTCTCAACCACTTTCTGCTATTTTTTTCCTTTTTTTTAATTTTATTTTATAATTTAATTTTACATATCAGCCACGGATTCCCTTGTTCTCCCCGCCCCCCCCCACCCCTGCCTTTCCCCCAGCCCACTCCCCATTCCCATCTCCTCTAGGGCAAAGACTCCCCTGAGGATTGAGTTCAACCTGGTAGATTTAGTCCAGGCAGGTCCAGTCCCCTCCTCCCAGGCTGAGCCAAGCATCCCTGTATAAGCCCCAGGTTTCAAACAGCCAACTCATGCACTGAGTACAGGACCCGGTCCCACTGCCTGGATGCCTCCCAAACAGATCAAGCTAATCAACTGTCTCACTTATACAGAGGGCCTGATCCAGTTGGGGGCTCCTCAGCTATTGGTTCACAGTTCATGTGTTTCCATTCGTTTGGCTATTTGTCTCTGTGCTTTATCCAACCTTGGTCTCAACAATTCTTGATCATACAAAATCCTCCTCTTTCTCGCCAAATGGACTCCTGGAGCTCCACCTGGGTCCTGGCCATGGATCTCTGCCTCTGGTTCCCTCAGTCATTGGATGGGGTTTCTAGCACAACAATTAGGGTGTTTGGCCATCCTATCACCAGAGTAGGTCAGTTCGGGCTGTCTCTCGACCATTGCCAGCAGTCTATTGTTTGGGTATCTTTGTGGATTTCTGTGGGCCTCTCTAGCACTTTGCTTCTTCCTATTCTCATGTGGTCTTCATTTATTATGGTCTCTTATTCCTTCTTCTCCCTCTCTGTTCTTTATCCAGCTGGGATCTCCTGCTCCCCTAAGCTCTCTTTCCCTTGACCCTTGCCCTTCATTATTCCCACTCATGTTCAGGTTGTTCATGTAGATATCAACCATTTCTCTGTCACTGGGTGATCCCTGTGTCTTTCTTGGGGTCCTGTTTTCCAGGTAGCTTCCCTGGAGTTGTGAGTAGCAGTCTCGTCATCTTTGTTTTACATCTAGTATCCTCCTATGAGTGAGTGCATACCATGTTTGTCTTTCTGAGTCTGTGTTACCTCACTCAGGATGATTTTTTCTAGATCCATCCATTTGCCTGCAAACCTCATGATGTCATTGTTTTTCTTTGCTGAGTAGTATTCCATTGTGTATATGTACCACATTTCATTTATCCATTCTTCAGTTGAAGGGCATCTAGGTTGTTTCCAGGTTCTGGCTATTACAAACAATGCTGATATGAACATAGCTGAGTAAGTGCCCTTGTGGTATGATTGATCATTCCTTGGGTATATGCCTAAGAGTGGTATAGCTAGATCTTGGGGGAGATTGATTCCCAATTTTCTAAGAAAGCGCCATATTGATTTCCAAAGTGGTTGTACAAGCTTGCATTCCCACCAGCAATGGAGGAGAGTTCCCCTAAGTTCGTTACTTTCTGCTATTTTTTGAGACAAAAATCTCTTGCTGAACCTGGGGCTCACTGAGTCTGCCTTGCTCAATGGCCAGTGATCTTCAAGGATCGGTTTACATTTCTTCAACACAGGAATTACAAATGCATGACATGAGTGCTGTGGATCCAAACTCACTGCCTCATGCTTGTTAGCAAGCATTTTACTGACTGAGTCATGAATCCAGCCTAAACAATAAACTTCTTGAGAAAACCTTTATGTGGAATATAGTGGCAGTATCTGACAGTGTTTCAAAGAACTTTCAGGCAGTGAAGACAATAACTGTGAAGGTCTGAGTCTTCAGTGAAAGTGAAGAACAAAAAAGAAATGTTAAATCCTGCCATGACAATGACATTAGTCAAAATTTCATGGTCATACCCCAAGTACTTTCTCTCAGTAACCTACAGAATAAAAGGTATAACAATCTGCATGTACCCATGACTCTTTTATAGTGGAATTCTAAGGGTTGTGCTTCTGTCATATCCATTAGCAGAATAGTCAATGGCAAGCAAATAATAGAATTCATTATCTGTCCACATCTTTGGTGTTATAGATTTGCATAGGTAATAGCAGGGTGTTGTGCACCAGAGACTGACAGTAATTTAGAATTTGGGCATGATCTTTCTGTGGAAAAACTAATAGATAAGTAAAGAAAAATTAATTATCAACATACAGGTAAATGCAAGTCATCATTTATATATTTGGCAAGTAGCCACTGAATGACTTGCTCTGGGGTAGTTAAAATGGGGCTCATTTCTCTGTGAAGGACACATGGACCTGCACTTATCTTTGAATTTCTTACCATTTATACAAAACTCTGTAGGTTTTAACTTATAAACATCATGGAATAAGCACCAGCAGTGTGAATTGTAATGTACACAATGAAATTTCTTAAACCTGAGCATACTACAGTTAGTTGCAACCTGTATACTAGGAATTAGATTAGGTGTGTGCTTTAACTAGCATCCTATTACTATAAAAAGTAACCAAAACAATCAACTTATAAAAGATTTGTTTTGTAGGAAGTTTCCTGTCAACGATTTGTTGATCCCATTGTTTTGGGTCTGTGATAAGGCAGCACACTCTGAACATAAATGAGTATTGGAACAAAACTGAACACCTCAAAGCCTGAATGAGAAGTGTGAAAGAAGAAAAGTGTAGATCCCACAATCCCCTCCAAGGGAACAATTGCAAAACGCTAAGTTCATCCCACCAAGCACATCAATAATGTCAGGATTTTAAGGTTTGATGAATCATGCTTGGAATTAAGCCCTTAACATATGGGTCTTTTATGATGTTCTATATTGACTCCCCATGGGAGGCCTTACCTTCTTGTAGGAGAGAACAGAGGGTGGGTTGGTGGGGGAGGAGGCTAGAGGGTTGAGAGGAGGGAAGAGGGTGATCTGTGATTGGTATGTAAAGTGAATAAAAAGATTTTCTTAATAAAAAATACTGGTGAAAGGAAAAAATGATGTTCTAAATTGAAACTATAGCAATGCATGTGTATAGACATGCATCTATCTATAGGTATATGATTTGTATGTGCATTCTTATGAAAGTGTCTGTTTGTGCATGTGGACTTACATAGTATCAAATCCAAACTTTCTCCCTTTGTATGTATAGTCAAAGTCACATATGACAAACAATGTAACTTGTTTTCCAGGGACCAGTGTAACATCCTGCAGATGTGACTACTTAGACATTGTGAGCTGAAGATGACCATGAGGCTGATGACACATTTGAGGGTTAGGAAGAGAGAGCTTTCTGATTAGCTTCTAGAATCACTGCCAAGTTTTACACAGCAAGAGCTTCTTTTTGGGGTAGTAAGTTTGGTCATGTCTTTAAATAAACTATGAGTGTTCTCTTAGATGCACAGCTTGTCTTGTTGAAATAGACATGTGTGTCTCTGGGGAATTTCTTTTAGGTTTTGAACCATGGTACTTCTATTGTGTACTGTGGAGGGCTTGAGTGCAGGAAACCTGGAAAAAGCTCTTAAAGAGTTTCCCATGGGTAAAGACTTTTTCTAGCTGGAATGTGCACTCATGCTACAGCACCTCTGAGAAAAATCTGACAATTGCTACACTCATAGATCAGAGAATCCTTCGAAATTCATTTTATGAAATTATCAAAGAATTAATAAAATACTTTTTTAAAAAAGGAAATGTACGGTTCTTCACTTGCTGTTCCTGCCACTTGCATCTTTCATTAAGTCTGTTGCATTTTATGAGATTTGGTGTTTTAAAGGAGATGGAGAAATCCTTTGTAAGCAACAGAGGAGAGGGGTGTGTGAGTTGGAGAGCTTGCCAGCTTCCTCTATTGGTCACCATTTAGTTCTCTGAGTGTTGGGAGCATCCCAAGGCTCCTGCCTCCTTTGTACAGATTGTTTATCATAGCAGTTCCTCTGAGGAAGAGTTACATTTTTTTCTCTGTGTTTTTAACCCCAGCACTCAGGAGGCAGAACCAGGCGGATCTCTGTGAGTTCAAGGCCAGTCTGGGCTACCAAGTGAGTCCCAGGAAAGTCGCAAAGCAACACAGAGAAACCCTGTCTCCAAAAACAAAAAAAAAAAAACAAACAAACAAAAAAAAAAAAACAAAAAGTGCTGGCTGCACCCTTTAGCTGATTCAGACAATTTAATAAAACAAAAGCAACAACAAAACAAACAAACAAACAGAAAATGAGACGGGATGCTATTTGAAGTTCTTCCTGAAAAGAATAGGGTTTAACAAAAGTATTCAGTCCTGTGAGAAATAGATTGTTAGATTAGATTTTATCTTTGATAAAATGTTATCATCTATGAGGGAGTAAACATGGCTACCCCAGTAAAATACTGTTCAGGGGAATGTTGTTATATAACCCAGTTTGCATTGTGTGGGATTACAAGTGTATTTGGAATTTTTGTTGGTTGGTTTTATTTAAAACAGAAAAGAAAATAGCTGGAAGTTGTTGCTCAGTTAGTAGGATGCTTTCTCAGCATGCATGAAGTCCTGGGTTCAGTCCTCCGCTTCTCATATACCAGACATGGTGACTGAAGCCTGTAGTCTCAAAACTCAGGAAGTAGAGACACCAGTGTTAGAAGTTCAAAGACACACTTAGAGTTTGAGCACATCCTGAATACATGTGACCCTGTTTCAGAAAAGGTTGTGTGGTGAGGGAGAAACACAAGACATGACATGATAAGAAATGAAAAGGCTAACTAAAACAAAACAAGTTGCTAAAGTGATATCCTGAGAAAATACAATAGTGATATAATGGCTCAGGGTTCAAAGAACCTGAGACCTCTGGGATCTCTGTTTGGAAGCGTTTGTTTGAATGGACAAGGGAATGATCAACTATAATATCCCAAACTTAAAGAATTATAAGTTAAGTTGAAGCATCTATTGCTTATTACTATCCTTACCCCCCTCCAATTTTTTTGCAGGGCAGGGAGACACAATACTCAGGACTTCACATATGCCTAGCAAGGACTCTGGCACTGAACTTCATACATAGTCCAGATTACAAATTTTGTCTAGTTTACCCCCTTCCTTTTATTAAGAGATTTTCAATTCATTTGACATATCAACCACAGATTCCCCCGTCCTCCCTCCTCCCACGCCCAGCCTTCCCACTCAACTCACCCTCCATTCCCACCACCTAAAAGGCAAGGTCTCCCATGAGGAGTCAGCGGAGCCCGGTACACTCCCTTGAGGCATGTCCAAGCCCCTCCTCCCTGCACCAAGGCTGCACAAAGTGTCTCACCATGGGCACCAGGCTCCAAAATGTTAGCTCATGCACCAGGACCACTGCCTGGGGTCCCCCCAAAACAGTTCAAGCCAAACAACTGTCTCGCTTATCCAGATGACCTAGTCCAGTACCATGGGGGCTCCTCAGCTATTGGTCCACAGTTCATGTGTCTCCACTAGTTTGGGTAGTTGTCTCTGTACACTTTCCAATCATGGTCTCGGTATCTCTTGCTCATAGAATCCCTCCTGTCTCTTCGATTGGAATCGTGGAGCTCTGCCTGGAACCCTGCCATGGTATCTGCTTCCATTAGTCACTGAATGAGAGTTCTATGATGACAGTTAGGGTATTCAGCCATTCAGTCAACAGAGTAGGTCAGCTCAGGCACCCTCTCGACCATCGCCAGTAGTCTATAGGTCAGCTCAGGCACCCTCTCGACCATCGCCAGTAGTCTATAGTGAAGTCATCTTTGTGGATTCCTGGGAACCTCCTTAGTACTTTGCTTCTCCCTATTCCCATGGTGTCTTTATTTATTATGGCATCTCTTTCCTTGTTCTCCAACTCTGTTCCTGATCCAGCTAGAAGCTCCCACTCCCCTAAGCTCTCTTTCCCCCATCCCTTGCTCTCCATTACCCCTCCCCTTGCCCCTATCTTGCTTATGTAGATCTCATCCATTTCTCGATCGTTGGGTGATTCCTGTGTCTTTCCTAGGGTCTCCCTAGAGGTGTAGGTTGCAGTCTGGTTATCCTTTGCTTTACATTTAGTATCCACTTATGAGTGAGTACATATCATGCTTGTCTTTCTGATTCTGGGTTACTTCACTCAGAATATTTTCTACTTCCATCCATTTGCCTGCAAACCTCATGATGTCACTGTCTAGTTTTTAAACTATAAAACAAAAAAAAAACTGTCATTATTTATTATAGTGAGGATTATTTTGATTTTTTGTTTTTGTTTTTTTGGTTTTTTTCAAGACAGGGTTTCTCTGTGTAGCTTTGTGCCTTTCCTGGAACTCACTTGGTAGCCCAGGCTGGCCTCGAACTCACAGAGATCCTCCTGCCTCTGCCTCCCGAGTGCTGGGATTAAAGGCGTGCACCACCACTGCCCGGCTTGTTTTTTTAAAGACTTATTTTTTTTAATTTATGTGTGTATATGTATGAATGTATGTTGTGGAATATTATTTAAGGTGTGTTACATTTGTTTATGCTGTGGAATATTTGTTTAATGATGTGAAAATGTG
Source organism: Peromyscus maniculatus bairdii (assembly GCF_049852395.1). Classification (NCBI taxonomy): domain Eukaryota; kingdom Metazoa; phylum Chordata; class Mammalia; order Rodentia; family Cricetidae; genus Peromyscus; species Peromyscus maniculatus. The sequence goes on along the minus strand of NC_134856.1, from coordinate 89,225,177 downwards.
TTGCATTCATTTATGTTGCATTTGTTTAACTCTGTGAAGCTTGATTACTTTGCCTGTCGAAAACACTTGATTGGTCTAATAAACGACCAATAGCTTGGCAGGAAAGGAGAGGCAGGGCTGGCAGGCAGAGAGAATAAATAGGTGGAGAAATCTGGGAAGAAAAGAATTGAGGGGCAAGAAGGACAAAGAAAAGAAGGGGCCAGACACACAGTCACACAGCCAGACACAGAATAAGAAGGAAAGAAAAGATATACAGATATAGAGAAAGGTAAAAGCTCAAAGACAAAAGGTAGACAAAATAAGTTAAGAAATCTGGCTAGAAATAAGCCAAGCTAAGGCCAGGCATTCATAAGAAAGAATAAGCCTCCATGTGTATAATTTTTGGGGGGACCTGGATGGTGGGCCCCCCAAAAGAGCAAAGAACAAAGTAAAAGAGTAAAGAATAGAAAGAAACAACTACAAATGTGTGTTCCTATGTTAAATGTGTGTGTGTGTGTGTGTGTGTGTGTGTGTGTGTGTTAGATGTGTTTGTGTGTGTATGTGTTTTCCAGGAGGTGAGAAGAGGGTGTTATGTCAATGTAGTGCTAGGAGCTACACTCCAGTCCTCATGACTGTATAGTAAGCACTCCTAACCAAAAAGCCACTCCTCCAACCCTGATTTGGGAATTCTTTGGGGACAAGCTTTTGGTATACAACCTTGACTGGCCTTGACATTGCCAGCCTCAGTTCTAAGATTTCCGGGTGCTAGGATTACAGAAAAGACCACCATTTGTGGCTATAGTAGAAATTTTAAAGGTGAGAAAATCCACTCTACCTAGGCAGGTTGTTACATGTATTTAAATAGGAGTGAAATAAAGAATAATGACAAGTTCTTATTTTCAGGATTTGCTTACACAGAAAAATTCAGTTTGCAACCTAATGATAACACTCCAATTTGACCAGCTAAAACCAGGCACCATAAACTGATTGAATCTGCAACACTATCCTCACTTCACCACAGGTATCAACATTAATTATTTCTCCTTGCCTATATTGGTTACAAATCTTGAAAGCAACATGGGCATTCAGAAGTATTTAAAATTAGGAAAGAGACAGAAAATTGGTGTGGTTCAGCACCAGACATGCACTTGAAGAAAGTAAAATGAGGTGATATTCAGGCCACAGTCATTTAAGCTTGCTACTCGGGCAAAGGTTAAAAGTGGGTATTAAGAAATCACATGATGAATGCTGCTTCCATGCAGAAAACAGTAAGAACATTCCACTTTCTTAGTTGGATATTATTCTAATTTATGCTTGAACAAATGGATATAGAGATGTCTATGAAGGATAAATTATTTTATATGCTTTGACTTTTAAGTAACTCATATAGTTTTCTATCGTGTAATCCCACACACACTGCTTTAGTGATTGCATGCCTTTAGCTCTTTCCCAGGGAACAAAATGAAAAAGAAAATCATTCAAAATATCAATACAAGATCCTGAGAATCAGAAGTGACAATATCAGTGTTCAAATTTCACATGCCTATGTTGGGGATCTAGACCTGTGACACACCTATTTACTTAATGTTTGAAGCTCTGGATTTGATCCCTAGGATGGCAAATATAGAAATAAATTAATATCACAAAGCCTTTATTCTGTGTCAATAAAACCCACATATTTCCCCCTAAGTATGACAATTAGAGTAAGCCAGTGTTGCTATGACATTGATGGATGAGAGTACACTATGAATATGCAGTTAAAAATCAACATTCAGACAATAAAATATGCAAAAAAAATCACAAACACAAATTTGACTGTGTAATTATGATTGCTAACCATCCTCAGTTCAAATGGATGTGTGTATAATTACTTCTGGAGGTAAAATATACTAATGTCAAAGTAAATACATGTATACATACATGCACATTTACATGTATAAGTACATATATGTTCTTCTTTTATGATGTATATTTGATTTGTACATATATAAAGAATATAGATACATATGAACTAACTTGATATGATTCTGACATTATGACCCCAAATAGGTATTAAGTATCTGTTTTTCTTGTTGTGTAGTTTCCAGCTCCATTTTGAAAAATGCTAGAAATACTCTAGAGAGAAATGTGCAGGTGGAGGGCAGAGATGACCTAATGCCTTTGTTCCCTTTAAGTCTTTTGTTGCATGTTTCCTGAATTTCTGTACTGTTGTCCCTTAAAATTTTGGATCCTGAACAATTACTCAGGAGGGACCTGGCAGGGCCTGTCACAGTAAGAGAACATAAACAGACTCAGGAAGTGACTTGGAGCTGCGAATCAAGCCAGCTACTGTCTGTCTGTGCTCTTCCTCTCAGTCAGGATCACGTGGAAAGGAGAGAATTAGAGGCTGACAATAGACATTAGCAAAATCATGAGCAAAGGAAGCCTCTAGGTTTCCAGGAGCTCATGTAAATATCTTGACATAAACGAATGGGGTCAAAGAGGGGAGGCGTTCTAACCAAAGCAAATTTTGTTTAAAACATGCCTAATAATGGTACGCAGAATACTCTATGGTAACTGAAAAAAAGTGTGTGTCTCAGAGACATGGCTTGTCAGTATGATACTAGACAAATACAGTGAATTTCAAAATAAATATCAATTTTAGTTTCTAGTTTTGCTAGTCAGAATTTCCATTCAGTATCTGCAGAATTTCAGAGTATGTTTTATGCCAATATATGAAAAGGGTAGCAAGCTTTTCTTAGTCTTTTAACAGTTCTTGACCATGGCAGCACAAATGTCATGCACGGTAACTGTAATTTGATCATTTATACTTTACACAGTATTAGAATCTGGATGTTTTATGTGAAAAATAATAGGGGCATGGGAAATAGGCTGGATATGTAGTTCAGTTGGTAGCATGATCACCTAGCAAGCACAAAGCTCTGGGTTCAGTCCCTAATACCATATAAAACTGTCGATGGCCCGGCAGCATTGGCACATGCCTTTAATCCCAGCACTTGAGAGGCAGAGCCAGGTGGATCTCTGTGAGTTCAAGGCCAGCCTGGGCTACAGAGTGAGTTCCAGGAAAGGCACAGTAGCTACACACAGAAAGCCTGTCTCAAAAAGAAAAAAGAAGCAAAAGAAAAACCTGGCCATAATGGTGATGCCTTCAGTCCCAGCACTTTTGGGGATAGAGGGAGGAGGGTCAAAAGTTTGAGATCATCCTCAATTATATAGCAAGTTCAGGGCCAGTCTGGGATACATGAGACCTTGTCTCAAGTCTTTAAAAATATTGGGAGAGTAATATAAAGACTGGCAAAAGTTAAAAGTCGCTGAAACAACATATCATTCCCTCTTACAGATAACCAGTACCCCACATTTGTTTTCTGTAAATCTTTTCACATTTTGGGCTGTGTAGCAAGAATCTTAAAAGGTCTTATTAATAAAAAGAAATTCAAAGGCAAAACTTTTATGAAAATACATACCTCTTAAGGACTTTGATAACATCATTTTCTCAATTAATACCCAAGACTGTAGCATGAATCTTAAAAAGGTTTTATTAAATAAGAAACACAGAGCCAGGTATTGGAGTGAATGCTGGAAGATCAGAGAAGCAGAACAAGCCACAGCCACCTCACCTTGCCAATTCCTTACCTGATCCTGTTTCCTGAGACTGGAAGCTTCTGAGTCCTCATTCGAATGGCTCTCAGCTAAACTGCTGCTCAAAAGCCCAAAAGCTTAACCAGGCTATAGTTCCCCATCCTCACACCTTAAATAACTTTCTGCCTCCTGCTGTTACTTCCTGGGATTAAAGGTTTGAGTCTCCATGCCTGGCTGTTTGGTATGTGGCTTTAAACTCACAGAGATCCGGATGGATCTCTGCCTTCCAAGTGATAGGATTAAAGGCATGTGTGCCACCATTTTCTGACCTCTGTATCTAGTGACTGTTCTGTTCTCTGACCCCACATAAGTTTATTAAGGTGCACAGTATTTTGGGGAACACAATATCCCCACAGGTCTGCCTTCATTTGTATCTATTCAACAGTTTTCAAGGTTATTTTCTCATTTAAAGAGTGTAAACCACACTGTGCATTCTATTTTATAAGTACTTTTTTGTCAAAATTGTACACAATGCTTTCTGTTTATATGATATTTATTGCTTTGCTTTGTTTCTTTTTTTCTGAGAGAGGGTTTTTCTGAGTAGCCCTAGTTGTCCTGGGACTCACTCTGTAGACCAGGCTGTCCTCAAACTCAGAGATCCACCTACCTCTGTCTCTGGAGTGCCGGAATTAGAAGCTTGCTCCACCACTGCCAGGCTTTTGCTTTGTTCTTACATCCCACATATTTAGCTGAGTTCAAATAACAGTGACGGTGGTGCAGTGTCTCTTTAATATTGTTTTAAGAGCCTACACCACATAGGATTATCTGGTACCTGAACAGTCACACTTCCAGTTTAAAGCTAGCACACAAGCACTGGGACTAGCTGATATCCACAAAAATGCCCCTTGCCTCTGAAAGCAGAATCTCCTCCAGCCTCAGTCGGGAAAGAAGGTTACCAGTGCCTTCTGGTAGGTTATACAGCAACCACAGAGGGGGCTGAATGCCATTGACCTCATGCAGCAATAGATACGGCAGTTGCTAATCAAACCGGGCAAAAGCGATGACCTCACTGGCAGTTGTATACACGTGAACTCTCCAAAATACCATTGTCAGCAATTAATTGCCTTTATGCTCCACCACATTTAAAAAAAAAAATCATGACATTTAAAAAGTTAGGTAAGAAGGTGGTATTTTCATGTGTCAATGTAGAATATAGAGAAGAATTAAGTGTTCCCAAAGGGAAACAGATGTCTATACCAGAGTGACAACAGTCAGAGGTAACAGTAGTCTGAGGAGCCTGCACAGTCCCTGTCCTCCTGTCCCAGTCAGCAGACAGAGTTCTGGCCTGGGTGGTGGCAGCCTCTGTGCTCTATGGACCTCATAGAGATTGTCTTCCCATGACAATTTGTTCACCCACCTTTCAAATTCCTGTCTGACTCCTGGTGACTTAAACCCCACTCCCTTTGTTCTGTTTTGTTTGTTTGTTTGTTTGCTTTTGTGCAGGCAGGGATGGGTGAGGGATATGGATTATGTCTTTCTAGTCATCTGCTACAGCTTCAACTCTCTTGAGGAAAAAAACAAAAATCTTGCTCTCATATTTCACATCAAAGAATCTTTGTTTCTTGTATCATTGTCCCTTTTATTTTTCCTTGTTTTCTGTTCTTATTTCTAGAAGGTGGCATTTGACCATGTTTTACAGGTATTAGATATTTCTTTAAACAAGATTTCATCTGTGCCTTTTAAGTTATTTTTCCCCGAATGCTTTTCCTTTTTTTCCCCCCAGAACGCTTTGTTTACTTGTTCTCTTTTAACATTAAGTTTGAGGCTTCCTTCAAATATCTGCAAATGAGATTACTTCCAAAGACTCTGTGTTTGTCTTGAACTTTATTGGATACTAGCAAATTGTTCTCCTGGGAAACTTCATGTCAGGAGCAGAAAATGAGCGTTCTTGTGACCGTAATCTCACCCACTGGGTTTTCTTTCTTCCTTTTTTTTTAATAGGCAGTAACCAAGAAACAAAACATTATCACTTTCCATTGATCCTAACTTCCTTAGGTCTCAGGTGACAAACCGCGCACACTTAATGTCCTCCGTGATAACTCTCAAATTATCCTGGCTTTATGTGGTTCTTGACTGATGTATGTTGGCATAAACCAGCTCTTTCTTACATTTTAGAACTTTAACAGACATATTTGATCTTGCATGAATAGTGTGCATATTCTATTTACTGGCTCTATTCATAGAAATATATTATATGCAATAACATAGCAAATATGAGCAGAGTATTGTACTACTATAGAGCCTTTTGCTTTTCTTGTAAAATTCTTCATCCACAGAAAAGTTGAAATAAAATGAATGAATATTCAGAAAAATATATTTTATTCTTCTCTTAAATAGTGGCTAGATCTTATCTAACATAATAAACAGAACTCCATTAGTCTAAAATAGATTCATTTCAATCTGCAGTTCCATGTGTCTTTCTGTTCTTCTAAAATGTAAGTTGTATGTTAAGAAATATTAGGATGAAAAACTATAAATTTATTCAATGGAAATTTATAAAGGATAGTGTCACAAATGCATAATTTACAACATGCTCATGTGAGTGCCTATAACTTATTAATAAAATGAGTAACATAAATTCTCAAAAGAAAAAAAAACCTTTATTGTCAATTTTGAAAGATGATGATGGAAGAATTTGTGCTATTTCAAAATATAAAGTGATTAAATTTGAATTTGGGTTTTCCAACTCATCCAGATCAGAAGCATCCTTCATTATGTTCCTGTTCTGAGTTTTAACACATGCATACCGGTGCCAAAGTGCTTACATCAAAAGTTATCCCCTAATTGCTCAAATAGAGGAGCATATTTATCTTGCAAGATTGCTGTTAAAATGACTCTCACTCTGTTATCTATATTAATATCTATTAAACTTAACTTGACAAATGGAGAAAATGACGATCATTTTCATAGAAATTTACAGGGGAAAGATACTATATTTGTTTGTTTGTTTTTTGTAACGTATTAGAAATGTATTTTCATAACTACCACACATGCCCAAACACCTGCATATTTAAGAGTCATTTTGGTTGTGATGACACAAGGGATGGGTTGTTTGATTGATTTGGTTTGGTTTGGTTTGGTTTTTCTCGAGACAGGGTTTCTCTGTGTAACAGCCCAAGTGGTCCTGTAGGCCAGGCAGGCTTTGAACTCTCAGAGATTCACCTGATCTGCCTCCCCAGTGCTATGATTAAAGGCATGTGCCACCGCTGCCTGGCTAGGGATGAGTTTTTGCTCAAGAATATTTACTACTCACTACAGTTTTTCTTTTCAGAAGAAAACAATAAATTCTCGTGTGGAAAATGCATCATAGTGCATTCATAATGGAAAAGGGAATTTGCCTAATAATATCACAGATACACTCTGCCTTTCTACCTAGACTCTGCCGAGTTGTGATGGTTAATTTTTTCTGTTAGCTGAACACATCTTGGGTTATCTGGCTAATATTATTTCTCCAAGAATTTGCAATGATATTTACAGATGAGATGAGAACTGAGTCTGGATATTTAGCAAAGCAGATGGTAGGTATTATCTGATTCATTCATGACCCAAGGAGATTTTGTTTTTATAGTAGAGGTTGGGGAATTTTTCTCTGCTTACCTGAATACTTAGCTGAGATATTGATCTGGGCTTCATCTTGCACCACTTCATTCTCTGGGTTAAAAGACCTTCAGACTCAGATTGTATTAATTAAAAAAGATGCATTTATTTTTAAGTATGTATATATGTGTATAGGAGTTCTACACTTGACTACCAGTGTTTGTGATGATCAGTAGAGAGTGTTGTATCCCCTAGAACAGGAATTATAGCTGATTCATTCTTGCCCAATGTGAAGGCTAGGAGCCCAACTTGGGTCTTCTGCAAAACAAAACAAAACAAAAATTCAACATAATAGGAAAATATTCACAGCAAAAAGAAATGACCAGCATTATGAATGTTCACAACACTTGAACACTAATGAGGAGCTTTGGCACTCTGTGGCTTATAAAAGCATCTTATGTAGGTATTTGTCAGTCCAGGGGAATTATGAGGCTTATTTGGGAAACAAGCAAGTCAGAAAGCCTCAAATTAATCACGAAAATAAAGATAGGGTTTTCCCTCAGGATTGAGTAGTTGTACTAGCTATGATGCTGTAGTCTTCTTGCAAAAAATTCAACACTCAATCCAATCACTAACTGAGAAACTCTATGTATGAGACTTGGTAGATAGTTGGAGTTACATAATACTCAGTGGCAATGTTCATACTTTGTTGTCTATGAAGGCTCACTGGTGACTCATTCCTCTCATGTTCTTTGGAGCTGTCTTTGTTCACACTGTCATTTTATTCTTCCATTATTCAAGAACAACTAATTGATCTTCTCAATGTATCTATTCTGGGTTGTTCACTTAATCAAAACATAAACTGGACTCCTCATTGCTTGAAATCATTGGTCTCCTTTCCTGGCACAGTGGGGCTCTATGTCCTGCATGATTCTGTTTTTTTCCCCTGCCTTTCTCAATGGTAATAAGAGAAATCATGGCTCAGAAGCCATCTGGACATGGCTCTTTTATATTGAATAGTGCTAGAACGATGATAAATCTCCCCCAGCATCTTAAGGCTTCAATGCTTTTATTTACAAACTTGAAATGAATTTTCTCCTTTGTAGATTGGCCTTGATAATTAAAGGAGAAATCAGAGGTTGAAGAGGGTAAAAGGGTAGGAGACCTTGATTCTTCCTTGAGCCCTGCCAGGCATTTGTGACATCTTCAGCAACGAAGTTAATTCCTCATTATCACTCAGCTTGAGCTTCAGGACTACAAACCTAGGAGGTGACATCCCAGGCACATATGGCCCACAGGGTAGATAACAACCACATTCAATTCCACAAATTCCCACCAGTAGATTCTGTTTGAAGGTTGTATATGCTTCCTGTGGTTATATATATATATGTGTGTGTGTGTGTGTGTGTGTGTTATTTATTTATATATGTAATTTATTTATATATGTACTATACATAATATATTATGTATTATATAATACATTACAGATATGTATTATTATACATCATATATCATATATATTATATTTTTAAAGATCTATATAAGCTGGGCACTGTGATATACACCTTTAATCCTAGCTCTTGGGAGGCAGAGGCAGGTAGATCTCTGTGAGTTCAAGGGCACCCTGGTCTACACAGTGAGTTCTAGGACAGCCAAAGCTACACAAAGAAACCCTGTCTTAAAAGCCCCCCCCAATAATATAAATTAATAAATAATATATATAAAGTCAAATAATACATTTTATTTAATATTATATATCTTCATAAATATAGAAATAAATGTAAACAAGATTTACATGCAATGTAATATGCAGTAAATATATAAACATTATATAACTATGGATATATATTAGTATATATAAATTATTTTATAACACTTGAATCCACTATAACTTGCCTACAAAGTCTAGAAGCCAGGAAGATTTCCTGCCTACCTCTCTCCATCCAAGTTGAATAGAGAGTCCCCCACTACTTCATCTATCCCACTAATTTGTACCTACATCATGATAGGAGAGGAAGGCAATCATTTTCTGTCTACCCTCTCAGCTTGTCAAACTGGTATCCTGTAATTGGCCTGACAAAGGCACATGGACAAGAATAGATAAGAATGGATTAGTAGGATGTGCTTACTATAATGTAGCATTATTCTTCTGGTTTGATCTTGGGTATTAGGAGGGCTATAGTCCTCTGATATGAATGAGTCTGTCTTTGCTGGTGTGTGTGTCAGCAAAACTTTCACAAACTTACAAGTTGTGTTAGGCAAACAGAAAAAGTTAAAATATCTTGTCTGGATCTTCTTAATTATCTTCAGTCCATATGATCTTAAGCCCCAGTGGCCTATTCTGGGTGTTGCATTCTGTTGCCTTGTGCTCCTATTCGATGCTACCTCTACCCTCCACTGTTCTGTGAATTCCTGAAGTTCAGCACCAGCCTGTACCTTTTCCACAGTTCCCAGACTCCCCACTTCACATGGGCTACACAGTAAAAGAAACTCTCAGCCAAAAAAAAAAAAAATGGCACAATTCGCCATCCTCTTGGTTTTCAACTTCTCTGCCCTCCTGGGATTTCTGTGATTGTCTCTGTTTCTTTGAAGTTGCTTTTTCTCCCCCTTCCCTTTAGTTGTTATTTTCTCTTAGGAATCCAGATCCGATGTCTTCTGAAAATTCTTCCAAACTATCTCTTTCGCTCTTCTGTTTCTATCTCTATCATGAGCTCATCTTTCCTTTGAGCTGCAGTGAATTTATGGCAGAGACTGTTCCCTCATCATGCATCACCCACACTCACAGGCCCCTGCATCACCCATGCTTACACCTGCTTCTTCCCTGCATTCCTTCTCCCCTAGAAAGGAAACCACAGAAACCCAAGTCTGCCTTCCATGCTAGCTCAGTGCTCCCTGGTCCTCTTCCCCGCTTTTCTAATAATACAGACTTTTCTTCTAGTAGCAGCTCTGTGTGTTTGCCATCTTTTCCTCTGTTCTCCTAGATTACTGCTTTAGTTCAACTGTTATCATAGATTTTTGTGGGTTGCAACAAAACCTCAGATGTGTTCTTCCTGTTCCATTACCCTCTTTAGAATTATAGCCTAGATTTCTTATTTCTGTAACATATATTTTTAAATGTACACATTAGATTATAATTCATTTACTTAGAATCATGCTTTTCTCCACATAAACCTGATGATGAAGTTTGGTCTCCATCTTAGTTTGTCCAGTATTTGAGCTGGTCTTGTTTGGCTGCCTGGGTCCTCAGTTATCTTGGAGAAATTCTGTACTTGGTCTAGACTGACAAAAGCTTTTCCCATCCCCTTCACTTTCTTGGCCTTCAGGATGTGATTGCATCTTGAATACCTATATCTTGAATAAACTCACCCCATTATGAAAAACTATTCCTCCTAAGTTTTGTTGACCCTTTCAGCAGGATTTGTTACCTCTTCTGCTAACACTGATACTTAAATTTCGTGCTTAGCATTCAGAGATCACCGGGCCTTAGGAAGGGTTGTGTATTAGTCTCTTGGAGATAAATAGGTGGAGCCATGCAATATTGAATGACCATTCCTATGTTATGTAGGTCCGGGGAATGGACAGGGTGCTCAGAGAGGTCTAGGAACATATTCTAATTGCTCAATTAGTAAGAGTCTCAAGAAGACCACTCCAATATCATAAACCTCAAGGGTATGGTCCTTTTAATCATGAGACTTTACAGACCCTCAGTGTAACACAGACAGCTATCTAATACTTGAAAGATGGAATTTTAAATATATTACAATGACTCTGTTCCAAGCTTTTTAGTTTTCTACCACAAATCTGGATTTTTTATTAGTTTCCAGGGAAGCAAGTAATTATTGTGCAATATTTTAACATTATTAAACTCATTAAAACTCATAGATACACTAACTATATAGATGCACTATTTCAAGTTAGATGCAGAATTTAGTACAAAGAATAAGGCTTCTTGAAAGTGCTATTTAAGGGATTTAATTATACACCAAAAATAAATAAAGTTGTCATGAGAGATTCTAAGGAGAATGTAAGAGGCATGAGCACATATGTCCAGCAAGATACTACTGAGATTTTTGAAAGCCATATACAATTTTTATGATAGATTATATAACACTAATGAATAAAATTGGACTGAAAGTGTCAGTATATTAAAAATATATATGAATACTTTGGCTATGGACTGTAGCATGGACTTCTACTGTACTTTTTATGAATATTATTAAAACTGCATGCAAGATTACAAAGGGAAAATACCATAAAGCCACTATTAATGAATATAAATAGGAAGTCCTTCCTTTAAAAACACAGAATAGGACTGATTGCTCACTGCTTGAGTGTTTGGCTAGTATTTGAAGGTCCTGTATTCAATTCTAACCCTGGTGTCACCATGACCATCATAATAATGAAAATGAAATGCAATAATAAATAATAATAGAACACTTACATTAGACGTGTGTGTGTGTGTGTGTGTGTGTGTGTGTGTGTGTGTGTGTGTTTGCATGTGTGTTCATATTAAGGTCAAAGGTTAACCTTATAGTGATGGTCCTGGGAAGACATCCACCTTGTTTGTTGAGACAGGTCTCACTTGGGGGTGGTAATTAGGCGAGGCTGGCTGGTCCATAAGACTCAGGGAACATTCTCTGTCTACCTCTTCAGTGCTGAGAGTGAAACCATATGCTACCACACCCAGATTTTTACATGGGTACTGGGGATCCGTTCAGTTCCTCGTGCTTGTGTGGCCATCACTTTAAAGTCCAAGCTGCTTCCTAGCACTCACATTAGACAAATTTCCTTCTGTAAAATGTATCTTCATATTTCCATTCTTGGAGGATGGTAACATCAACAAGTGTACAGACTCCAAACAACTTTAAATATTAATCACAGTCCAGTTTGTTTTGCGTTTGTTAATGGAAGCTTTATGTCTCACAATTTTCCAAAAAAAAAAAAAAATGTAAAACTGCCTCTATTGCTCTTTACTCCTTCAACCTTTGTGGAATACATGCAAAAACATTTTAAGTACAGAATGTACTTTTCTTCCATGCAGTCATTTTTTCCTAATGACCATTTATATAAACTTCTGTAATGTTGAGAACAGAGATTTCCTGCTGTAACATAAATAGCTTACAAGAGCTTTGCCCTTGACCCTCTTCCACCAAGGGAATAAGTATTTCTAATTGCTGTATTTTACCAGTGACCCATAATCAACACACACTAGCACTGCCATTCATGTTTCATTCCACTAGTCAGCAATTACAGTAGTGAAGTCTAGCCTCAATGCAATATGCATGAAGGACAGCAAGGGTTCTTTGGGTTACATAGAAGGAAAACTAATGTCCACTAAAAATGTCTATTGACAAGCATAATGTCCATAAGAAAATCAACTCATCACCAAATGAAGATACAGATACCAGAAAGTGTCTTTTTAACTCCCCTATCTGAAACTGTTTTTATATAAAATACTAGATATTTTCTCAAAGGACTCTGAAATTTTTAGTTCTTTGATATTGGAAAGGAAAGAGGAGATATCTTCATGGGTAAGAAAATATGTTCAGCTGCTCAAATTACAACCTAAAAATAAACATAAATTTCCTGATAATATAAATAATACTTTTTTTCCATCCTTTCTCCTTCTAATTAGGTTAGACCTATTGCAGAACATAGAATTGCCAGTGCTTATTGTTTACATCCTATTTATTAAACTGTATTTTATTAAAATGACTAATAAGTATCTCAAAAATGTTCAGCATCTCCCGTGATTATGGAAATCAAATCAAAACAATTTTTAGATTTTATCTTATCCAAGTCAGACTGACAAAGATCAACAAAACAACTATCAACAAATGCTGGAGAGAATGTAGGCAAAAGAGAACCCTCATTCCCTGTTGGTGAACTGCACACAAGTCTAACTACTCTTGAAATCAATGTGATAAATCCTTAAGAAGCTGAAAATAAATCTACCATATGGCCCAGCTGTACCAATCCTTGGCATATGGCCAAAGTCTTCAACATCCTATTCTGCAGACACTTCCTTATCCATGTCCCTTGCTGTTCCATTCACAATAGCTAGGAAATGGAAACAACCTAAATGTCCTTCAACTAATAAATGGATAATGAAAATGTGTATATATATATATATATATATATATATATATATATATATATATATATACTGTGGAACATTATTCAGCTTTAAGGACAAATGAAACCTGAAATTTTCAGGTCAATGGATGGAACTAGAAAGGATTATATTGAGTGAGGTAACCCAGACCCAGAAAGACAAATGTCACATGTTCTCTCTCATCAGAGGATCCTAGCTCCAAATCTTCAGATAAAAGTAGTACATATCTTGGAGTAACTGCAGAAACCAAGAAAGTAAAAGAAACCATTGCCAAGATAGGTGTGGAGGAATGAATAGAGAAGAAAATAGCAGGGTACAAGGTGATCTGATCAGGGGAAGAGTGGAATGGTGGCTCTCGAGAGATTGATGGAGCTCAATACAAAAGAAAATGGGCAAAATAATAATAATGATGTCTGAAAAAGTCATAAGGAATTATGCTATTAATTAGCTATATAAAAATAGCTCTACTATAAATCAGTGACTATATTTACATATATAGTTTAAATAAAAGTTTCCTATCTGGACTTACAGTACTTCTTCCAAAGAGCCATAGACCATCTAACACAAAATCCAAAACCAGGTATGAGAAGCCCCCTTTTGAGTTGTTGGTCTTGGTTGTCTGAGAAATTCCCCAAAATATTATAGGCTATTGTTATTGTTATTGTTATGGTTTTCCTGAGAGGAAAGGTAAGTCACTATTGCTAAAGGCATCATAGACTTCAGACACAGGACCCTGAGTACACAAACCTATTCCTGAAGACCAATTTCCTGTTATAGAAAGGGCCATGAAAACTTCCTGTGAAGGGAAGCAACCAATAGTCCTATCTATTGTAATGCCTATGAACCACAACAACCAGTGTGGTATGATAACTCTATGGGTACAGAAAAGGCAGGCTCCTCAAATTAATTAATTAATTTGGTAATTAAAAGCTCTATAATTAGATTTAATACCTAATCAACAAAGAGGAAATCATGCATCCTTGTATTAGTTATTGAGCCAGGTACCAGAGGCTAGTGAAGTCATGGATCTTAGAGGAGAATCTACACCAATCACTGTACTAAACAAGCATAATTCCTAACAACAGTCTAAACATTTGTCCTTATGCTCACAGATAAGTCTGTCTTACCCCTCATTGAGGAACTTTATCTTTGTATCAGATGGAGACCATTACAGAAAACCACAACTCTTAAAATGAAGAGCTACGGAGTCCAGTTGTGACTGATACATCTACAACACAGCTCCTGCATCTAAGGCTCCAGGGCAATTGCAGACAATGGGACTTACTCCTGTAAAAGACAGGAGAATGGGAAGTTTGCTGCAAAACTGTGTCCGCTAGAAATGTCAGAGAAGCTACACTCAGGACTTCTTACCAACATGGCTGCCAAAACATGACCTGACCAAGGAAGGCGCCAATGGACATGATAATGTAGAAAGGGGAAAGCTCATGAGGCCCAAACTTTAGACAAAGAACTATAGGCAACTAAGGAATGCTGAAAGCAGGAGAGAGGGTCTTCCTCCAGGAAGAACACACCAATTAATCATCCAAGACTAAACAATCAACCCTGAAAACACACATACAAGTAACATTATCCACACTGAGCAGGCTGTGATTTTGTATTTAGAAATACACACACACACACACACACACACACACACACACACACACACACACACACACACACATACACAGAGAGAGAGAGAGAGAGAGACAGAGAGACAGAGACAGACAGAGACAGAGAAAGACAAAGAAAGAGAAAGAGACAGACAGACATTAATGTAACAACAAATAAATAAAAGAAGCCATGAATTTTAAAGAGAGCTGGAAGGTGGAGTACTACATAGGAGGGCTGGAGGGAAGAAAGGAGAGAGATAATGTAATTATAAAAATTTAAAAAAATACTCAAAACAAATACCCTGCCATTTCTCCTAGTCCTTCAACTTAGTGTTGTGTATCAACCTTATAGAATCCTTTGACATCTAACCAGTTCCTCTTTCTTTTATGTGGGAAGCCAAATATCCAACAGTTACTTGGAGCCTTTTAATAATTTTGTAGGAGGATTTGGTCTCTTTTTAATTCCTTATTTATAGGTGGTCAGCTATATTCAAATGTCTCAGATTAAATATATGCTAATATAAACTTAATTCTGTATTATGTCTTTATGTCTAATTTATTGTGACACTTTTTCATTGAGTACCTGATAATAAACATGATTACCGTGTGTATACTTTGTGACTCTAAAAGGAATACGGGCTTTGAGATGTTAATGATGTGCATCAATTATGTACTTTCATAACATGGTATTATGGAAAGTGCTATATATGCAGAGTAGGTGTATTATGTTAGGTACAAAATAGCCCCAGTTAGCTGTGCCAACTCAGCATAACATAGCACTTTGTTCCATAGCTACTTGGTTCAATGTGAAACATTTCCTCTTAGAAAGAGATAGAAGTTTCATAAGATTCAAGAAGTTAATGAAACTCATAAGGCTTAGGAAATCCATGACAGATAACAGACTCACAAGCTGAGGGGAGAGGGAAGAGATTCTCCTGGGTAGAACTGCCTGTAAACTGCTATGCAGTTTTTGTGAGATGGATCACCACCTGTTTTTGGATGGGTCTTTCAGCACTGCATCGGGCCATGAGTTACTTACTCATGGTCACTCAGAGGAGTGGCCTTTCCTCTATGCTTCTGGACTTAACCCCATAAATGCATTGATTCTTCAAGCTGGCCTTGCATGGATTTATTTTTTGGTATGTTGCAGGTGCCCTATCTGGGATAAATACACGGATTTGTCTGTGTGTTTCATTTTTTTATATCTCCCAGGAAATCACATAGTATTCTGTGATGATTTTCTAGAATCTACTTGATAACTTCCTCCTTATTTTGAATTTCAGGATAAGGTAGGGGTCTGCAGATGACCTCCATGTTTTCTCTTGCTAGAAAAGTTACAGCATGGAGAAATTTCACTTTTCTTCTCAACTGCCAGATATTTGGGAGCAAAATTGAAGACACTCTTGTAGTTTCCAATACTGTCATGTAAGAGAAGAATAACCCTCACAGGTTATTGGTTGGAATCAAGCCCTACCACAGAAGACAGATGAACATGTGGAAAACAGCCACAGGTTCTCTACCATTTATCTTTGACTGATAGGCCATAGAGAATGAGTACATCTCAACAGGTGACTTTTAATAGTATTCTTGATTACATAGCATCTCTAACATATAAAGACATATTTAGAGAAGGGCCTAAACAAAGGAAGACTTTTAGCGGAAAGAAATAGCTTGTTATACATTCCTCTTTCACATTTCCAAACTCATAGGATCTAAAATTATTCTCATAGGTAATATCAGATACAATCTTCCAGAAGGAATGCAAGAGTATAGTCTTTTTTACATTTGTAAATCTGTTTCCTCTCTTTAAGCAATGAGAGGGAGGTAGAAATCTCTCCTTTAGACACTTTAAGTCTTCTGCTCACAATCACATGTACTTTGGGACAGCATACTCTGAACTCTTACATTCCACACAAATAGAAATCTTATCCTTCAGTTAGTTTTAGATGATCTTTCAGTCCTCTAAAAAATCTTCAAATGATATGTTTAGCTATTTACCTTGAAAACTAAATCCCTTTTAAAATTGGATAGGGTTGAAATCTTTAATTCAACCAAGACCTCAATTGTGGTTTTTTTCATGGTTATATGCTGAATTTTCTCCCTCTCACTCCAAGCTTCAATGGCACAGTCAAGAAGACTTTTCTTAAATGTTCATGGCTAGCTAAGGATCATGGAGGGAAATTTTTTATGGCAGAGAGATATCCAAACTGTACTGAACAGAAAAAGAAAAGAAGTAGGAACCTCATGCATATACAAGGAATTTCTAGCCTTACACACATTAGGTAGCTTTCAGTCTCTGCAAATCACTTTGGACAAGCCTGAATGGTAAGGCTGCTGCTCCCTCTTTTTCTTGTTGTCATGGGGACTTGTCCTCCAAGTTGTTGTCTGAGTCACCACTAGGGAATGTTCTGGATCCCAAGCTGTGCTCCCTTTGGGATCACTTCCTCTGAGTCGAATTCCTTTCACATGTATATATTTTTTAAATCTCTCAAGGAAATGACTGTCTGGTTTTCTCACTCATTGTTCATTTGCATAGTCACCCTGGGAGGTCTGAGTCACTATTTTCCCACTATACACTCTCAGCCTTTGTTCCTTCCTTATTCCCTGGTGTAATCTCCTCACTATTCTTAACCTTCCTGTTCCAAATTTCCTGCTGTGCCTGTAGAGAGGGAAGCCTCTCTCTGGGGTTCATATTCTCTCTCTCTGGGGTTCATATTCTCTCTCTCTCTCTCTCTCTCTCTCTCTCTCTCTCTCTCTCTCTCTCTCTCTCTCTCTCTCTCTCCCTCCCTCCCTCCCTTATCCCTCCTCCCTCCTCTGTCTCTGGAGAGACTGTGAAGGAAATGACAATGTCCTTTCTGCCAAGGCAAAGAGGATAAAAATGATCACTTCAGCTTCTCTGCACCTGCATCTCATTATATAGCATTTCATCTTCGTACAAATTTTACCTCCAATTTAGCTACTGTATCATGACTAAACTGTACCTATTAATAAAGTGTAACTATTGCCTGTTTGTATATACAAATGCCTTCTTCCCTGTCTTACTTTCCTCTCCCATATTTGAGAAAACTTGCCCTTCTTGTCATATATTCAAACAAGAAAGCATTCTGGGATGTCCCTATTAACAGGATTTATCTTGAGTTCTGTGATAGCTGTATTTTTTAAGCCCTGCCTTGAATAGACTCCGTGCCCTCACTATCATACATGAACAAATCACTCAAGGGCATTTAGCATGTGCTATTTGCATGACTATAATAAGCAACAATTTAGTCAGATATTGAATCAAATCTTTACAATATCACTGAAACACAACAGGAGCACTGATTCTTACTGTTCTCAATGTGTCAATCAAGATGCCTGCACAGTTCTGCTTAGTTTTTGTTTGCTTTCTCTAACAGGATGGTGTGAGATTGGCCTGGGCACACAACCCCAGGTCAGCAACCTCTGGGCTAGCTTGTAACATGTTATTGCTATACTACTCAAAGATACTCTTACCCACTGATTCCCTTTTATATTGTGTAATTTTTGTCTCATTAATTTCATCTCAGACTGCAGAGAAAAGAGGTGATTAGCAATAGAAACTTCAAAACTTATAACACAATACCACAAATTTTGGAAAGTGCCCTAACTATACGTGTCTTAAGAAAAAATTAATTTCCTAGATGATATTTTATTTCTGAAAGGAAATTACTAAGCTTAAATATCAACAGTAATTCTAAAATATGTTTCATTTTGCACATGTTTAGAATGGTGATCTTTGTAAAATTTGATAAGCATAGAAAACAATGACAACAACAAAAGAAAAACCATGACTGTCACCCCATTGGTAAACTTGAAGAGCACTCAGCTGACCCAAACGATTTTCTTCTGACATTTAACACCTACTTCAGACAAAGGCTTTGCAAAGCTGCTCTGCAGTGGGCTCTAAATGCAATGAACAATTGCTTTAACTGATGGACAGTACTACTGGCTTCACTATGTCCTCCTCTGAGAAAGGGAAGTGAATTCTTCAATACCATTGTTCTCACATTTTAAGGAGCATCACAGATGACTCATTCACATTTCCTTGTGCGTCAAATGCTAAATTATGACAAGTCATTGAAATACTTCAGTTTATCATGTTCTTATCAGCAGTTCCAAAAAGCTCATCTTCTAACTTCTGAAGTAGAAATATAGTAAAAATAAAAACAGGGTGATTTTGGTATGCTCACATGTTCAATAAAGTATGGTTTTGTCTTGAATGGGTGACTACTTATGTCTGAGGTCAGATGTCTGCATGAATATTTGTTATGTTCGTCCTCATGGCTGAGCACTGATAGTTACCTACTTTACCCTATTCTTTGTTAGTTCTCACCTGCAATGAATTTTGCATCAGAAAGACATACGTTTTTAAGGTATGGGTGATGTGATTGCATAGTAGTAATATAATAAATTGAATTGTTGAAAAGGTATGTTGAATTCCTAATCCTAGTATCTTAGAGTCTAATTGTATTTTGAAGTGCTTTATTGAAAATGTAACACATAAAGGTGAATTAAATATATATTGACATTGGGTATCTTATCCTATATAACTGGTTTCTTTAAAATAATAGTGGAATATAGAAGAGAAGATCATATAAAGGTGGATACAGAAGTTGGAGTTATGCATAGTCAATCTATAGAATCCCAAAGACTATATAGAAACCAACAGAAGCTGGGGGTTGGGTGGGCCGAGAATAGGGTTAGACTTATTGACACCTTTCTTTCAGACTCTGGCCTTTAGAATTGTGAAATAATGCCCTTCTATTGTGTAAGGCAGTAAGCTTGTGATGGTTTAATATAGCAACCTTGGGGAAACAAAGCCATAAAGGGATGTTTTTCTATATGAAATTAATGCACTGAACAATGAAAGTCTTAATAGACAAACAACTCTGGAACACAAGCAAATTTTTGAAATAGCTGTATCTTATACTGTCCATAGCTTCCTCAATACATTGTGTGTATACAAACTCATTCTAATGAGTTTAAAAATACCTTTAGTATTGAATCTGGAGATGATGTTACATCCATATCATTTGAATCAAATAACACAGAACAGAAAAAAAAAACAAATCAGACAAAACAAGAAACAAAATCATAAAGTAAAGGTGGAAATATATACAAGTAGCATTATACAGGCTGAGCAGCTTATATTTAGGAATATTTATCTATATATATATAAATATAGGCATGTAACAATAATTACTAAAAAAGAGGCATGAATGTGAAAGAGAGCAAGAGGGAATATTTGGGAGGGTTTGGAAAGAGTAAAGTAAGGAATTATACTAATATCAAGAAAAAATATTCAAAATATATGTTTATTTCTCTTTATTCCTATCTCTCAATTCTCTGATTTGGGATTTTTTTTCCAAAGGATCATAAAAAGGAATGTTCTAATTTAGATTATTTTACATGGTAAGTTAAAGAGCACATGTAAATATGTATTTTTTTATAGTTGCATGCTGTGCATGTGGCTGCCAATAAATACTTTGTTTGCATTTTCAAAAAATAATAAATCCAGAAAGCAATTTGGGTTTTTGTATATGTGAATATATGCATATGCTAGGTTGTATTAAAATTTTTAGCAACTGGTGGACATAGACCCTTGTTCTAAAAAAGCAGCTACATCAAAGGAGTTGCTAAAAATTTCATACACATTACATTTATTTTATTTTATTGCATGTATTGTTGCAAGAATAAAACAGACAATACTTAAAATAAAACATCTAAGAAACTAATGGAGCACTCAGGTTATACTTTATTTTCTCAAAATATCAAGCAGGAAGGATGGCTTTGCCATCCTGAAAGTCCTTTGGAAGGAAGAATATTAGCCTTTGTGGCATATGGTGTCTAGACTGAATCCTACACCCACATATATGGAAGACTAACACATGATGACTCCAAGAAAAAGTTATATTGTTCTGAATAATTATAAATACAAAATTAAATGTTCTGTTTATATTGCAAGGTGATCTGAAGTTGGTTAGGTGTTTTAGAATTTCCAAATAAAAGATTTTTTTTTAATTAAAAACAGTCTACAGAGTATAAATGGTCACAAGTGTTTTTTTCTCAGTAAGTAACTTACACTTTAAAATAAAATGTAGAGACCTCAGTGGTTAACATAAGCATCAATATTTCCCCTAAATCTTCTGTTCTTCATTGACCATTGGGAAAGGCCACATGTCCACTTGGTTGCTTCTGGTGTTTGTAAATATGAACTTGAGTAAGTTTCTATATGCTCTAATCAAAGTTGCCAGCTAAACATGCCATTCTGAGTTTATCTTTTTATCCTTGAAATGGAACCTTGGCTTCATACATTAAAGACAAATCTGCCATTGAGCTATATTCTAGTTCATGATTAATTATTAATATCTGAATATTGGCTATAAGAGGCAGGTAGGGGAAAACCTCTAGGGGGAAATCTAAAAGCTTTGTGCATATCAACTACTTCAGGCATTTGAAATAGATGCATGCATTTATTACTCCTGAATGGAAAGGAAGAATGCTGAGGATGCAAATCTTTAATTATGTGTATATACAATTTATGAACCTTCAAAAACTACAATAAATAATTAAACTAACTGTATCATACTAAATTTTCCCAATAAGGAAAAATTCCAAGTTTATCCATAACATCAATAATATAAATCAGTCTGTAGCAATACATAGCATGAATATAAAGGCTGTAAGAACACATTTTATTCTCCCAAATTATCTTCTAAAGACAGCACTTAGAGTAGTTATCAGAACACTTTGTAATTTTGAATTTATATAAAATATTAATTACTACTGCAGGTTCCATTTATGTTCAGCAGTTTGCGAGTTCCTTATGTGTGTCTGAAGAGTGACGCCTCAGCTACTATCCCTTCCAGAAAGGAATGCCACCAAAAGGCTATAGACAGTTGATGGCATCACTTTCTATGGTGCTTCTCATCTGTTCATTTCACGTGGAAGTTTTGAGTAGCTTGCTCTTGTTCCTGTGCCTGGATAAAAATATCATTTTCAATGGTCCTTATTTTCTTTTTATTGTGTATAGATACATATATACATGCTTGTTCATGTTCATGCAGGACACATGTGTGCATTGTGCCTAGATGCCAGAGGACAACCTCAGCTGTCATTCCCCAGGTGTCATCGCCTTTCTGCATCTCTGCTTGCTATTTTTGCAATGCAATACCCCATTACCTCTTAATTCACACAAGGTTGGAATAAGAGGATAAATAATAGCTAAGTAAATGCTTACTTTATTATTTACTTAATAGTTCTTATTTCCTGCTGTAAAGAATTTACAAGGATATGAGTGATATAAGAACAGAAAGATACTTTCTAAATAATAGTTCCATTCCCAGATGAATCTAGACTTACCAAATTATTTTGCCATCTTCCCATCTGTGTTACATAAGTTCTGGTAGAAAACACCATAGAAATCATTCATAATTAGGTAGAGAATTGATCTAAGTAAAGTTCGCCTTTAGATTTCAGAAGCCAAAATGGTAGTTTGTATTTTACAGCTGCTTCTGCAATAAAGCACTCTGTATTACAAGCTTTTTTTATTGAATCAGATGTTGAATATGTGCTTAGTTCTGCCTTACATATTAGATTAGCTTGTATTCTAGCTACAGCTTTATGTTTAAAATATTATATGCACAGAGATATGTATAACAGGGACACTAAAACAGATCAGAGCAAAAAAACATCCATTGTAATCCCTCAGGGTGTAGTGCATGGTGGTGAGGACTTCACAGAGACCCCAATTTACAGCCTCTTTCCTGTCACACATAGCGTTCCTTACATTAAGGCCACCCTTACTTAGCTTTACCTCAGTTTTCCTGAATATAGGAGCATCCTTACATTTGCTCTGCCCTCATCTATAAACAGATTCAGGCAGTCATCATGTTGTATGTACAGTTTCCCTTTGTGATGATTATAATCAATATGCCCTACCTGTTCATCCTCATTGCTGAACACTATCCT
The DNA here is from genome assembly GCF_049852395.1 of Peromyscus maniculatus bairdii. Taxonomy (NCBI): domain Eukaryota; kingdom Metazoa; phylum Chordata; class Mammalia; order Rodentia; family Cricetidae; genus Peromyscus; species Peromyscus maniculatus. The sequence goes on along the minus strand of NC_134856.1, from coordinate 89,202,305 downwards.
GTTTCTTTGGGACTCTCCTTTTTCAGTGTTAACCTTGCTAATATAAGAAATCCTCTATGAATATTCAGTTGTATAAAATCAATAGTTTTTCTAGGGTGTGTGCGATGAACAGATTTGTTTTATCAATTGAATGTATAAAATTTTCATATAGTAGACAATATCTAAATATTTTGTGCTAATTATCATTCCTATTCTAGCATAGTTTTACTGGTTACTATTTTAGATTATCTTTATCATCTATCTATCTATCTATCTATCTATCTATCTATCTATCTATCTGTCTGTCTGTCTGTCTATCTATCATCTATCTTATCCTTGACTCTATATCTATCATATACCTTATTTTCTTGAGTAATTGATTTTAAGTTTTAACTACTGTGAACATTTGTCTGAGCATAGATACACAGGCACAAATATCTTTTTCAGATCATGTTTTGGGCACATACTCTGAAGCGGAATTTTTGGATTTCAAAATAAGCATATGTTTACTGTTTCAAAGATCCCACACACTTTCCAAGTTTCCAAGGCTACTGTGTTGTCTTACATACACAGCATTGGAGCACCAGAGATCCAACATCTCTCTCAACCACAAAAACGTTATTTCTGTTTTTGCTTTTTGATAAAACATGCTCTAGATGTAAAATTGTACCTATCTTCTTAGAGTCCTATATACATCTTTGTAATTAGTGACATTAGTAGCTTTTGTGCTTATCAGAAATTCATATGTCTCTTTTGGAGAAATGTTTATTGAGTTTCAACCACATTTGAGGTGCCTTCCTACTGTTTGGCAGCTCTGAGACCCTGATGTCTCTGCTTTCTCAGGAACCACTTCCTTTCATTTTGCTGATGCCTATACATTTTCTCAAACATTTCAATCAGTGATAGCAAATTCTGGTCCTGTTGTTGCATCTTTTCCTCAAACAGAACCACTCAGCTAATTTAGAATCAACTATTGAATTGATTCTCTTGATTTCCTACAATTGTCTAGTCCATTGATGGTGCCACTGTTGTCTATGAACATTTAAAGTGTATTTTGTTCTGTCCAGTATGGCATCTGGTGCAGAAGTCCAAGTTTCTCACAAATAGATTTATTTACTATCAGGACATCCCTGGCAACTGTGTTGCTGACTTGCTTTCCTGGAGAATTGATCTTAGAGTAGCCTTAGTTGCGAAACATTGTCATTAAATGTTTTTTTCCCCTCACAAGTCGATAGAGCCAATTTCAACATTATCATTAACATAATTTGCCCTATTAATCAAGAAAAAGGCATCAACTTTCTAATGCTGATAGTGTTTCAATGAACTCACATTGACATAATTGGTGCAGTTTTAATTGTCTTCCCATTTCTCTTTTTAAATTATCTTGTAAAAGCTGCCTATTTAAGTGAGAAGTAATTACACATAGTGTACTTTTAAAAGTTGATTTAGGTTATATACCATATCATTTTAGATGTAAATGTACAATCCTATATTTAAATTAATTGAAAAAGTATTATTACTCTGTTTAGCTTTTATACTTATATATTTCCTTATAATCATCTATTGGTCATATAAGCCTATAGACTTATGCTGAATATGGATAGCTTCCTTAAACTGATAACTTGAGAAAATGGCTCATTGTTCACATTCCTCTTCCAAATGAAGCTGAAATTGTTTTGGAATGACTTAGTAGTATACTGTCATTAAATAAGATCCTTCCAGTCTATCAGCATTTTGGCAATACTGTTGTTAAAGATGAAAAAATATCATAAGTCTATAACTTTGAAGACTTCACATTTTTAATAAATAGGATGTGTCAGTTACTTCTTTTCTATGAGATTTTTTTTCTTGTAATTTTCAGAAGGAATTGGGTTGTAAAAGGGCCTACACCCAGGCAAATGAATTATACATTTTGACTCAAGTGGCCCTGCTAAATTTTATACTGGATAAGTAATAAATGAAGACACTAGAATCAAGAAGTATTAAGGAGAGAGTACTTTAACCTTAGAAAGAGCATTCTGCTGGTGGAAATGGACATGGTTCTATGCAGGTATCTAGAAAGCTAAAATGCAGCACAATTATTGTGAACTGTAAGAAAGTGATTGACTAGTCAATGTGCATAGTGCTGTTTGAGCCAGCAGTAGTGTTTATTTTAAGTGAAATTGCTTCACATATACTTTTATACATATTCTTTGACAGTTTGGGAAGCAGATGTCAGCATTTTTATGATTTTTTTCATTAATACACAAGTCTTTAGTTCAATGAAAACAATTGTCCAAATAAACATCTCATTGGGTTTAATTAATGATTACAAATGTGACCCCTTTAGGAGGGGAACAAGAAAATATTGTACCAAAGATAAGTTTTGTATTATAGGTTCTTTGACATACAAATGTATGATTTGAATGAAAACTAAATACTTAAGCTTACATAAATGGTGTGAATTATACCAGCAGAAATCTACTCTTTCATGTTCTAGAAGTGTAAAAACAAAACAAAGCATCCTCTGTGCATCTCTGAGGCTTTGGGCTAGAGCTCATTTTTTTTTTTTTTTTTTGCCTCATCCTATGTTCAGGTAATGACCAGCAACCTGCACTCTCCTATCTGCCAATTCCTCACACAATATCACCCTTGTCTATCCCTGTTTTAGTCACCTTTTAATAGGACTACAGCCATTACGGAGTAGGGCCTTGTTTAATGACCTTATCTTAAACAGATTATATTTGTTAATCTCCACCACAACACTCCTCTGCAAAAGAAAAGAGATCACATTCCTACTTGCAAGGGTTAGGATTGTGACAAATGTTTCTTGAGAGGCACAATTACTGAATCACTGGGGTCCTACTTCATCAGATGGCAACTTATATCTACATAATTTTTTCACTCGTTTCAAAAGGACAACTTTATTATTAAAATGTTTTCAAAATCAACTAATTAAGCCTTCTATACTTACTTAATGAGGGAATATTTTTTAAAAATTGGGTTTGTCTTCAGTATTTTTCTTCCATCAACAAATTAGGCATAGGATTGATAGGAATTTTCAAATAATGAAGAATACTGTTTAGTAGACACTAACAAAATTATGTTTTTTTTTTAATTAAAATCACAATATTGGACACCCTAATTCCACTGTTGTGGATTTTTTTCTTCTTGGTACATTTCATAAGCACATCAGACTTATCTTCTCCAAAGGTTATTAGTTCTTCCCTCTACTTCTCTTGAGCTAAGCCTCCTAATATTTATGTAGTGAATGTCACTGATATACACCAGGATCACAAGCCAAATATGAGAGTCATCTAGGAAGTTGGTTTTCACTGCCTCTCTACACATATGCTCACCAAACCCTGCCAACAGTGCTTCACAGTATCCAGATCTGTCCGCCACCTTTTAAGACATCTTTTCAGTGTGACTACTGTAATTACACTATAGCTTATATTCCCATTGTCACTTCCTCATCCACTGACTTTTCCAATTAATTAAAAAAAATCAAGTCATTTATCTCTCTTTAAATGGGAAAACTCATTATTTACTGTTACTATTTCACTAAGGACAAAAAAATAAAAACAGAACAAACAATCAAAAAATGCATGGCTGAGGTAACAGCCCAACCAACTGTACTGTAATATGTCTGCTAGTCCTTCTCTATTGATGAGTTTGTCGTGTGTGTGTGTGTGTGTGTGTGTGTGTGTGTGTGTGTGTGTGTGTTTTAACAGGTTAAGTAAATATATCATGGAATGAGTGACTTGAACAACAATATTTGTTTATAAGTCTAAGATCATAGTACCAATATGTTGAGTGATTGATAAAGCCTTATTACCTTTATTACCTGGTTACTAGAAATACCTCCCTCTTATATCTTAATATAACAGAGGTAAAAGAAGAGAATGAAATCACTTTTGCCTTAATGTTTCCTAATCCTATTCATGAAGATCCATCCTCATCATCTAATTATCCTCAGAATATCTTAAGTTCCTGGGCTTGAGACCTGGCTCAGAGGATGTGCTTTCTACTTAAGCTTGATGACCTGTGTTTAGATGCCTGGGATCCATGTAAAAGTAGAACAACGTAGCATCCACATCGAAATCTCAGCAAGCTCCTGTTAGGAGATGGGAGGCAGAAAAAGAAACATGGTTCACTGCTGTGGGATATCTTTCCCTATGCTGTGTGTATGTGTTGCTCTGATTGGTTAATTAAAAAAACAAAACAAAATGCTGATTGGCCAGCAGCCAGACAGGAAGTATAGGTGGGGCAAGGAGAAGAGGAGAATTCTGGGAAGAGAAAGGATTGAGTTAGGAGTCGCCAGCCAGACACACAGGAAGCAAGATGATAAAGCATAATTGAGAAAATATACGAAGCCACATGGCTAGAGGTCAGAATTATGGGTTAATTTAAATGTAAGAGCTAGTTAGTAATAAGCTTGAGCTTAAGGCTAAGCAGTTATAATTAATATAAGCTTCTGAGTGATTATTTTATAAGCAGGTCGCATGACTGTAGAGGCTTGGCAGGACTGGAGAAACCTTCTGACTACATTTCACAGGCTAGTACACAGTATTGAACAGGAGAGACCTTGTCCAAATAAGGTGGATGGCAAGAACCATCACCTGAGCTTGCTCTCTGAGCTGGAATGTGTGTGTCTCTCACATACGTAACATACACAATGCATACACACACAAGACCTGACTTATCTGACTTCCTAATTAATACCCTCACACAGGGAAATAGGACACAGTATATAAACTTTTGTGAGGTACACAATCATTTAGTCTATAAGATCTACAACAACATTTACTTTTTCTTCTCCAAAGTTCCAACATGCCCAATCATTTCTCCAAAAGCGAGGAAGCACATCCTACCCACTCTTCTAATTTTTTCCTTCCCAGTAATACTTGCCCTCCTTTAACATTTCCTATCAATTGCCTGTTTTAAACTCCTTATTATTTATCTTGCAGTCCCTTCCCTCCTTGTTGCATGTGTATAGAAGTTATATTACTTTTGTGAAACAAAATACAATGTTTACAAACACATACTGACTAAATGGAACAACAGAATTTAGTGGTTCGACCCTGCCATAGAAAAGGAATTGGAACTGTTAGATCTTTTTAGAGTTACAAAGTTCCTATTTTATCCTAAAGCTATGCTGAAATTCAAGAGTGTAGCTTTGCATTGTATGGAATCTTAGTAACAATGAGACTCTTGGAAAATGTGAATCTAGCCTTTTGCCAACTATTGAGAATAAGAACATTCTTTTTATAGGGTTCCAGATTTCTTGAATATTTTCTCTTTTGCAATAATAATAACCACCATCATCATCCTTGGTAATCATTTGAGAATAATACACCAACTCCCAAGAGAACACTGGAAAAAAAAGGAAATTAAAATATCCTTATTCCCACCCAATATTTTGATGTTATATGACCTTCAGTAGATTCCAGCATTTTCTTGGGCAGGCTCACTTTCCATGAAGCAGAGATAACACCTACCACACAGAAGGTTCTTAGAGAACAGGGCCTCTATGCCCCTGGAGTCTTCCACCTAGCCTGGGAATAGTCCATATGATGCCTGATATTCTTGTTATTCTTTCTACCAAGAAAGACTTTCATACACATAATATAAAGAAGGAAGATGAGACTTGGTAAAGCAAAGTCATAATAAAACAACAATATACCAGGCTCTGCTGACTCTCCAGAGGAGACTTTGCCATGAAGGAGGTAGGAATGGGTGTAGGTTGGGGGGGGGCCTGGGAGGTGGGAGGAGGGAGGACAGGGAAATCCATGGTTAATATAAAATGAATAGAAAATCTCTTAATAAAAAAAGAAAAAAAACTTGAAGGCATTTTTTTTTCAGGAGCATCATTCTTACCCAAATCTTAAGGACAATTCTTTTATAAAGAGAAACCTTCTGGGTCAACTAGATAGCTCCACAGCGGTAGGTAGCCACTTGCTGCCAAGACTAAAGGCTCAAGTTTAATTCCCTGCACTCACATGGTATAAGAAGAGAGCTGACTCCAATTTGTCATCAGACATGTGGCATATGCCACCCAAAAAGAATAAATAAAAGTTTAAAATAGTGGTACTATTTTTCTTTTTCTCTTCTTTCCCCTCTTCTTATATGTCCCCTTTTTTATGTCCCTTGATTCTTCATCCTTTTCCACCATTTTCCTCCTCTTCATTTTTACTTAGTAGCACAAGCTGGTCTCAAACTCCCCTTGTCTCTGTCCCTTAAATATTGAGACTCTGGGTCAGGACCACCTTTCCAGATGATGATCAGCTTATTACAATTAGAATTTAACATGTAAAAATAATGGAAATGAGATAGTAGACTTTTCAACATGGAAATCTAGTAGTGCTGATATTAGCTCTTTAATTAGTCTGTTTAATTATTGGATATCCACAGTCTGATTAATAACAGGTGACATAAGTGTCTCACTTCATACAAAAGACATGTCATGGTCTTCTGGTAGCTATGTGTTGGATTTTTCATTTTTTATACTGTCTGACCAGGGAAATAGTAATTGTTACCAAACAAATCCCATTGGTCTGAATCATTGGGGTATTAAAGAGACTGAATAATTAAGTTTCTTTTCAGGCCACTATCTTGTGATACCACTGTGTATAATAGGGTATTTTTTAAAGTTACTACTAAAATTAATGTTTTAATTGCTGAATTAAAACTCCATTATGGAAATATTGAAGAGGATTATGATAATACCTGTTGTATTAAAATTCCTCTGGCTATTTAACAAATAGCATAGATTATAACTTTTAGTTAGCATTTTTTACACAATATATACATCCAGGCAGACTTGGTTGGATCATCTTTACAGTGTTTTCCAAGGCCAGAATCAATGTATAAGACTGCCTGGCTCTCCCCTATGGCTCTAGTTTGTTGGTCTGTTGGCAGAATTCAATTCCTTGCTCAACTCTGCTTTGATTTATTTTCTGGCTGTCAGCAGGAGGCTGTTCTTAGCACCTGTCATTCACCACCCTACATTCTTGGTATATATTGCCTGCTTCATAGAATGAGTCCTCTGCTCTTCATTGACCTGTCTTCCCTAACCTGCTGCTAAACAGAGTTCTCTGCTTTCTCACAGTTCAGTAGACTAGTGATTAGATCACACCTCCCCTTGCTCAAAATTTACCATAATCTGACTTGGGAACTTCCTATACTTTGAGGGGTAGTTTTAAATTGATATAACCTGGAATCACCTAGAAAGGAATTTTCAATGATGTAATGCTTAAATCAGGTTGGCCTCTGAGCATGTCTTTGGGAAATTGTCTTAATCATATTAATTATGTGGGAAGATTCAGTCTACTATGGGCTATACCACTCTCCAAGTTTGGGTCTTAGACTATAATAGTGGGAAAGTGAACTGATGCTAAACATGTATGCATTATTTCTTTCCCTGTGGATGTGATATCACTGACTGTTTTAAGTCCCTGCTACCTTGACTTTGCTGATACGATGGACTACAACCTGGAATTGTGAGCAAAATAAAACATTACTCCTCTTAGATCTTCTTTTTTTTTCATAGTACTTTATGACAGCAACAGAAAGGAAAGTTGGACATTCTCTGAAACATATAGATTTGTGAATGAATGACTAGCAGATGGAATCTTTGGGGATAGGTGGGGCATTTTAAAACAACTCCCTCTATGCAAGACATAAGTGAATGACCAGAAGATAGAATCTTGGTTGCTTGGTGCACATGTAAATATCCTATCTGTTCACTATGACATCTCTACTAGTGTAGTCCCGGTTCAGCTCATGTTTGGATAGTGAAGTTGGTGAGACTTTATGGGTGTAGCTTCTGACATCACCAGGAAACATAGTCTCACAGCAAACTCCATGATATTCTGTCTCTTAGAAATTTTTGTTCTTTCTTTAGCACTGTTCTTGGATTCTTGGATGCAAGAGTGATTTGTAGATGTATCTATTGGAATTGGGCTTATAATTCTGCATTTTTATTGGCTGTGGTCTTATATACTTATCTGTCTATTGCAAAGAGGATCTTACCTGAGGATGGGTGAAGACTCCACTTATCTGTGGATATAAGTATAGATGTTTAGATTGTTGTTAGGTATTATTTGGGTTTAGTAAAGTAGGGGTTGTAGGTTCTCCTCCGATATCCAAGACTTTATTAGCTTTGAGTAGTTAGCTAGGTTTCTTGTACCAGGCAGGATTTCTGCGTGTTGAGAAGGCCTTAAGTTCTAAACCACTTAACTGACAAAAAGAGGCATTTTGTTTGAGGTATGCAGTGAAGGCCTGACAGAACAAAGCCTCTGTTACTAGGCTCTGGAAATGACACAGAGCCAGGAAGGAGTGGTAAAGCCTGAAGGAGGAATATTGATCATTATTACTCATTGCCAATAGCATCTCAAACAAGTCTCATTCCTCCTGTCACACTGGTCATTGGTCAAACTGCACTTACATTTATTCTGTAGCCTTTTCTTCCATTCATAGGATACCAACATCAATTTTTACTACATGTACTAAGAGAAACAGGCCAGGCAAAATCATTTCCACAGTGCCACATACTGAAAAGCATGTTCTCATGACCAACAATATTGACCTTATGCACTGAATAAAACACAAGCATAAGTAAGAGCATTTATAAGAAAGTCATGTCAAAATGTGTACATGACCTTCTTGAGATTTATACATCCTTTCAACTGTACTTTTGCACATGTTTAGTTACAAACAGAAGAAAATACATGATTCTGAGAATCAGGGAAATGTGAGGATAATTTCATTTCCGTCTCTGACCCCTGTCCTATACCATGTAGATAATGCAACCTCTAAACTCAGTTATCCTCCTTGGCAGCTTTCTGGGGTTCACATTGAAATAGTCAAAATTTTAATAAGATAATTTATTCCTGCAAAATAATATTAGATATTTCTGATATTAACATCGTGAATACACTATACTTGCCATGTAAACAGCACCATTGATGGGCGTCTAAGTGGGAAGTGCATTAGGACAATCAGCAGTCCTATTGCAAAACTATTTTTAATTACAGCTCTTTAAAAATAGCTGCTACAATTACTCTGAAGCTGACAGTACTCAGAAGACAAGCTGTGAGGGGTTATGCTAATCAGAACTCTCAGTCCAATGAGATATCACATCAGGCTAACGACAAGCATGAATTAAGTGCCTGCAGTATGAAGCCTCACATCTTAAAAATTATTGTTGTGGTTATTTTCAGGAGTTTAGGTCAAGGATAGATTGTACTGCAAACTCCCTGGAAAATAAGTAATGGTGCAGTTGAGTAAGATGGGCTTTCCAAACATTTGCCTTTGGGGGTGGGGGAGGAGATCTGTCTTCTGTGACTAGTGGTTGCGTTTCTGCATCTTTTGATTTCTTACTGAAATGAAACCCCTGTAGCTATATACCCATGTGGGCAGTGTGCACAGATCAGTCCCATGAGTTCAGTACCCTAATGGGACCAACTGTTATATCAATAGAGAGGATATTACAGCTGTATTTTTTTCTTTTTTGCATTCAACAATAATTGTTGTGCCTTCTAAATCAAAGTACTTCAGTGATTCTGTTGTTTTTGTTTCTTCATTTACTGAAGCCGTTATCTTCTCATGTATGGAATGACTTCTTTTTTCTTGGAAAAATATCTCTAATCTTCCACAGTGCCACTCTAGTACTATACAGCTAAGACTAGAGCATTTTGTTAGCCCACCATGAACCCACATCAATTTTGCATAGACTCCACTGTGTTGGTTATATTTAAGTCTTCTTGTAATTGCTAATTGGCATTACTTAGGTGTACATATCCATGAAATACATATGCACCAGCTTACAAGGCCATACTTGCTGTGGGATGTTAATGTATGTCCTGTGGGAGCCCTTCTTGGGTTCCTTGTGGCGTTACCCAGCAGGTTTGCATAGAGGATGATTAGGACCATGGGCCTGAGTGCAGGTGTCTGAGATGGTCTGCACTTGGCTGTACTGGGGGATGGTCTGTATGTCAAGTTGCTCTGATTGGTCAATAAATAAAACCTGATTGGTCGTGGCTAGGCAGGAAGTATAGGCGGGACTAACAGAGAGGAGAAATAAAAGAACAGGAAGGCAGAAGGAGAAGCTGCCAGCCACTGCCAGGACAAGCAGCATGTGAAGATGCTGGTAAGCCACGAGCCGCGTGGCAAGGTATAGATTTGTAGAAATACGTTACTTTAAGATACAGGAACAGTTAACAGGAGGCCTGCCACGGCCATACAGTTTGTAAGCAATATAAGTCTCTGTGTTTGCTTGGTTGGGTCTGAGCGGCTGTGGGACTGGCGGGTGACAGAGATTTGTCCTGACTGTGGGCAAGGCAGGAAAACTCTAGCAACACATACTTCTGTGCCTGTGTGTATCATCTTAAATGTAAGTTCAAGTGCCTCAAAACTGTGTGAATCTTGTCCCCTCTTATGTCTTTATTTTAATTTTATTCTTCACTCACTGATATGTTTAGAACAATACAATATTTTGCATTTAATAAATAGATGTATAATGACTTTAATAATATGGCATTGCAGCGGTGTCTTCTGAGCTCTCAATGACTTCTATGCTACCATAGGTTGTGGAGTGAGAAAGCCACATACTACAGCATCAAGGGCAAGGTGCTTGAGGAAGCAAAATAGAGAAAATAGGAGTGGGGAAAAGTAAAAAGGAAGAGAAGGTGAAAGGGCAGGGAAGAGGAGTGGAGGGGCAGGGAAGAGGAGTGGAGGGGCAGGGAAGAGGAGTGGAAGGGGCAAGGAAGAGGAGTGGAGGGGCAGGGAAGAGAGGGGAGTGGAAGGGGAAGGAGAAAGTGTGGTAGTGGTGGTTAGTATTTGGGAGACATATTTTACTTTTTTAAGAATTTTAAAAGTCAGACTGTCCCTTCAAGAAAAGCCACAGACAATAATACCATTAGTTCTTTAAAGTAAAACTTGAAATAGTCACATAAAATAAAAAGTTTTGAAAACTTAATTCTGATCCTGTGAAACTGGAGACATACTCATGTGGCTGTGCTGATAAAGCCTTGCTCATGGGAGACTTCTTTTAATCTGTTTATTTATTTATTTTGCATCTGGACTGCAATTTCCCCTCCCTCCTCTCCTCTCAGTCCCTCCAGCCTACCTCCCCTTTCCCAACCCCAGTCCACTCCTCCTCTATTTCTGCTTAGGAAAGCGAAGTCCTCCCATGGATGTCAACAAAACATGGAAAAACAACTTGCAGTGAGAACTAGGTACCTCCTCTTCTATTAAGGCTGGATGAGAGAATCCAAAAGCAGGCAACCAAATCATTGACAGCCCCTGCTCCCACTGTTAGGAGTCCCACAAGAAGACCAAGCTACACAACTTTCACATATGTGCAGAGGGCCTAGGTCAGTCCCATGCAGGCTCCCTGGATGTTGGTTCAGTCTCTGTGAGCCCCTAGGAGCCCAGGTTAGTTGATTCAGTGGGCTTTCTTATGATGTCCTAGACCCCTTGGGCTCCTGCAATCCCCTCTGCCTCTCAGCAGGATTTCCAGAGCTGGGCCTAATGTTTGGCTGTAGTTGGCTGCATCTGTTTACATCAGTTGCTGGATGCAGCCTCTCTGATGACAACTGGGTTAGGCACCAATCTAGGGTTCAGGATGCTGGCCTGAACTCTGAAGAAGTAGGAACAAAAGAGACTTTTTTTTTTTAAACTGTAGAATTAACTGTTTCCTCATTTGCAAGTATTTACACAAGATGACATATAGATACCTTTTGATTACTAAGGAAGGCAAGTACACAGTCCAAAGCCACAAATTTTCATGGAGAAAGGTAAGCCACATCCATAGGTCCTGTGGTACAATTTCAGTTGCTATGTCACAGATAGTCTCCTGGAAATGACTATCTGCTGGGTAGGATAGAGGGCATGTCCTTGCCTGGAGGAGTTAGTTGGTAAACTGAATTTTATGTTTCTAAAGATGTATTTCAGATGTCATAGTTTTATTCAGAAATTTAAACAAAAATAAATCATTGTATGGGCTGAGTACTCAAGCAGACATTAAAATCCCAAGGCTACTTTCCATTAACTAAGAGATTTGCAAGCATTAAAAAAATCTTCCTGTTAATAATGCGGCTTAGATTATTATTTAATTAAAATATAATCTTATTAATTTTCAGTCATTTAAGTATGGCTATCTCAAAAGTCTTTAAATTTAATATTAAAATTTAAATATTATGCAAATGTTCTTTAAATTCAGTTTGATTTCTAATACAGAAGCACACTAATAGGTAAAATCCACATTAGTATAATCTTTTAGAGTGTAAAGAAACTACAAGTTCACATATTTGGGGGACTACTGAAGTATGGCAAAGAGATAGAAACCAGATGGTTTGTATGAGGATTGCTTTGAAATCTCTAACCATCCATGGCATGTCCCAAGTCAGATGGTTGTCATAAAGACTAAAAACATCCTTCTGAAAAAAGATCTGCTTTTCATCTGGCTGTGTGTTGCTGGCTCCAGGTGACTCTGGCTGAACATTTATACATTGAGGTCTTTATGCTCAGTTGGGTACTGTCATAGAAAAAGTAAAAGTATTGGATAAAAAATAGAATCCATCTCAAAGACTTTTTCTAGAGCTTACTTGATGGTCATTCAGGGAAAGTAATTCAAGGGCATCTTCTTCATCTGCTTCCTTTATAAACTGGAGATATGTTGGAGGATAGCAGACATTTTTGTTGGTGTATGAGAGTGAATGTGTGTATATGTGTGTAAGTGTGTATATGATGGTGTGTAAGTATATGTGTGAGTATTAGTATTTGGGAGTGTGAGAATGTGCATGTATATGAGAGTGTGCATGTGAGAATGTGTATGTGAGTACTTGTGTGTATATGAGACAGCGTGTGTGAGTGTGTATATGAGAATGTGCATGTGAGAGTGTGTGCATGAGTATGTGTGGGTGTGAGAGTCTGTGTGAGTGCATGTGTGAGTGTGGGGGTGTGAGTGTATGTAAGTATGTATGTGTGATTTTGATAGTGTGTGAGTTTGTGCATAGGTTTGTACCTATGTGTCAGCCACAATGATTCTTCAATGAATGTGTCCATTTTTTGTGCTATGATGAGGTCATTTTTATTAAGAAGCACCCTGTTGTTAAGCAATGGCCTAAAAAAGAAGACAGGAGAATTACTGGAAAAGTGGTGAGTAGGCAAGATAAATGCCTCTTATACAAGCAGTTTCCAGTTTCAGCAAATCTGAGGCCCAGAGAAAATTTTATTACAAAAATTTATTTCAACTAATTGTTCCTTCTTCTTGTTACCAAATTCAACATACTGTATGGAATATTTCCTCCATTACAGATGTCTAATTTATAATAACCTATATTCAAAACATCATTTAAGTTATCTTTCTTTTCATAACTTCATCTAGTAGTTTATAGTCAGTCTGAAATATTGATAGTTCTTTACTTTAGTGCTGTTTGACCAACCATTACAGTTTGTGGACACTCGGAAGCATAAATTGGTTTGAGGGATAGCATATAAAATCATAGCATGAAACCAACCTTAAATATTTTTTTACATAGAATATGACAGAATAAGTCAATCTTAGTGATCGCTCCTGGCATTAGCCATTTTAATCATTTTATTATTGTTTATTTGCTATGAGATAGTAGCTTCATATCATTAAATGGTACTGTGGTTACACTTGACTCCCAAGGGTCATTATAATTTTTTTCTTAAATATGATATTTTATTAGTCTTTGAGAACTACACAACTGCATTTAATGTATTTTGATCATATTTACCTCCCTATAACTTCTCCCAGATCTAGAACCCATCTCCTCACCCTCTTCCAACTGCATATCCTCTTTTCTTGTTTTTAAAATAATTTACCGAGTCCAATTTGTGCCATCTACTGGAGCATGGTCAACCTACTTTGAACCTATCCCTCCGGAAGCCAGAAACTGTGAATAGCTTTTCAGTTAGTGATGGGAGATTTTGAATGCTGATCACTTTCACGGTAGAACATTTCCTGGCTTGATCTTGTGCACATCCTCTGACAGCAACCACAGCTGGTATGTGCTTATGAGTACAGTGGCCCTGTCATGTCCCAAAGACACACTTTCTTTGAAGAATTGCACTGGAATTTTGAATGAGAGTACACTGAATCTGTAGCTTGCTTTTGGTAAGTTGGCCATTTTTTGCACAATATTAATCTTAACAATATATGTGTATAGGAGTTCTCTCCATCTACTGCTGTCTTCTTCAAGTCTTTTGTCAATGCTTTAAGGATTTCATTGTATACACCTTTCATTTTCTTGCTTAGGTCTTTTGGTTTTTGCTTTGTTAGTTTGGTTGGCTAGTTGGTTGTTAATTTTGTAACCTGCCACTTTGTTGAAATTGTTTATCAGCTGTAAGAGTTTCCTGGCAGGTGTTTTGAGGTCTCTCATGTATTAGATCATGCCACAGGCACACTTTGACTTCTTGTCCTATTTGTGTCCCTGTATAAATAAACTGTGAGCTAAAATAAACAATTTCACTGTTAAGTTACCTTTACCAGATTATTTCATCTCAGGAAAAGAAAGTAGGATGGTGGTTATCATGAACTTGAAAGACTGTTTTATTAAACTTGTGTGTATTGAGCAGACAGAGGCATCCTTTAGTGTTGCAAAAAGAAAAAAGTGACAGAAGAGGGAGATGGAGAAAGAGGAGAGGGAAAAATATGTGAACTCAAGCTTAACTCAAGCCTTGAAGAACACAGTCTACTAACTCCCTGTGTTTTCTACTGAAACAACCAGACAATTGTGTCTCCTCTTCCATGCTGATATTCAGCAATGTGTTTACTCATTTCTTCCCTAGATTATAGCTTTCCACCGCTGCTTGGATGGGAAATTGCCACTCTCCTGTGTTTTTACTGGAAGGCAAATATAGAACCAAGAGCCAAAACTCCACTGGGGGTTACAGATGTTTTGAGAGTGCACACAGATTTTCACAGCTTCCAAGTACTGAGCAATCCTTGCTAAACATCTTTTTCTGTGCCATGATTGAAAACATTCATGAGAATGATTTTCCACTTGAAAATACATAAACAAAAATAGCAATAATGAGAAACAATGAAAAGTACTTATTAGAACTGAAGATTTTATTTGCCATCCTTCTGTGATTTCAGTGTTTCGGGCAATGCTTCATTTGAGGAAACTCCTCTCCCTACAGGCCACTTACCTCCCCTTTCCTCATTTCTCCTGGAAGAACAGTAATACCTAGATGTAGAAATCTGTCATTGTTTTTCTTGTTTATTAATGCAAAATTGCTGAATTTATTCAGGGTCATTTCTCTTACTTAACAATACTATAGGTATTGTTCACTTATAGGTATCATATTAAAAATTAGTAGCTTCTCTTTCCTAGATTTACACTAAAAGGTGGGACTTGGAGAACTCTCCTTCCTACTCTAAGGAACACTCCTAAAGAAATGGTATTTCTTTCAGAAAAGTTTTAAACAACTGCTTTAGGTGGTAGGGAATGTAGAAACCACAGTGTAACATTGGTGGAAGAAACCCCAATACACATGAATATTGACTGGCTTGGTTTTCTGAGAATTAAAATGTTCAGTGGTAAACTGAGTGCTGTGGTGTATGCTTATAAATCCCAACACTCAGGAGTCTGGGGCAGGAGGATTGAAACAAGTTAGAGTTTAGTCTTGGCTATGTTGTAAGTTTAGGCCTACTCCAGGTACACAAAAGATCCTATTTATAAAAACAAAAACAAAACAAAAAATTGAACCAAACAAATGGTTGTCATATTGGTCTATGCAATATTCAAAGAGATAGAACCATACATTAGAGGCATTTTGTGCAAGGGGTGCTGTTCCTAAAGAGCAGCATTGGGGCTTATGTCAGATCACATCCAGGCTACAGGGCAAGTCCCCCAACCACAGTACTCCATGCCATCGGATCACCCTGAGCTACAGAGGTAGTGTTATGTGTGTTCCATAAACAGTGCTTCACAGAGAATGCTTGGAACAGCAAGTAACATGTGTCCCCCTGATAGTCCCCTGTTGTTTGAATCTTAGATGGTCTTTTAATAAAAAACCCAGAGCCAGATATTGGGGTGAAAGCTGAATGATCAGAGAAGCAGAGCATGCCACAGCCAACCTTAACTTGCCAACTCCTCAGTAGATCCTGTTTCCACGAATCCTCAGACTGAAAGCCTCTGAGTCCTCATCTGAAAGGGTCTCAGCTGAACTGCCTTAGTTCTTGTTTCCTCACACCTCATATACCTTTCTCTGCCCTGACATATCTTCCTGGGATTAAAGGCATATGTGCTTCCCTGGGATTAAAGTTGTGTGCCACCATTGCCTGGCTCTGTTTCCACTGTGGCCTTGAACTCACAGAGATCCAGACACAACTCTGCCTCCTGAGTAATAGGATTAAGAGTGTGTGCCACCACTGGCCTCTATGTCTAATCTAGTGGCTGGCTCTGTCCTCTGATCCTTAGGCAAGCTTTATTGTGGTACACAATATATCACCATAGTCCCCTCAGCAATTCTGGAAAAAAGCAAGAGTTCGATGAGAGGCCAAGCCAAAGGTCTGCTTGATTTCCAGCAGGGGTCCTGGAAGTTAAAAGGCTTGTTCATTTCTTTTGTTTTCTTCAAGACATTGAAAGAATAACAACACAAGACAATCAGAAGCACACTATATTTTCTTACACATAATAGTGACAAAGTTGCTCTTTAGTTTTTTTTTTTTGACTATTGACATTAGATGGTTAATAGAAATGAAGAATGACGGCATCTCATCATGAACATGGAAATGCAGGAAGAGATTCCATTGGAAGCCATGCCTATTGCAGGAGGACAAACCTGGAAGTGGGAATCACATTTCTCTTTGGGCCTTTCTCACTACAGACTACAATCTGCCTGCACTCAACAAAGCTGGAGATTTCAATAAGACAACTAAGATTGGACCTCATCCAGTATTTTTCATTTGAGAATTTACATTTCCAGAGTTCATTCCTTTCTGCATATTTCAGTTTCCTGGCTTATGCATCAAATCTTTAAGCCTTTCACTGGCTTTTCTATGTATAATATAAAGTTAGTTAAGCAACGGTTTGTTTTTTTTTTTTTTTTCACTGAAGTTAAACACACATCCCAGGGGCTGGTCTAGAGTTGACTCAGTTGTTATGCATACTATTTGCTCTTCAAGAGAACCGGGGTACAATCCCCAGCACCCACTTGGCATCTCACAACCACCCGATTGCAAGTCCAGAGATCCAACGCTGTCTTCTGGCATTTAAAGGCAACAGACACACATTTCATGCAGAAATATGCATGCAAGTAAAACATGCATCACATAAAATAAGAAAACAAATTTTAAAATTGTAATGAATCCTTAAAAGAAACACATTGTGAGTTATAGTTGGAAGTATTTGTGACACAAACTCACAGTTTATCTACTACACACATCAAGATACAGAATTCTAAGTTTACTCCTGAAGACTCCTTTTTGCTCTTTCCAATTATCTGCTTTTGTGCTTTCTTCTGGCTTGGTCCCTGTAGATGAGATCTGCTTGCTATTGCACACAAATGACAATTTACCCCACGTATTCTTTGTAGCTTTATTTTTATCATGAGAACACTTTAAGATCTGCTTATTGGTGTTCTGAATTCACTCACTGTCATGACTATAGAGTATGCTAGTTTTCATAGAACACATAGACGCTCTTTCCCAGTTGCAGTTGCAAATAGTGCGCCTAACACACTGATGTTGCCTTCTGATGAAAACATGCACACCTTTCTTTGGACATATACCCTGACTCAAATGCTATGAGTAATGCAATTATGAGACATGTTGCCAATAGTTTTTTTTACTATCCTACCATCCACACACATAAATGAGAGTTTCTACAGACCTGCATCTTTGCCAACACTTGATAATCCCTACTTATTTTATTTTTGCCAATTTTATTAGTGACTCGGTGACTCTAATAGCCTGTCTGAAGTAAATCAATGTCTAAAAGTAAAATGGTTCAATCTAGTCTCTCCAAGATAATTTATTTTTATTTTATTTGAAAGACTTAAATACTATATTACAGCTAATAGGTCATTGAATCCTGGATCAACAAACTCTGTAAAATCATTCAGGATGATCTAAACCTCATAGAAATTTCCTGATATTTCAGAACATGCCAAAATGTGTAGCCTTTGGATAACCTCCACCAAGTGTCTCAGTCTTGATATTTCCCTTAAGGCACACTTCAGTAATCATTCATAGTGTGTTGGATCCAATTGTTGTTTATAATTCTATTTTCAAATTCAAGTAATAAATGTCATATAATTGACTAATAAAAACAGCTGGTCTCTGAACCAAACTGCCATATAACTATATAAAGTTGACAGTTTGTACTGTATTTGAGCAAAATGCTGATGATATTTTCTTTTTATTGTTTACTTATCGTTCCCTCTCCTAGAATAGTGCTACTAATATTCCATGCTTATGCGCAAAAGAGGACAAATACAAAAGTCAATAGCACAGTATTAGTAGACAGACCATGGTGAAGTAGACTGTTTTATTCCACAACACATAACAAACGTGTACAGTGGGAGAATAAGAAGTGAGATAAAATTATAAAATGTAACGGGAGAAGAATGGGGACTTAGGAGATGAATGAAAAGAAAGGATAAATGTCAATGATTTGGGAGTTGGGGAGATGATTCAATTGGTAAGGACCTGCTATTTAAGCATGAGAACCTGAATTCAGAACCCTAGCACCATGCTGAGCATAGTAGAGAAGGAAGGACTGGAGACAGGTGGCTCCTTGGAGACAGGTGGCTCCTTGGAGCCTGTATGTTGCCCAACTTAGTCAAATCAATGTGCTTTAGCTTCAGTGAGAAATTCTGTCTCAAAAATAAAAAAGAGGGGGGTGGATAGCCTCTGGGCTTACACACACACACACACACACACACACACACACACACACACACACACCTCATTTACTCTTTTTTTGCTTCTTGTATCCTTGAAACACTCCATTAAAGACTTAGCACATCAAATTCTTTTACAATATATTTTCTCACAACTAATTTTTATTCCTCTATTATCAACATGATACAACATGCTGTTTACCCTGAAACATACATTTTCCCAGAATATTATAACTTTTGTTCATGAAAATGAACTAACCTTAGACACCCTTGAACTGAACCCAGTCTCTCTCTCTCTCTCTCTCTCTCTCTCTCTCTCTCTCTCTCTCTCTCTCTCTCTCTCTCTCTCTCTCTCTCTCTGCTTTGCTTCTTTCCAAGAAAAACAAAGCTAACTGCACTTATCTGGCTGAGCATTTGCCTAACACACAATTTTGTTTTTAAAAGACTAGGAGTCACGAGATATCACTTGAGAATTCATTGTGTTCCTCAATTAGGATAATAATGGTTTTCTGTTATTAGAAAGAACAAATAATTGGCTACACTAAGAGATAGGCGCTTTAACCTTGTATTTAACTTAAATCAGTTCCAGACATAAAATGTGACTTTTCCCTGGAGGTTTTAGGGTGGAGATGAAGAGGAGAACATCATGTAAAAAAAAAAAAAAAAAAAACACTAATTTTTGAGAAATGTTGTGAAAATGTAGTTTTAACCCATAGTTTGCTCTTGTTGATCTTAAAAGTGTAAATGTTTTTGTTTTCTAACAAGTTGAATTTAGCAAAAATTCTTTTTAAAATATTAAGTAAGAAAGAAAAAGAAAATGGCATGTGATATCTATCCACCAACACCTGAGAGCATTCAAATCTCTGGGTAAGCCATCCCATTAAGAACAGTCATTGGAGAAAGTCTGCCTGCTGACTAGTTCGTGAGCATCACAGGCAGGTTCATGCTGCTCACACCATCCTTGTGGACTCCTAAAGACTGCAGCTTTCAAGGATGGAAATTTATGGCTGATCAGTGTCTAGTCAAGTTGACAAGAACTCAAGTTCCAAGAACTGTCAATAGAATAAACAAAATCTATTGACTAATTATGTAGAGCAGATAAAAATAAAAGGATTCTGAAAGATCAATAAATTATCTGAAATTTGTTATATTGCAACAGTGTACTTACTTGACAAGTAATAATTGTATCTCTTTACAGGTACATTGTGATGTTCAGAATTTTCAAAACTAATATTTTCAGGATTATAATTACATTTCTCCCTTCCCTTTCCTTCCATCAAACCCTCCCAGATCCCCCCAAGTGAAGTCATGGGTCTGTGATGCTCTTGTCTCAGCCTTCTTTGAGTTGGGTTTATAGGTATAGTTCAAAAGAATGAATTCAAAACTTCTGCAGATATGCTTGGGAGTGGGGTTTAAAACCTCTGTTTTTGTTTCTTAGGTTACTATACTATATTCTTAAGGGGCTATGCCAATTTTCCTCCCAATTAATAAGGCATTGGAGATTATTTTTCTGTGTGTCCTTAATAATGGATGTTATTGTATTTTTATTTTATTTATTTGTGCTTACATAGGGTTTTACCATGTAACTCAGGCTGACTTGGAACTTGCACATAGCTCAGACTTGCCTCTGGTTTGTAATTCTGCTCCTTCTACTTCTGTCTCACAAGCACATGAATTACAAGTATGTACCACTGTGCCTGACTCTCATCTATTTTTGTTGTTGTTGTTGTTTTTAAGACAGGGTTTCTCTGTGTAGTTTTGGTGCCTGTCTTGGATCTCGCTCTGTAGACCACGCTGACCTCGAACTCACAAAGATTCTCCTGGCTCTGCCTCCCGAGTACTGGGATTAAAGGTGTGTGCCACCCCCACCCTGCTTACTCTCCCCTATTTTGTCGTAGCTATTTTAACAAGTTTCAAGTGACAAGTCATTGTATTAGCTTACACACTTTTTATGATTAGAGATTGTGAGCATTCTTTAAGCAGTGACATGGCTATTAGTGTGATGTCTGAGAATGTCAGTTATTAGCACTCCTTTAAGGTCATGTTAGTTGGTCTATATTGAGTTGCTTGCATTTCTTATATTTCAGACAATAGGTCTTATATGTGTTTCTTGTATTTTCTTCCTTAATCATGGGTGGTCTTCTCACTCTGCGTTTTTTGTTTTGTTTGGATTTGGGTGGTGAAGGAACTTGGTAGATTAATGAAATCCCAAAGTAAGGGTGTAAAAGAGTAATGAGTAGGTGACCTAAAACAAAAAAGTCCCATAAAAACAGGCAAAGGAAAAATCAATGAAAGAAAGAACCACAAAAAGGTCATTGTTCAGTATCCCAACACACAGGAGAATTCCAACATAACCCAAACTGTCACCTTTTTATTTCCACAGTATCTGAGCAGAACAGGTGCCTGAGGACAAATGAAAGGGATGAGTGAGACAATCACACTTCATATGAATGACAAATAACAAATGCCCTTATCAAACCAAATTTCAACACACATGGAAGAACTAAAGAGTATTAGCTATGAAACTCAAAATGTTTTCTGGACATCCCCAGCTGCTCACATGCAGTACCAGAGATGGGTTCATGCTCTCTGCTCCTCTGTTCCTTTGATAGTTACGAAGTAGGAAAAATTTCAAACAAAACTGCAATTCTGTTCTTTCATTAGTTTAATTCAATATTAGGTTTTTATTTTAAAACATATTTTAATTAAAAATAATTACATGACTATCCCCTCTTCTTTCTTCCTGCCAATCTCTCTCATGCCCCACCACTCCTTCTCAAGGTGATCGTCTCTTTTACTTTTTATTTTATTTATTTATTTATTTATTTATTCATTGTTTGTTTGTTTGTTTGTTTGTTTTTTCAAGACAGGGTTTCTCTGTGTAGCTGTGTGCCTTTCCTGGATCTCTCTCTGTAGACCAGGCTGGCCTCGAACTCACAAAGATCCACCTGCCTCTGCCTCCTGAGTGCTAGGATTAAAGGCATGCACCACCACCGCCCGGCTCTTTTATTTTTTAAATATTACATATAATCACTATCCAAAATACTTTTAACAATCTGATAACAGGAAAGAGAGTTTAAAAAACATTTGCAGTTTTTAACATTAACATTTATGGCACTCTTGCTCTTTAATGAAGATAATTCATCTGTAGATGTGTAGTAAAGCTAATGTTTGACAAACACATTGGGAAATTCTCTTCAAAATTGTCATTGAAGTTTTTATGGTGTTATTTTTCTTGAAATAAATATATGAAGGTTTTTATTAATTCCTAGTCTTACTAACTATGTCTTCTTTATGCATGGTAGGCTGTAATTTAAAGCACTTGAAGACGTTAAAGGAAAATCTATCAAAGTTCAGCTATAGTAGGAATTATTAAAATGACTCAACTGATGATCTTCATTGGCATAGGTTATTTCACTAGAAGAGTTATTTATCCAATTTTGACACTGAGAACAATTTCTAGTGGTTCAGAAATACAATTATAACAGCAAAATGTACTATTTTATACGTCATATTTAATCATTACAAATATTTATAGTATGTTATGGATAAAACACAGCATATTGAAAATTACCCACATGCTGTTATTAAGAATTTTAATGTGGTGTGTATTCACTTTTATGTGGATGTTAGCTGCTAAGTTTTTGATAAGCATGCTACCATCTGTATAACCATAGAGACTAGGTATAGAGTAAGGGACTGGGGAGAGGAAATGATCACCATGGAAGATGCAAATAAAATAGTTATAGTTGGACTGGGAGGGGCCTGGAACAGGAGGATCAAATGGGGAAGGGAAAGAAAGAGGTGGGTAAATGAGGGAATACAAAGAGCCACAGCTAAAACTAAGGACCATTTGAAAGGCTTTACGGAAATCAATACTGTAGAAGCTTCTTAAAATGTATACGTGTGTGAAAGAAATCTAAATTGGAATCACCAAATAATTGGGAAGACAAAGCTTCAACTAGACAGTTCTTTCTGGCAAAATTCATCTCCAGTGACCGTAATGGTTATATCTAATTGAGTTGTTGCCCAAAAGGGCCCTATAGAAATCTCCACCCAAACCAGACTACTGCCGAGGATATTCAGTACTCTCTACAAATGTATGGTAAAGCCCTATTGCTGAAGACAATGCTTACGTAAGTCACTGAACATAGAAAAGTCCAGCTGATGCTTACATAGAGCTTTCACCTCTACTGACTAACATTAATGGTATGGGAAGGTACTCTGCACAGTACCAGAGAAAAAAGATAAACACCAACCCAGCTATAAACCATGCTATCTGCAATGTCTCCCTTCCTGCAAGATACCCTTGCTCAATATTGGCATAAACATTGTGGGAGTAACTATCTTCTTGAAATTCAGGCCCACTCCATGAGATAGAACTCATGTCTGATAGTGCCTAGGTGAATAAGAACCTGAGATTAGATAGGTCATGAGCCTAGGAGAAAACCAAATGCTACTGTTTTGCTAAATGAATGCTAATGATACTCTGATATACTTATGGATTGGTGTCTTGCTCAGTCATCGTATCAGAAATGCTTCTTCTTGCAGTACATAGGAACATATACAGAAACCCACAATTGGACATGAAGAGAGTGAGAGACCTTGGAACATTTAGTGCTTAATGGGTTATCCCAATCAAATCCTTTCTCTCAGGGCTCACAGAACTCTCCAGAAGGGAGACAGAAAGAGTGTAATAGACAGTGGAGATGGAAGACACCAAAGAAATAAAGCCTTCTAGATACAATAGGACTGACAAGGACTGACATACATATGAACCCACAAAGACTGGCAATATACATAGAGGGCAGCACAGGTCTAAGACAGATGGGGTCCCAGCTCTGAGATGGGAAGCAGACACAGCTCCCATCTCCAACCTAGAAGCTATGTCCAATTGATAACCACTTGCAAAGAAAAAGTTATTTTTCTCCAACAGAGTCTTATTGCATATAGCATACTTAAGGGCAGGCTTCATGCCTAGTGTTAGATGGCCAACATAAAATAAATTCAGTGGTACTTGGGGAAGTTTTTGTCTCATAGTCTTTGAGCATTTTTTCTCTCTCTTTTTATTATTAAGACATTTTCTATTAATTTTACATACCAACCACAGATCCTCCTCTCCTCCCTCCTCCTGCCCCCTGCTTTCCCCCTCCCAAACCCACCCCCTATCTCCTCCTCAGAAAGGGTAAGGCCTCCCATGAAGAGTCAACAAAGCCTGGTACATTCAGTTGAAGCAGGATCAAGCCCTTCCTCCCTGCATCAAGGGCGAGTAAGACGTCCCACCATAGGTAATGGGATCCAAAATGGTCTGGCCATTTTTTTTTTAACCTTAGAGATCTTTTGCTTATATATTATAGTTTCCAAATTTATTTTTGTATCTTTTTATGTGTACAAATGCATGTCTCAGCTTCTATATGTGATTCTTATGCATTTTCTTTGGCTCTTTTTTTTTTATTTGTTTGTTTTACCCTATTCTGGTTTATTTTTATTTTAGACAATGATGATAATGATGATGATGATGATGATGATGATGATGATGTTAAATGCCTCTTTTTATCCTAATAACAAAAAGAAAGAAAGGGTGTGGATTTGGGTGTGGGGGAAAGTGGGGAGAATCTTAGAGGAGCAATAATCAGAAAAAATGAAAAAATATATTTTCAGTAAAATATAAAATAAAATAAAATTGAAAAAAAGATGTGATGCTAGTCAAGAAACCAAAACAGAAAATCCAATAATAAAATAAGGTTCACTCAATGACTACCCCCAATGGCACATGTCCTCCAAAAAGGCCACACCTCCTAATTTTCCCAAAACAATTCCAACACCTGGGAACAAAGCATTCAAACACATAAGCCTATGGGGCCATTCTCTCATCATTTACTGAATGATCTATCTCTCCTATCCTTTTATTTTAAAATTGAGTATTAATTGTCATGGATCAGGGAATTTCTCCAGAAAAAAACCCATCCCTCTGAAGTAGAAGCATTTTTTTTCTTTGACTTGGAGGTGCGACAACTGCTGTAGTGGAAGCATTTTCCCCACTGCAGTGGGTTCTTCATATACATTGCTTCTTGTTTAAGCATAGATTTGTTTCTGTTTTGCCATGCCACATATACAAAAATGTTAATTGCAAGTATGCATTTATTTAACCTATGTTTATTAAGTGATTTGTGTGTTGCTCATGCCATGTTAGATGAAGTATGAAAAGTGTTGTCAGTCAGTAATTTGCAAAGTATACCTCTGAGATTTATTTATATATTTTTTATATTTTATAATGCAAATAATACATAATTATATAAAAAAGTGCAAAGTATTGAATGAGGCAGGTGTTGGTATGTCCATGATGATTGGGAATATCATTATTAACAGAGTTTCATATTATCATTAGCCTGCAAGGAAATGTTCAATGTAATATGGTACCTGAAGAAAGGTAGTATTGTGTGAGAACAAGCTAGAGGGGTGGAGGACACCAGAAGAACATGGCCCATGAAATCAACTAAGCAAGGCTCCTAGGGGCTCACAGAAGCTGAAGCAATAATCATGGAGCCTGAGCTAGGTCAACTGTATATATGTTATGATTGTCTAGTTTGGTGTTCTTGTGAGACTACTAACATTGGGAGCAGGGGCTCTCTCTGATTGGTTTGCTTGCTCTTGGACCCTTTTTCTCCTAGTGGTTGCCATATGCATCTTGATAAAAAGGGTATGTGCCTAGTCTTGCTGTAACTTGTTATGCAGTGTTCAGTTGATATCCATGGGAGGACTGCTCATTTCTGAAGAAAAATGGAGGAGGAGTGAATTTGGGGGAAAAGGGGAGGTGGGCTGGACTGGGCTGGGCAGAGGGGAGGGAGGGGAAGCTTCATTTGAGATGCAATATATGAGAGAATAATTTTTTAAACAATCTGAAGACAAGAACAAAAGGTCTTCCTTAAAAACATAAATGTACACAGCATCTACATTTACAGTACCTAGGTACTTATGCACTTCAAAATTGCACTGTGTATTTAGCCTTTGATGTATATTTGACACTGCATAGAATTCAAGAGCAAATAGTATTCATTTAGAGTTTGACTCAAAATATCATTCTCTTCTTTTTTGTTGAATTATGCAAAATAATACTAAAAATTAGGAATGTTTTGTTTTATCTTAGCCCAACTTAGGTAAGCACCTTCTAGGAATCCTAAGAAATAATAAAGTTGTAATATGGAAGAGGTAAAAGGGAAGTCACAGAGAAGCTAAGGATAAACATAGTTGTTACATTCTAGATGCCATGGTGTCTTTCACAGTGCATTCCTACAGATGTAACTTTTGAAATAGTAAGTCAAACCTGGCTGCCATCTATCAATGCTGCCAAGTGGTTGAAAGGTGGTGATGTAATCAAGGCCCAGTGGACTTGTCTCGGAAGGACCTGTAAGCAAGAGGAGACTCATGTGAGTAGAGAGACTCGGTGAAAGGGAAAGAGGTGGAAGCAGACTACTCTCTACTGCTCTACTCCACATCCCTGAAGTTCCACTGCCGCTTACTGCCCTGTCTCTTAATCATTTTCTTCAGTTAGCTTCTCTTCATTGATTCCAGAAAGACCCCAACACACACTTAGGCAATTATCCTGACCTGTTTTCTCACTGCGATTTGAAAATAGTAAATGTACTTTTCTGCCATTGACACCATATTCCCCAAACAGGTTGGCTTGTGTAATTGTTGACACTTTTAAATAGAGAAATTAATTGATGCCATCTGCCAGTGACAATCAACAGTGTAATGAATGTCTTCATGCAAGATGGAACTTGAGAACTACCACACAGAGTAGAGTGAAAGGGCTCTGTTTGCATTGGTGTATAAATACTTACAGAGGAAGTTCTGGGCAATTGTTCTCTACCTTAGAAAGGTTTGGCAATGGCTGGCAATTATGCAACACATCAACAGCTTTAGCTTTATAAGCTCCTAGTGATGACTGTTTGGTTGTAATCTGTTAAATATTCTTCTGAACAAGCTAATTAAGTAGTTACCTCTGAACAATCAAATTCAGAGATGATTTGATTTTTACAATTTATCTAAATTCCAAAGTTCTTTCAAACATTTTAAGATAGAGTTCTCCTGGAACTCTCAATGCAAAATCTAAAAAATTATTCATCCTGAAACAATAAAATATTGCATAAGTTATCTGGATGTTGAACTGTGATGTTAAGACCAACAATCAAATATGAATAAATGTACTCTTTATTGCTTTCTTTTGTGTTTAAGCATTATTAATGTATCTCTGGACTATATTATGATCATTCATCTTGTTCATTGCTAAGCATATCGGAAGGGTTTATTCCTTGATGTACAGAAGGATAATACCTCTTTTTGGTATTAACCCCTTCAAAGCTTTTCTTTTCTTTCTTTCCTTCCTCCCTTTAGTTTTCTCAAGATGAGAGGGCTTAATGTCTCATTCTGCAGACAGTGCTGTCTCAAATGAAGCTGAAGCCTTCTGATTCTATAGAAAGTTCATCAGTGTCATTTCAAGGCATGTTCAAAAGCTACCACTTTCGAAAAACAAATACATCAAAATGGGTGGGGCAAATGTCCTTTAAATTTTGCCTGGTAATAATGAATGGCAGGTTGAGGCAGAGCCACTAAAGAGCTCCCAGGGGCTGATGAACCTTCCTACCCAGAAGGACATAGGACTTATCCTTTAATTCACTCCCTCTCTGCTTCAAAGCACTTGTAGCTACAACTGTAGCTTCAAAGGAACCCAGAGCCCCTGAGCTGTGACCTCAAGCAGACTTGCATCTCTGATGACCTGCAGAGCTTTGAAGTCCACTGTGAGTTTCCATGAATAAGGGGAAGTGGTACATTGGAGGAATCAAGGCCAAGATTTGCCAGAGAGAATTGCTGTCTGTCTACTTTCATAGGGAGACTGAGATGGGAGGATAAGTGTGTCCTCCACTTAAACTTTGCTCTTGGCTCTATTAATTTTTGTTCTTTATGATAAATGAATACTTAGTGTCTCTATAAAAGTTAAGAATGACTGTTGACTTTTTATTCAGTTATTCACATGCCATTCCAACATCCTCTGAAATAGTGTGGAAAATTTTAAGTGTTTAATGGCATAAAAAATAAAGAAAGTTGAACTCAACATCGATTAAAATTCTACTATAACACATTGGCCTCTTGGGATTACCTGGTCTCTTTAGAACACTGTTTAATTCAAATATCCATTAAGAGTAGAAATAAAATGTGAATCATTCCCTCTGCTTTCTCATTGTATCACAGCAGAGATGTGAACGTGCAACAAACAAGGAGAAAAGACAAGGATTCTGCAGCTCTGGGATTAGATGTGATAATCAATCATAGGTTTTCTAGTTTTTTCTTGTAAAATTTTTAGTACATTTTTTGCATGGTTTGACTAATTGTAGGTGACATATTAATATGAAAAAAAGGGTAAAGAGACACTGATGGTATGAAAGTTTTAGAAATAATAAATTATTTATTTAGTAAATAATAACAGAAAAATTCCATGTGCAAGTTTTAGGATGCCTAAGATTATGTGTACTATGGATTTAGATTATCAAGTTATTCCTCCACAATAATGAGCTGTCTTGAGGATAACAGACTAGAAATCAGCAATATTATTTTGTGGAAATGTTTTCTATGCTTTGATTAGAAATAAGTTTATATAGCACATTACAAATTTAAAAAGAGATCAGGAACAAAATTCAACCATGCCAGTTTTGATAACTGAAATTTATTTTGAAATGTGTACTCTTAGCTATATTATATTACATTCAGTATTTAACCTTAACATTATATTTGTGACAGCTTTATTTTTACTTAAAATACTTATTTTTACGTGTATGTATGTGTACCTGCATGAGTTTATATATACTTTGCACATGCATGTGTTCGTGGAGGTAGCAGAAAGAGTCAAGGTCTATGGAGCTGGAGTTGCAGGTAGTTGTGAACCATTGCTCCAGATGCTAGGAACTGAACCCTGGTTTTCTGCAAGCACAGCAAGCATTCTTAAGTGCTGAGCCATTTCTCCATACCCATGTTCCTTTTTCTTCATTTTTGATTTATTAAGACATTCTCACTATACAGTCTGTACTGGTCCTGACCTCCTGATTCTCCCGCTTTTATCTTCTGGTATTTAAGCCTTCAACTATGCCTAAGAGCTACTTATTTATAAACAACAAAAACAGACTTGCATCTATAAGGCACACTTTCTTATGTCAAAGAAGTGAAGTTCATCTGTGCAAAGCAAAGATGTATAGAGCAATAGTGGGTAATGAGCAATAGTTGAATACAAAGCAGACATAATTCATATCCTACAATGAGAATCTAGGAAATATTAATTTGAACATATTTTCCTTAATCAGAACAGTTAAAAAGATAACGTGATACTCCATACATCAGAAATTCCTATGCTAAACAGCAAATACTCCCATGCATGTTTTTTGTTTGTTTTTGTTTTTTGTTATTATTTTTCAAGACAGTGTTTCTCTGTGTAGTTTTGGTGCCTGTATAAGTAGACAGAGTACAGTCCTGGGAAAGCCAGGAGCCTTGAACCCCACCCTTGGGGTATATTGAGATATCTATATTCAGAGTAAATGGAAGGACTGTCTATGGGACCCTGAGTGGCCCACTGTAGTTTTTAACATTGGGTTCCACACTTTCGAGTAAGATATTTTGAGAATCAGTGAGATACTATATGTCATTAAAAATACTGAGGATGAAAAAATCAAATTCAAGAATGCAAATCAAAATATGTCCTTTGCTTTGAAAAATAAAATTACTTGCTATCAAGAAATAATGACAGAGGATAAGGAGATGGTTCATAGGAATACTGTATGCTATACAAACATAAGAATTTTGTTCTGGTACCTAGCACCCATGAAAAATGCATGGCATGGTGATGTGCGTTTTTGCCTGTAATTCCATTTGCCTGCATTTATGGGGGCAGGGACAAGCAGATATGGAGCTCACTGGTCAGTCTAGCTAACGGTAGAACTTCAGGTTCAGTAAGAGAGCCTATCTCAAAAAATAACATGGAAAGCAGTAGGAATAATGTGGAAAACATTAACTTCTATCCTACACACACACACACACACACACGAGTGTGAACTTCCAGATGTATATGCACATATGTGCATATCACATTCATACACATAAGAAACTACAACAGAAACAATACCAAATTACTCATATATGTGTTGATTTTTCTCCATACTAATACAGGGAATGCATTTCCTACATAACTGCCAAATTTTGTACAAGTTGTTAACATGCTTAATTACTGAGAGATGGGGTTCAACATTCTTGGTTTTGCTGGCC
Organism: Peromyscus maniculatus bairdii; assembly: GCF_049852395.1. Taxonomy (NCBI): domain Eukaryota; kingdom Metazoa; phylum Chordata; class Mammalia; order Rodentia; family Cricetidae; genus Peromyscus; species Peromyscus maniculatus. The sequence goes on along the minus strand of NC_134856.1, from coordinate 89,172,152 downwards.
TTTTGGCCAACAAAGTGGACATATTTCCAAAAAAAAAAGCTGTCTTCATTATATGTTGTGACATTTTGCCTAACATGTCCTATGGTGTTTGAATGAATTTTCATATGGCTAATAAAAATGTATTTCTTCTGTTGGATATGTTTTTCTCATAATAAAATCTCCCTGTCAAAAAAGGGCAAATTTATTTTAGTTTTGAAATACATTCCAGCTTGAAAATGAATCAATGCCTTACTTTTTCCATGGGGTGGAAACACAATGTCATCATGCTTTTGTGTTTTCACAGATGTTATTGTCTTTTTTCCTGGATGTGAACCACCCTTACCATGTTTTGTTGCTATGTGTCTGCACAGGTTAAAATTAAAAATCAGAGAGAATATCACAATTGTTGAAATCTCACTGGCTTACATTTTTAGTTTTAGTAATTTTGTCGATTCTAAAAGTAAATGTTTGGAACATGCTTGTGTTGAATGTCTCTGCTCATATCCTAAAGGACATTTGGAACAATACAAACATTGTTTTTGCTTCCTGTACCCTGGGGGTGGACATAAGGCAATAATTGGTCTTGTTAAACAGTCACAGGTTGTATTGCTAACATTTGTATCCTTTCCTTATGATTCATATTCCTAATGGCAGTTTTTGAATAGATGACAAGTTTACTTTCATGGAAATATAAGTATAAAATTACATATTTTTACTTAGAAATATTCACTATTAATTCACTATTAAATATACAGCTGTAAGTGCCCTTTGATATTCTATGCAAATAAAACTACTTGCTATTTACCTTATGAAAAGAAAAACTACATAGTCTCAAATGATGTGGCTCTTCCTGCCTTAGGATACTTCATTAAGGATGCATACTAGAGTAAGTGCATAAGAAACATGAATGTGTGCATTTCAATAGGACAAACAAAATTTCTATCATGGATCAATATATTTGGTCAGAAATAGAAATGTAAAAGAAAATCACAATGATAAGAACAATAAGACAAGGGTATGATGGCATAAAGTTATTTGAAAGATTTTGAGCCATCTTGTCTTGTTTCTTGGAATTAATGGTCTTTCTAAACCATTTCTTTCTCTTTGTGCAAACACCAGGTAGTCGATCACCCCAGCTTCTTGCCACAGGCAGGATCAAATATCATCTCTATATTCTACTAGCCTTCAGATCTGCTTGAAAGTCAGCCTTTCAAAGCCTCAGATGTGTCTGTCATCCATGGAGGAAAATCATCATATAAAATGCATACAGAAAGCATGACACATGCTCTAGAATACACATTGAGAGAAATCATGGAATAGTGCTGAGTGATCCTGACTGACAAAGACAATGCACCTCATTGTTGTTAACTCAACACAACACAGTCTGCTGGACTCCTGATCACCCTGTACCTATAAGCATTACAGCAGCAACTTCCCAAAAGAATTATATCAGGTCCTCTGAAGAGTTCTGTCTAAAGCCAATGTTTTCTGTCCCCATCCTCTCCCTAGCTGTGCTCTCTGATTCAGTCTAAGAGTGGTGGTAACCATTATTGTTTTCAAATAAAAATCAAAGAATGGGGCTTGTTTTGCCCACTCTACAACCCTCGACTCAAGCAGCAGCTGCCTTTGATGGTCACAGTGAAGCCTAGGCAGCTTTAGCCTTAGCTGAGGTAGGGGTTGACAGATTTCAAACATCCATCGATATAGACATCTGGCCTTTGGCATCCTGTGGCTGGCTGACTCACTTGCCTATCTTTATTCCTTTGAAGCACCACTGCTTCCATGTTTTTACAGTACCTTGCAATGTGCCAAATAGGGCCCTGTGCAGTAGTTTTACTCTGGATCTTAAGAAGTAGTCCTAGTTCAGTGGCAGAGCACATATGGGACCTGGATATGATCCGCCAAATTGTAAAATATAAAATAAAACAAAAACAAAGGTACTATTCTACAAGCCACCAGTTGCTTTCTGTACTGTGACTATCAAGCAATAATCTTAGGAGGTGGGGCCTGGTTGTGTCTTCAAACCTTTCACTGTCTACAGCATTTGTTTCCTTTCAGTGATTTGTTCTTGAAGGTTCTTATTCATGTTAGTTGCATCCTCAATTTATTTTGTGGTCTGAACACTAACCACTGAAGACAGCCTGTGGCCATTGTCTGCTGAACTGTTCAGAACAATCTATTAAATAGAATCCTGTTATTTTAAGAAGTCAAGGCCCATAATTCTCCTGGCATTTTTTCACACAGTTAATGTTGCCAAGACCCTGGGCATTGTTGAGTATAAGCTGCTGTGATAGCTCATGCCAACTCTGCTTGCCTTTTCAATTGTGGCCAATTTTTAATCCACTCTCCTATGCTGATGTAGATGTTCTTTTAGTTTTCCTTCCTGATCCAAGTGAGAAAATTCTAGACTCTCCAACATAACACAACAAAATACCTACATTGTTTATGTCAAGTTATCTAATGCATAAATATTTTTAAAGTATTATTTTCTGCAAACCAACAAGTATACGTGAGGTTATCATCCTTTTCTACAACTACACAAATAAATAAGTGTTGAATAAACATATCCAACTTTTCAATGAGGATTAAAAATATACCCAATTCTTTCTATCAGTTCTGTATTTGCTTTGCCATTATTAGCTTATCTGAACACACTATTTTCTTGGGTATTCGTGAGAGTGTATTCATTTTGAAAATACAGTTTGACCATTTCAGACAGCTAGGTAGACCTTTAAGTATTTTTCAGCTAGGTATTATTGATTTTACAATTTCTCTGAAATGTATACAAATTTAATTAGATTCATTTTGTCTCTTACAATAATATATTATTATTCCAAGCATGTATGTCACTGGTAAATGGGATTAATAATTTATGTTGGATTTATATTTTCCAGAGAAATCATTGGTCTTTTATGATTTCTTCACCAATATAATCAAATTAAAAAAAATAATAAAACCAAGGCAAACCAATAAGCTAATGTAAAATTCCCTGTGTTGATCAATTTCCTATCACTAAAACAAATAACAGATAATCAAATTATAAAGGGAAAGGGTTTATTTTGGCTTAGACTTTGAGATTTCAGTTCGTGATTGATTGGGCTCATTGTTTTGGGCCATTGGTAACACAATTTGAAGTGGATGGGAGAACAAAAGTGATTAATGTACGTGAAAGAGAGAAGAAAAGAGCTGGGGTCCCCATACTCACCAGAAGATGTGTCCCTAAGACTGAGACTTCCAGTGTTTTTCATCTGCTAAAGCTTTCACTCACCCCCAAGGGCACCAAGCTGGACATCAAGGCTTTAGCAAGCAGCTCTTCTAGGAGCATTCATATCCAATTATATTTTTCAAAGGCTCTTAAAATGTGTAACAACAAGCTACTTAACTTAGTACCATTTATTTGACTCATAGTTAGCAAACAAAAATACAAATGTGAACAGAATTGAGAACCTGAAGAACCAATGTCACTTATCAAATCATCTCTTTGAAAATGCATGCACCTTTCTCTGGGTTGTGCACTCATGCACTAAATCATTGGTAATTATTACCGTAAGCACAACCCACAATCTCCAGCATTTTGTTTAAAAATATCTAACATAGAAAGCTCAAAGAATTGCCTTGTGAACTATGCTGTACCAGCCACCTGGGTTTTATAATTAACATTGTTATCTCTATTTTCTTCTTATCTATTTTCTTCATTCTTCTGTCCATATTTTAAGCTATTACAAGTAGGGATTAAGAAGCTGAATTATCTAGTTTTTTCATCCATTAAAGCTTGGGCAGCAGTGCATTTGGACAAGAAAAAAGTATCAGTATAGCAGCTGCTACAACCCACCACACAGACAACCTTAGGGTTTCATATAGATGTTCAGGAGTTAAAATAACAGGCACCAAGAAGGGAACTAGGCCAAAATAATAGTTGAAGACGTTGTTTATATAAGAATAATGGATTCATGTTATATAATGAACCTCAACCTCAGCACAAATAGACATTTTTCACAAGTCCACCATCTTTACAAAGTTGAAATCAGGCCCCAGAATCCTAGGCAAGGAAAGATGCCAGCATGGCATTGTCCATGTGTTTTAGTATAGCTCACTATCTTGAACCTGCCACCCATGATATAGTAAGATGACTTTCTGCATGTTCCAATAACTTCTAAAGCAGTTTCATCAAAGTGAAAGTAGCCAGTAATAACCTTATTAGAAGTAAAACATAAATCCAACAAGTTTAGAGCTCATGGAAGTCAATTTCATCACATACATTCCTAATTGTGCACTTTGGGAATTCTCTAGTTTTATTATTAAAGAACACAATTTAGAGTTTATCATTTTAATCACCTCAAGAAGTTTCACAGCCTGGATTTTCCTACAAACAGTCAGAAACCTCAATTTTCAACAAATGAAGAAAATAGCTCAAGTTAATGTATATTATGTATAATATATTATACATACATATATATCATATATATACATATACAAAATCATATATAGATGACTGGCTGTGTCTGAGTAGATACATGGTTGTTCAGGTTGTTGCAGGCTCAGTTAGGGCAGTTGCAATCTTTCCCGTAAGATTCGAAAGTGAAAGTGAGACTAATAAGGAGAAAGGATGAACAGATACAGGTATAGCCTTTATCTGAATACTGGGTTTTGGGGGCATAAATATTGTTTAGCCTTTGTCACTTGGTAAAAATCTGGAAAGCATTAAAATCCAGTGTGTATGTGTGTGAATTCGCATGCATGGATATATGTATGGAGCCCTGAAATTTATGGCCTGTGTCTTCTCCAATCACTCTTAACCTTAATTTTTGAGGCACAGTCTCTTACTGAACCTGGAGTGTACCGATTTGATTCAATGAGGTGGCCAATGAGCCCCTGGGATCCTCCTGTCTTGTTTTCCCAATACTGAGATTACAGTCACATGTTACCATGACAGGTTTTTTTCTTTGTGGGTTTTGGAGATTAAACTTAAAACCCCATGCTTTCACAGGAAGCATTTTTATCAACAATATCATCTCTGTAATCCGATTTTTTAATGTTATTTTATTCATTAATGTCTTACTGTTGATGTCAGACCAGACTACTGATTTTGAGATACTCTAAGCAACAAATGATCTGACAAACAATTGTCAGAAAACAAAAGGGTCCTATAAGGAGAATAAAAGTTAACATTTAAAAGTTTTGCAGTATGTTAATGGGAAATTAAACATATAGAAGATTCTTGGCCAGGCAGTGGTGGTGCACACCTTTAATCCCAGCACTTGGGGGGCAGAGGCAGGCAGAATTCTATGGGTTTGAGGCCAGCCTGGACTACAGAGTGATTTCCAGGAAAGGTGCAAATTACACAGAGAAGCCCTGTTTCAAAAAACAAAACAAAACAAAAAAAGATTCTTGGAACTGTACATTCCATTCTCTAACAGATTATAAATGTGACATGTCATCCATACACATCAATTATTAATCATATGTTGACTTTTGAATGGAATGAAAGCACTGCCTTTAATCTCAATTCTAATGAACCAAATTGATTCACCTTTAGATTTACTGACTCTTTGGGAAATGGTGGTGGTCACGAGTGGCCAGGCCTGATGGTTGTCTGGATTCTGTATATGTAACTTGTACCCATGTCGTGTTTGCATAGCTGGGTAGCTTAATATAGAGAGTTTCCCTTTCTTCTCATCCTAAGAACCCTGAGGTCATCAGGAGTATTATATTACCAAACAGCCTGTGGGGTCAGGTTCAGAAGCACCACATGCTTCCAACTGTGTCCACAAATACATTTGAGTGTTTCCATCATGTTTATGATAAAACTAAAACTGTCACATCTTAGAAGTGACCATTGAAGACAGATGGTATTAGGGACAATTGCATGAAGGCTTTTTGTATTACTCCGGGTGGTCTGTGGTTAACATGGGGGAGCATAAATACAATATGAGGAGCGGATCTGTAATAACAAATCTATGTGGCTGCTATACATTTCATGAGACACCATGTTAATATCAACTTGACTCCCCAGAGAACTTACTCAGATAGAAGGAGCAACACACTATGAGGTCCTGTGTGATCTGTATACATTTGACAAAGTCTAAGGAAGAAAAAAAAATAAACTGACCATCAAACAAAAAACCTTTAAGCACCTGAATTTTTGCCATGGTTCATATACAAGCAAATGCTATCTGCCTAAATCCTCTCAATATTTTGAACCTATTGTAGTAACACTGTAGATGAAACAATTGTCAGCAGCCTGCTGCAAAAACAATAGATTATTGTGTATTCCTAGAATTGCATTTTGGCTTCAAGGACATTCAAAGATGTCTGGCCGGCTTTTGGCTACATATCAGATCAGAGTTTTAATGACACTATGAGCTTTTTAGTCTATGCACTAAGCTCATCTGGGGTAAGAGCTCAGGAGCAGTGTGTGTGTGTGTGTGTGTGTGTGTGTGTGTGTGTGTGTGTGTGTGTGTAAGAGAAAGAGAATTTATAATTACTGTGTTTATGTATAAATATGTGATGTATGTCAAGCTATGAAGACCTAATATTGGTAAGTATTGGATTAGTTGGCAATAAGAATCATACCCAGAGTCAGTTTATTTAAGTAATTAGTATTTTGTCATTTCTCATTAGCTGATTTAAGATTGCATAATAAATCTGTTTCAAGCGCAGGATAATGCTATTATACTTAAATTTAAAATAGAGAAAAAAGAGGATAATGTAACACAATGTCTCACATCTCCTAAATTTGTTCATCAAGTTAGTTATGTTATCCATAGTCCATTCTGTGTGGAGGTATCTGACAGGCTCCTACCTAATGGTAGTGATGGTGTACAGAAAGCCTCAATTTCAAAAATTTTGCAAAGTTGCAAATTTAGCAAAACAAGATATTATTTGGCTGTGGTTTGCACAAAACAATACTTGATATAGGAGATGACTACTTCATAGAAATTAAATTAAAAAATGTGAGTCTGTTTGCTTTTGTTCTAATGGTCAGATATTAGTGTGTGTATTCAAATCGCATGGTGCATCATGTTTCACTCTCCAAAATATTTCACAGAAAACTCCAACTGTTGTACTTGCTTGAGAGATGCTTCATTTTTGTCAGCACAAAAATGACCCATTTTATTTGGAGGGGAACATGTTGGAGTTCATGGTACATGGCGACAGATGGCACTGCCTATGATCATGACTTGGACTTCTGTTAACACTGTTGTTCATTTTCAAGCAGGTGTCCTGTTTCAGGTTAGTTAGAGAGAGTCTTGTTTGTGTAGAATGATAGATGGGGTTGATTTCATGGGCATTCTGTGTGTGCTCTGGCAAGTGTAAGCTTCTTTAGAACTTTGGTATTTCAGGGATTCTCAGCTGTCCACTGGAACATCACTCTGTGTGACTGAACTCTGAACTTTGATGTCAGGCAGCTGACCCTCACCTGTTTCCTTCTTGCTCTCTTTTTTTCTTAAAACAACGCACCTGTGTTTACACACACAATGGGCACCCAGTGTTGTGCTTTCTAATTAAGATGTTTGCTTTATGTATCACACAAACTCGTATATCATATACCCTTGATATTTTATAAGTGTAGGGACATGGTTCATACCCTTCTGCATACCCTATTAGAACAAAGGCTGTTCAGACATATTTGTTTTCTGCTTGGCTGGAAGTTTGGTTATGATTTCAGAACATTTTCTGTGTTGGGGCACATGCACATGTGGATATATACATGTGAAGGTCAATGGTAAACACTGAATGCCTTTCTTTTGCCACTTTATGGTTTGAAACAAGTCTCTCACTAACCTGGGGCTCACCATTTCACCTTGACTGACAGGTCATCCATCTTCCAGTCTCTACTGTCCCAGTACTGAGGTTTTAGGCATGTGATACCAGATTTTTCTATGTGGATGTTAAGGACTAAAATTACATCACTTTCTTCATTGAGCCATCTCCCTAGCCCCAGAAACTTTTAACCATTTTATTAATTAAAGATTAATTATATTTAGTCATGTGCCAATAACCTTGGTGGCAATGCTTGTGCCTTGTTTAATTACAGATTAAATAAATTAATAATAAAATAAATTAAATACTGCCCTAGCACAGTACTCAACACATGATTGCTGTCACTCCCCATGTGAAGAATGATTATATGGTTGCATACATGGTCATCTAGATCCTACCCCTCAGACTCAGGTAAAGATAGAAGTCACTACAGATTCACTGAGCACCTAAAGAAGTTTCATAGACTTTCAGTGAGACTGTGGCTAAGAGCTAGATGATGTAATTGATGGAAGGAAAGACAGGCTGACTTTTGAGGTTGTCTGAGAAACTGTCTAAATTTGGTGCCACAGAAAGTGTCCTAAATATCCAACATTGCAGCAACATTAATGCTCACTTTAAACACATTTTTACTTTTTATCACACATCATATGAATATTTCTTGTCCTTTCAAAATATAATTCTAGAGAATGTGGATGTGGCTGAGTGATTAAGAGTGCTTCCTGCTCTTCCAGAAGTCCTAAGTTAAACTCACATTTACTTTTTCAATAGACTCCTGTAATTTAGCTTTAGGGGATATAATGTCATCTTCTGACCTCAGCAGGCACATATCTACATACATGGCATATATTCACTCACACACACACACACACACACACACACACACACACACACACACACACACACCAAATCTTTTTAAAAGTGTATCATTCTAAAAAACATTCAGAGTGAGTTTACCATATATGTGTTAACACCTCTCCCAAGTAAATCAAGTACATTTTTTTTTAGATCTTTGTTTTGCTCAGCCATCTATCCAAATGCCCATCAACAAAAAGTTAGATAAGCAAAACATGTTGTATGTATAACATGGAATATTATCAGCCATGGCATATAAGAAAGTAATAATGTTTATTTGGTGAACAGTGTAAACATCATGATAAAACAAAGAAGCCAAGATATATTGGTCCTCATGTTATTTGATTTTGTGGATATGAAATATCCAGGGTAGAATAGAGCAGCTTGTTCTCCCTATTGACTGTGTGGAATGTTCTAGTTTCATTTGTTTTGTTGTGATAAAGTGCCCTATATAAATGATTCATTTTAACTCACAATTCCAGTTTACAGTTCCTCGTTGCAGGGGAGTCACAGAGACAGGAGCCAAGACAACTTCAGCAGTCAGGAGCAGAGACAAACAAATATACCTTTTCCACCTACTTGCTTGTTAGCATTCTTCACTCAATGCGGAAGTGTCTGGTCTAGGGAATGATGCTGTGCATAGTGGTCTGGTTCTTCCTACATTTATTATAATCAGGGGGAGAGTACTGAAAGAGCAGACTAAAAAGTTGATCATTTCAGGGTGAGGTAGAAACCTGGTGCAAGGGAAACTCCCAGGAATCTACAAGGATAACCCCAGCTAAGATTCACAGGAAAAGGGCATATGTATCCCGAACTGGCCACCTCCTGTGACCAGGCAAGACTACCATTGTAGGGATTGGGACACCAACATAACCACATAACTTTCAACCTACAGTCTGTCCTGCCTATGTGATGAGTTTGGGTAAGGATGACACAGAGATTGCAGGAGCAGCCAACCAATAACTGGTCCAGCCTGAGACCCATGCCAGGAGAGTGATCCCACTCCTGACACTGCCTGAAGGGCCAGAACCCAGAGGCTGGATGGCCCAGAGACCTAGGATAGAACCAAATGCCACTGAAGAAAAAAAATGTCAATGTAATGATGCTTAATGATATTCTGCTATACTTCTAGATTGATGCCTAGCCCAATAGTAATTAGAGAGGCTTCATTCAGCAACTGGTAGAAACAGATGCAGAGACCCATAGTCAAACATTAGGCCAAGCTGGGGAAATCATGCTGAAGAGGGGAAGGGAGGACTGTAAGAGCCAGAGGGGTTAAGGACATCACAAGAAAATCCTCAAAATCAACTAACCTGGGCTCATAAGAGCTCACTCACAGAAACTGAACCAACAACCAGGGAGCCTGCATGGGACCGACCTAGGCCCTCTGCGTATATGTGACAGTTGTGTAACTTGATGTTCTTGAGGGACTCCTATCGGTAGGAGCAGGGTCTGTCTCTGACTCCTTTACTGGCTCTGAAGACCCTATTCTTCATACTGGGTCGCCTTGTCCCCCCTTAATACAAGGTGAGGTGCTTAGTCTTACTGTAACTTGATATGCCATTTTTTTATATCCATGGGAGATTTGCCCTTTTATGAAAAGAAATTGAAGAGGAGTGCATGGGGGTTGCAGGGGGAGGGGAGGGGGAAGAGGTTTGAGGAGAGGAGGGAAGAGAAACTGGGGTTGGGATGTAAAATAATTAACTTAAAAGATCAAGACAACCCCCAATTTACATGCCAACAGTATAATTTAAGCTAGAAAATCCTTCATTGGAAACTTTATTTCCAGGATATTCTAGGTTATTTCAAGCTGACAGTTAAAACTAGCCAGCAAAAGAGTGACTGTTTCTTGGGTATCAGGTTTCCTGTAAGAGTTATAAGCATGCTTTGGAACAAGATCGTTATCTTATTGGTGGTTGGGTGTATAGCACTGTGAATGCACTGAATGCTACTGAATTGTGCATTGTTAAAACCACAACCACACATGTTTAGACATATTTTAATACAACTATCAGCTTGTGGGTTTTTACTGTTGTTCTTGAGCTGGAGCTCAGTAATAGTGCACTTGCCTGCCATGTGTGTGGCCTTGGATGCAGTCCCCAGCAGCAATGCCACCACCATCACCACTACTACCACCAAAGAAAAAGTTCAAATTATTTTTCAATGGTGTCTCAATTGCCTGATAATAGACATATTTTATAATCTGGTTCAAAGCTGTCTAAGGGGGTCTGGAGAGATGGCTTAGTGGTTAGAGCTTTCCTTGCTCTACCTTAGGAAAGCTTAGGGAACTGTAGAGAGCTTCAGGTCTAGGTTTGCTTCCCAGCACCCACACTGGGTGGTGTACAGCTCCCTCTACAGGCATCAATACACATGTGGCATACATTCACAGAAACACATACACAAATGCCACAATAAGAATAAGTCAATGTTTACTTTCTCCATGCTTTGAAATAAAATACAAGGCATCTATAGAACTTCATGGCCAGTGATCTTCTAAGCTATGTAATTTCAGGGGTATTAGGAAACATATTTCTCACCCAAGACAGGCATCTATGAATGCACATGCCTTAACCCCCATTGTTACAAAATGGTTTTGAGAATTCAGTAGATGGCTCAGTGGGTAAGTTCCTTTGCTGTGTAAGCGTGAGGACCTGATTTGAAATCTCCAGCACTCATATATAAACAAAGAAGTGGCTATACATTCCTGAAACTCCAATGCTTGAAGGGCAGTGAGAGAAGGATTTGGGAGCTTGCTTGCTGCAAGTCTAGTTCCATGGTCAGTGGGAGATCCTGTCTCTGAAGAGAACAGGACAATTGATATTTTCTTCTGGACTTTACACATACACAAGAGCACATGCAGATACTTATACATGTATATTCACTACATATAATTACACACACACACACACACACACACACACACACACACACTTAGAGAGAGAGGAAGAGGTGGCAGAGCAGAAGGAAGAAAAATGCTTTTGATTTCCTATGTCTTCCAGGGTTCCTTAATGAAGTGTGTCTATTCTTGGAGATAGTAGAAGCTTAAGCCTTATTAAGTGTTAGCTAAACAAATCCAGATGGCTCAGAGCTTAGCAGCAAAGGGACGAGGGCAACTCTGTCCACTTTAGAATTTAAACATCCAAGAATATATGGAAGGATGCAGGGTGGTTTGAATGTCCCCCCACTAGTCTCCTTCTCTGCTCTTTCTCAAGGAAAACATGATGCCTCACTTTCAGTTGGAGTATTAGAAAAGGGAACTTCAAAAACAGTGTATTTTCCTAGTTCAAAGCACAGGGCTACTGTTTATTTGGGGTGTTGGGTTTCCTTTCCCTCTCACACTTGGAAGGAAGCACATATTGAATGACGTGTACTCTCTGCACTCCTAAGCACCTCTCCCTTGGCACTGGTCCATTCTGTTTTAGGAACTGGTGTGGGAGGCATAGTTGAAACTGCTACAGAGGTTTGTATTTCAACAAATCATTTGAGCTATCCAAGTTGAGAAGCAACGACTATAGAAAATATAACATAGTATGCTGCTGAGGTCAGTTGGAAGGTTCAGAAGAGGAGGAGGCAGCCCTTGGGCTTGAGCCTTTCCACTTCTGCGGAAAACATTCCCAGAGCTTTATGGAAGTGAATGACTCATGCCAAGGGGTATTTTTAGGAATCCGTTAACTCATATGTAACTGAGAGATGCAAGATCCAATTGGAGCAGCACACTGAGCCATTACACACAGGCTGTTTTGAATGTTGTCATTGTACCACTGGTATCTTGGTCTGCGATTGAGTCATCGTCTAGTTGAGCAGCAGAAGAAAACAGAAAAAGACTGTTGCTACAACAGAGCATTTGATAAGATGTTCAAGAAATCAAAGCCAGTAACAGCCTCATATTTATCTTCCCTGGGAACTACCTGCTTATTCTGGGCTGGTCTTGAAACATTTGGTTACATTTTGCAATGTTACTTCTGACGATTTTCAGGATTGCACTGAAAAGTCATTATTGATGTCAAGATGTCAATGTCATCAAATATGTAAAATGCCTCAGGAGATAGGACTGGAGGGTTCTGTTTACATCACAGTTTAGATCTTTGGAGAAAGAGAAAAATAAAAGTAGCAAACACTACATGTACAACATGAAACAGCATGTGAAGAATTTGTCATGGAAGGAGGACACTTTCCGGGCGCATGCACATGTGTGTGTGTGTGTGTGTGTGTGTGTGTGTGTGTGTGTGTGTGTGTGTACAAGCAGTATACATGTGTTTTTATACATACGTATTTACTTTTAAGTGTATGGTGTTATGCATTTATTTGTGTGAATATGTGCATGTCTATGTTCTTGTGTTTCTATGTGTTCATCTGTGCCTGTTTAGCTTAGTTTCAAAATTCCAATTTCTAGTTAAACACTGATGTGTCAACTAACCATAAAGTACATGACTGGTATGCAATATTCAGAGTTGAAAACTACAATCAATTTTTTTATTTGTACATAGGAGAAACATTCCATTCAATGCCTGCGTATAATAGTTAAGTATGATTTTTGACTTGCTGATAAGAAATTACTAGTAACAACAGAGAGCTATACAAGACAAAAAAGTTAATTCTGGTATCAGAAGAGCAATGAAACAAGGTCAACCTGAATATTCTCTTTCTTAAACTGTTGTTGATTTTCTCCCATATGCCTGCTTTGTTCCTGTTGTTTTCTACTTGCCTATTTGGATTATTTTCCGGTGTTGATTTGCATATACACCAGATTCTATAACTATTTCTCAGTAGGGCCCATGTGTCTGTTCGCTGTGCCTGGTTTCACAAGGGTTTAACCCCCACTTGTGAACTTAAGGGCATATTCTCCTCCAGGCAAATCCCTGAGGACTCAGAGCTCTTCTGGTGCATCTTGCAGCCTTCCTCCAATGCCATCAAACAGACAGTGCCTCTCCAGTGCAGCAGGGAGCTGCAGCAAGCAGTTGTGGAAAGTCAATGGGAAAGTTGATATTTCCTCTTAAATAAACAGCCACAAAAGAAAACTGGATCTTGAATATCACACCAAATTCAAGCCATGACATGGAAGTCCTTTGCTAAAAACAGAAGGAAGAGGGCCGGGCAGTGGTGGCGCATGCCTTTAATCCCAGCACTCGGGAGGCAGAGCCAGGCGAATATCTGTGAGTTCAAGGCCAGCCTGGGCTACCAAGTGAGCTCCAGGAAAGGCGCAAAACTACACAAAACCCTGTCTCGGAAAACAAAAAAAAAAAAAAAACAAAAAAAAAAAAAAAACAAAAAAAAAAAAAAAAAACCAAAAAAAAAAAAAACAAACAAACAAACAACAACAAAAAAAAAAAACAGAAGGAAGAAAAATACCTCATGCGATTCTTACTTGGAAACTTCAGCCACGGTCTTCATATTTCAGTCTGAGTGAGTGTTAGAAATATCTGTCTCTTTTGATGGTATTTTTGTCTGGCCACAAATAAGATTGTGTCTGATAATTCTTGCAAAACATTTTTTCATAATCACCTTTTTTATGAACATGAACACTTCATCATCTGTGTGTGTCCATGGCCAGTCGTTTCTAGTTTTTCTCCAGTGGACAGAAGCTCCTCCAGCAGCCAGACAATGTCTCTATGTTGTCAAGGAAATGTCTTCTGCTCACATAAATGTCCCAATAAAAGTGTCATCATTGTGGACCATTAAACACCAGAGTAGTTATCAGCTTTGCAATGTCTTTAGAGGTGAAGAATAATCAGTCCTCCACTCAATTACAATCCGAGAAAGCAGATATGTAGCAGAAACTATTTCTAGAAGAGTGTAAACTTTTAGATATAAAGTTTGTGTTTAGTATATGACATGATCCTTAATTGTGTCTCAGTATTGTCTGTGTTTCTGTGTGTTCCCGTCTCCCTCCCAAATGTGTACTGAATTTGAAGGTGCACGGCCTCAGAGGAAAATCTTGGTGCTGGTGTCAACTTCCACCTAGTTGGAGGCATGATCTCTTGATGTTTGCCACTGCTTTGTCAGGCTTTTTTGTCTGTGGCACCCCTGGTGATTCTGCTGTTTAAGCCTTCTTTCTTACCACAGGAATATCATTTATCCACTACATCATTTTCCTAACCAATAATGACTGTTTCTGAACCAATGAACAAATACACTAAATTCTGTAGAATCTAAGAAGATGTAAAGTTCTAATAACTAATTCTGGTGAATGTATAGCTGTGAAATTCAGTGAAGCTAATGAAATAATTCCATCTGAACAGAGTTTAATGTTCTTTGTTTTGACATGAGGTGTCTGCCAAAACTGACAGTGTTATTTCAACACAATTGATAGTGAACACTTCCTTTTAATAAGTGGTCATTACCTTCAATTACTTCTTGAAAAAATTCCATATATAGAGGCATATATTCCTATTGCTTCCGTAAGTGGAAATATTTAACTTCCCAATCATGTATAGGTGGTGTTGCTACAGGCTTGGTGAAACATTAAACATTTGAATAAGAGAATATTACTGTCTACACTCAAGCGTAGTCTTGCTCTAAAATTTTGAAAATGTGTAATTTTTAAAAAGTTACTTTTCAATAATTTACACATTATTATGTATGTGGGGGCGTGTGTGCCATGTATGCATGTGGGGAGGAGCAGATGTCAACGCTGGGTGTCATCCTCAATCTATCTTGTCTTTTATTTCTTTCTGTCTTTTGTTGTTGTTTAAGATATGATCTGAGATATGATCCATCACTATTACATTGGGCTTGCCAATTCAACTAGATTGGAAAGCCATCAAGCCACAGGGCCTATTTTCCTTTAAATGGTGATTCTGGCGATTGAATGTAAGTCCTCAGATTTGCATAGAAAACACTTTACAGACTGAGACATTTCTCCAACCACCTGCAGTGCATTCTCAGAGCATTCTTAAGATTTTATCATTTTCCTCAATTGTCTAGTGATTCATGATCAATAATTTAAAATAATTTTTATGTAGAATTATTATAAAAGCCAAATTTTGGACTACAAATTATGATGGGAATGATATGAAGATATAAATTAATAAATTTAAAACTGTTTTGAGTCTTTTTACTAGCTAACTTAGATGGTTTCTTAAACACAAAAATAAATTTCCCAGACTTTGTTTTATTTTCAAAGGAAAGTTGGACACAGATGAATTATAGTATGTATTTTGTGTAAACATCTGTGATTCTCCACTGCTGGAGATACAGTTCCATTTGTGAGATGTGGCCACACCGAAGGTTCTGAGGGATGGGGAACAGCCACAGAATGATTCATTAGTTGGCTGGATTCATTCTCTAGTGCTAAATACAAGCTAAGGGCTCCTCAGTTTCTCTTTTCTGGAAGAGATGGTGGGATCATGTTTGGGTGGTTTTTTTTTTTTATTTGTTTTTGTTTTTTTTTTTTTTTCCTTTCAGTATGGTCAGGTGACTAATGTGTAACAACTAAAACATGATCTGGTGTACATACCACCTGTAGGCATAAAACCCTTTATATAAAATCTCCTGTACTGTCTCCTTCACTGCTTTGATCTGCAAAAGCATGGAGACTAAGGAAGCATTAAAGCCAATGCAGATGTAAAACAGAGACCCAGTTATTTGAGACACTTCTTGGAAGATGGCTAGATAATGACTAGAGACATCCATTCCCGTACATTCTTGAGGAGAAATGGACTTCTGTCTTTGAATCAGGAAAAAGATTTCTGTTGCTTTAGAGTTCTTTGTGGTGTTTGTTTGTTATAGAAGATAGCACTGTCTTTGCTACTATATTCTCTTTTCAGAGAAATCTGTGTGATAGCCTTGACACACTCATCAATGACTTCATAAGCTTTGTGTTTAGCTCAGTGGTAAGGGATTTGCCTTTTATAAAGGGCACATCTGAGGCCCTTTGTTCAATTGGTATCATTTCAAAGTTAATCAATTAATGAAAAAGAGAATTAATTTAATCTATCTAAAGTGACTTTGGTAGTTAGCAAATATGGAGCCACTGTGTCTGATTCATTTGGCAATTTTAGCCTTGCTGGAGCTAATGGCTGAAATCTGATAGGGTTGACTTTTCTTTCTTGATTCCTCTAATCACATGAAACATTGTGGGGCTGCCATACAGACACTAGATAAATGATCTCTGAACATACATTTCTGTGTCCATTTGGCCTTCTAAATTTAAGTCACATTTCTCTTACTTCATTATTCAGAGAGCTGTCTTTTGGCTTATGTCTGAGAGGCAGCCAGGAGTTTTGATTTATACCTCCCTTTCAAAGCCCATGCATGGTCAGACAGAAAAGAAACCCCACGAAAGAATGGGTGTGCTTTTTTTTTCTAGAAGAGCCACACAGAATCTCTTAAATGATCCCATGCCAGGATAGCTATTTAATTTTCTGAACCTGCTCGTGTTTCTGGCTTACAGAATATGTGTATGGAATTTCAAAATACAAAGGGTCTGGGGAAGACAGACATTTTAATATTGGTGCTCTGACAAGTATGTGTTTTCAGATGCCCTACTACACAGTATTATCACAGATCTTGACAAGGAGAAAAGATTATGGAAGTAAATGCTTTCTCCGCTTGCTTGGTTGATGGATTCTGATGTAGATTACTGTATTTCTATTTCTCCATATCTCTTCCAATAAATCATTGCTTCTGCTTTGGCCAATGAATTTTATATAATATCTTGTTAGGAAATGAGGATTTTATAAAACACCACAGGCTTGAAGAATGTTTCTCAAAATATTTGCTGTAAAAATGTGTGCAGATGAAAGTGAAATAAGAGTTAAGACCCTGATTGTGGGGGTGGGGTTAATATTTCTATAGTGTCAGCTTTCTTAGGTTAGAGAAGAAATTGTTTAAATGATCCGATTTTCTGAAGTTAATTAAATATTTAATAAAGGATTTAAATTTGCCGTATGGAAGAGAGAACCACAACTTACCTGTGGAAGATTCCCAGGTGCTCTTGACAGCTATGCTACTTCAAACAATGAACACTACCCACTGAGATTCACTGTCCCCTGCTGCAGATTGAGTGCGCTGTAACACATTCATCATGAGCTTCCTTTCCAGATCAGCCACTATCAACCCAGCAATTAATTATCAGCTCAACTTTCTTAGCAAATAGAGAGTTTATTATCTGGGTAGTAACTAAAAAGCCCATGAAGAAATCAACATGTATAACACAAATCTTAAAAGGTCTTATTAATAAAAACAAACCCAGCAGCCAGGTATTGGGGTGAACGGTGAATGATCAGGGAAACAGAACAAGCCACATCCAACCTCACCTTGCTAGTTCCTCAGCTGATCTTGTTTCCTCAAACTGGAAGCCCCTGAGTCCTCATCTGAATTTATCTCAGTTGAACTGCTGCTAAAAGCCTCAAAGCTTAAAAGGGCTCTAGTTCCTGTTCCTCAAACCTTATATACCTTTCTGCTTCCTGCCATTACTTCCTGGGATTAAAAGCATGTGTCTTTTCCAAGCAAGACATGAGATCTCAAGTGCTGGGATTAAAGGTGTATGTCACCATGCCTACCTGTTTCCAGTGTGGACCTGAACTCAAAGAGATCAGGTTTAATTTAGTGCCTGTTCTGTTCTCTGACCCCAGATAAGTTTATTAGGGTATACAATGTATTTGAAGACACAATATCACCACAAACATGGAAGTTAAAAATAATAATAATAAACAAACAAACAAAAACTAAACCTAGATCTCTTACATGATCCAGCAATATTGCTCCCACACATATACCTGGTAGAAGCTACGTCAGCATACCCCCAGAGAACGCTGTCTCACAACTTTTTTCGCAGTACTATTCACAATAGCCAACATACAGACTCAGCCTAGACTTCCATCAAGAGATGAATGGAAAAAGAAGATGTAGTATACATTACAATGGAATTTTATTCAGCCATAAAATATGACATTATGCCATTTTCAGGAAAATGAATGGAAAAGGAGATCATCACATTAAGCAAAATAAGCCAAATTTGAAAAGACAAATGCCAGGTTCTCTCGCTCATATATCAAAATAAAAATGAAATAGAAAGAATTAGAGGGCTGTTTGTGAAGAGGAAAGGGGCACGGAGTGGTAAGGCAAAAGAGAGTGATAGTTTAGTGTGAGCAGATGACATGACATACATGTATGAAAATGGCATAATGGAACCCATTACTTGGTAAAATGTGCACATGCCAATAAGAAATAAAACAACTCCCGTGGCTCAACTTCCCAGTATAATCATATTTTAAATTTGAAAAAAAATTCCTTTTTAAAAACAGCTATTTGAACATTTTTGTTTTAATTGAATTATTCAACACTCAAAATATATTGAATAATTCAATGAGATCAAATGTTTCATTGATTGAGCTGTACTTTGAGCCACTTTCCAGCTAGCTCTAAGGAGCAGTGTATCATGGGAAGCACATTGGCCTGAGAGTCAGACATGATTACAAAAGGTCTTGAACTCACATAATCTTCTACTTAAAGGAAACCATTTCCTCTTATGAAAAATGTTTCTGAAGTTAGCTCTTGAACAGTATAAATTAATCACCAGTGAAGGAGTGTCTTGGATAGAGGAGAAGGCACACTGAAAAGGGAAATGGAAGTTATTTAAAACAGGGTTTTGCCACACACATTTTTAAAAAGTCATTTTGGTACACCAGGAATCAGAAAATTGTATGAGTTTTCTATTGCCAGAAACAATAATAGCCATCAGAAATGCAGATTAACTTTACAATGGTTCATTACAGAAATCCAACATGGATTTCACTTAGGTAAATTCAGGAATTTTATGCTTTTTGAAGTCTCCAGAGAAAAAATGTTTGGCTGGAAGTTCTCTGATTCTTTCTGACAGTTAGGACCTCCGACTCCCATCCCTTTCCTTATTAAATCCAGTTTAAACAATGATCCTGGTAAATCAGTTTACTCTGCATGCCTCACATTTAGTATGGGACCTCTTTTGTTATCCCATTATCAGGGGCTGAGTTCAGTATTAATCATATCATCACCCTGGCCAATCTTCAACATTATCCTATCATATTGGCATCTTTGGTACAAGTATTATTTTCAGAAGATGATCTTGAAAAACTGTAGACAAAGGAAAAGAGCTGGAAAAACTGACCCCTTTTTGTTAGCACAAATCTATGTCTGTGAAAGGAATCTCCTTTGGAAGGGTCACTGCTCTGCAGTAGGAACAGGATAATGGCTCACTTACTGGAGGCTCCTATCAATGGGGAAGACTTTGATTTAAATTGATACCTCACACCTTACCTCTATCTCAGGCGTAATTCTAGCCACCTCCTCCTTCTTTTGCTGTTCAGCAAGCAATAGAAGTAAACTAAGACAAGTGCTTGAGACATGCTCTATGGACTCACTCATTTCTTGTGCTATTCCCATGAATACAGGAGATACACCTGTCACCAAACTGTTCTGTAATTTCCTCTTGATTTTTCTGTTGCAGAGAATCCTCCCTAAGAATTCATCAAGGATGACAGATAAAATTATTTTTCTCTTCTATTGTTCTAGCTTTAATAATATGCTTGAATAGCTGGCTTATAGTCCCCTCCTCCAGTTTCAAAGCCAATAATAACATCTTCAAATCTCCCTGACACTGACTCTCTTCCTCCTTGTCCTACTTAGAGATGTTTATAATTAAATTAGATCTAATTAGGTAATTGACAATTTTTCCATCACAAGGTCAGCCAGTGAGCAACTTGACCTGCATCTATAAGGCTAGCACTCATTGCTACATAAACTAACTTCCCACATTTTCTGATTCGATTTGACTGTGACTGTCAAGGGATGGCAGAATTCCTGAAATACACCACTGTGGCATAAGGGTTGGTTATGACAGAAGAAGCAGATGTTAAGACCATCTGTCTGTCCCCTCTACCAACCCATACACCAGGAAAGACAGGAATCAATCACCTAGAACAATTCTAGATCCTTTTCCCAGCATGGAGATGACATCATAGTAATCTACACAATACACTTTACTGTAACCCTCATCCGAGATTATTCCATATGTTGTATACTTGCTATCTCTCTAATTACATCCACTTGAAAATTTGAGCTTTCTTTCCTTTAATATATTACTTCATTGAAATTTTATTACATTTTTTCCCTATGGTACTTTATAAGCCTAAATTCTAACCAACTTTTGAGATAGTCATCTTTGAATTTCCCTACATGACTATATTATGGCAAAGGTGCAGTACTAAATGTTAGGTTAATTTGCTCTTGTTAATCTATGTGCTTTCAGTATAATTAATGTGATTCTGGCCAATGGGTGTAGGACTGGTAGAATAAAAGGAAATACTTTTCTCCCTTACAACATCTTTAGCATAGGGCTCATAATTCTGCCTACCACTGATAACTCCTTTTTAAGATTGAGTGGCTGTTTCTAATTCACATAGTCATGGATTTATCTACTCTATATGGTGCAGACCTTGAATTCAGAGATCTGAACAAGACAGATGTTTATCTCTGCCCTCAGGTAGCTCCTACTGAGAGAGAAAAAAAGAGCAAATAGGGGCTATGAAAGCACACCTGTATTAGTCAGGGTTCTCTACTGGAACAGAAACAATAGAATGTATGATACATATTTCAGAATATATTACATATTATAAAAGGGGATTTATTAGATTGAATTACATAATATGGGTTGTGGCAGTCCCACTGTGACCATCTGCATGTAGAAAAGGCTAAGCACCTGGCAGTTCCTGGTCCCTGAATCTGGTTGTCTCATCAGTCTCGACCAGATGCTGAAGGTCTGAAGGATTCCTGGAGAGTGGCTGGTCTTCAGTCCATGTCAGAAAGTGAAGAGAGCGGAAGTCTGTCATCAGGAAATGATGGCAGTGGCAGCTGCAGCAGGAGTGGATGCACTGCACTTACCAGCAAGAAGCAAACACTGAAGGGCAAGCGGCACCAACTCGTTGGAACTCAATAATGTGGGATTCTTCTAAGATGGCGGTCACTCTCAGGGAGAATCCTTTCCCCCTGGTTAATTATTACTGAAAATGTTCTTATAGGTCCACAATGGGAGAGCCTTGGCTCTTAGCTGATTCAAGACCTAACCAAACTGACATCATTAACCATGACTGGGGCTGGAGAAATAGCTTAGTGAGTTAAGAGCTCACCGTGTAAGCATGAGGACCCCAGCTCAGCCCCGAGTACCCACTTAAAACAATGATGTATGCCAAAAATCCCAGTACTGTGCAGACAGAGTCAGAGGTATCCCTGGAGTTTGTTGGCTAGCCCATCTAGATGGGTCCAAAAGCTCTGGGGTCAGTGTGAGCCCTTCCATCAAAAAATAAGGTGGAAAGCAGTTGGAGAAAACACCTGATGTCATCCTCTGGCCTTGACACAGGAATATGAAGTTGCACATTCATAAACAACTGCACATGCATGAACACACATACACACGAATGATTGACCATAACAATAGTTGAAAAGATCCTAGCATCCACCCTCACCTAATAAAAAGGACCTGCTCTAGTTTCATGTAAATCCTGGTAGCTGGTGATGGATAACACATCAAGTTTGTTCTATCAGAGTAGGGTCAGGGTTTGTAGCTTATAGCCCCTCTTCCCAGCAATTTACTCCCTAGTTTCCACTCAAAGCTCCTGATCATTGTAGTTTTCACAAGAAGAAATCTCTTTAGAAAGCCAATTAGGATATAGGTAAAACCTTGGGGTCCCCTGCAAAAACCATTTGCAGAGGGAGTTCTTGGGATTCTAGGCTCTTGACAGATAAATGTCTCATAGAAGGATGATCATACAATGACCCAGATTTTTACAGGCAGGCTGGAAATATTTTCAGCATTTAACTTGTACCCACTAGAGTGTCCATCATCCTGCTGTGACCACTGTGCTTCAGGAAGTAATTCCTTCACGCCCATCACTCAATTATGCTCCAGAGAAGAAATGTTGTGAGGAGAGGGAGGAAAGAGATTTTTTTTAAAAAAAAGACAGGACAGAATCTACCAGAGGAACACTCTTTTCTTTTAATAGCCCATTTTCTCTGTTCCTGGAATCTGCTTTACCCCCTCACCTTTCATAAAAACTTCTCAGCTTCCCACTGCCATTTTCTTCCTCTCTCTTCTCTTCTCCCAACAGGTTTTGGGAGAGCAAAACTATGTGAAAGAGAAAGATAAAACTTCTTTTAAAAAATGATCAAATTCCTCTCTGTTGGGAGACATCCTGGCCTCTATTGAGTTTCACATCCCAAGCCACAATAGCCCAGCATGTGTGTTTGCCTGGGGTGGGCTGCCTCAGTCTAACCACAGAGCAAAGGTCTCTCCTTTTTCCTCTCATGTTTTATCTGCAGCAGCATCCCACACTGCTGCCTTCCAACACTGCAGAAGAGAAAGAAAGAATGGCTTCAGCCAGTGTTCACAGCCACAGCTGAAATTTGCAGGTGGAAGAACTTGAAAAGCTGGTGAATTCTTTCTAATTAAAGACAACTGTTAGAGAGATATAAAATGGTGAATTTTAGTGTCTGGTATGTTAGGTTATTCTGAGCATTAAATTGTATTTGTTCAACATTCCATAAACCATTGTGATGTTTTGGGGGCATGAGTCATGCTCTCTCCAGGAAAAAGTTTAATTGTTTAATGTGTGGATAAATGTACTGTTAGAAATGGTTACAGCTAATCTTACAAGTAATGGTTAGAGAACTTCTGGAATGTATTAATAGGAAGCACTCTACTTTTGATGGCTATTTCTACAAGCAGATCCATTTCCTTTAACTCTACAAAAGCATACTTTTTATAGTCCTCTTTCTAATATATTTTTTTCAATATATTTCACTTCATTTCCTTTATTATCTATATGGTGACCCTCATCAGACATCATTCTTGTGGAGTTTGAAGAAAAAGAGGAAGAAAAGAATCTTCTCAGCATGCTTGTATATGTCAAGCTGCTTGGCACAATTAAAGCTAATTTCAGCTTATACATATGACTCTTTATTTGATTTTGTCATCCCACACCTTATGTTTTTCTTCGATGTTAGGAATCTGGCTCTTGTTCTTGAAGAGTTAAAATTATAAACAACCCATTCAAATAAAGTTTATTCTCAAGCCTCCTGTCACTATGCCCTATTAGCCTGATGAACACTGGCATTTAGAAATCTAACATACCCCTACAGAGTCACCCTGGAAAGGTAGAAAGGGACACACAAGCATCATAACCAGGATGGTTAGTATTGATTTTAAGCTAGATAGCATCTAAACATCACCTAGGAAACGAAGTTCTGGGCAAGCCTGTTGGAGAGGATTTTGATTAGATCAACCATGGATTACAGTCCTGAACTGAATACAAAGGAAAACACTAGCTGAATTCCAGCATTCATTTCTCTTGGCCTCTTAACTTAGAATGGTTACAATTCTACCAGCAGCCTCATGTTCCTTCAACCATGACTTCCCAAGTGCAATCAATGAACTGCATCCTCAAACTGTGGACCAGAATGAACTCTTTTTCCTTAAATTGCTTCTTTTCAAGTATTTGATCACAGCAATGAGAAAAATAAAGAATACAGAAACAGATACAGTCAGGATTCTCTGATCATGTGGAAGTGATGAATTTTCATAGTTATACATCTCAATATTAGCAACTTACAATTTCCATAAGGATTTTGTTAATAAGAGTTCTAAAACTTTACCCAATGGACTACAGTATCAACAAAATTATGAGGATTACCTACAGTACAAAGCTGTCCAGGACAATAAAGTTTCTGGAAACTGGAATATAAATCTCAATTATAAATTTAGCTGTTGGTTTAGAATTGAAGATACATGTCTTATGTTTATAATGAACTTGCAAATCATAGTTTAGCTCACCTCACATAGACAACAGCCAATGCAGTACAGAACAATCCTAGCTAGTTTTTTTTATCATTATTTTGACCATATACCTAAGTAAAGCAACTTAAGAAATAACATGTTTCTTTTGGATCGCAGCTAGAAATGGTAGCACATTTTCTGACAGACACAGCTTCATGGCAGAAGCAGGAGAATCTGGTGGCATTGTGTCCTCAATCCTAAAGAGGAAAGAGCTGGAAGCTGTTGTTCAGTATGTCTCTTTGTTTTTATCTAGACAGGAGCCTCAACTCTTAGAATAACACCACCCCCATACAGGGTGAAATCCTCCCCCAGTTAAACCTTTCTGGAAACATTCTCTTAGAGACACTCTGAAGTATGTTTACATGGTGATTTTAAGTCCAGTCAGTTTGACAATGAAGATTAACTATGATAATTGATGATGGAGTCTTCGTCTCTGTAAGGAGGATTAAATACTGTTGGCTCAGCCTTTTTTGTTGTTCTTGCCTTTATGTTTTTCTGTGGAGCTGGGGATCAAGGGCAACATTATGCAGCTAGTCCAACACTCTATCAGTCAGTTAAATCCATGGACTCAAGTTCGCTCTCTCTCTCTCTCTCTTTCTCTCTCTCTCTCTCACCAGAAATGCAGGTGGGAATGAAAAATCCATGTTGTCATGTCAGTCAACACAAGTCTGTTCTCTCTCTCATTAGTGTCCAGTGCTATGTACCAGGGATACAGAGATACATAAGTTAGTTCCACATGGACTCTACCATTTCTAAGCTTGTAGCTCACAGGATAGGGAAGAAATAATCACTAGTAAGTGCTTCCTAAGAGAAAAAGATAGTGTGGGGTGGTGCATAAATGTATAGAAAGTAATGCAAAATGGCTAACCTCATTCTGATTTGGGATTCAGGTCCTGACATGGACAGAAAATGAACTGAACAGCATGTAGTCCTGTTTCTTCATGTGTACAACTGGAGAACTCCTATTGGCTCCCTGATCTGTTGGATGAAGAGTCATCCTTAGAATCTCTACATTCTGTATGCTGGTATAAGACTGAATTCACATGCCAGCCATAATTGTTTCTACAAGATTTATCTCTGCATTCTAAGTTTTCCATTAGGATCCTTGTTTTATGAACTGAACACCACACAAGCTGAGCTTTAAATCTGAAGTAATATGCATGCTTTCTGTATCTAATGAAGTGATTTATAGATAATAGCATTGTCTTTGTTTACTTTTGCTTTCCTAATCCAACTTTAACATGGTGTAAAATGAAAGACAATCAAGATTAAACAGCTTATTATCTTCAGTTTGCAAGCTAGGAGTCAACTGAATAATTAAAGAACAGCCTGTAGTTTGGGTTACATTCTAATCTGTTTTTTTTTTTTAAATCCAAACTAAAGAATTGAATTCATCTCCTTTTTCTATTATTATTATTATTATTATTATTATTATTATTATCACCATCATCACTCTTATTATTTCTGCCTCACACAATGTCCAAAGTAACATAAGTCTTATAAAACACATTATAATTAAAAGATTCAGCAGTTATAACTAATATCATTGGGAGTTAATTTAATGTCAGACACAATTTTTAATAACTTTAAACTATTATTCTTGTAACACGATTAAAAGATTTAAATTAAATGTATGTAGTATGGCTTCCAACTTTCTCATTGCATCCAGTAAATGTACTAGAGTAGAGTTTCTATCAGCCAATAAGGAAAATTTCATCAATTGCAACTGAAGCAAAAGGAGGCTAAACTTATTCTGTCTATAACTGCTGATTGAAATGTAAAACTGAAGTTTTTAGTTAAGGCTTCTCAGCATCTAAAGGATAATCTATGTGAACCTAGAAAATCAAGAATTAAATCCATGTTATTAACTTAACCTACTTAACATTAAAACAGCCATGGTTATTTCATGTAGTTAGTACATATATGTAGCAGGAGTCTTAGAAGGTCTTATTAATAAAAACAAACCTGGAGCCAGGTACAGGGTTCAACGCTGGAAGATCAGAGAAGCAGAACAAGCCACAGCTTCTTCACCTCACCAATTCCTCAACTGATCCTGTTTTCTCAGACTGGAAGCCTCTGAATAATCATCCAGAATGAATCTCAGCTGAACTGCTTCTTGAAAGCCTGAATGCTTAACCAGCAAAAGTTTCTAGTTCCTGGTGGTCTTCATGCCTTATATACCTTTCTGCTTTCTACCATCACTCCCTGGGATTAAAGGCTCACTTCTTGGGATTAAAGGCATGAGTCACCATGATTGACTATATCCTTGAACACACAGAGATCCAGGTAGATCTGTCTCTGGAATGCTAGGAATAAAGGCATGTGCTACCACTGCCTATCCTCTATGTTTAATATTGTGGCTGTTCTGTTCTGTGACCCCAGATTAGTTTATTAGCGTGCACAATATTTTGGGGAACACAATACCACTACACATATAAACATGCATGTTTCTTTGTACATGGTGGCATGTTTGCTAAGCCCTAGAAATGTTAGAAACTAACAGAATGACCAAAGGAATAAGAACGTTAGAAACTAATACAAGGGCCAAGGAATTTGCCTATCTTACCAAGCTACCCATTTAGTAGACTGAATTTTTTATTTTATATTTTGATAAAACTCTTTAAGTATAGCACACCTACATATTGGAAGCTTATCACTTTCCTTTTCATTGCATTACACTGCCTATTTCAGCAAATTTTGCTTTGGGGAGTGAAAATTTAATTAGTAACTACAGAAAGATTTGATGGGAAAAGGGGTCCTTTAACTAAAAAACAGAGAAAACTCTTCTAGTACATAAACAAGAATTAAGTGAACCATAGCAGAAAACATATGCATGCCAGGCTTATGAGCAAAAATCATGTACATGTGTGTTAAACCAGAGGAAAAGAAGACCAGCTGCTTTCAGTGGATTCATTCAATCATTTTTGGAGAATTGCATTATTTTAATTTATTTTGGTATTGGCTAAATATGATGATGTGTTTTATTCCAGGCTCTGTTTGAAAACATGAGTTCATTTAACTCTGTGTCTCATAAGAACTTGGTAATTATCTATTGTACAATGTTTCTTTGGTCCAACTTATTTGAGAGATATATTGGGTATTATAATTCCCTTTCCCAGCAACTCTTGCTGCCTGAACACCTTCCAATGGATCCTAATCTCACCTCTTATTTAGTTGGCTCCAAATTCATATTTATATAGTTTTCTAAGTCTCTGATTCACCAGATT
This sequence comes from Peromyscus maniculatus bairdii, assembly GCF_049852395.1. Taxonomy (NCBI): domain Eukaryota; kingdom Metazoa; phylum Chordata; class Mammalia; order Rodentia; family Cricetidae; genus Peromyscus; species Peromyscus maniculatus. The sequence goes on along the minus strand of NC_134856.1, from coordinate 89,144,522 downwards.
ATGGTTATACTCTAATAGCTCTATGTTTTTCATTCTCTTCATTCATAGGTTTAGAACCCACTCTGGTCCTTGGGTGAATTTCAGCTTTGTGAATCTCATCTTTGTGAGTCTCTCATAGATCTTGACAGTTAATGGTGGCAGAGAGAGTATTCTTATATATTTGATGATAAATGTTAAGTTGGGGGAAGCTCAACAATTGTATAGTATTATCAAATTAATTCATCCAGAATCAAATAACTCATTAGTTTTATTCATTGGAAAAAGAAACAATTCTAGAAGTTGGTACACTTACAGATACTGGCTCTTGGAGTCAGGGGAAGTTTCTCACAGTGGGCTTTGAATGTTTGTATATACCAAGAACCAGTGAGGAAGCAGAGTGCTAATACATTGGAGAAATACATAAAGATAGATGAAGGTTTGGGGGTGTAATGCACTAGAGAATTTCCTTTAACTTACTACAAGTCTAGAGTTGGGGATTATAATTCAGGTCCTTATTCTTGCACACCAATCTTTCATAACTAGTGAGCCATCTCCCCAGCCCACAAGGAAAAAGATAAGTGTTCTAATGTTTACATAGCATCTACTGAATATCAGTTTATTTTTAACTACTATAAATATAGCAAAAATTCTTGGTTAAAGAACTAGTTAATGGTAGATCTTGGCCAAGAACACAGAACCAGTGTCAGAGAAAGTATCTGAATTTTTGACACCACTTATCCAAGCAAACAAGCAAAGCAAAGCTAGAAATATCCTCTTAAAACAGATGGGAATAAATACAGAAACCTATAGCTAGCCAAAGTGCAGAGTGACAGACCTTGGAACATTGGGTCCTAAATGGAATGTCTCCTTCAATTTCCTCTCCTCATGGCTCAGGGAACCATGTAGAAGAGGAGGAAGATAGAGCCAAAGGAAATGAAGAATACTAATATACAAGGCCATCTGAATGTGGCAGGATTTATTCACATATGAACTCACAGAAATTTTGGCAGCATGCACAGGGCCTTCACAAGTCTGGACCTCATGGTATTCCCACACTGTTAGTGGACGTGTACATATTCCTAACACAGAAGGTATCTATCTCCAATTGATAACCACTCATTAACAAAAAAATTAGTTTTCTTCAATGGAGTCTCACTGGATGTGCAAACCACTCTTAAGGGCAGGATCATGCCCAGCAGTAGATGGCTAACACAAAATGAACTCATTGGTATTTTTGGAGGATTTTTGTTTTGCTTTTTATCTCATGATGCTTTTTTGGGCATTTAAAATTTTTTCCTTATCATGCAGGTCTTTTGCTTATATATCATGATTTTTAGAGATTTCTGCATCTGCCAATTTCTTTGTCACTGCATCTGTATGAATTTCGTCTGCTTTTTTTTTTGGCTCTTGTTTTTTTTTTTTTTTTTTTTTTTTAAATTTAATTTTATTTTACAATACCATTCAGTTCTACATAACAGCCACAGATTCCCTTGTTCTCCCACTTCCTGCCCCCCTCCCCTTCCCCCCAGCCCACCCCCGCATTCCCACCTCCTCCAGGGTAAAGCCTCCCCCAGGACTGAGATCAAATTGGTAGACTCAGTCCAGGCAGGTCCAGTCCCCTCCTCCCAGATTGAGCCAAGTGTCCCTGCATAAGTCCCAGGTTTCAAACAGCTAACTCATGCAATGAGCCCAGGATCTGGTGCCACTGCCTAGATGCCTCCCAAACAGATCAAGCCAATCAACTGTCTCACCTATTCAGAGGGCCTGATCCAGTTGGGAGCCCCTCAGCCTTTGGTTCATAGTTCATATGTTTCCATTCGTTTGGCTATTTGTCCCTGTGCTTTATCCAACCTTGGTTTCAACAATTCTCGCTCATATAAACCCTCCTCTTTCTTGCTAATTAGACGCCCGGAGCTCCACTCGGAGCCGAGCCATGGATGTCTGCATCCAGATTCTTCTTGGTTTTTCTGTTCATTTTTTTTTGGGGGGGGTGTTTTTTTTTTTTGTCCTACTCAAGTTTGTTTTTTTTTATCTTATTATTATGTATTTTTCTTTTTCTCTTAGATGTATTTTTTATTTTCCTTATATTAAAATAGACTTTTTTTCTCACATATATCCTGATTATGGTTTCCCCTCCCTCTACTTCTCCCAGTTCCTCTTCACCTCTTTTCCCATCTGGTTTGACTCCCTTTCTGTGTCTCATTAGAAAACAACCAAGCTTCTAAGAAATAATAATAAAACAAAACTGAAATATAACAAGACCAGACAAAAAATAACACACTGGAATAGACAAAACAACAACAACAACAACAAAAAACAAAACGAAGAAGAAGAAGAAGAAGAAGAAGAAGAAGAAGAAGAAGAAGAAGAAGAAGAAGAAGAAGAAGAAGAAGAAGGAAAAGAGCCATGAGAAGGCACAAAAAGCAGATACCCAATCATTCACATATTTAGGATTCCCATAGAAACATTAAACTGGAAGCCATAATATATACACAAATAACAAGGTACAGACCCATGTAGAACCTGTGCATTCTGTCTCAGTCTCCATCAATTCATATGAGCTTTGACCATATTGATTTAAAGAGCCTTGTTTTCTTGGTGTCCTCCATTCCCTCTGTCTCTTATACTTTTTCTGCCTTGTCTTCTGCAGTTACCTGATCCCTGAGAGGAAATTTTTTTTATTGCAAATAAATTTTAATTAAATAAATAAATATTTATTCTATTCTGCTGCTCTTCATTCATTCAGGTCACATGGGTTCAGGATTTCTTTCCTTTCCCAAGGATGCTCAGGAAATTTTTTATAGAGACATTCTTTTAGGCTGAACATTCCAAGGTATCTCATTCTCTGCATAATGTCTGACTGTGTATATCCATTTGTTTTCTAATAAGTAAGAGCAGGAGAGGGTATAAATTTTGGTGAGTGGAAGGTTGGGAAGATCCTGGAGGAAATGGAGGAGGGAGAACTGTTATCAGACTCTATTGTATAGAAGAAAAAAAACTATTTTCAATAACATGTATATCAAAAAAATAAAGAAAAATATAAATAACGATTAAGACATAATGATTTGGAAGTCAAAAATTTTTAGGGGATTTGAAGAAGGAGAATTATTTTAGCTAAACCATAAAAAGAATATTTTATAAAGATATAAAGAAGAATTTAATGAGATTGTTCAGCTGTTAAAGGATATGCTCACAATCAAAACATCAAGAAGAATTTAGTGAATCTGAATCATTAAATTTCATTATTTTAGCCAAATGGTGGTAGCACAAGCCTTTAATTCCAGCACTCAGGAAGCAGAGGCAGGTAGATCTTTGTGCTCCAAGCCAGCCTGGCCTACAGAGCAAGTTCCAGAACAGCCAGGACTACCCTGCCTCAAAAAAACAAAACAAAGCAAAACAAAACACCACCACCAACAACAAAAATTAAAGTTTTCCATGCAATGCAAATATAATTATCCAACTGAAAAAATAAGCCATAACACAAGGAGAAGATATTTTGTGATTTATATAAGCAGAGAAAATGTAATTACAAAAAGTATTGAACTTCTCAAATACATAGGGGAAACAATATAGATAAATGTGAAAATATATGAAAATGAGATTCATAGAGTAAAATAAGAATTTCTAATATGCTCATAAAAGTGGTTAACTTCATTAGCAAAGAAAGAAATACAAATAAGTTCACAATAACATACAATGTAATACCAATCAATATTCAGGGCCAAATGACTGAGTCCCATAGTAACTTTTTCATAAAGATATAGAAAATAGGATTGCAGTTTGGAGTAAAAGTTGTAATAACTACATATATAAATTTCACAGCACCTTGTAAAAGTTAAAACACAAATTTTCAAAATCAACTTTTCCTTAGCCTAACTATAGAATGAGAGGAAAACCCCATACAAATTCACTAATTTGCACTTGTAAAACTTTTCCTCAGAGAATCATACAAAAGATAACAGTGTGAAAAATAACTATTTTGCAGGTAAAATATAAAATATTTATAAAGCAGCTAAAATCAGTGAAATCATCTACATGTACACTGAGCAGTTCCAGAGATGTGAAATATTATGGAAAAACAAAGCTAAATATTATGTGCACAGGGAGAGAATAGGCATTCCAGTAGAAAACAGTGCATTACACATCGGCTATGGCTACCTGTCGAGGTACTAAAAGTGAAGACTCAATCACCTGAAAAGTAAAATTGTAATTCAGATTAGCAGTTGCTTTGGGCGTGCAATGGGAGAGAAGGATAAAGGCAAGCTTCAGCTGCTTATCTTCAGATTCAGTTCTTAAGGGAGAGATAAAGAAAGAAACAGATGGACAGAGAGAAAGAAACTGTACACACATGAGAGAAGAATGAAACAAGCTGCTGACATGTATTCAGTTTCAGCGAGTAATCCATAAACATGTCTCATTTTATTTTCTGCACTTGGGATGTTTGAAATGCTTCAGTAATCACAGAAGTATGTGCTAAATTTCTAGCAATATACCCCAGATTAACAAGTGCTTTAGCGAAAATGTAGCATTATAGGTACATGCAACTATAGGAAAAAGTGCAATGGAATATATTCTATTGAGTTAATTATATCATGAATATCCTAAAATAAAAGTTTTTAGATTATCTTGAGCAAAATTTAATATAAAGTAATAACCTGATATTAGGGAAAATTTGGTAGTAACCCAAAGGATTATGGAATGTTATTATAATCATTTTAAGATATGCATTTGCTGATGTTATTTGTAATGTGTGCCTGGGGAGGGTTTTCTTGAAAATTGGATAAAGAAAAAATATATAAAACACAGATGAATATTAAGGGAATGATTTTTAAAACAATACATTGCATTCTTTGAAAAGTATACTTGAATTATTTTAACAAAAAATGCCATTGGGACTTGTTAAAATGTATTGAATTAATCATTATTGAAGATTTAATGAGAAAAAACTATTTATTGGCTCTAGGGACATGTATCATATGTATTTATAAGTGAAAAAGAGAAAGTAGGTAGGATGTGGAAGAAACAAAAGAGAGGATTAAATTGAATATATACTAGATTTTATTTATAAGATATGTTTTCTAATATATCAGAATATGTGTAATTAATGCATCACACAGTGATAAGAAACCATGAATTCCAAAAGATGGGAAGCAGTGAGGCACATAGATGAGGTTGAAAATATAGGAAGATTTCTGGAGATTTATACAGAGGGTTTGTGCCAAGTGGTCTCTGTCCTCTAAGTAATAAAAAGATATGCCTAAAATGTTATATTTTAATGTATGAACAAAACATGGAATGATGTGGGTTTTTTTTTTTTAGGTCTTAGAACTGATTGCTTCAGAGCATCACTTAAAGATGTTGAATTTACTTTCTCTACTGAAAGGAACTAAAAACCATACCATGTGTAAATCTAAATGAGAAAACAATTTTTTTTTCAGGTTTGAAAAAGACTTTAATTGGCTTTTGTCTCCAGAACTCTCTACCCATGCCTGGCTCTAGGGGTCCTGGACTAGTCCCTCCAGTTTGAGGGTTCAGACCAGGCAGAGAATGTGCAAGCAGATGCTAGGTCTCCCGCATAAGGTGGAGAATCTCCCTGGCAAGGAAGCCCAGGGGCTGGTGCCTCCCTCCTGCCAGAAGCATGCAGAGGGTCACAATGCTGCTCTTTTCCGTGGGGAACACCAGGACTTGCTTCTCTCATCGGCGGGCCGAGGGCTGCAGGCAAGTGGGCATCACCCTAGGAGTCACTGCAGCGGAGGTGAGGAATGGGGACCCTAAGATACATTACTATCTTAGGTTAGAAGTAGGATTAGATACCTGGAAGGTCCAGTAACAAAATCTCTGAAAACTTAGAAAGCATCAGCCCACCATGTATAAACTGACAACATGGACATTTATGGTATGTTTAAGGGGTAAGCTTTTATTGTAGTTATGAGCAAGAGAACAGCCAGAAGTATCTGGAAGAGTAGAGTCCACAGCAGAGAAAGTAGTAGACTGAACATAGCAAGCAGACTGGGTCTGACTATGAGAGGCTAGAGAAAGAGAGGGAGAGACAAAGATGAAGACAAAGAGAATGTGGGCAAGAGAGGTCAAAAGACAGAGCATAGGTGAAATAGCAGGGTTATAAGGAGAAATGAGTAATTTGGGCAAGGGAAGATCATGATCTGGAGTTTAGGGTAGCAGAAGAGGCAAGAATAGCCAAGAAGAGTCAGGATGCCGTGATGGACTCTGAAATGTGTACAGGCACTTGTGATGCTGAGAATCCTGGAGGTTAGCATGTGCTTTGGTATGCTAATAGGCATCACAGATAGCCATTTGTCCCTTCTGCTAGTGATAAGAGAAATGCCTCCTTTGAAAGAGGGGAACTGGCTTCACAAGTTCCTGAGGAATAATGGCTTATTTCTAACTACTAGAATTTGGGGAAATGAAGTTTCCTTTGGACCCAACATCCTAGGAACAGAAAATATGTATTTTTTGGGGGAGGGGGATTGGGACAGGGTTTCTCTGTGTAGCTTTGTGCTTTTTCTGGAACTCACTCTGTAGCCCAGGTTGGCCTGGAACTCACAGAGATCCACCCGCCTCTGCCTCCCAAGTGCTGGGATTAAAGGCATGTGCCACTGCCACTACCACCCGGCTAGAAAATAAATTCTAAATGTTTGATATAAACAAGCAAAAGAAGGAAATTTAGGTGTAGGTTTTTTTCTTTCTCACCATCCAGCGTCCTATTAACTACATGGATACTCCTTATTAATTACAAAAGCTCAGCCATAGCTTAGGCTTGTTACTAACTAGCTCTTACAACTTAAATTAACCCTTATCTTTTAATCTATGTTCTTTTATGTGGTTCAGTTACCTTTACTTTGTACTCCTCCTGTAGCTTCCTCTCCATCTGGTTGGTGACTTTCAGAGTCTCCACCCTTCTTCCCAGCATCCTCTCTGCCTCCAAAATTCTGCCTAGTTATTGGCTATTTAGCTTTTTATGAAACCAACCCAAATGACAAATCTTCACAGTGTACAGAAGTTATTCCACAACATTTAGGTGATATGAAATTATGGTTAAAAATGTGGGCAAAAGGACTAGAGAGATAACTCAGTAGTTAAAAACACTGACTGCTCTTTTAGAGGGCCAGGATTTGTTTCCCAATACCCACATGGTAGCTTGCAACTCTTTTTAACTCCAGTTCTTGGGATCTAATGCTCTCTTTTGGCCTCCATGGTTACAGTATGCATGTAGTAAACACCCCCCCACACACACACACAGGCACGCAAGTGTGTGTGTGTGTGTGTGTGTGTGTGTGTGTGTGTGTGTGTTTGCAAAGCACCCATGCACATACAATAAATAATAATAATAAAAATTATGTTGGCAAAGCTAAGAATTGGTTAAGATGATCAAATAGATGTGAAAAATATTATTGAGATAAAAATGGAAGGTATTATGTGAATGTAAAATTTGGTATGTATACAAATTTAAGTGAGATTAATGAACTGATTAGTTTATCTGAAAATGAAAAATATTCATAGAATGTAATAAATGTAAATAGAGCATAGAAATTAAAGAGGGAATAGAAAAGAAAGATGCAGAGCTGTGAATGACAGGATGAGGATGTCTAACATAAATCAAATTGGGCCTAAGAGAGAATCAAGAAAGTGAAAAGGCAATACTCTAAGATACACACAACGAGTATTATTTGAAGTAAAAATCAAATGGGGGCCAATAAATTCCTTATTTATATGTCTTGCAGATCACATAGCATCTATGAATGTCCTAAAAGATATTTGAAAATGAGACAAATCTCTCATCTTTAGCACCTAAGTGTAGCCTTCTCAAAATTCTGAAAATTTGTAATGTAGACTTATGTAATTTAACAGTATGAAAAAGAATATATTAACTTCAAATAACAACAGGCTTCCCTCCATCCCTGACCCTATTTACTCTAGATACTTTTAGACAACACACAAGGGAAAAGCTGGATGATTTCAGATGGAAAATGGCAGCAAGTGACATAGCCCAGGAAAAGACATTGAGAATTGTGTAAATACTTTGAAATTCACAGCCAGTGGGAGGTAATAAGACAGTGATCAGCTTGTAAAATGACATAATCAGATATGTGGATAGTAGGATGAAAGTTGAGAAGGGTGATCACAACTATGGCAACATAGTTCTTGTACTATTTGAGAGCATGAAAAAATAACACTGTAGATTTAACTGTATTAAGTTTCCAGATAAAATGTTCTATGGTAATATTATATAGAAAATTGTTGAATTCCTCAAAGAACCAACTCTTTGTTTCATTGATTCTTTGTATTGTTCTCTTTGTTTCTATTTTATTGATTTTAGCTCCAAATTTGATTATTTCTTGGCCTCTATTCCTCCTGGGGAACTTTGCTTCTTTTATGTTCTAGAGCTTTTCTGTGTGCTGTGAAGTTGCTAGTATGAGATTTCTCCAACTTCTTTATGTGGGCATTTGGTGCTATGAATTTTCCTCTTAGCCCTGCTTTCATAGTCCCATTAGTTTGGATATGTATTACATCCATTTTCACTGAATTCTAAGAAATCTTTAATATCTTTATTTCTTCCTTGATCCATTGGAGATTCAGTTGAGTTTTATTCAGTTTCCATGTAATTGTAGGCTTTCTGTAATTTGTGTTGTTGTTGAAATCTAACTTTAAGCCATGGTGGTCCGATAAAGTACAAGAGGTTATTCCAATTTTTTTTTTTTTTTGTATCTGTTGAGATTTGCTTTGTGAATGAGCATGTGGTCAATTTTAGAGAAGGTTCCATGGGATGCTGAGAAGAAGGTATATTCTTTTCTGTTAGGGTGAAATGTTCTCTAGATGTCTGTTAAGCCCATTTGAGTCATAACATCTATTAGGTCCCTTATTTTTCTGTTAAGTTTCTGTCCATTGGTGAGTGAGGGGTGTTGAAATCTCCCACTATTAACGTGTGGGGTTTGATGTGTGATTTAAGCTTTAGTAATGTTTCTTTAACATATGTGGGTACCATTGTATTTGGGGCATAAATTTTCAGAATTGAGACTTCATGTTGGTGGATCTTTCCTGTGATAAATATGGAATGTCCTTCCTCATCTCTTTTGATTGATTTTAATTTGAAGTCTATATTGTTAGATATTAGGATATCTATACCAGCTTGCTTCTTAAGTCCATTTGATTGGAAAGTCTTTTCCCAGCCTTTTACTCTAAGGTAGTGTCTCTCTTTGAAGTTGAGGTGTGTTTCTTATATGCAGCAGAAGGAAGGATCCTGATTTTGCATCCATTCTGTTAGGCTGCATCTTTTTATAGGCAAATTGAGTCCGTTGATATTAAGGGCTATTAATGACCAGTGATTGTTAATTCCTGTTATTTTTTGGTGGTGGTGTATATGTATTTCCTTTCTTTGGGATTTACTACTGTGGAGTTATCTATTGCCTGTGTTTTTGTGGGTACATCTGACTTCCTTATTTGATTTTTCCTTCTAGTGTTTTCTATTGCTCTGTATTTGTGGATAGGTACTGTCTAAATCTGGTTTTGTTATGGAATGTCTTGATCACTCTGTCTATGGTGATTGAAAGTTTTGCTGGGTATATTAGTCTAGGCTGGCATCCATGTTCTCTTAGTGTTTGCACTCTTTGCAGATGATATGTTAGTATATATAAGTGACCCCAAAAATTCTACCAAGGAACTCCTACAGCTGATAAATACCTTCAGTAATGTGGCAGGATACAAGATTAACTAAAAAAAAATCAGTAGCCATCCTTTATACAAATGATATACAGGCTGGAAAAAAAACAGAGAAAAATCACTCTTTACAATAGCCACAAACAATATAAAATACCTTGGGGTAACTCTAACTAAGCAAGTGAAAGATCTGCATAACAAGAACTTTAAGTCTCTGAAGACAGAAATTGAAGAAGATATCAGAAAATGGAAAGATCTACCATGCTCATGCATAGGTAGGAGTAACACTGTGTAAATGGCAATCTGACCAAAAGCAATGCTCAGATTCAATGAAATCCCCATTAAAATACCAACACAATTCTTTACAGACTTGGAAAGAACAATACTCAACTTCATATGGAAAAACAAAAAACCCAAGACTGTTAAAACAACCTTGTACAATATAAAGCCGTCCCTGGAGGCACCACCATCCCTGACCTCAAGTTTTACCATAGAGTTATAGTAATAAAAAACAGCTTGGAGCCGGGCGTGGTGGCGCACGCCTTTAATCCCAGCACTCGGGAGGCAGAGCCAGGCGGATCTTTGTGAGTTCGAGGCCAGCCTGGGCTACCAAGTGAGCTCCAGGAAAGGCACAAAGCTACACAGAGAAACCCTGTCTCGAAAAAACCAAAAAAAAAAAAAAAAAAAAAAAAAAAAAAAAAAAAAAAAAACAGCTTGGTATTGGCATAACAACCGACATGTAGACCAATGGAATCAAACTGAAGACCCTGACATTAACCCATACACCTATGAACACCTGATTTTTGACAAAGAATCCAAATCTGTATAATGGAAAAAAAAAACAAAGCATTTTCAACAAATGTTGCTGGCATAACTGGATGTCAACATGTAGAAGATTACAAATAGATCCATATATATTGCCATGCATAAAACTCGAGTTTAAGTAGACAAAAGACCTCAACATAAATCCAGTTACACTGAACTTGATAGAAGAGAAAGTGGTAATTAACCATGAATGCATTGGCACAGGAGACTACCTCCTAAATATAACACCAGTAGCACAAGCACTGAGAGCAACAACTAATAAATGGGACCTCCTGAAATTGAGAAGCTTCTGTAAGGCAAAGAACACAGACAACAAGACAAAATGGCAGCTTACAGAATAGAAAAAGATCATTACTAAGCCCACATCTGACAGAGGACTGATCTCTAAAATATATAAAGAATTCAAGAAAATAGACATCAAAATAACAAACAATACAATAAAAAAATTGGGTACCGATCTAAATAGAAAATTCTCAATAGAAGAATCTCAAATGACTGAAAGACATTTAAATAATTGCTCAACATTCTTAATCATCAGGGAAATGCAAATCAAAATAACTCTGAGATACTATCTTACACCTGCCAGAATGGCTAAGATCAAAAGCACTGCAGACAGGTTTTTGTTGGAGAGAATGTGGAGCAAGGGGAAGACTCCTCCACTTTTGGTGGGAATGCAAACTTGTACAGCCACTTTGGAAATCAGTATGGCAGTTTCTCATAAAATTTGGAATCAATCTTCCTTAAGACCCAGCTATACCTCTCTTGGGCACATACCCAAGGAATACTCAATCATATCGCAAGGACATTTGTTCAACTATGTTCATAGCAGCATTGTTCATAATAGCCAGAACCTGGAAACAACCTAGATGCCCCTCAACTGAAGAGTAGATTAAGAAAATGTACATATACACAATGGAGTACTACTCAGCAATGTAAAACAATGATATCATGAAATTTGCAAGCAAATGGATGGAACTAGAAAATATCATCCTGAGTGAGGTAACCCGGACTCAGAAGAACATTCATGGTATGTACTCATTAGTGGATACTAGATGTAAAGCAAAGCATAACCAGACTACAACCCACAGCTCCAGAGAAGCTAACTAACAAGGAGAACTCAAAGAGGGATGCATGGATTGTCCTGGGAATGGAAAATAGATGAGATTTCCATGAATAAACTGAAGATGGGAAATGGAGGGTAGAGGATGAGAGATGAGAACATAAGGGAACAAGATGGTAGAGGTGGAACAGGGATGGAGTGGGAGAGCAATGAAAGAGATACCATGGTAGAAGGAGACATCATGGTGAATATAGGGAGAAACCAGGTGCTAGGGAAGTTCCCAAGAATCCCCAGGGATGACTCCAGCTTAGACTACTAGCAATAGTGGAGAAAGTGCCTAAACAGGCTTAACCCAGTATTCAGATAGGTGAATACCCTAACTTTCATCATAGAGCCTTTCTCCAGGAACTTATGGAAGCAGATGCAGAGATCCACAGCCAAACTTCAGGCTGAGATCAAGGAATCCAGTCAGAGAGAGAAGAGGGATTCTACGAGCAAGTACTTCAAGATCATGATGGGGAAACCTACAGACAACCAAACCAAACTAGTGGGAACTCATGAACAGTGGACCTATAGCTGCGGAGTCTCTATGGGACTGGACTAGGCCCTCTGCATAAGTGAGACAGTTGTGTAGCTTGATGTGCTTAAGAGACCCCCTGGTAGTAGGATCAGAATCCATCCCTGGTGCATGAGCAGGCTTTTGGGAACCTACTACCTATGATGGGACACCTAGCACAGCCTTGAGGCAGGAGGAGAGGCTTAGACCTGCCTCTACTAAATGTACCTCCCCATGGGAGGCCTTACCTTTTTGTAGAAGGGAATGGGGAGTATGCTGGGAGGGGGAGGCTGAAGGGGCAGGAGGAGGGAAGAGGGGGAATCTTTGATTGGTATGTAAAATGAATAAAAAATTTCTTAATAAAAATGAGACAAAGAACAAACAAAAACAAAAAATAAATAAATAAAAATCAAGCTCAAAAAGGTATGATTTCATTTATTCAAAATTTAAAGATATAAAAAAACAGAACAATATATCATAATGAGATAAAATATAAACTTCAATAAATCACATATAATAAATCTATTTTAATTCAATATATCTGATTAGAATAATAAATCTTTTAAGAAAAGCAAAATAATCATGCGCAAAAATTCAAGGTCCATTTGTTATCCCTGAAGTTCTATCAAGTCTTTCCTTAGAATATCAAGGATGGGCAAGATTCTGTTTCTAAAATATAGTAGCAACCACATGAGCATCTTGTTTAATTTTACTTTCAAGTCATGTCTCTTCTACACAAACTCTTTTACCAAAATGTTATATTTTCAAGCTATGAATATGTTCAAGACTAATGAAGTTTAGAACATTTTTTCTAATTGTTTTTTTAAGTAACAAACCATTACTGTAAAAATTAATATTTAATCTCTTAAAAATATATAGTAACCTTAGTGAGTTAAAGATTCACCCTTGATGTTTTTATATATATATATATAACATATATAAACATATATATATAAACACACAATGAATATGTGCATGTATATATGCATACATTTGTGAATATGAATGCATGCTAATTGCATGTAACGAAGTCAGAGGACAACCTGCAAGTGTTAGCCCAGGCTTTCTAGCCCAGGTGTTAGACCCTTGTAGATAAAGGATCTCTTATCTTCCATCTATTTGTACACTATGCTAACTGGTCGATGACCTTTCAGGGAGTCTCCTGTCTCTGTCTCCCATTTTGCCATATGAATACTGAGATTATTACATCTAGTTTAAATTGGGTTCTGGGTAAATATAAATATAACCTGTTGAGTACATAAAATGTTGCTTGTATGTATGTTTTCAGGACTGACTGTCACTGGACAAGCAATTGGTGTGTATTTTTCAGGATGGAACAAGAACTTTACAATGTTGAAGAATGTACTGGATAGTATAGTATATGAAAAAAAATCAATTAGAACCTATCTTTCACTAGGTCAAGAGGGACACTACTAAAAGTCACAGCCTACCTCTCTTAAGTTTTGATGATCTATTAAGGAAGCAAGTTGATGAATAATTTCTTTACTTTGCAGATCAATAGATTAGAATGCTTCTTAAAGATGTCACTCTTCCAAACACTGTTAATTCTTTTATCAGTCCAGAACCAATATGTGATAAATACCAATCCATGATGACATTAGTCAGAATCAGAGTTTGAAAGGAGTAGATTGTTGACTGGTATTTGCATATCTGGTTAGAGATTAGTAGGTGCTTTTAAAGCAACAACAATCTGTGGAAGAAGCGATAGAAAGGTAAGTAGGTATTAAGGTTGATTGCTTCTATTTGGTAAGGAGGGATCCACAAACAGCAAAGTTCTATTTCTATGGCAGAGTCCTCGCTCTTATGTATTTTGTTGATGAGAATTTAAGTCAATTTTAATCTGAAAAGACCAACTAGGAAACAAATCCCTGCATTTACAATTGCATAGCAATGCAGGCATATAAAATGGAATATGCTGAGTCAGTGTGGACAAGTCATGCCTGAATTTAGGGTATTGCAAATATCCTCTGCTGTCTCAAATATCTTATTAACCAGATGGATGTGAGTATTATTATACACTGTATGCTGTGTAATCAAGGCATCTCTAAACAGAGCTGCATATGTTAGTTGTCAGCTTGGCACTGGAAAAATTTCAAAGACTGTATGGAGACTAGTTACCCACAGCTGGCAAGACTCATCCTCCTCCCTGCAAATATCAAAAGGCAACAGAGCTTCATGGATCATATTAGTTCACAGAATTACAGATGGAATTAAAAATAATAGTAAGTTACAGCAGAAAAGGAAAATAATTTTTGTGAAATTCAGCAATGTATGTGTCCATATATGTTTAACCTTCAGCATATACCATGACGCTCACCTATCTTTAATGAAAGGGAGTTTAGGATTATACTGAGCTCTACCACAGCCTACAGGAAAGCTGGCATATATATATATATATATATATATATATATATATATATATATATATATAATGCAGCATCAAGAATGCAAAGAAAGATATGCAAAGGCTAATAAATGGGGGGCATGATTGTGTTGGAAAGTACTTTAAAAGGCTTTATCAGTTCAGATTTTGTGAATGCATGGCATCAATATTCAGAGGGAAGGAAGACACACAATTTGAGTAAAAAGAACGGCGTTCCATGTGTTGTTATTTTAAAACAAGGGCATTTTTATATAACTTGTGCTATTTAAAACATAGAGATCTTGTGCATGAGAACAGCTTTCTGTTCACAGTTAAATAGAGCAGAGTTACAGGGATTTTTCAAATATCCTTTGGGCCCGTGTATGTGAAATCTCCACTGGAATCAGATGCTGGAACCAGAGCACTATACTTGCTGCAGTCAATATACCTCAATTATACACAATTATTATTCACAGTCATTTGTTTCTGCAATGGTGCACTTATCATAATGTCATGCCATAGAGTTGTGCTGTCTTCAAAGCCCTTTGTGTTTTGTTTACTTCCCACTCTTCCCCTTATCAATTACTGTTGATACTTTACTGTTCCTACAGTTTTGCCTTTCCCAGTTATCCTGTTTTGGGAGTTCTACATGCTTCTCAGATGGAGTTTTTTCACATTTTAGTTTAGGATGTTTGGCATCCTGAGATTTACAGTTGAATCAGTCATTTCTCTTTAGCACTAATTAATTATTAATTGTTATTATTATTATTATTATTTTATTACTTCACATTGTAATTTTATTTACCTCCCTAAAGATCTCTTAGTTGTTTAAAGTTCTGCCTCAAAATTCTGTTTTTATGTGTATGTGTGTGTCTCTGTGTATGTATGTATGTGTGTATGTGTGTCTCTGTGTGTGCATGTGTGTGTGTGTATGTGTGTGTGCACCTACATGCATGTGCACAGGATTTTTTTATATAAATTTTTTCTTTTCATTTTACATACCAACCACAGTTTCCACCCCACCCTGCTTCTCTTGCTCTCCCTGTCCCCCTTCCCCATCCTCCATCTACTCCTCATAGAGGGAAAGACATTGTAGAGTCAATACAGCCTGGCATACCAAGTTGGGACTAGACCAAGCCCCTCCCTCCCACATCAAGGCTGCACAAGATATTCAATTATAGGGACTGATCTCCAAAAAGTCAATTCATGTACCCAGGATAAGTCCTGGTCCCACTTCCAGGGGCCCCACAAACACATCAAGCCACACAACTGTCACCTACATTCAGAGGTGTAACACGAATCTTAAAAGACCTTATTAATAAAAATAAACCCAAAGCCAGGTATTGGGGTGAACGCTGAAAGATCAGAGAAACAGAACAATCCACAGCTAACCTCACCTTGTCAATTCTTCAGCTGATCTTGTTTCCTCAAACTGGAAGCCTCTGTGTCCTTATCCGAATGGCTCTCAGCTGAACTGCTGCTAAAAAGCCTAAAAGCTTAATGAGCCTCTAGTTCCTGGTCCAAAGGCCTTATATACCTTTCTGCTTCCTGCCATCACTTCCTGGGATTAAAGGTGTGTGTCACCATGCCTGGGTGTTTCCTGTATTGCTTTGAACTCACGGAGATCCTGACGGATCTCTGCCTCCTGATTGCTAGGATTAAAGGCATGTGCTGCCACTGCCTAAACTATGCTTAACATAGTGGCTGTTCTGTTCTCTGACCCCCAGATAAGTTTATTGGGGTGCACAATATATCAGCCACACAGAGGGCATAGTTTGGTCCCTTCTAGGTTTCCCCAGCTGTCAGTCCAGAGTCCATGAGCTCCCACTAGCTTGGGTCAACTGTATCTGTGGTTTTCCTAACAATGAACTTGATCACCACCCCACTTGCTCCTATAATCCCTCCTCCCTGTCTTCGGACTCCAGCAGCTCAGCCCAGTGCTTGACTGTGAGTCTCTGCATCTGCTTCCATCAATTATTGGATGAAGGCTCTATGATGACAATTAGGGTATTCACCAATATGATTACAGGGGAAGGCTAGTTCAGGCACCCTTTGCACTATTGCTAGGAATTTTAGCTGGGGTCATCCTTGTGGGTTCCTGTGGATTTCCCTGGCATCAAGTTTCTCCCTAACCCCATAATGGCTCCCTCTATCAAGATATCTATTTCATTGCTCTCCCTCTCCATCCCTCCTCAACTCGACCATCTCAATCCCTCATTATTCCATCCCCTCCCCCTACCCACCCCCTCTCAGTTTACCCAGGAGATCTTAACTATTTCCTCTTTCTGGGGTGATCTGTGCATGTCCCTCTTAGGGTCCTTTTCAACCTAGCTTCCCTGGGTTGTGGATTGTAGCTTGGTTATCCTTTGCTTTGTGTTTAATATCCACTTATGAGTGAGTACATACCATGCTTGTCTTTCTGGGTCTGGGTTTCCCCACTATGGGTGATTTTTTTTTTCAAGTTCCAGCCATTTGCCTACCCATTTCATTGGTCATTGATTTTTACTACTGAGTAATACCCCATTGTGTAAATGTGCCACATTTTCTTTATCCATTCTTTGGTTGAGGGGCATCTAGATTGTTTCCAGATTCTGGCTATTACAAATAATGCTTCTGTGAACATAGTTGAGCAAGTGTCCTTGTGATATGGTTGAGCATCTTTTGAGTATATGAACAAAAGTAGTATTGATGGGTATTGAAGTAGGTTGATTCCAAATTTTTTGAGAAATTGCCATACTGATTTCCAGAGTGGCTGTACAAGAATACACTCCTGCTGTGGATACCACTCTATATAAATAAAACACTGATGGCCAGTGACCAGGCAGGAAGTATAGGCGGGACAAAGAGAGAGGAGAATTGGGGAAACAGGAAGAAGGAGGAGAGACACTGCAGCCACCGCCAGGACAAGCAGCATGTAGAGACTCTGGTAAGCCACCAGCCACGTGGCAAGGTATAGATTTATAAAAATGGGTTAATTTAAGATAAAAGAACAGTTAACAAGAAGCCTGCCACGGCCATACAGTTTATAAGTGATATAAGCATCTGAGTGATTATTTTATAAGTGGATTGTGGGACTGCGGGGCTTGGGGAACCTGGAGAGAAGCCCTCCAGCAACAAATGGCGCCCAACGGCTCGAGTTTCCACCTTAAACCTGAGAATATTTAATAACCAATTCTAAACAGAGCCAAAACCAGGTTCCTGCTTCTTGTCTCATACGGGCAGCTAGACGCCACAAAACGCGGGTTTGAACACTGGCGGGTTCCTGGCGTGTGAGTTTGACCGGCAGTGTGGCGGGAATGAGGCCTCTGCCAGCGGCACATTACGCTGTGTAGTAGATTTAGTCTTTACTAGTATTTAAAAAAAAAAAAAAAAAGGTTTCTGGGCTACACACTGCTTTGATAAAAGCTTAGACCCACTATTTCTGAGACTTGATGACTCCCAGAGCTGGCGGAAAACGTACCACTGCCATGTTGGGAAGCTAAAGTGGGCAGAGCCAGCAGCCACACCGCTGTTTCAGTCTTAAAATGGTGCAGTTTAAACCAATAAGCTCAAGGTAATATAAAAAATAAGCCACGTAAAGATGGCTACCACACAGAGAATCTGGATTATGTTCTCTTTGATATTCGTAACTGAAGAAAAACATTTAATTACAAAAGCTGTTGAGTTATGCCAAAATGTATATTTTAAAGGTACCTTGACTTCAAAATTTGGATATAAGGATATGTTACTTTGGAAAAGAGGTTCTGCTTTTGTTTCCACAGAAAGCCAGAGGCTGTGGATTTGTTCCAGATTAAGATACATCAGGTTTCACCAGCCAAGACCCCCTGAAAGGCCTCCGGTGACACCATGGCCCAGATGATCCAATATCCAGAGCGGTTTCAAGGCAACTGGTTCACACAATACAGCCTCACGGACTACCCCATAGGCCTAAAATTTTCTTTGCATCCCCATAAGATACAGCGCCCCCCTCCAGCAGGAAGTAGTAAGAGATGCTACGCCCAAATTCCCAAATATACCAAGCTGGCTTTAGAGGTGGAATTGGCTCACTCCCCCTCTAAACCCAGACATATTGCGTTAAAAAAAAAATGGTTAAGAGATTCTTGTGTCCCAAATCAGAAGAGCCCTCTGGTGTGGGACAGGGAAAAAACCAATATTTTTATTTAAAACAGGTTGATTATAAATGTGATCTCTTTCTAAAAAAGAAAAAGGGGATATGATTAGATATATAGGAGGATATAGAGATGATAAGATAAAAGAGTAGATTAATAAACCTACTTTTAAAGAACAACTTGTTTAAAATGTTTTACATTGGTATAGATTTTAGTTTATGTTTAAAATGTTTTACATTGGTATAAATTTTAGTTCATTGATACAAACTTAAAGTTAATTTTGTTATACTGTATATATATATATATATATATATATATATATATATATATATTCTTGTTTGAGGTATTATGTTTATGTAACTCATTTAAAATTGTAATGGATAATTAAAAATAGATTAATAATTAGTCATCTATGATAATCATATTTGTAGCCATGTTAGTTAAGTCTTCTAGATATACATAGATATATTTCAGATAGATAGGTAATCTTCAAACACTTCATAGACCTAGAGAATATGGCATTTAAATAACTTAGAATTCTGTTGACATGAGACACAATTGCTCCTGGCTGCACCAATTTGATCCCGAGAGAATGTTGGGCTTCTAAGACATTTCCATTGGGAAGTTTGTCTTTTTGGCACAAAATGGCCTACTGGGCAAAGAACTGCCCTTGCCTTGATGGCTGACAGTACAAATGCAATGCTGTCCTTTCTGGACAAGCGGGACACAAGGAAAGCGACCACCGTACTCTGCCAAGACAGGGTAAGATGGTCTTTCAGAAATCCTGCTTCTGAAAATGGTCTGTCAGATACTCTAGGCCTGTAGCCAATTTGAATGCACCAACAATGCTGAGAAACATTAGGTGACTGTCCAGGCTGCCAGCTGTCTTGGTCTACTTTTGCAAGATTCCCGAAAGTTGCTTGCATCCATCTACCATTTCTTAGGTACCATTATGTTCCTTCTCAGGTCTTTGATATGGTTAAAGACTAGATAGTTGTAATTTCCTCAGTTATGATAAAAGATAAGTTAGATATAAAACTTTAAACTCACAAATATAAGATAGGACATTTTCTTTAATATTGTAACTGTAATTCTTGCTCAATAATTGTTTTATTATATGTAATATTACCATGTTAAAGTTAAAACCTTCCTTTTTAAAAAAAAGAAAAGAAAAGGGGAAGTGCTGTGGATACCACTCTATATAAATAAAACACTGATGGCCAGTGACCAGGCAGGAAGTATAGGCGGGACAAAGAGAGAGGAGAATTGGGGAAACAGGAAGAAGGAGGAGAGACACTGCAGCCACCGCCAGGACAAGCAGCATGTAGAGACTCTGGTAAGCCACCAGCCACGTGGCAAGGTATAGATTTATAAAAATGGGTTAATTTAAGATAAAAGAACAGTTAACAAGAAGCCTGCCACGGCCATACAGTTTATAAGTGATATAAGCATCTGAGTGATTATTTTATAAGTGGATTGTGGGACTGCGGGGCTTGGGGAACCTGGAGAGAAGCCCTCCAGCAACACACTCCCACCAACAGTGGAGGAGTATTCCCTTTACTCCACATACTCTCTAACATAAGCTACCATCAGTGCTTTTTTTTTTTTTTTTTTTTTTTTTTTTTTGGTTTTTTCGAGACAGGGTTTCTCTATGTAGCTTTGCGCCTGTCCTGGAACTCACTTGGTAGCCCAGGCTGGCCTCGAACTCACAGAGATCCGCCTGCCTCTGCCTCCCGAGTGCTGGGATTAAAGGCGTGCGCCACCACCGCCCGGCCATACCATCAGTGCTTTTTAATCTTAGCCATTCTGACAGCTGTAAGATGTTATCTCAGAGTTGTTTTGATTTGCATTTCCCTGATGACTAAGGAAGGACATTGAGAAATTCCTTAAATGTATTTTGGCCATTTGCGATTCTTCTGTTGAGAATTTTCTGTTTAGATCTGTACCCCATTTTTAAATTGGATTATTTGGTATTTTGATGTCTTGTTTCTTAAGTTCTTCATGTATTTTGGAGATCAGTCCTCTGTCAGATGTGGGGTTAGTAATGATCTTTTTCTATTCTGTAGGCTGTCATTTTGCCTTGTTGTCTGCATTCTTTGCCTTACAGAAGCTTAGGGGGTTCCATTTATTAATTGTTGTTCTCAGTGTCTGTGCTGCTGGTGTTATATTTAAGAAGTGGTCTCCTGTGCCAATGTCTTCAAGGTTAATTACCACTTTCTCTTCTATCAGGTTCAGTGTAACTAGATTTATGTTGAGATCTTTGATCCATTTGGACTTAAGTTTTATGCATGGTGATAGATATGGATCTATTTATATTCTTCTACATGTTGACATCCAGTTATGCCAGCAACATTTGTTGAAGATGCTTTGTTTTTTTTCC
The DNA here is from genome assembly GCF_049852395.1 of Peromyscus maniculatus bairdii. Lineage (NCBI taxonomy): Eukaryota > Metazoa > Chordata > Mammalia > Rodentia > Cricetidae > Peromyscus > Peromyscus maniculatus. The sequence goes on along the minus strand of NC_134856.1, from coordinate 89,123,558 downwards.
ATTGTACAGATTTGGATTCTTTGTCAAAAATCAGGTGTTCATAGGTATGTGGATTAATGTCAGGGTCTTCACTTTGATTCCATTGATCCATGTGTCTGTTTTTGTGCCAATACCAAGCTGTTTTTATTATCATATCTCTGTAGTGGAGCTTGAAGTCAGGGATGGTGGTGCCTTCAGAAGTTCCTTTATTGTACAGAATTGTTGTGTCTATACTGGGTTTTTTGTTTTTCCATATGAAGTTGACTATTGATCTTTTGAGGTCTGTGATTTTGATGGGGATTGCAATGAATCTGTAGATTGCTTTTGGTGAGATTTCCATTTTTACTATTTTTATCCTACCTATCCAAGAACATGGAAGATCTTTCCATTTTCTGATATCTTCTTCAATTTCTTTCGTCGAGGACTTAAAGTTTTTGTCATACAGGTCTTTCACTTGTTTGGTTAGAGTTACCCAAGATATTTTATGTTATTTGTGGCTATTGTAAAGAGTGATTTTTTCTCTGAATTCTTACTCAGCCTTTTATCATTTGTATATAGGAGGGCTACTGATTTTTTTTTTGAGTTAATCTTGTATTCTGCCACATTACTGAAAGTGTTTATCAGCTATAAGTGTGCCATGGTAGAATTTTTGGCATCAATTATGTATAAGTACAAATAGCAAAAATTTGACTTCTTCCTTTCCAATTTGTATCCCCTTGATCTCCTTACTGCTCAAGCCAGAACTTCAAGTAATATATTGAATAGATATAGAGAGAGTGGACAACCCTGTTTTGTTCCTTATTTTAGTGGAATCGCTTTGAGTTTCTCTCTATTTAATTTGATGTTTGCTGTTGATTTGCTGTATATTGCCTTTATTAAGTTTAGGTATGGTCCTTGCATCCCTGATCTCTCCAAGACCTTTATCATGAAGGAGTGCTGAATTTTGTCAAAGGCTTTTTCAGCATCTAATGAGATGATCATGTAATTTTTTTTCTTTCAGTTTGTTTATGTGGTCGATTACATTGACAGATTTTCATAGGTTGAACCATCCCTGCATCTCTAGGATGAAGCCTACTTGATCATGGTGAATGATTTTTTTTTTTTGATGTGTTCTTGGATTCCGTTTGCCAGTATTTATGGAGTATTTTTGCATCAATATTTATGAGGGACATTGGTCTGTAATTCTCTTTCCTAGGTGTGTCTTTGTGTGGTTTGAGTATCAGGCTAACTGTAGCCTTATAAAAAGTGTTTGGCAATGTTCTTTCTGTTTCTATTGTGTGGAATAATTTGAGGAGTACTGGTATTAGCTCTTCTTTAAAATTCTGGTAGAATTCTGCACTGAAACCATCTGGCCCTGGGCTTTTTTTTTTTTTTTAAATTGGGAGACTTTTGGTCACTGCTCTATTTCCATAGGGGTTATAGGTCTATTTAAATTGTTTATCTGATCTTGAATTAATTTTGGTATGTGGTACATATCCAAAAAATTGTCCATTTCTTTTACATTTTCCAATTTTGTGGCACACAGGTTTTCGAAGAATGAACTAATGATTCTCTGGATTTCCTCAGTGTCTCTTGTTATGGCCCCCTTTTTATTTCTCATTTTATTAATTTGGATAGTCTCTCTTTGCCTTTTGGTTAGTTTGGATAAGGATTTATCTGTCTTGTTGATTTTCTCATATAGGTATATATGAAACCAGGGACATGGATTTGAAAGAGAGCAGAGGAGGGTGCATGGGAAGGTTTAGAAGGAGGAAAGAAAAGGGGGAAATAAAGTAAATATGGTATAATCTCAAAAAAAAACCCTCATAGGACTGAATTAAATTAGCACGGCTAAATTTATTTTTAAACGTGCATATCTATATCTGAACATTATACCTTACATTAAACGCAATGAAAGTTTTTAAATAAAAAAATATGAGAAAACTTAACAATTCGTACACATACACAACATTTTAGTTGATGCAAAAAGAATTAAAAGAAGTTTAACATTTGAAGAAAAATAACACAAGCTATATGTATGTGTTGTTTGTTAGTATATATACTGAGATAGAATAAATGTAGCTCAGGCTGGACCCAAATTCCTAACCTTCGTATCTCTACATCCTAAGTACTGAGATTAAGATGTCTGCCACCAGGTTAGTCTCAGAAATATTTTTAAGAACATTAGCCAATTTTATGACAATTGCTATATATATTTTACCAAATGAGATAGAATTTAAAAATGGTTCTTAAGAATTTAGATATGCAAACATAGTACTGTTTGCAAGTTATTAGGACATACCCCATAGTGTTAAAATTTTCATGAAGGAATGATGAAGCTGGTGTCACTTCAGATGACCCCAGCATCAGGTGAATATTATCTTATAACTCCGATGTTGCTTATATCACTGTGATTTGCATGCAGATTTGACATGTCTATAAGATACATCAGGCTATCTACCCAAAGGGAGGATGACTCTGGAAACTGTGCAGATGAAGTTGCATGCAGAGTGTAGGATGCAGAGGGTGGAGAGGAGTGCTGTGAAATCATGTTGTCTGGACTCGACCTGAACATCACACTCCGAGACTCACAGCAGCAGTAGTTACAGAAGACCTACACAAGACACCTACACATATAGGTGAGGGACTCCTGAGGTACCATCCCTACCTCTGAGAAACTAGTAGAACTTAATGCCTTCAGGAGGAAGGGGAGCCATTTTTCTCTAGTGGTGCCACTCCTGGCTTGTCTTTGCTCAAGTAAACCATCCCCCACCCATGCTCATGAAAGCAAAGTTGATGAAAGAAACCCAGTCAACTATAAACAAATAACAGCAAAACAAACCAACCAATAAAGGAGGCTCCAAATAGAGACTCAAATGTTCTCTGAAGACAAAGTATTTTTTAAAGCTATGTATAATTGTCCTCATACTGTACATAAAATAAGTTTTTCCTGACACTGATGCACATTGCCTTTACTTTGGCCTCTTTTAAGTTCATATTAATCATGTCTATAGGCATGCATTCTTATTTCACTAACCACACAGTTTTAACAACTAGTGCCATGATTTTAGAAAGGACAAAATCCTATCCATCTGGTACCTTGCATAATTTAGCCTAGGCTCATAGCAGCTTGGTTAATCTTCTAGTTACAAGGTATTTTGTCCATTTCCAATACTGGATGGTTGCTGCACCCAAAAAGATAGAGACATAAAAATTCCCACTGGAATATTTTAAGTAAAGGTCCTACCTCTATGACAAAATCATCTTCTTGGTATGAAGGTCACTAAAATATCACTATATATCATTATTATGCTACAAAATAGATATAAAATGACATAGGATAAGATATTTATATAATTTTCCAAGCAGAAGAGACATTGCTCCTTTGCAACTCACTTACATTGGTAATGTTTCAGAATACAAACCAGAGGAAGAGTTGAATGGCCAGTAAGTCACAGGCAAGATAGAAAGAATGTAGAGGAAAGTAAGGAATTAAGGATAAAAGGCAATTGAAAGCAAATTCATACAAAAAATGCTAGCTGGACCACTAATTGAAACACATGAAGACTTTTTAACTATCTACTGCATGCAGGGAGGAAGCAGTGGGATTCTGTATTTCATATGTCTTGAGTCTTTGTGGAGAAGAGAGGTGATGATGCCCAGTTCTCCTTTTCTGTCACTGTATAAGTGAACCAAATTACTCTACCAAAACTAAGTTGCATCAGTTCCAAAATTATCTGATGAAGGAATTAGTGAACAAGTGAAGTGACCAAACAAATTAACAAAAGATATGCAACCTCAATTCCAAAAAATGAGTCCATTTCTCAAATGATAGTCACTAGAATCCTAGCTATTTATTTTCAGCCTAGTAGGTAATAAAAGGGAATAAAGGCATGTTTAGACTGGAATAGGTTTTAGATTTCAGCATTTAGAAAGGTCAGAAAACCTGTAATAATCCTGATCCTCTAAAGCATGCTACCACATTATTTAATAGCCAACCCATCTCTAAGTTTTAAAATATAAACATCTCTTTACTCTAAATGTGTTCATTTCTACTGCTTTTGTGTTAATTAAACTTGGCTTCATATATACCTAGACTTTTATACTCTCTTCTATAATGTTCAGAGTCATGTGAAATTTTTAGGTGGACTTATTTGTTGACTACCCAAGCATTGGGACTAATCATTCAAGAACAGGTAAATTGGTTTACCTATTTTGGATAATTTTATCTTTATCCTTATCCAGTCTAACTGGTAAGTGGCTTCTGTTTTCTTCTAGCAATTCAATCTTGATTTTTTTTTATTTGAAGCTACCTTGTTTCTGGAATGCACCTTTCTGGACTGGAGACTCCATATCTCAGTATCCATAGGACTATGGTTTGGTGTCAAATTTCATAGCTCTAAGTTTCAGAAAGAAGAATCCTAAATATGGTTGCTGATCTCTAGGAATGGTAGAGGCTGGAGAAATCAAAGCCAAGAGAGTAAGCTTTGTTCTCCTGATCCTCAGCAATGGCAAGCTCTTCTTGTCAGCACCATCATTCTTTTATTTTTTTTCACACTGTCCAGACAAAATGTCTCAAATGCAATGGTATGATATGCTCAGCTTTTTGCTGGTTTTGAAGTGCAACCCATTCCCACAGACCCGGAATCCTGTTGAGAAGTGTGTGTTCTCCCCACTGCTTTTCATACAGTCACCCCTCCAGACACCTGCAGTGATGTCCCAAGATATTACAGTATAGTTGACAGAAATGGAAAAATTCAAGAAAAAAACAGATTGAGAGAGAAGATGACTCATTCGGTAGTAGACACTGAGTCTGCTACATTGTGAATATTCATTTTAACACCTATGAAAATACACTCTTAGCCAAGGAAGTGCCAAAACCCCCAAATATCTTATTTCACAGTATCTGAGAGAAGTGAATTTGATTCTGCTTATTTTTATTGTCTGAGTTTCCTTGGGTGTTATGTTTATTAGAATATAGAAATATGTTTTCCACAACTTAAGATATTATTTTAAGTTAAGTTTTACTTTCTGTCCTATAGAAAAACATTCCTAGATGACTGGTTGAAATTTGTCTTTTGCTAACAGAAATATTCTACTAGATTTAATAATTATCAAAAAATCAAAGTAAAATCCTTTGTTTGATGTCTAAAATACAAAATGCTTGATTCTATTTTCAACTTTTAAAGCCTACATTTTCTGTACTTCAGTCTGTCTATAATCACTAAAAAGAGAAGTTGAGAAGAGAAACTAGGTTATAAAATGTTTTCATAAAATGCATAGACAGTGAGCAATTTGACTAGGCCAGCAGATTATGAACATCAGGAATCCTCTGTAATAAAATATACAGTGGGCTTTTGCAATATCTCCAGATCAGTGGGAAAGTATATTTGACCTCACCTCCAAGTCTGGCGAAAACCACGAAGAAGACAGGCATCTGTGTCTAATTCTTCAGCATCTCATGCTGGAAACAGAATTTAGATCAAATTCATGCAGTCATAACTACAGAGCAGACAACCAATGAAATACAACTCCAAAGTAGCCAGGTCCCAGACCACTGAAGGCTTTAAAGGTAATTACCAGCACCTTTTTTATGATGAGCAGAACCATAGCAGAAGCTAGTAAACTTCAGTATTTATTGCTCAGCGTTATTCTTCTGCTTAGATTACATAATTGAATCAGACAGTTTCGGAATTTGCAAGTTAATAAAATGTGTTCATATATTGATATCTCTCCCCAAGAGAAAGATTTAAATGGCTGTATCTTTGCATATTAAAGCTAGTGTTTTCATACCCTCTTTATATTCTCTTCCATATGGAAGAGATGTTTAGCAGCAGATAAAATGTGTTATGTGTTCAAAAATGAAGCCACAAAAAGAAGAAAAGCAATGGGAAATTTCTTAGCTAGGAAAACAGTGAGCATAGAAAGAAGAGAGTTAAAACAATCACAGTATCATGCTGGATACACAATGAAAATGACATAAAACAATATCTACCATAATGTATTTATTAAAGTTGAATGTTTATCAAGTTTTATATAAAAAAGAAACTTAAAATTTGCATGGAATATTGCTAATTCTGGTTTTAGTTATTGACATCTATATAGAACTAAATGTAATAAAAAGAAAACCATCCAGAATCATTTGAATAATTTTTCTAGTATCTTGTTATGTTATCATTACTTTATACATACTCTCATATTCATTATTATATTTCAATTCAAAGGACAATACTGTAATTATACTGTAATTTATTTAATAAATTAACTTTCTCAAACTATGGTAGCCACGTTATTAAATTCAAGTATCTTACAAAATACAAAAGTTGGGGTTGGGGGATCTAGCTCAGTGGTAGAGCACTTGCCTAGCAAGCTCAAGGCCCTGGGTTCGGTCCTCAGCTCTGGAAAAAAAAAGACAAAATAACAAAATACAAAGTTATTGCAAACATATACATACACAATATTATGAGGTCAAGAATACATTAACATTATCCTTTTTCTTTTAAGATAGAGTTTACTTATTCATTATGCTTTGAGAATTTCATACATGTATACAATGTATTTCTACCACATTCATTCCATACTCTCTCCTCCAACTTCTCCTATAAATCATTCCCATATTCATGTCTACCAACAGTATGCTCTCTCTCTTTAAAAAAAAAATAACCCATTGAGTCCAGTTAGTGCTTCCTACATGTGTATGGGTTCATGACCATTCACTGGAGGATAGTAGCCTACCAGGTATGACATCTCTAAAGAAAACTAGCCCCTCCCTCTCTAGTGGACCTCAACATTGGTCAATAGCTACCTAACTAGGGTTTCTTTTCCAGTTTATTGAGACAGGGTTTTACTCTCTAGAACAGACTGGTTGTGAATTCATTCCAATCCTCTTGCCTCAGTCTCTTGAATGCTGAGATTAAAGGCATGAGTAACCATGGCTTGTGTTAAAGTGCAGTAATTTAAAGATTCCACAACATGTGGTTGCTACAGCTACTTATTTGTGAGCTTTTTGTGGGAGCTGTTTTGTTTCTGTAGATAATTAAGCCAGCAGTGATCATAGCAACCACAGGTCAAGGCTTAGGATTTTATGAGGATAAAGAATAAATCCATGTGAAGGACCATGATGTAATGTAAACTGCAAAGTACAATTTAAAAAAACTTAGACTCAATAAGTTCTTATTTTGGTGTAAATTATATGTTACTAAGCTGGCTAAAAAGAAAAGGATGCACAAAAATCAGTGTCAGCAACCATGGGATGCAACTGGAACACTTGTGCGTTGACAGAAAAGCTAAAACTCATCTCACTGAAGTTTCACTACAGATATGTGCCTAACAGATGTGAGTGCTTAGTATCTGCCTAAAGTCATGTTCATGAAGAATTGCTTATCAAAGTTTGGTTTATTGCTTATAATAGTTCATTAGCTTTGCTTTGGGTTCCAGTATAGAAACAATATAAATGTCCATTGTAAATATAAAGCATATATAAACTGTTGTACATATGTATAATGGAATCTAGTACATTAGGGGAAAGCACTGTCATTCCAACTGAAGGAGCCTCAGTTTCTAAAGGAGGCGATAATATAGCCAGACACAAGAGCTCACATCATCCTCAAGTGGGGTTATCCATTAAGAGATTGTATGAGAAAGACTGGCATTCTCCTACGTCCTATTGCAGGTCAGGAATTTCACAGGCTTGTAAACCTACCATCAAATTTTAAGCTTCATGTTCTATAAATAGTTATAAGCCAGTCACAATATCCCTACATGAATAAAGTAGGTGTTGTGCAAACTAAGATTAAAAACAGCCTCATCTATTAGCTTTATTTGACAGAACTTTATCTGGGGTTCATTTCCTTATTCTCTCTACTTTGCTAAATTCCTTAATTGGATATCCAGTAGGTACATAATCAGGGATAGCTGGCCAACAGTCTTAGAACACATAAGTTGCCAGAGTCATAGAAACAGAAGTATAATTAAAAGAATCTATATTTTATCAACTTTAAAAAGTTGATTAATTAATTTTTTATCAACTTTATAAAGTTGATTAATTAATTTCTCATGTTTTGCTGCTTTGTTTTAATTTGGTGGATTTTAGGTTTTGTTTTGCGTAATTAGTTTTCAAAATAAAGCTATTTTTTGGTAGAATGTGTCATCTTTCTGTTGGAGGTGTTTTGTATTTTAGAAAAACACTCATTAAAAGTAAAATCCAAAGATTTAACTCTTTGGGCTTCGGGAAGAGATGTAGTCACTGAAGAGGCAAAAGGCTGCTCTGTCATTCAGTTCATCAGTGTGGCCTGTTAAATTGAAAACATCTGTGCAAAGGAAATGGCTCTCTAATTAGAATAATGCATACAGCATACCAAGTGGGGCTTGGCTGGTGATGTGCAGTGCTTGGTAACACCCTTAGCCTCTCAGGTTAAGCTTTGTTTACAGCTAGGGTGGGTACCCAGCTGTCTCCCTACTAGGTATTCACGTGGTTCATAAAAATTGCTTCTCCACTTCACTTGTGTCTCCTTAAAAGAAAAAAGTTTGGGTTAGTCAATCCTATTGTTCCTGTTTTTAACTAACAGTTTATTGAGATAATTGTAGCTTGACATGGAATTGTAAGGAATATAGTTTATTGCTAATGTTTGGTAAAGTGATGGTACAATATTACAATTAAGGTACTGGCATAGAAAAACTCATATATCTTTCCCACATCATTTGAATTTTGCTTCCATTTGTATGAATTGTATATATGCACATGCATGTAATTTTACATGTGTAGGTTTCTACACCAAACACCACAGGTCAGATAAAATGTAGCTCAGTTAAAGCAGCCATTTAATCTTTTTATCTGAGTAGTACTAAAGAAATTTACCACAACTGATAGTAATGCTGCCATGTCATGAGCCTTAAAATAAGTCAGCCTTCATGATCTTGAGACTGGCTTTCATATTATAATGTTGGGGAGAAAAATTCATAAGACTTTCAAACAAAAGTTCTAACTAATTCTACAAACTTTAATCTTGAAAATGTTAGAAAATTGTCTGTAACTTTTTGAAGGACAAAGGATCCCAGGCCAAGAATGTTATTGAAGAGGGCTTCAGATGTAAAAAAATGAACATATAAAAATTATGTCTCATTAACAAAAACAATAAGCCAAAGTATTTCTGAGAGAGAGAGAGAGAGAGAGAGAGAGAGAGAGAGAGAGAGAGAGAGAGAGAGAGAGGTAATAAAGTTAGATGGACAAGAAGATGGGAAGGATCCAGAAGAAGTTGGGTGAGGGGAAAGAACATGATCAGAGTATATTGGGAAAAAATGTTTCAAAATAAACAATAAAATTAGCTCCAGAATCCCAAAAGTATTACCAGTAGCTCTTCAGTAATTATCTGTACTATCATTTTTACTTCCCTACCAATCTTTAAGAATTCACATTTATTTATTTCTGGAATTTTGACATTTTAAATGTTATATAAATCAAATAATAATAAGAGTAATGATAAATGTGCATCCTTACCATTTTTGAACTATTCTTTCCCATTGGATCAACACAATGCCCAAGAGAATCCCCAATTTTTTTCATAATGTGTATCTTGCAATCTCATTACTTTATTTGTTGAATTTTACTGGAACCATGCCAGCTTGGGGCTACTAGAAATAAATGTGATTTTTTTTAGTATTTTTAAGAATTTATCTGTGAAATAAGTTTTGTCTCTCATGAATATATGGCCGATATTACATTAACTAGTTCTTCCGATAAGTGACTGGACCATTTTGCAGTGGTTCCCGCAGATCTAAAAACGATCCAGCTGGTGCTTCTCTGCCTGTGCTCAGTGAGGCCATCACTGGTTGTTGTCATTTGTTTCTTTCATCCTGTTTTAATTTCAGTTTTTTAAATAAGTGTGCACGAATAGGCCCTGTGGTATTAACCGCTATTTTGCAAATGCCTGATGGTGTTGAGAAATCTTTCCACTTGCTTCTCAGTAAAACACATCTTCATTCCTTTTCCCAGTTTTTAAAAATGGATTGTCTCTCTTCTGTTGAATTTTGAGAGTTCTTTATATATTCTAGTTATTAGTCCTCTGCCTATTACCAGATATGGAATTTGCAAATAAACTGTCTTTTGGCTTCTCTTTCATTTCACTCTCACAGGCTTTCACAAAGAGATTTACATTTTGATAAGACTGGGTTTACATTTATTTCTTTGTGAATCAGGCTTTTGGTGGCAGTTACTGTGACTTTTGAATTTTGAATCCTAAAATTTCCTGCTGTGTACCTATATGCTTTTTTCTAAGTATTTTAATAAAATTTCACTTTTTGAGCTGTGTGTGTGTGTGTGTGTGTGTGTGTGTGTGTGCATGTGTATGCTAGGAGTCTAAAATCTCTGTCCTTTTTACTTCCAAGACATTTTCCTAATGATTAAGATTAATTCTCTTGATTGTTGCCTAAATTCGCTGGTCTTACCTTTGCCATCTCCACTTTGTCATTAAGCCCAGCAACTTTTCTTTCTTCTTTTTGTTTCATTTTTTCAGTCTATAATTTCCATCTAGTTACTTTTCATAACCTCTATTTCCTTTATGTTTTAAATTTTTATCTGCTCAAGATAATGAGGAAATGACTGTCAAGTTATACAGTGGTTGCCTTATAATAATTACCAGGTAATATTAACACCATAATATCTTGTCCTCAGAGTCCATTGATTCTTTCCCATTTACTTTTTATTATTTGGTCTTTGGTATGACCTGGCAGTGTTTTTATTGTGATTTTTTTGTTATATTCTGTGTCCTATTGAAATCCTATGTATTTGGTATTACTATACAGGTACTGGCCCATATGCTTTTTTATAAGATTGATGTAATATATGCATGTGTTTTTATTGGGGGTGGGAGATCTTGGCATATATGTGCACATGTGCATGTGTTGTGTGTTGTGTGATTGTATATAAAGACTAGCAGACAGCCTTGGATATCTTTCTACAGATGCAATCCATGTTTGTTTGTTGGTTTGTTTTGAGACAGAGTATCTCACTGGCCTGGAGCTCACCCTGTGGTCTAGGCTGTATAGTCAACAACCATCAGGGATCCACTTGGCTTTGCCTCCTAAGTGCTGGTAAAACAACTATGCTTTACCATGCCTGGTTATTTTGATGTAGGTCCTGAAAACTTACATCCTCATGCTAAGAAGGCAAATACTTCACTGACATAACTATCTCTGCAGCCATTGTGCCTATGTTGTAGGTTTGTAGATACAAGGATGGTTAATATTAAGAGATAATGTGATGTTACTTTGGGGCAGCTGATTTATCTGATATTCTGGAGGTCCTCACTGAACTCCATAGTAATATCTGTAGTGAAAAGGGAGGATTCACCATGCTAGGATAGATGGGAATTAAGGAGAGTACAGAGACAAGGAGATGAAGAACTATCCATATCTAGGAAGATTTTTGCATCCACATCTCCTACATTTCTTCCTTTCCAGTTCTTAACAGTAGCCAGTGTCTTTGGGTCCAAAGTAGAAGACTGAAGTCTTAGTCTATAGAAGCACAAAGATGTTTCCTAACCATGGTGCTCATCGTTCAGGAATACTTTTTGAAATCTCTTCACTTCCCTCTTACTACCTATCAGAGTTTAGTTTTGGTTGTTTTTAACATGATTCCCCAAAATCAAGGCAAGAAATAGAATTGGTTTGGGGGAGAATAGCATCTATGTCACTTTTCTAGATGGGAAGTCCTAGATATTGTTGTGTATTATGTGTATGAGTATGTGTATGTGTACGTGTGTGTGTGTGTGTGTGTGTGTGTGTAGAATATGCACACATATGCACATAAAATATAGCTGCATGTGCCCATGTACTTGGTGAGGGGTATATATTAACATTGACATTGGGTGTTTTGTTCCATCATTCTCAATTTTATTTTGATAAACAGGGTCTCCTGATGATTGGTGTGGAGTTTGTTTGATTTAGAGCCATTAGCCAGTGAATACCTAGGATCTACCTGTCTTATCCCTCTGGTGCTGGGTTTATAGGAATATACATCCAACAGGTCTGTCTTTTCTGTAGGTGCTATGGTTCCAAACTCAGGATCCCAGGCTTCTACAGCAAGTCCTTTCTCTACTGAGCCATTTCCTCTGTTTCTTTATTTGTAAGCAATAATTGTTAGTTTGCACAAATTGGTAAAAACAAAAACAGCACATGGACAACATATTCAATGCCCTCAAATGCTGAAAGATCATAATCTTGGCACTTAAAACATATAAACATAAATAATAATGTTTTCCTTCAAAATCTTAGTGTCACACTTTGGAAAGATTTTGAGTTTTTCTTCCTTATTTTGTTTTCTTCCTCTCCACAAAATACATAAATACTGCTTGTTTCCTTATTTTAATTTGGATGTGATTAAAAAAGAAAATGAAAACCAAATGGAAATAAGCCTAGTTTGTGGTTATTTACTTTCGTATAACCTTCTTTATACATCAAATATGGTGCTGAGTCCAATGTAAGCTGATGATAATACCTCAGAACAGTGGCCCAATGCCAGGCTACCACTAGGATGTGAATGACAAATTCCACTCTTGTGTGCTGTTGTAGCCCTACTGAGAATGGGAAGCTCTGCAATGTGTGAGCCCTGCTTCACCAAAGTACCCCCTCTTCCTTTTGTACAAAGAAGAATATCTTCAATGAATTTTTTAGATTTTATCTGATTCATGGTGACCAGAAAGAGAAGAAACAAAGACAGAGTAAATGGTGTCCAAGAAATTTGATTCTGGAGAAGGAATTGGAAACTATCAAAGAGTTTAAGGGGATTTTTTTCCTTTAAAATGAGGGGGCTGTGAATGGTAGGATGCTTGTCCAGTAAGTAAAGTGTTCTAGATTTGATAATCCCTAATCTAGGAAACTTATTAAATATGCTTCTTTTTTCTTCTTTCCTTCCTTTCTCCTTCCTTTTATTTTGTGGTATGAGAGAGTTAAACCCAGGACTTTAAGCATAATAGCCAAGCACTTGAACAATGGCCTAGAGCCCCACCTCTATTAAATATTAAAAGCTTCTATTAAATAGAAGTTTTATTTTAAGACAAGGTCTCACTAAGTTGCCCAAAGTAGCCCTCAAATCACTATGTAGTCTGGATAGATTTCAAACTAGTGATGCTTCTGCTGAAACTTCCTGTATCTGTGATAATATGTGAATGTCACTATGGTGGACTAGGATTGTTTCTTTGAGAATGCTAATGACTTCAAGAGACAAAGTGAATGCAATAAAGATAGTGTAGGAGATGAGAGTCATGGGGAGAGCTGTGGCATAGACCTGCAATGTACACATACTTCCTTCATGTGGAAGACAGGAAGTTTAGACACAAATGAAGGCAGACTTTAGATAATAAGAAGCAAGGACATTTACTAGAGGACATAGTTTACTGCTTTCATTCTCTGTAAGATGGAAACTTAGATAATTGCTGAATGTCAATTTTTGTTTGGAGGTAGATTGGATAAATTGTGCAGACACTACTAATATGGGAGTTTGAGTGAGTAGTAAATAATGGTTGCCTGGTATCATGGGTCTAGGTGAATTTTACAAAAGGATAGTACAAACTCACAAGCACAATCTTGTGTGCATTTATTTGTACATGGGCAGGAAGAGAAAGTAAACATGATGTGCTCAGCTAGAGATTATTTATTTCTGTTTCTCTGTAAATATATCAAGAAAATGTCTATGTTTCTAGGCAAAGTTAGTCAATGCAATTTTGTATTTGGCTATCTAATGTATATTCTTGCAGGTCACACTCAGTGATGTGCATTAGTATATTCATCCAGGAGGTCATATTTGATGCGATTTAACCTCCCCCAAAGACAGTGAAATGATGAGCTGGTTTTCCTTTCATTCATGTAATTTTAAGCTTTCTATCATTTTCCATAGGGAAAGCATTCTCATGACTAATTAATTCTAAAAGTTACATTGTTATCTGCCCAGATCACAATATCTTAACATATATCTTAACCAATACTAATAATTCAGCTATAAGTAATTCAGATGGGTTATATTTCAGACAGGTCAAATCTCTTTTAAAATCTACCAGAGTTACACTGAAATAGCTTCATTTTTACAAAATTTGACTTTGCAATAGCTTCATTTCTTCATTACTGACTAAAGGTATTTAATCAATCAGAACTTTTTATGGTGGTTTTTGAAAAGTATGGAGCCAATTGATTAGTAACACCTACAAGCTTCTCTGGCTCCTGATATCATAGCAGGCCAGAAAAAATAATTCTAACATCAGCTACAACTCAAGAACACAATTATCTCTGATGCCATTGGTCAGGAAACTGGAAGAAAGGGAGTTGAACATCACATTGTTAGAGTTTGTGGTATTTTCATTTTTCAATAGGAGATTTCAGAACTTTAAAGGATAGCCTAAGAAGTACAGATTGACGCAAAGCTACACAGAGAAACCCTATCTCGAAAAACCAAAAAAAAAAAAAAAAAAAAAAAAAGAAGTACAGATTGAAATATTTGTTGGGTTAACCTGTCTCATTAAGTGTGCATGTGTGTATCTGAGTGTGTATTTGTTTGTAAAATGCATGTATGTGTATGTATATACATATTAAAAATGCTTCTGTAGTAGTGCCTAAGAGAGTACACTCTGATTTTTTTTCAAATTTTATGTTTGTGTACATATGTGTGCATGTGTATGAGTGTGTGCATGCTTATGCATATGTGTCTGTATTTGTGAGTGTTTGATATTTGTGTGTAGGGGGTGTATGTGCACTTGTGTATGCAAGATGCGTATGGTTTTATGCACATGTAAGGGCCAGAGAGGAAATAAGGCATCTAGCTCTGTTACTTCCTCACTGATCCTGGAGGTGGGCTTGCAGTTGGCAAACCCCAGTGATCCTCCTGTCTCTTGCCCAACAACACTAGGGTTACAATTGCATGTGGCCATGCCTGGTTTTGTATATGGGTGCTGGGGATTTGAACTCTGGTTTACATGCTATGCTGCAAATGCTTGTGCTCACTGAGTCAAATCCTTAGTCCTGAAAGAATACTTTTGATAGTTCAAAATTTTTGTCAGAATTCAATAAAGCAGTTGATTTGTCACTGGTCTGTTCAAGTTCCCTAATCTGTTGTGATTCAATCTTAGTGAGGTGTTTACGTCTAGGAAATTATTTCAATTAAAGTATCAGAGAACTGAATGCAGACTGTTCCAAAAAAGCAGAATACGACTGTGGGAATTATAAGACAAAGGAGAGCAATTGAAATTCGGTCCAAATTCTGATCTTTACTCTGTCTGAATCCCTCAGTGTTTCATGGATTGCACACTGAAGCTCAAAGCAGCAAAGCAAAGCCCAAAATTATTAAAGAGATATTTCAGCTCTTGTCGATCTCAGAGGAGGCAGTGCTTAATTTTCTTTAGAGGCACATAACAATTATAGTGTCTACTATATATTACTGACAGCACCCAGGATAAAAGATTACCAGGTTTACACAGAAAAAGAAAAATGTGAGCCACACTAAGTAAGGAAGAAATCAATAGGGATGAACTAGATATATGTGGAGCCTACCTTTAAAGTGGATGCAAGGTTGATGATAAAAGCTATAAAGAAATTCAGACACACAATGAATACCAGAATACAAATAACAGGTATGGATAGAAAGGTGAAATTTCTAGACTACAGAACACACACACACACACACACACACACACACACACACACACACACACACACACACACACACACACGCTGCCCCAAATATGTCATCACATAATTTTGAAACCTCTACAGTATCCACACATGTATTATAACTGGTTGTTAAAATGTACAAGGCATTATTTTGACATAGACATTGAAAACTCTAGCAAGTAGTAAATGCTAATGTCTGAGCTATTTCATCATTTCATTTTAGGACAAAAGGAAATCAGAAGAAATGTGTTTGCCAATAAACTTTAATATCTTTTTCCCTAGAGCAATGATTACAGGATTAAATTTCAGAGACATACAGAGGTACATACATTCAGCAATTCAAAATATGTTAGACCTTACTAATTTGGTCAAAGCCAGGAATTTAAAAAAAGGAAAGATAAGTTTCTGGTGAATATCATTTTGTGCCGTATGTTAGAAATTTGTAAAACTGTCTCTTGCTGGCACACAGATAGTGAAATAACAATGAATGCAGCTCCAGGCTAGATGCTTTTCAGGCAGACCTGTCAGGAGAAAGACAGAAATTTCATAGTAATTCATTCTTGCCACTGGGTCTCAAGTGACTTGTAAAGGAACCTGGCATTTCTAAAATATAAATAGCACTAACTTACAGCAATAAATGGAAAACGCTTTTTTGTTTTGCCTTTTCCCCCCGGTTTATTGAGTCGCAAAAGATGAGCAGCAAGAGAGGGAAGATGCTATTTAATGGGAATGAGAAAGAAAGAGGGATTTTCATCGGCAACGATTTCCACGGAATGCACCTTACTGCATTTATGGGTAATAACTGGATCCTCATGTTTCATATTGTTCCACACAGTTACATGTGTGTATGTGTGTGTGTGTGTGTGTGTTATTGTTACATTATGATTGTATGTATGTGTGTATGTATGATATGTATGATAGATTTTTTTTTTATCAAGAAACAAAGTTAAATATGGTGACATAAAAAGAACAGAGCTAGGAATAAATGAGGCAGCCTTGAAGCTCTTTTCACCTCTTTTTTTTTGCTCATTAATTCAGCATGCAACTCACATTCCAATAACAGCAGAAAAGGTTGAGCCCACAATCAAACTGTCACTGAATTCTAAACCAAACCTGAAGCCTGGACTTCTCCTCATTAGGCCCTGCTGGCAGCCCCACACAATGAAAGGACATGCTGTGAGCGGGCAGCGATTTTCTTTGCTCTCAGAGTTCCTGTGTAGAAGGGAAATCTGAGAGCTTCATGGCAGTAAATGCTATGACTCCAAGAAGTCTTCTGGTGCAATTCATAAATCACTGGTTATATTTATAACATCCCTCTACTGTAGAATTAAAAGTTTTGAAGATTAAAAATAAAACCAAGTATTTAGAAAGATATGTTTTCCCTCTTTTTCCTTGTCTATTAATTCATTTGATATTGTATGTGTGAGATGCATGGCATTAATATATATTAGAACTTCCCCTTTTTATTAAAATCAAAATATATTTGGAAGAGCCTATTTAAAAAAAACTATCATATCCTCTACATGTTTCTTTGTCTATGGGACAGTTTAACAGGGTACACAAGGCATGATGTCAGCTTAACACCTTTCATTCATAGACAGATGTAGGCAAAGATTGATGTTGTCTTTGTCTATCACAATTTATTTTCCAGATGATGTCATATGACAAAAATTTGCACATAATCACAATTACATGTTCAAGTGAGACTGACTTGGAATATTTAACTGGAAGAAAATCCCCCACAAATCCATGTTTTAAGCCAATATTGAAAGAGTATAGCCACCAGGGGAGGAAGTTAATAACCCCCTTTCCTAGAGGAGAGAACCCTGATGGTCTTATAGTTGTGAATCTAGGTACTTAAAGTCTGTTCCTTATGAGCCCTGTTATGCACATTATTTAAATGTAGAACATGTATTTGCTATCTGATAGAATCTTCGGCAATTTCTCTTCAAATGCCTATTTCTGCTTTAAAGCATAAGTTGCAGTCTATAACCATAGAGGCACAAGAGGACTCTGCTATAGAACATTCTCTCTGGGTATGACATGGGTCAGATAGTGTTGTGTTCACTCTTATTTATCCTCACCACATTCATGACACTTGACAGGTAAAAGTCCTACTCTCTCCCTTGAGATCTCATAAAAGGTTCTCCTGTCTAGTGCTGAGTCTTGGCATTAACTGTCTGCCTTCTTCTAAGTATGAGAGAGATGTCAGCATATGGCCAACAGCTCGGTTCATAGGGCAACTTCTTTACCAATACATAAAGATGTTTTGATTTGTGGCTCTACTGACTGGGCATGAGTCCTATAACTGAGTGAAATTCCATTCCTTGGACTTGAATAAATTTTACTTTAGGGCCTTGGTTTAATGGAGTTGGCTTAGCTGTGGCATTCATCTCTGCATCTTCTACTTTTTAATCCTCAAAGCTTTATTCCAGGCTTGCAGGGTCATAACTAGTATGCTTTGTATTGAACCATATGAAAACGTGACAAGAATAGAGACTTACTATCATAACTTCCAGAGAAGAGCATTTTCTCTTATGTATAAGGTGAAGTCATTCAATGTTCTCAACTAGGTTGCTCTTTATTGATTATGCATGGTGTTCTTTACAGTCATATGAGTTAAAAGAAGTAAATCACATTGAGGAATAGAGCCAACCTAAATACCCACCAACAGAACAGACTGTGAAAATGTGACATATGAACACGATGTGATTTTATTCAGGTGTGTTAAAAAAGGAAAATGGGTAGAACTTAAAAGCATTATATTCAGTAACTCAGAAAGACAAAAACGGCCTGTTTACTCTTGCATTTGGATCCTAATTTTCAATGTTTGTGTGTATGTTACTGAGTTGTGAAAGTTGGTCGAGACTAGATAGAAAATAAGAAGAGGAAAACAAAAGGAATACATAAAGGGGAAGAGAATGCCACATGAAAGAAGACTTCTGGGTGACAAAAGGAGCTGTGGAAAAATAACGATTATCATGTCGTTGTAACAATCAGTGTTGATTCTGGCTCAAAGTAAAATGTGAATGCTCCATTCAGTATAGAACACAAGTAATAGAGGCATAAAGCTGATTCCTTAGAATTTCTTCAATTTATTGAGTACTCTCAAGGCATATTACAAAGCAATAGAACATTCATGTATATTCTTTATCTTACTATTTTGCAGATTTCCTGTTTTATGTATATAATTTATCTTGTAGTTAAGCAAGCTACATGAGACAAATAACTTGTATGGTATATTTCACCCTGTGTGCATCCAAAACCAGCCAGGCCCCTAACCATTCCATCCTATTCTCCCTTTCCTACATCCTATGTTCCCTGGAGCGTTGCTTTTGTCTCTGACTATGGTGCATCAGTGGGTGGGTTACAGTATCAATACTTCTCAGGGTATTTAGAGAATTTCCTTTCCCATTAACTTCCAAGTAGCTCTCATGTGACAGTGGAAGAATGAGGCTAAACTGAGAGCTAGTGGCACTGGGAAAGTTTCCTCCCCACCTTTAGTTGGAGAAGGTGAGATTTAATACCATTCTGTCTTAGCTGTGAAGGACACCATGACCATGACAATTCTTATAAAGAAAAACATTTAATTGGGTTGGCTTACAGTTTCAGAGGTTTAGTCCATTATCATCATGGCAGGGAGCATGACGGCATGCAGGCAGACATGTGCTGGAGAAAGAGCTGAGAAATCTATATCTCGATCCATAAGCAATAGGAATTGAACTGTGTCTACTGAACATAGCTTGTGCAAAGGAGACCTCAAACCCCATCCTCACAATACTTCCTCCATCAAGGCCCTACCTACTCGAACAAAGCCACACCTAGTAGTGCCACTCCCTGTGCGTTTATGGGGGCTCTACCACTCCCTCTAAGTCTCTCCTGAAGAGGAATACTGCAAATGTAAAATGCTGAGTGCAAGCCTGTGGTTAAACACAAATCTGAATTCATGAAGGCAGGTTTTTGACTAGAATAAAGATGTAAATATTTTCTCCTTTAAATGCTCATGCCTAGAGGCACTTTGAGTAGTACATTTTTAATCGATATGTTAAGTATGATTCTCCCATCTACTGCCACACACAATAAAGGCTGTGGTAGCTTTATGATTATAAATAAACTATGAAAATTTATTGTTTTGGCTACATTTTCTATTAATTTCTTAGAAAATCTTACATGAGTTGCTTAACTTTTGCTGTATTCCAGTCCAGGTCAGTACTGAGAGTGAGTGTGAGAAAGCACAGAAAAGCTATCATATGGACAGCACTGGTCTCAGAATCTCAAACACTGTCAGGCTTCTGAAGTATTTATGGGGGCCAGGGGTAATGCCGGTATTACTAAAAGTTCTAAGTTTCCAAAGATTAGTTTTCTGTGTTAAGAATATTTGCTCCAAGAAGAAAATTTCTATACTCGTGTTTTTAGAAAAGTCTAAGGTTCTTTCAAATGATTTCTTTTTTAATTTAAATAAAAATACCTGTAACTATCTTTGTATACTACACTTACTTTCAAGTAGTATAACATTAAGGTTCTATTTGATTTTGGATAAATTATTCTCCTTTTTAAATTTCTCTTCTTTATCCACAAAATGGAAGTAGTTCATTTGTCTATTTCCAGGTATATTAAACCATGCTGATTTGTATGTTTCAAGTATACAAAAGAACTTTCAGATATTTGAAAGCAAGGTACAAATTATGCCACATAGAATGTGAAAAAGAAATCAAATTAATAGAATAACTAAGTACACATTAGTAGTTTTGAAAATGGTAAAAAGTAATCTTACATGGGCTTGGATTGTTATCCAAATCTTCAAATGTCCACAGACTTTTCTAATGGAAATAAATAAATGGGTAAATAATAAAAACATTAAAATATTTAAGTGAATTTTTTTCTGCATAGAGTCCCTTGTACTGTTTTAATGAATATTATGTCAATTTTATTACAACAAATGACATCTGGTCAAATGATTTGCTTATTCAGTCATTTTATATTGTGTATTTCATTGATTTCTCTTCAGTTTTTTTAATGCAGCTTAGTATACATGAAATAAATACTATTTGGCTTTAGTATACAGTTTTTCTATATGTTAAGTTAAATTTGTTAATGAATGATTAAGAACTTTTGTGTCTGTTTTCATAATAGATACTCACCAAATTAATGTTCTCTTCTTGTTAAGCCTGTGTTTTTGTACTATGGTAAAGATGCCCATAACAGAATGCAACAGAACATTTTCTATTACCACCTTTTTTGGAATAGATTTTATGTCACTTGAAGAAAAAATAATTCTACTTAAGTATTCAGCGGTGAAATGCTGAGGAATAGAGATTTTTTTGTGTGTGTGGAAAGTTGATCATGATGATTGGTTAGTCTTCATTGCTAAGTAGACTGGATTTGGGATCACTTTGGACACACATCTATGGGCATGTCTTCGAGGATCATTCCAGAGAACTTGAACTAAGTAGAGAAATCTACTATGAATGAGGGTGGTACCAAATCATGGACGGGATTCCCAGAGTGAATGTGTGGGAAAACCAGGAGAGACAACCTGAGCAATCTGCATTCATGTTTTTGTTTCCTGACTCTCCTGACCTTCAAGCTAGAACCATTCTCATTGACACATCTTCTCCACCATGGTAGACTATGTCCTCAGAGCCGAGTCAAAATAAACCTTTCTTCCTGGAGTGTTCTTGTCAAGTGTTTCATTACAATAACAATGAGAAATAACTAATATACTGACCATCGATTCTCTCTTACAGATAGAGCCTGACATGTTGTATAATTCTCTTTTTATTAGATCTTAATAGCTCTTATGAGTCAAGAAATTTCTCTACTTCACCTAAAGTATACTGTTTGTAGACATAGAATTATTTACAGTACTCCTTTGTTTTTACTTAATTATGTAAGGAAAGAATATTAATTTTTCTCATATTTGGATCTAGTATCAGTGAAGTGAAATCTCTTAGGAAAAAAAAAACTAAAATCCTTCCTCCTTATGTTGATTTTCTTCTATGGCTTTTTCACAATAATGGAAAGCTGACCCCACTCTGTTATTAGTGTAGTAGCAAGACCTGGGAAGGGGCGTGTTATATAACTTTCCAATCAACTGTCACTTGATTATTATTTAGGAGATATCTAATATTGTGAAAACCATTAATTGTTTCTCCATGATCCTAGCATCTATTTCCTGAGCCCTCTTTCCATGGTTTTATTATTCCAAATCAATTTCCTTGAAGGACTCATCCTTGTATTTTACTTTTTAAAAAAGAGATGTACCTATATTGTTTGGTGCATCAACGAGATGTATTTCTGCCTGGTGTGTGGGTCATTATGGACAAAGCATTGTTTGCAATGATTACTGTTCTTTTACCAGGCAGAGCTAAGAGGCAATGCTTCCTTTTTTATTGTGAGCATCTGTCAGATTCCTGGCATCAGTGCAGATTCACAACCATTACCTCAGTTAAGGAAATATCCATTAATTATCTAGCCCAACAGTATGCCAAAGAATGTGGGAAACTAAAAACTGCACCATCTTGCTTACCTATTGCCAATGGGATCCTAAAAATATTTTTATTTATTCTTTGAGAATGTTAAACAAGATATTTTGATCATTTTAACCCCTACATTTTAACTGATCTCCCCAGCATTTTGCCCCTTCAACTACATGCCCTATTTTAAAAAATAATTCATCTGTCCAATCATATACATACTTATACATATCATATACATACTTGGTCTAGATGTACATGGGTGTATGGCTATCCAGTTTAGCGTGGAATACTTTCCAGGGGTTGCACTCCCAAAGAACTCTGACCCTTCCCCCTCAGGAGCCATCAACTGCTCCTTGGCCAACAGGGTATCAAAACAGATTCAAATGTAGTTATACAGTTGATATTTCCCCAACTAAACACTATGATCTAATATCGAGAAGAATTCCTAAGTTGACTTTTAGAAAAATAGCAGAAAAAAAACCACAAATAAACAGCAACAACAACAACAAAAAATCCCCCAACAACCTTGGAATAGTATAGTACAAGAAATGCTCCCTTTAAGACAACATCACTTGTATTCGGATCTATTTAATTTTACCACTCAGATTCTTTGAGTCAATCAACATGCTTTCTGCCTTCAGCTACACAATGGCGTCATCATTATACATTTACTTCATGAAGCTCTTGTTAAGACTATCCTATATGTGTTAGGTTAAAGAAAGATTCAGCAGTTTCCCCTTGAGACTACAGTAGTTTGTAGTCAAAAAGCATAGTTTAACCATCTCTACACTATCAATATTCAGCCTTGTCCTAGTGCTTTGTACTGCACAGTAACTATTTGGTATGTTAAATGTTGTTCCTCCTCTGATTATTGTAAAAAATGTCAGCAAGTGTTCTCAAACCTATTGTTCTTTATTTAATATGAAATTATGTATTTGCAACTCTGAATTGCACAAAATGCCATAGCAATTTCAAAAGAGGAAAATTGATATTACAAAGGAATAAAATGTTAAAATTTAATTCTATATACTTAACATTTATCTGAAGAGATAATTTGTGTGTTATTTTTCTTTTTAAAAACTGTGTGTGGGGACGAGGCATAGTAGTACATGCCTCTGACTCATGGGTTAGAGGCAGGCAAATCTCTGAGTTTGAGGCCAGCCTAGTCTACAAATCGAATTCCAGATCAGCCACGGCTGTTATTCAGAGAAAACCCTGTCTAAAACAATAACAACAAACGTATGTGTGTGTGTGTGTGTGTGTGTGTGTGTGTGTGTGTGTGTGTGTGTGTGTGTGTGTGAAAGAGAGAAAGAGAGAGAGAGACAGAGAGAGAGACAGAGAGAGAGAGAGAGACAGACAGAGAGAGAGACAGAGAGGTAAGTGTATATAAAGGGAAGAAGACAAGCTTGGCTGTCAAAACTCAGGAAATTTGCTTTGGGAAGAGTTTCTCATTGGCCTGGAGTTACCAATTTAGACTAGGTTAGTTGACAGTGTCTCAGTTTGGGTTTCTATTGCTGTGATAGGTCACCAGGACCAAAAGCAATGTGGTGGGGAGGACAGGGTTTATTTACAGTTCCACATCACTGTCCATCACTGACAAAAAGTCAGAGTAGGAACTCAAACACAGTAGGAAGAGGGAGACAAGAGCTGACTGATAAAGAAGTCATGGAGGAGTACTGTTTACTGACTTGCTATCACAGCTTGTTCAGTCTACTTCCTTATAGCACCCACTATCCCAGGCCAGAGGTGGTACTGCTGACAGTGAGCTGTGCCCTCACATATCAGTAATCAATCAAGAAAATGCACCCCAGAATTGCCAACAAGCCAGTCTGGAAAAGACATTTTCTAAGTTGAGGTTCCCTCTTCCCAAATGATTCTAGTTTGTGTCAAGTTGGCATAAAACTAGCCAGCACAACTAATGAGCCCCAAGAGAATTTCTGTCTCTGTATTGCCTAACATTTTAAGTGGATTCTGGATATACAACTCAGATCCTTATGTTTGCATGCCAAACATTTTACTATCTACTCTATTTCCACAAACATAGGCTTACTAATCATGCAAACTAAAATATAATAAAGTACCAAATGAGTAGAGAAGATCATGCACAAAAATCTATGGCAAAAAAAAAAAAAACACAACAAAGATCTGTAGGTAAACTGAAGTGAAAGTGAGAGTATTGTGCTCGCACAACTGAAAAAAAGTAAGAAAAAACACTGGCTTCATGTTCAGGATTGTAGCATCCTTATGTGTCTCTCAGTTTGGCTTCATCTGTTTGATTTGCATTCTTTGCTGTTTGGTCAACTCTGGTATCTTTATAGGCCTCTGTTGCCATGACACCCAGACTAGATGAACGGAGAACCCCTCTCCTTGAAATAGTCTTTAAGTTTAATTTCCCTTATTTCCTGGTTCCTCGTTATATTCGTATTCTATAGTGATTACTGGCTAGAGGGATTGACTCTTGCTGAAGGCTTTTCCCAGATCAATGTTCATTTCTGAATCTTGGAGAGAGATTTTATGTCCCTAGGAGAATATTAATGAGCATGTGCTTTGAGGTGTTTAATGTGTATTTAATTCATTTGGAAACGCTGTTAAAAGAACAGATCTAGACACAGAGGATGTGAGGCAGAACCTGAGATTCTACATTTCTAACAAGACCAGAGTGACACAGACTACCAGGATGAGCAAGAGTTTCTGCAGGCAGTGAGAGAATGTGGGAAGCATCCCCAGGGCATAACTGGAGGGTACCTTTTGCCAATGCTGAGAATTGAACCCAAGTCAAGCAACATGATTGGTGACTATTCTACTACTGAGCTACATCCTCAGAGATTGTTGATATACAAAGTTGGACTATATGGGAAGTAGCAGAAATAAGAAATGTTTGGAATAAGAATGGAATATAACAATGCTGTGCTTTTGTTGTGTAATATGCACAGGCTCATCTGTTTGATCATGTGACCCCAGCTTGTGGTTCTATGTTGAAGTAGATTCTTTAGGAGGTAGAGACATATAAGAAGATGTATGTATGCCTCTGGCTGAGGGTGGGTACCACTTCATATCTGCACTGCACTTCCTGACTTCAGTTACAATGTGACCAGCTATCACATGCTCTGGCCACCCAACCTTTCATACCATGATGTATTGTAGTCTCTCTTAAACCACAATCCAAAATAAACCCTTTTCTCCTTCACTTGCTATTGTGGGTATTTTATCATAACAGTGAGGGGAGGCTAATACAAATAGCTTTGGTATATTAAAGGAGAACCACAAGCTTCTTGCCATTCAAAAGTACAGACAGCACAGTAGGAAACCCAGGCCCGACACTCTCTACCAGGGAAGTAACCCAGCTATTCCATGCTGATGTTTCTTCCACTATAAAACTTAAATAGTGTAGCTCTAATGACCTCATCATATTAAATGAGTTTTGACTTCTAAAATACATAGAATATCACTGTGCATGGGAAATGTGCTCTACAATTTTCTAAAATGAAAGTTAATAAGTTACACAAAAAGTAAGAATTGAAAATAGTGTTTATAAAGCTAATACCAAAGGCTAGAAGTTGCATATCTCAGATTGTGTACTATATTAGAATTATTCAGAAGACTTATTAAATACAAAATAAGGAGAGTGATAGGTAAAATAACAATAAGGATATCTGAAAAATGTTCTAAGGATATATTATTAACTATCTTTAGAAATATATGCAGAGTTGACCAGCCACACTATTGGAAGCCCATGAACTGTAGACTACTGGCTATGAAGCCCCAATGGGACTGGACTAGGCCCTCTGGATATGGAAGATGGTTGTTTGGCTCCAACTGTTTGGGGAACACCCAAGCAGGGGGATCGGGATCCATCCCCGGTGTATGGGCAAGCTTTGGGGAATCCAGTATCTGTGATGTGGTGCCTTGCACAGCCTTAGTACAGTGGGAAGGGGCTTGGACCTGCCTAGGCTCAGTGTGACAGGCTCTGCTGACTCCCCATGGGAGACCTTGATTTGGGGGATGTGGGCATGTGGGGTAGCATGGGAGGGAGGGCTGGGAGTTGGGAGGAGGGAGGAGGTGGGATCTGTGGGTGGTATGTAGAGTGAGTAGAAAATTTCTTAATAAAGAAAAATGGAAAAAAAGAAATACATGTAATTCTGTAGATGTAACATATAATGAACTTTTCTCATTTGGGCTTACAATGCTCCCTTCAAGAAACAAGGAGTACATAACAAAAACTCCATGAGGACAAAAAAAGACATAGACTTCAGAAACAGGGCCCAGAGATCCCTGGACAGGAACTGGCCTCTATGCCACTTTCTTGAGGAATACCTTAAATGGTACCATAAGGTGCTATCCAAGCTTTCAAAGAAGGGAGACAACCAACAGTCCTACCGAGCTATGATGCCCATGAACCACATCAAGGAGCATGACATAGGGGCGTGCATATCTTGGAGATAACCAGGAGCTCTCTAATTGGATTTAAGACCTGATCAAAAAGAGGAACACCACGCTAAGTAATGAAACTTAGCTAATTACTCAGTGCCATTATACTCATGGATATTGGAGGAGAACTAACAACCACTACTTTACTAAAACAGCATAACCCCAAACAACAATCTAAACATTTGTCCTTATGTCTACAGTTAAAGGCAGTCTTCACCCCTCTAAAGGAAATTTATGTTTGCAACAGATGGAGCCCACTCCAAAACACTACAACCAATCAATGTGCAGATTTGTTGAGCTAGATCCCAATATATACATATACAAAAACTCTCTCACTAAGGCTTAGAGAACCTTGCACAAGAGGGGTAGAGGAAGAGGATTAGGGGATTTGCTATGACTTGTTGTCTCCTAGTAATGTTAGAAGCTACATCCACAAAGTGACACCAACATGACTGCCTAATCATGAGCTGAACAAAAAAAAAAAAAAAACAAACAAAAAACAACAGACAGGCAAATATGGATGGGGGAAAAACTTTAGCAGTCTCAGTCATGCACAAAGAAATACAAGCAAGTAAGGAATGCTGAGAACAGAAGAAATAGTCTTCCCTACTGAAGAGCATACCAATGTTTATCAAATACTAATGGTCAGCCTTGAAAATATGTATACAGGTAACCTTATACAGACTGAAATGGTTTTATTTAGGAATATCCATATATACTATTACATTATATTAATTATATTATATTATTATATTATATAGTCCTAATGTATACTATTATACTACTATTATTCCTAATATATTTATTAGTATATATCTCATATATATGTATGTGTTTTTTGTGTATAACAATAATTAAAGAAAAAAATAGGCCATGAATTTAAAAGATATGAAAAAGGGTTATATAGAGTGGTTTGAAGGGGAGAAAGAAAAGGAAGAAATATAATTATGTTATAATCTAAAAAAAAAACAAGAAAAAATGAATTTATTGGCCTCATCCATTGTTTTTGATTGAACTTGTTTCAGGATGTACCATACAAGTTGTATCTCTAGTAAGTTTTCAAATGATGGTCAGCATTTACCATCTAAAGACTCCGTTTTGTGGCTATTGTAGTACAAATCTTAAAAAAAAATCTTATTAATAAAAACAAGCCCAGAAGCCAGATATTAGGATGAACACTGGAAGATCAGAGAAACAGAACAAACCTCAGCCAACCTCACTTCGCCAATTCCTCAGCTGATCTTGTTTCTTCAAACTGAAAGCTTCTGCATCCTCACCCAAATGGATCTCAGCTGAACTGCTGCTCAAAAGCCTAAAAGCTGAACCAGACTCTAGTTCCTGGTCCTCATGCTTTATATACCTTTCTGCTTCCTGCCATCACTTCCTTGGATTAAAGGTGTGTGTGACCATTCCTGGCTGTTTCCAGTGTGGCTTTGAACTCACAGAGATCCAAATGGATCTCTGCCTCCAGAATGCTAGGATTAGAGGCATGTACTACCACTGCCTAACCTCTATGTCTGTCTAGTGGCTGTTCTGTTCTCTGACCTCAGATAAGTTTATTAGGGTGCACAATATATTTAGGGACACAATATCACCACAGACCATCTGGGATTTTGGTCTCAAATATGAGTGCTAAGATGAGTGTGGGGCTGGAAGAATTATCAGGTACATAAAGAGAAAAAGATTTAAATTCAACATGATGATACAAAGCCTGAATAGCTAAAGAAAAGGTAGCTATGTGATCATTTTTAATTCTTTATTTCTATGGTGGGTCAACTACCAAGTACACTGGTAACAGTGGAGAACCTGATAAGGATGAAATATTACCTCATCGGTGTGAATAGCGATTTAATTCTTTTCAGGTTTTAAATTCAAGAAACAGACTCTTTCCAGGCTCAGAAGCTTTCTCAATAGGTCGAGTTTGCTATGAAAACATTGGGTCAGAAATAACTGTCCTACACCCATGCAAAAGCCAGAGGCTGCTTTGTAAGCATACACAAGATGCATGCCTACAAGAACTGTAATTTCTCTTGAGATTTTGATGCAGTGTTATTTACCTTTATTCCTGCTTTGCCCAGTATTTGCATCCCTGACACTTCTTGAGTGGCCGAGAACCTAAGACTGAACAGGTCAGGGCCTAGGGGAGAACCAAATACTACTGTTCTGCTATATGAATGTAGCAATGGCATGAATCCTATTGACATTCTGCTATACTCATAGACCAGTGTCTTGCTCAGCCATCATCAGAGAAGCCTCTTCTTACAGTATACAGAAATAAATTCAAGATCCACAGATGGAAAATATGCAGAGAGTGAGAGAACTTGAAACACAGAGTCCTAAATGGGATGTCTTTATCTATTCCCTTCCCTTGTGGCTCAGAGAACCCTGCAGAAGAGGAAACAGAAAGACTGTAAAAGAGGGGATTGAGAACACAAAAGAAACAAGGCCTTCTAAACACAGCAGGACCTATGCACATATGAATTCATAGTCTAGGGCCATTTACACAGGGCCTGCACAGATCTCAGCCTCATGGGGTTCCAAAACAGAGAGTGAAAGTGGGCACAAGCTCACATACTAACCCAGAAGCTATCTCCAAGTAATAACCACTCACAAATTAGTTTTCTAATTAGGTTTCTCCAATGGAGTCTCACTAGGTATACAAACTACTCTTAAGGCCAGGCCCCATGCCCAGCAGTACATGGCCAACACAAAATGAACTCAATGGTATTTTGGGACTACTTTTTTCTCATAATGCTATGTTTGGGCATTATTTTCTTCTCTTTTTTACCCCAAGGGTCATTTGATTATATAAGTTGATTTCGATTTTGTTTTTAGGGAATTTCTTTTTTATGCCTATGTGTAAAAGAGAGAGAGAGAGAGCGCTTTCTCTCTGGCTCTTTGTTTTTCCTTTTATGTGTTTGTTTTGTTCTACTCAAGTTTGTTTGCTTTTACTTTGTCTTTTAATTTTTAGATGCCTCTGTTTTCTAATGAGAGACAGCAAGAAAGGATATGGATTTGGGTATGAGGGGAGGTGGGAAGGAACTTGAAGGAGTTGGAAGAGAGGCATACATAATCAGAATATATTGTATAAAATATATTTTCAGTGAAAATGGCTTTTGAAATATAGGTTAATATGAGGATGGAGTTCTCCCAAGCAGATGGGATGAAGCAAAATTGAATGTATCAAAACAGGAAAGTTTTTAGGGATTAATTTAGTAAGGAGTGGGTTATATGAACATAGTATAACAATATGTTAATGTGTGTCAGGAGCATGCATCAAGCAAGTTATTTGTGAATAGACCATGAATTGTCTTGCAAGGAAGATTAAGGAGATTGGCTTTAGCTTTATATGCATAGACTTTGGGACATAGATTTGAGATATGGGACACTGAGTGCTCTGTACAGCCCGAACAATGAATAGTTCTTTCCCTTAAACAATTCTTAATTAGTATGTTTAAATATTTACAATGATAAAGAAACAGGAACAAGCTCACAATAGCTCATCATGAATCCTAGGTAGCATTCAGGGCAATCCCAGACAAAAAGCAAATAAGAACTAAAGTCATAATTTAAAACCTTTTCAATCTACCTCAATTACCGAGGCCATTAAGATTTTTCTACTTGACCTTGGAGAAAATATTTCTGTGCAACAGAGATTCTTTCCAACAGTGCGCACAATGACCATGAATCATTTGCCTGAGTGCACATGCATTGATGTACTTTGGATTCTGAAGCTAACTTGGCTTTAGATTCACAGTGTTGCGCTGGTAAATGCATTTGCAGCCTTTTTTCCCATTACTTTATCAGTAAAATGGTGTTAATAAAAGTCATCATGGCTATGCCTTCCAGGGATATTGTGAAGATAAACTCATATCCACAGAGAAGCATGCAGCTAGTAGCATTTTCAATGGTAACTGTATTAATAACCATAACAGCAGTAAGGCAGAATTATCCTGCTGAGAATACTGTAATTTACTGGCATAGGGACTCACTGCAATGTTTGATATTATGGAGATCTGTGGGGAGTTGCAATGTTGGCACAGACTTTGGAGAAACCTTTTGTGTTTCTGTTTTTGTTGGTTTGTCTTTTTAACTTTCCCACAGAGATTAGAAATATTTATCTATATTTGGAGGGAGTGTTGATAGTTAATTTTACTCTAGTAACTTGGAATTTAATAATAAATTATGATAGCATTCTACTTCTCCCTGTATCACAATGTAATATAGTTTTAAAAAATCTAATGGACTAGAATTGTCTTCTTATTTCAGCTATTTGTCCTTTAAACTGCTGACAGACAATCACATGGTTTATCAATAGGATTAACACACTCAGCATGTCAATGGGTAACTTCAAACAAGGTGTGATTACTGATGGCCAAGATGTCTCCCTTTGGTTCTTCTTCTTGTACAGAAATAATCCAGCTACTGAGAGAGAGATTAAGAGGAAAAGTGTGCATGGGAGAGGTTGGAGGGAAATGGAAAGAGGAAAATTATGTAATGTAACTAGAAGTTTCTCTAGTCCTACAAGGCCTCTCTGTCAGGATGAAATCTCTCCCACCCATGTCCTGCAGTTGCATGGTCCCAAGTAAACACACAGAGGCTTATATTATTTACAAACTGTATGGTCTAAAAAATAAAATAATATGTAAAAAATATAATAAGCCATGTAAAGATGGAAATTATACAGAATCTGGATTACGTTTTCTTTGGGATTTTTAACTGGAGAGAGACATGTGATTACAAAGGCTGATGCATTAAACACACACACACACACACACACACACACACACACACACACACACACATATATATATATATATATATATATACATATATATATATATATCTTGACTTCAAAATTTATGTCTAAGGATATGTTGCTTTGGAAAAGAGGTTCTGACTTTTTTACACAGAAGATAATAAGCTGTGGATTCCTTCCAGGTAATATTATTGCATCAAGGAAGATCCCCTCTGAGGTCTCCAGATGATCCAACATCCAGAATAGCTTCAAGGCAACTGGCTCAGAGAACACAGCCTCACAGATGACTTCAGTCAGGACTTGACCATAATCCTAAAATTGTTTTGTGTCCCCATAAGACTACTGGCATTCCCAGTCAGCAGGAAGTAGCCTAGAAAACTATGCTCACAATCTAAAAAATTTTTATCGATGTTTGTCTTTGTTCAGGGGTTGGTTACAAATTGTTATTGGTCATAGTCAATCTCTTTGTAAAAGAAAAAAAGGGGAATATGATATAGATATGATAGGATGAAAGAGTAGACTATTCAATCTACTTTTAAAGAACAACAACTTGTTTGAAATGTTTTATATTGCTATGGGTTTTGGTTTATTTATACAAATTTAAAATTATTTTATTATACTGTAAATATATATATATATATATATTCTTGTCTAAGGTATTATGTTTATGAAACTCATTTAAAATTGTAATATAAAATTAAAAATACAGAATAATTAGTCATTTATGATAATCAGACTTATAGTGATACATGTACTTATAGTGTACATTAGGTACACATGGATATATTTCAATTAGGTAAGTAATCTTCAAACACTTCAAAAACCTATAGAATGTGGCATTTAAATGTTTTAAAAACTTAGACTTGTCTGGACAATGAGAAATGTCTTCTCCTGGCAGCACCAATTACTTCAAAGAGGATGATTGGCTCAAAAAAACTCCATATGGAGTTTGCTTTCTTTATGGCAAAAATAGCCATTTAGGCAAGAAACTGCTCTTGCCTGAACTGCTTGATAATAAGTTGTATAAACTGGACATACAGGACCCATAGGAGAATGACCACTGAATTTTGCCAAAACAAGACAAAATGGTCCTTCAGGTTCTTGCTTTGCAGAGGAGACTGCCAGACATTTTACAAGACATAGGGAAGAGCAACTGGGAGATGCCAGACCTATAGGCCGAAGATGAATAGCCCAACGTTGAAGAGGAATTTTGGGTGTCTGTCCAGGTATCCAGCTGTCTCTGTCATTTCTAAAATTATGGAAGATGCTTGCAATGCACTTCCTGTTTACTTAGGTAATATTATATCCTTCTTGGGTCTTTCATGGAGTTGAAGACTAGATAGCCATAGTTACCGTTTTCCTTAGTCATGATAGCAGATAAATTAGATATAGAACTTGAGACTAAAAAAATAGAATAGATAAAATATTTTTTTAATCTTGCCAAATACAAATAGACTAGATATTATAACTGTAATTCTTGTTTGATAACTGTTTTGTTATATATAATTTTACTATGTTAAAGTTAAAACCTTCCTTTTTGATTAGATAGAAAAGGAGAAGTGCTATGGGATGTATTTCTGCACATTGTGAATATGTGTTGCTCTGATTGGTTGATAAACAAAGCTGCATTGGCCAATGGCAGAGCAGGATGGAGTCAGGTAGGAAAATCAAAGAGAGATAGTGAAAGGAGAAAGGAGAGTAAGGGGAGATGCCAGCCCGCTGCCATCCAAGGAGCAACATGTAATGGGATGCAGGTAAAGCCATGGAACATGTGGCTTTACATAAATCAGTAGAAATGGGTTAATTTAAGATGAAAAAGCTAGCTAGCAAGAAGCCTGCCATAGGCCATACAGTTGGTAATTAAAATGAGCCTTGGAGTGATTATTTTATAAGCTTCTGTGGGACTGCAGGGCTGGGTGGGACCAAGAAACTTCCAGTTACAAAGTAATTATATTTTAACTTCAAGAAATAAAAATAAAAACATTTTCATTACACTTTATTAGTTTTCTTATTTATATGTGTGTGTTGCTGGGAAGTTTATGAAGGTCAGGAGTGCCACATCACACACATGGTCATGACAGTTCAGGTTGTGGGAGTTGCCTCTTTCCTCCCACCATGTGGGTCCTGAGATAGAACTCAAATCATCAGACTTGGTGGCAAACACATTTGTCCACCAAGCCAACTTTCTGTCCAACCAGATATGTTCCTTAGTGATGAAGGCAGTGTCTGTAAAAGGCTAACACACTAGCAAGATATTCTTAACTAATTATATGTGATTTTTGAGTAGGACAAACATGGTTATAGGAATTTAATACACATGACTGTAATGTGTAATGATCAGACACTAACTGACATAGTGGGACACAGTGGAGCCTGCTGGCCTCAGCCAGGGGAGATTCCAATCTACTTCCATGCATCTGTCTCTAGAACATTGTGTAGTTTCTGAAGAGCCCAGGAACCCACAGCAATATGGCTTTGCTCTTCTTTGACATCATAGTCCTTCATTCCATTTTTAAACGGGGAAAAATAAATTTTGTGAAAAAAAAAATTAGTCCAGATCATGAAGCAATGATCTAGTTTACTGAGAAGAACCCAAACACTAATATTGGTTACCTGTTGCATTACTGTGACAGAACAGATAAAAACTCCTTAGGGAAGGATTTCTTTTACCTTGTAGATCGAGGGTAGTCAACCATAGTGTGTAGGCAGGGATGGGGGGTGGCTGCTCATATCTGAAATCAGAAAGCAAAGACAGATGAATTCTGATGCTCAGATTTCTCTTTTAGCTTTGCCTACACTTGATGGTGGCTCTTCCCTCCTGTGTTATACTTCTCACAGATACACTCAGAGATTTCTCTCCTAGAATGAGTCCCAGTCACATTGAGTTCACAGTTAAAATTAATCATCACACTTCTTCACCTCTATAGTAAGAGCGACTGGAATATGCATCTTGCTGTGTATAAAAAGTGAAAGAAATCCAAAAAACATCGACCATAGGCCCCTAGAACATTGATATCAGTTTCTTCTGATGATGCAGAAGAAAGTCATAGTTCAAAAGAAGTGCCTGCATATTTCATAATAGTTAAGATATGGAACCAGATAAATGCTTATCAACAGATAAACAGACAAAGAGAATGTGATATGTAAACACAAGGAGCTGTATTTAGGCATAAATAATGAAACTGTAGTATTTTCAGAAAAGTGAGTAGAAATGGAGATCAAGCTAAGCAAAATTAAGCTATGATTAGAAGGAAAAATAACAGTGTTTCTCTCATATGGAGAACCTAGATTTAAATGTACACACACACACACACACACACACACACACACACACCTGAATGTAGAAGTATGAACTAGTTCTGGAAAGGATGGGGTCCAGAAATAGGGATAGAAAGGGATGAGGGCAGGAAGATGAAAGCTGAATAAGAAAATCTATACAGTATATATGATGAAAATTTCACCATTATAAACCCTTGACTTTGTATGCTAAGAATTTTAATTAAATGTCATTATAGTTAAAGTATCTTATCTTTTAAAAATCTTCTCCATTGGGCAATAATCAGAATCACATTAAATAAATCTTATAAAACTTATGACTGTGTACGAACCCTACTATCCAGTAGGATTTAAGAACTCATTAATCCCTGCCATCATTATAGACACTAGAAATGATTAGTAGTGGTATCAAAAGTGAGTTACAAGCACTTACATTTCTCTCACATCATTCAAGCCAAATATGATGGAGAAAAATTTAAGGACTTAACATATTAAATAATGAGGTATTTTCTGTCTGTTCTGTCCTTATGTCTAAGTTCCGGAAAGTAGAAATCACCGGAAATTGGCACTGCACGATGCAACTGCAGTTACACTATACTTCAGATATTCAATTTCCTCTCCAAATGTTATGAAAAACTGTCAGTAAGGCTCTTTAAAAATAATAAGCTTCAGAATGTCCTGGCATCTTTGGAATTTGAGTTTTGTATGCTCTTCAGCTAGCCTGTCTACATCAATTGAATTAGTTAAATTAAGCTACAGGTCTGAGGTTGAGTTCTAAAGAGACTTGTGATCCTGTTGGTATAAGATAAATCATAATGATTAGCAGATAATGCCTCTTAGTGTGCCTGGCTTCAGGGGCCCAGAAAATGAAAAAAAATAGGAGAGAAAAATGTGACCATGTTGATAGGTAAAGAGGAGTGATCTGGTGCCCAGGATGTATGTGTGGAAGTTAACACCAGCTTCTCTATTGAGAAAGGTTATCTTGCTCCAGTTTCATCAATGATCTTATGCTTTTTGAAATGAGACTAAGACTGAAGTGCTTTTCTACTAGTTGCCTATTTTACTTCAATGTTCTAAGAGTCCAAATTTTCTAAACAGATAGTAATTAAGTAAGTGACTGTTTGGGAAAGCAGATTCTCACAGAAATTTAACAATGCATATATCATCTTTAACCCTGGATCTGTCCATCATCAAAATCCATGGACCAAAGCTTTCTGCATTTCAGAATGATTATCATCCAGTTGAAAATACCAGAAGATAAAGAATATGGTGTGGAGAAACCCAGCTTTGAGACCAACTAAGATGGAACTTTGGCTATTCTATAGCATTTTAGACAATGTGAATAATGTAAATTCTACATTCTGGAAATGCTTCAAGAAAAAGAATTTGAAGTGCAATCTGATATTTACCAGCTTCATATTTCTTTGTAACTTTTGACCACTATTTACAGATAGGAGGGAAGAAAGTCACATATTAATTATAACTTTGTGAAGCTGAAGCGTGGAACTAATATAATAAATTCCCTTGTTCAGTTAATTTCTATGTACACACCTGAACAAATACATGCTTTATCTCCACAGTTTTAATATAATGGCTTGTAGACTTTCTTATTATTTAACATGAAACATAATAGTAAAAAGAAATTAGATTTTTCTTCAAAGATATTAATGCTGATAGAATTGAATATTCCATATCTTAACGGTTGAATACAAGCTAAAAATAAAATTCCCATATAAAAGTCAGCAGCCAGAGTTCTGAAAGTAGAATTAATACTTTTTCCACGTACTAAAGAAGCAAGGAGAATGTGTAAAATACATTTTCAAGTAATTATTGTTTGGAAGCTTATAGGTTTTTAAACTGTGTCTTAAACCAGATTTGGAAAGGTCTACTTAGCAAAAAGCCAATGGCACAAGAAGAAAAGTTTACAGTGAAAGTTAAGCCCCTGGCATTATTAAATTAAACTTCATAAAGTGCATCAACTGATTTCTTGGCCTTTAGTTCTGAATTATTTACATTATACTCATCAGAAACTACTGAAAAGCATCAGGAAAAGCTATGCTGGGCAGTTGTGTGACTCTGTGGACATCATTGGAATAAAGAATTTTTAAACTAGGCATATGATTCAATCTCTTTGCTGTAGATGATGGAACTGCATCGTAAAGACTTCCTTTTTGTTTTTTATAAATGTTCACAAGGACAGAGCACTAATGATATCACAGATGGCCTCTACATGCTTGTACAGACAGAGGAAGGCAATAGATTCCAAAGCCTGACTTAAAGGGAGTGTTAAATGCCCAATCACATACAAAATCAGAATCAAAT
This sequence comes from Peromyscus maniculatus bairdii, assembly GCF_049852395.1. NCBI lineage: Eukaryota > Metazoa > Chordata > Mammalia > Rodentia > Cricetidae > Peromyscus > Peromyscus maniculatus. Next base: position 89,086,682 of record NC_134856.1, on the reverse strand, counting down.
TCTTATCTCACAATTTTACACATATAGAGTAATACTACATTGAACAACAGCAACTACAAAAAAGCAAGTAATTAGACAAATGTTTCACCAAACTTCTAGATAACCTGTGGACCAGTTAACATAAAACTAATGGTCACATCTTTTTCATAATTAAACAGAAATACAACTGGAAGGGAAAGGGGGCAGTGTATATGGAGTGAATATAAACTGAGTTTCCAGTAGATGACATCTTAATTTACTTCTTATATGTTGAGTTATTCAGTCATATGTATCTGTTCCAGTTTTCATTCACACTTTTAATATATTCAGTTACCAACAATAATGTACAGGTGGCAACAAATAAACATTTCATGTTAGATGAGACACATTAGGTAAATCTTTGATTTACATTTTATCTACACAACATAAATTGTTGGGATACTGTTCAATAGATATAATGAAGAAGTGTAAACTACCCAGCTGCCTTAAAATTTGTAACTACTTATAGACATAAAGCTATATAATTTTTCTACTCCTGGTAACCTATGAGAGTCTTCCACAGAAGAACTAGCAGCAGTTATTTACCAACTTGAAGAACAGTACAGGATGGAAGATGAACAAGACAGGGAACCCAATTTTAAGAAGTATAAAATGAATGAAAATTTGAATTTCAGATACATTATATCTGCCATAGAAAAACAACTTGACAAAGATTTTTGTCAAAATATAATGAATATTTAATTTGAAATTTACTTGTGAATGAGGTTTTGGTTTATTCTTTGTATCAGGTTGACCATTTTCCCTTTTAGATTTTAATTTTACTTCTCATCTGTTACATATTTAGCCCTTTTCATCCACCTTTTCTATGGTTGTGTACAAAAGAAAGAAACCAAAAAAGGAAATAAAAAAGACAATCTAGAGGAAGGTTTTAAAAATATATCTTGGGGTTTATACCTATGCAATGTTCTACATTTCATGACATAATACAACAGAATAGGTCTTGAGTCACTTCTTAAATCTTTAAAAAGTTAGACTTTCATTCATAATGTGGGAAGACTAACGATTATTTCAATTCATAATACAAAAAAATTTTGAGCATGCTTAATATGTAAAATACACATAACAGAGAAGAAAGGACTCTGATTACATGCTTGGCTTCAGAAACTTAATTGAGTTGCTTGAGGATAGTTAAGGTGATCAAAACATTTTTTTGTGTGGCTTTAGCAACCCAATATAACTGAAGCATAGCATAGCCCTTTAAATCACAAATTGACTGATTCTTTTATCTAATGGGAAGATAATGGTGTGAGTTCCAACTATAAATTAAAATATAAAATTGTGAGTTTCTATGTAGAATTTCCTAGAATACTGATCTATATAGTAACTAAACACAACTAAAATTAAATCACAATACTGAAATTAGAATGTTCAAATGGATCTCAACCTGTTTTGATGGGTAAAAACTGTGATCAATAATCACATCAAATAAAAAATCAATTGAAAGTAATTGTCATTCTAAATAAGAAAGTTAAAATTCTGACATTTCCAGAGAAAATATCAATTCTATAGATTAGAAAATAGACCATGAGAGGCATTAATCTACAAACAAAAATATTATCTATACTTGAAATAAGAAATTGTACTCTGGGCAAATGAGTGAGGCTCTGTTTGTTCGTTTTGTCCTATTCCAATGTGATAGCTTTTCTCATCTTATTACATTTTACATTGTTATATTTTATTATCTTTTAGAAACCTGTTTGTTTTCTAATGAGAGACAGAAAATGAGTGAACCCAGATGGCAGGGGAGGGGGAAAGAAACAGGGAGGACTAGAGGAAGGGAAAATCATCATCAGGATGTATTATGTGACAAAAAACTATTTTCAATAAAAGAGAAAAAAAACTAAAAATGAAAAATGCACTCTGAAATGACATCATACCATTGTGGCATTGTGAGCTACAACATCAGTGGATTTTGACATCTTTGTAAAACAAATAACTCTCCTATCAGATCCAATCAACTTCAAACTTTGGAGATAAGAAAAAAGCAACACTGGAGGGCAAAGACAAGTAGAAAGATTCTGGTGGTTGTTCACATTTTCTAAAAAGAATGGAAACCAGGCATTGTAAATGTAGTCCTGCATTTTGACTGGGGCAGTGTACATGTGCATAGTGATAGTCTAATGACATGGGAAATATCCACAAGAATTCTCACTAACGAAACTTGAAGAGTGGAGCAGGGGAACACCAAATGCTAAAAAGAGTACTGTGAATTCCCATGAGAGAGCCAGGAAAGGAGACCCTCTCACTCCCCTAACCACCCACCCCAACACCCATCCTCACCCCCACAAACTCTAAGTCTAGTTGGCTTCTGAGCCTTCATTTTAAAGATCAGATAAAACTATCCCAGCTGAAGACCTGGTCTGAACTAAGGCAGCAGAAACATTTATGGTATTTATTTTTAAAATAAGTTAAAATATCATCTCAATGAATAGAAATAACAAACACTGAGAAAAAAGAAAGACCTATTAATATACACTTTGGTGTCAAAGCACTTGACTGTCATGTCTAACATCTTGGGTTGAAACTTGGTATCACACATATATACAAATAAAAATAAATAGAATCCAATGGGAATTCTAGGATTCAAAGAAATATTGACTACCTGAACTCAAATATTTAAACATGATAGAATAGCTAAAATTGAAAAGCTAGTTAGTGCCAAGTGCCAATTAGGAAATGGGGCTGATATGAGGCTGATATAACATACTCTACTAGGATGAAGAGTGTTTTGAATGGTTTGCAGGTTTAGCATATACTGAGCCAAACAACCTAACGTTAAAAACTTAACATTCCTAAGAGTTTCCCAAAGAAAAATGAAAATTATCCACAAAGAATGGTAGGCAGTGACTTTTCAATAATTTTATACTTAATAAAGGATTAATACCTAATAGGTTTCAACCAAAGCCTAAAACATCATGGATACCCACTAATACAGGAATGAATTGTAGCCTGGGATTGATCTTAGCACCATCAATATAAATTAAAACTCTAAAACCAAAAAAAAAAACAAAAACAAAAAAAAAACTCTTGTATGTTTACAGAGTTTTAGGGATAACAGATTTTGGACTTGGGATGAGGGAGTGAGATGAAGGCACAGGGAGACAGGATGATTTGAGGATGAAATATATATTGAAGATCTTCTAGGATATTTTATTTTAAAGGTATACATATTTTAGTGTGTGTGTGTGTGTGTGTGTGTGTGTGTGTGTGTGTGTGTGCGCGCGCGCGCGTGCGCACGCGCATGTGTGTGTTGTATACATGTCGGTGAATACCTAACAGGTATTTAAGTTTAGAGTTTACATAGAAGTCTCTCTTTTTTTAAACAGGAATTGAATATTTATATTAAAGGAAAGTTTGATAGTTCAATAGCCCTGAAAAATACATACACAAGTAATATTATACATACTGAACAGTGTTAACATACATATTTAGGACTATGCATATATTGCAGAATTCCAGAAGGATATAAATACTTAGCTATGTACAAATGTCTGTGGGTGTTTAGACATTGCAACACATGTAACCAATATGTAAAATACTTATATATTTACAAATATATAATATATGAAAAAGAAAGAAGCCATGAATTTGAAAGAGTAAAGAGGGGTATGTGGGAGGATTTTGATGGTGGAGAGGGAAGGAGGAAATTGTGTAATAATAGTATAATCTCAAAATTAAATAATTAATGTTTTAAAATGAAATTTTAAGTTTTGACTAAGCCATTTTGTCTACACTCATGTGACTATATATATTCCTTTAAAGTCTTAAGACTTGATCACACCAAGGACTATACTTTTTAGACTCTTCCTTGGTGGGTATAGAAAGACAGTGGGACAGGATGATAACTGTAATCCCCTTACATCCTAGTAAAAGCAATAATAGAAACATAAATATCTCAATTGTGAAGCACTTAGTGCTAAGTGCAACAAAAGCGTTAAAATCAGACTAGACTTGTTCACTATGTGCCTTTCACATCACACTTTAAATGCAGCCTAAACACAAGAGATGGAGACCTTTTTAGCTGAAAGTGTCCCCTGGGAACTTTTTTATTGATATGAACCATAATTATTTAAATGGGAATGCTTTCTTAATATATTTAGAGTTTTGAGAAAACTCCCTTAAGACACACACACACACCACAAAAAATGTTTGACATATATAATTGTAGGAATTCCAGAAGAACATAAATACTTAGCTATGTACAAATGCCTATGGGTGTTTTGACATTAAAACATGTAACCAATAAGTAAAATTCTGCATAAATTCTGAGTCACAAACAAAACAGCAACTGGTGGGGGTAATGAGTTCACATATTTGCAAGTTCAACAGTGCAAAATTCAGTCTAAAGGAAAGACAAACCTATGCTTCATGTTTTCTTCTGTCTTTGTGAACATTTCTAGCAACATTGATTTGTTTGAATATCTAATTTTTAAATTAACACTTTTCAATCAATTGAATGTGTACAGTAACCCCTAACAACTTGTATCTCAAGACCTCTTGTTCTTTAGCCTTATAAATATTTATCATTCTTTGAACTTTATGCTGAGGTGTCTTTTTCCTTGCTCATAATTTTAACATTTTCTTACTTGATATGACTTTGTTACTTAATATTACTACTACTTCTTGTGACTAAATGATTGATGATGTTAAAATAATATTGTTTCCCTAAACATCTGTTTTCCCTTCAACACTTAGTTCATATACACAAATTTTAAATTCTTTCTCTTATTCTGCTTTAACACTCTCAAGGGAGCCCCGGTTCCTGAGTTAAAACTACAAGCTGAACCAGCCTTAGGCAGTTTGACATCCAAGGATAATTCCCCTGGACCCAAGGATTCTTCTGACTCATTTTTCACTTGAAAATATGCTCAGAGAACTGCAGGTGTCACCCCGGGTCTTGACAAAACTAAAAGAATGTGTCCTTTGGAAGCATGTCATGAAATATCACAAGTCTAATAAACTCCTAAAATTCTGACTTTATGGAGAAAGCTCAAAAAATAAATAAATAAAAATTTCCTATATCTAAAAGCCAGTGTTTAGAAAGACAGAGACCCAGAGCTATCCCACAGTTGATGCAAGCCTCTAAAGAAAGCTGTTACCCCAGGGAGATATTTTCTTTCAGCCTGTTCCTCTTGTCATCTTCTCCTGGTTCTGGTCCTGAATGACACGTTTTGGACAAGGAGTCACAGAGATCACACTACTGTAGACATCCAGAGGGGTTTGGAGTAGACCTCCCACTTCAGGATATTATTTCCTTTTAATGTATAATGTATTCCCTTTTTTCATAACATACATGGAAGAAAGGAGTGTAAATGGTCTGCTTTCACATTCTCTGCATAGCTACACACTATAAATGGACAAAGAGCCTACATTCATTTAAGTGAGCAACCATTAAGTCTGTATAGCACCTAGGGTTTCTAGTTAGTCCTTCTGTACCTCAGAGTATTAACAAAGACTCCATCATGTGTCTTATATAAAACTTTTTAAACACACTGAGAGCAAATACAATACATTTGTATATCGAAGATGCACTTGGCCATCAGAATCTCACATATTTGGGAACTTTTAGCTCTCAGTGAATGTAAAGTAAGTGCAAATGTGTTTTTGTTTTTGAAACCAGAGTGCAATGTTCTATAGTGACTTTAACTTATTTTGTTATATTTATTTTAGTTGAATTTCAAAGTATGTGCTATTCTAAATTTTGGATTGTAACAGACCCTAAAAAATGAATTATTAGAATATGTGAGTATCAAAATACATGTAATAATTACTTCTATTACTTTCCAAAGGATTTATTGTGATCCTACTTGCCAAAGGGAAAATTCTCTTCTAAGCCCATCATTCTTTTCTAAATTTGGTTGTCCAAAACCACTAAATTTACTGCAATTAATAAAAGTCCATGGCAAGGCATGAGAGTATTCCTGCTTCAAGCTGCAAGAATTCACCCCTACAGACTTAGAATGACACTAAATTAATAAGAGGGATGAAAGGACAAATTAATTAGTATTTGACATGGAGACTTAGATGTTGATTTATTAGTCAGGATCAACATTGGCTGGTTTACTTTATAAACCTCAAATCAAATCCTTTTAGGTTAGTTCTCGCCTCCACCATCAATTGCCTGTCTACTAACTGGTGATAATTTGTCAAAACCAAGCACAAGGAGTTCTTAGTGAGTGAATGATACATGTGTAAGTGTGGATATTTCCTCTTATTACAATGACCATGTTGGACACCAATTGTAGATGGATTTCTAAATAGTCTTATTAATAGAAAACATGGAGTCAGATATTGGGGTTAAAGCCTGAGAGAGATCAGAGGAATGGGAACAGGCACAGAACCTCACCTCACCAACTCTGCAGCTTCTAAAGACAAGACTTCCTGTCTACCCACACCTATATGCCTTCCTGTTCTGCCATGTGATTTTCTGTCTCTATCCAGCTACATCACTTCCTCTTCCTGCCAAGTTCTGTCACATCCTGTCTGTCTGTATAGACCTCCAAACCTCCATGGTTAACTAATGTTGGAATTTAAGGCATGTTCTACCACGCCTTGCTCTCTTCCCAGAGTGGCCTTGAACTCACAGATATCCAGATAGATCCCTGCCTGCCAAGTGAAAGGATTAAAGGCATGTGATACTATGGTCTGACTTGTATATAGTTGCTGGCTTTTTTGTCTGATCTCTAGGCAAATTTTATTGGGGTGACACAATACATCACCACAAACCAGGGAATGTTGTTTCAGCATAGAAGAATAAATGAGGGTATAACTACAAATAACTAAAGAAGAAACATGTAAGAGTATAGATTATTTATTTCCAGGTAAGAAAATAATCAATACCATTAAGTTTTAAAAATAATTAGGACTACTTTTTGGGTTGTTTGTTTGTTTGTTTGTTTGTTACTGGTCAAAACCTAAAATGCCTGTGAATGTTTTGCTGTGTAGAGAGAGTATGATTACATTTCTAGCCTAATAAATTTCATTAAAGATGATTTGAATGAAGAATGGACACAGGTTCTACCCCTAACCAAGTAGCTATTTGCAAGTGATATCCTCAGGTAAAGGAAAAATTATTTTCTATATTGGAGTCTCACTGGGTGTATTGAAAATACCTTAAGATGGGTCCCATGCCACAGAGTAGCTGACCAACACAAAAGGAATTCAATGGTATTTTGTGGACATTCCCCCCCCCCATTTTCCTTTGTTTGGGCTTGTTTTTAGGGGGTGTGGTCTTTTTGGTTTTTTGCTTCTATATTTGGTTTCAATTTCTGTTTCTGTGGGAGGTTTTGTGTGTGTGCATGTATGTCTTACATTTTTGTTTTTGTTTTTGTTTTAAAGAGAGAGAAAATAAAGTTGGGTGGGTAGCAAGGAGGGGGGGATGTCGGAAGAAATGGGGGATGCAAAACATGAAAAAATTTTAATAAATATCATACTTTCTGCCAGGTGGTGGTGCGCACTCATTTAATCCCAGCACTCGGGAGGCAGAGGCAGGTTGATCTCTGTGAGTTTGAGGCCAGCCTGGGCTACAGAGTGAGTTCCAGGACAGGCTCCAAAGCTACACAGAGAAACCCTGTCGCGAAAAACAAAACAAAACAAAACAAACAAACAAACAAACAAACAAACAAAAAAACCCTCCAAAAACAAACAAAAAAAAACCGTATTTTCCTATAGAAAAAAAAGATGACTCAAATAAATTTTTTTCTGTATAATACTCTAGTGCACTGAGTGTGAGTATCTTAATGTCTTTTCTTTTGCTTTTTTTTTTCCATCACAGGCAATTTATTTTGTTCTATTCATTCACAGTTAATACAGAAAATACTTGGAAACATTTCCATATAATGTTTGACACAGAAATCATCAAATAGAAGTATACAATGTTGACAGGAGACAGCACATTTATAATTTAAAACTCCAAATGTATTTATAAATTAGAAATGGAAAGATCTACAAATGAAATTATGAAGGTTCACCAAAGTCATTTAATCTGTCAGTTTCTCATTCATTTTATTTCTTAATAATATTCTATTGTATGAATAAGCCACATTTTATTTCTCTCCAGTATTTGATAGCTATTTGAGTTGTTTTAACTTTTTTACTATTAGCAACACACTGCTGTAAACCTTCATGTACATGTTTCATAGGTACACATTTTCAATAGTTTGAGGATATATTCCTAAGGGTAGAATTGTTGAGTAACAGAGTAACAATGTTTTGCATTTTGACTAACCACCAAACTGTTTTGCCAAAGTGGCACACCATTTTACAATCTCACCAAATCCTTGTTTTTAAGGCTCTGATTTTTGTACAAAAGCATTCAATCATTCTGTCAGACCAAACCAGGAAAAGTAAGCTATAGTTCAGAGCTGTTCTATTCCATTTACTATGCAAAGCCATTCTTGGTGTTTGCAACTCTCAGCCCTTTTGAGTATTCTTGCAGTGTTCACCTTTTCCTCCACCACTTTTTTTTCTTCTTTTTTTCTGGTTTATTTCTATCTATTACAAATGTATAAAAAATCCTCCATCAACGCTGCTGATAGCAGCAGAACCTTGAGAAATATACCTTTGGTTTGCCTCAGAAAAGGAACACATATTGCAATGTAAAGTTTATAAAATTGGCTCAAAGCATTGTGATAATGTTACAATACCAGTTTTAAGAGTTCAGTGACTAATGGGGAGCCGATGGGATACATGCAGAACTGTGAAAGTGATCTCACTTAGCCAGCTGTACACGTAGACTGTAAATCTACATTCAGATCATTTCTGAACTAAGACTATCATCTCAGTTTATCTGTTGAGGTCAACCAGGAAACCCTAGAATATACCTTGATTTTTGCAAAAAACAAAATAGGGGGAGGGGTTTCTTCAGCATTTCAGTCCACAAGTAACAGTATCCTAACAGGCAAAGTGTTCTCTCACTGTCAACATAGAATGAACTGCTGCTGGAGGTCAACTTGGGCTTTATTTTGCATTAGCACTTACATGCATAGTAGTCCAAGTTGTTGACCTCATGACTTTAAAAAGTAACTCTAAAAAAGTAAAATGGCCCTTCTTGGAAGACTAAAGACATCCAGCCACAGTTGTAAAAAGTCTCATCAAAACAATATACCCTTTTATGGATTATGCCTCAATTAAAAAAAAAAGTAGCCCCAAATAAGAAGCAGCTCTGAAAAAGAAAATATAACTTAAGATATTTGAAAAAGACAAGGTGAATACAGGTTCAAAAATAATTAAGATACATTTTCTTAAGGCTACCTAGAATTAGGTTTTAAAGAATTCTACCATTTCAAGTTTACCACTAGTTACTAGATACCTATTTACAAACAAGATGTTCACCTTTTTTGTTCCTTTATCAAGAGAAAAATCTACCTTCAGACTATGAGGGTGGTGATGGGGAGGGACTAGAAAACAAGATTCAAACAATCCCATGCAAATATCACATTTTTCAAATGGAAGAACTCCAAACTGCACTAGAAGTTCCAATCACTAAGACACTTTCCATTGAAATGATTTAAGTACAACTACATGGCACCAAGGTTTAGGCCTAATATAGGCCTGACAACCAAGTCCTTGTTTTCTGGAAGAAAGGCCTCAAAAGTCCCACTCAATTCCACATAACAATACTTCAAAGATCAATTAGGTTTTCCTTTCCTTAATATTTTTGTTTTTGTCTTCTAATCTTAAAGACTAGATTAAAACTTAGCTCATTTCCCAGAAGGCATTGCTTCCCTTTGCTCTATGAAAGAGTCCACCAAGACCTCTTCCTCAAAACCATCTAGCCCCCAGCCTCCAGCCTGTGCTTGTGATGCATCTTTCTCAACATCCTGAAAAGGTAAGTAGGTAAAATATGCTCATAAACATTAAAACTAGTTGTTAGAAAGACGTAACTAGCTTTATAATTTAAGTTTTAAAACATAAATACTTGCAGCTTAATCTGCACTGACAATGATTGTTGAAGCCTAGAATTCAACATTTACAAATTCTCATTCACACACACAAAACACACTATTATCACACAACTTGTGTCTTGAGAGAATCTTCTGCTTTTTAAATCTTTGGCCTCCCAGTCAATCCCAAGTTCAACCAACTTTTCCGAGTTCTGGTAGTTACCTGGACCACTGAGGCATTGCCACAAGACTTCTTCTCTTTTGAAACATCCTTTTTCTCTAGATATTAGGATAGCTACACCAGCTTGTTTCTTCTGTGGTGCATGTTGGTGTGGGATTATCTATTGCTTGATTTTTCATGGATGTGTTTAGCTTCTTTGGGTTGAATTTTCCCTTCTAGTGCTTTCTGTAGGGCTGGGTTTGTAGACAGGTATTGATTAAATCTGGTTTTATCCTGAAATATTTTGTTTACTCCACCTATGGTGATTAAGAGTTTTGCTGGGTATAATAGTCTAGGTTGGCATCCGTGGTCTCTTAGTGTCTGCATGAGATTTGTCCATGATCTTCTAGCTTTCATAGTCTCTATTGAGTAGTCTGGTGTTATTCTGATGGGTTTACCTTTATATATTACTTGGTCTTTTTCCTTTGAGGCTCTTAATATTTTTTCTTTGTTCTGTGTGTTTAGTGTTTTGATTATTATGTGGCGAGGATCCAGCCTATTCAGTGTTCTGTAAGCTTCTTGTATCTTCATAGGTATTTCTTTCTTTAGGTTAGGAAAGTTTTCTTCTATGATTTTGTTGAATACATTTTCTGTGCCTTTGAGTTGGTATTCTTCTCCTTCTTCTATCCCTATTATTCTTAGGTTTGGTCTTTTCATGGTGTCCCAAATTTCCTGGATGTTTTGTGTTACGACTTTTTTGTCTTTAGTGTTTTCTTTGACTGAAGAATCTATTTTCTCTATCGTGTCTTCAGTGTCAGAGATTCTCTGTTCCATCTCTTGCAATCGGTTGGTTATGCTTGTTTCTGTAGTTCCTGTTCGTTTTGTCAGGATTTCTATTTCCAGCATTCCCTCAGCATGTGTTTCCTTTATTGTCTCAAATTCATTTTTCAGATCTTGAAATGTTTCTTTCATCTGTTTAATTGCTTTTTCTTGGCTTGATTTGATTTCTTCCCATTTTTTGTTTGTTTTTTCTTCCATTTCTTTACGGGAAGTTTTTATTTCCTCTTTAAGAGAGTTTTTCATTTCCTCTTTAAGGAAAGTTTTTATTTGCTCTTTAAGGTAGTTTTTCATTTCCTCTTTAAGGAAAGTTTTTATTTCCTCATTGAGGGAATGTTTTATTTCTTCTTTAAGGGCCTCTATCATCTTCTTAAAGTCATTTTTAGGGTTGATCTCTTCTATTTCTTCTGTCATGGTATGTTTAGGTCTTGCAGGTATAGAATCACTAGGTTCTGATGTTGCCATATAGTTCTTTATGTTGTTGCCTCTATTTTTGCACTGGCATCTACTCATCTTTTCCTCTGTGCGGTGCAGGTGGTGTCTGTGTCTGAGAGTGCCTCTCGTTCTAATTTTTAGTCTTGGTTTAGTAGGGGTTCTTGGTTAAATTGGTGCTATTGGGCTGTTTCTTCAGGGACAGCTGATTTCAGTCGGTGAATTATATACTTATGATTCCGGTGATCTGGTTTAGTGGCTGGGTAGCGCCTTCTTCTGTGTTCCCAGGTCACGTTTTGTTCATTTGTCAACTCCTCAGCTGCTCTTGTTTCTTCAGACTTCAAACTGTAGGCATCTGAATCCTCTCCCAGATGGGTTTCAGCTGAGCAGGGTAGTCTCACCAACACCTCCAAGTTGTTGGGTTTCACAGGATCAGCAGTTGGGCCCTGGGTTGTCCCCAGACGGAGTGTCCAGACTCGCCCTGGTTCCGACCCACGGAGATAGCCTCTTCCCCAGGTGTTGGGGCTAGGGGCGTCCCCGTTCCAAGCTGCATCCGTCCCTCTCTGTCCCCGGGCCTGTCCACCCCTGTGGCCCACCGCCACAAGCCCACCTGCATCCACTTGTCTCAGCCGCTGGGCCTGTATGTCCTTGTCAGTAGCCGCTGGGTCTGTCTGCCTCTGCAGGTGGCCAATGGGCCTGTATGTCTCTGCCGGCTGCCACTGCGGGCCTACCTACCTCTGCTTGTCACTGCTGCCGGGCCCATCCACCTCTGTGAACTGCCACCGGGCCTGCATGTCTCTGCCGGTTGCCGCTGGGCCTGTATGTCCCTGTCGGCCGCTGCCACCGGGCCCTTCCACCTCCGCGAGTCGCCGACCTGTGTCTGCCTGTCAATGCTGTGTGGCCTGTCTACTTCTGTGGGCCGCCACCGGGCCCGAATGTCTCTGTCGGCCGCCGGCGCTGGGCCCGTCCACCTCCGTCTGCTTATCTCTACCGCAGGGCCTGTCCACCTCTGTGGGCTGCCGCTGGGCCTGTATGTCTCTGCCAGCTGCCGCCGGGCATAAATGTCCTTGTCGGCCGCTGCCGCCGGACCGTCTACCTCCGCAGGCCACTGCCACAGGCCTACCTGCGTCTGCTTGTCTCCATCTTGAATCTCTCCTCTTTTGCTTTTTTAAGGTTAATGTTTCACAGATGAAGAAGAAATACATGGTAGTGATTCAAAATGCCTTGAAATAAAGAAACTGTGTGTGAAATTATTTATTAACAACATTTGAAAATTTATTTATAGATACAGAAAAATGGGTTTGTTACAATACCTAATGATGTATGCAGACATTTATTTCCTCGTAGTTTGCACACATTTATTGGCTCGACAAAATTAGCAAATTTGAGAAAGAATATAAAGGACTATTCTATAGAGTACATAATAAAATGTGGGCCAAAATATTTAGAAATAAAAGGAAAATGTGAGATAATTTGAGCACAAAAATAATAACAATAAATTATGATCTATAAACTATGGCAATGCTCACGAGACTTTACTGACATGTTTTAATGGATGAGAAGGGAAGCATGCACATACACTGTAACTCCACAAAGAGAGAAGCAGTGATGAAGGTAGACAGTCATGATTCTCAAGCACAAAAATAAAATTAGTTTTAGGCAAGAATGGTTACAGTTGCTACAATGACTGGACAAAATCTTGATTAGCAAAAGACTTTCCACAACCTTTAAATCTCTCTTTACAAGAAGCATCAATACAATGTAAGACACAAAGCTTTATCTAAAATTAAAATCATCAATGATGAGAAATATTAACAGTTTACCTCATCATAACCTGGATTCAAAATGGAAAACATTATGATCCTCTCATCCAGGAGTGAACAACCTAAATTCAATCAGGAAGAGCCACCAGGCAAACTGAAACTAAGAGACAATCTAGAAAACAAATGGCCATTACCATTCAAATGTCAAGGTCCCAGAGAATAGAGAAATGTGGATACATATAAAGATGGATACACCGCTTTTGCCCCTGGCTGAAGACACTGGAGACACAGGAGGTCTAAATAGAAGAGGTCAAAGCTCATCTCTTAGAAGAGAATAAACAATACTCACACAGTTAGAGAATTTAGATTTTGTCTGCAGATTACTGGACAATAATTTGTTAACATTAACTTCCTGAGTTTTTATAAGAAAGTGAAATGAAGAGTATTTTTTTTCTAGTTTTTGTTGGCTGAAATAATTTAAGACTACCCTGAGGCCCACGGCCCTCCTCTCATGCTCTTGTCGCTCAGCTCTAGCAGTAGCTACTGTGGATCAGCTTCAGACTTTCCCTCATCCCAGGACTACTAGTTCCAAACATGTTTTCCTTTCTTTCTTTTCTTCTTTCTTTTCCTTTCTTTCTTTCTTTCTTTCTTTCTTTCTTTCTTTCTTTCTTTCTTTCTTTCTTTCTTTCTTTCTTTCTTTCTTTCTTCCTTCCTTCATTCCTTCTTTCCTTCCTCCCTCTCTTTCTCTTTTATTTACTTATTTTTCTTTTTTTTTTAATTAAGAAATTTTCTATTCACTCTACATACCACCCACAGATCCCACCTCCTCCCTCCTCCCACCCCCCGACCCTCTCTCCCAAGCTACCCCACATCCCCACATCTCCCAAATCAAGGTCTCCCATGGGGAGTCAGCAGAGCCCAGCACACTGAGCCTAGGCAAATTCACACTCCTCCACTGTTGGTGGGAATGAAAACTTGTACAGCCACTCTGGAAATCAGTATGGCGGTTTCTCAGAAAATTGGGAATAAGTCTTCCTCAAGACCCAGCTATACTACTCTTGGGTATATACCCAAGGAATGCTCAATCTTGCCTCAAGGACACATGCTCAACTATGTTCATATCAGCATTATTCGTAATAGCAAGAAACTGGAAAAAACCCAGATGACCCTCAACTGAAGAATGGATAAAGAAAATGTGGCACATATACACAATGGAGTACTACTTAGGAGTAAAAAATGATGATATCATGAAATTTGCAGGCAAATGGATGGGGCTAGAAAATATCACCCTGAGTGAGGGAACCCAGACTCAGAGGACAAACATAGTATGTACTCACTCATAAGTGGATACTAGATGTGAGGGAAGGGGTGGCCCAATTGCAACTCATGGCTCCAGAGAGGCTAGCTAACAGGGAAAGACCCTAGGAGGGACACATGGATGACTCGGCGAAGGAGAAGTGGATGAGATCTACATGAGCATACTGGGTGTATGGTGGGGGGGTGGAGGAAGGCGAGTTGTGGGGGATGAGAACATAGGGAAATGGGAGGGTCGAGCTGGAATAAGGACAGATGGGAGGACAGGGAGGGAGATACCATGATAGATGAGGACATCATGGGTGCTAGGAAGGCTCTCAGGAATCCACAAGGATGACCCCACCTTGGACTGCCAGCAGTGGTCCAGAGGGTGCCTGGTCTGGTCTACTCTGGTGACCAGTCTAGCGAATACTCTCTTCCTCTTTTTAAAAAAGATTTGTTTATTTATTTTATGTGTATCAGTGCTTTATCTGTGCGTATGCCAGAAGAGGGCATCAGATCCCATTATAGATAGTTGTGAGCCATGATAAGGTTGCAGGGAATTGATATCAGGACCTCTGTGACCGTAGCCAGTGCTCTTAACCACTGAGCCATCTCACCAATCACATTTTTCTAAGGAACTAATTTCTAAAGATTTGTGAAGTATAAGTTTAATACCATATAACAATAAATTGCAGTATTAGTGATGCTTACTAAAAATGGTAGGACACAGAAATATAGCTAAGGATGGGATACTTTAAATTATAGCATCCAAGTACTTGGGAGGCTGAGGCAAGAGTGCCTCATAGTGACTCACACATAGGAAGCTCCAGGCTAACTGGGGCTACAGAGTCATACTATGACTTACCATTTCACACTATACATTTATAGTGTGCATAAACACAATATGCACGGTAAGGAAATGACACAAATGTGCAGTTTTCTCAGAGAACAGAGATTATGGGTTTTAGATTTTGTTGTATTTCTTGATTGCTCCTCTTTAATCAGAATAATGTTGATCCCTTAAAGCAAGAACTAAACCTTTAGGGTCATAAATTATGAATACTTTAGCATCGCATAAACTCCTTTAATAATTTCTCATAATGACAGAAGTACACAATCATTAAAATATTCTCTTCTTAAATTTTTTGGGGGAAGTTAATATAATTATGTCATTTCCCACTTCCCTTCCCTTGTTCCAAACCCCCATTGTGTCCTTCTTACCATTGTATTCCAGTGGGCTCTACATCATCTGTGATTTGGAGAACTGGATGCCACTTTCATCCTGAATGTGGGAATCAGAGTCAAGTTCCAAGTATTATCAGCACCCATGGAGATGAGTGATATCATTTGAATCTATGACATCAGAGCAGAAATTCTAGGAATGTGATGGATGAAAATACAGTTATTTTACTCTTTCTGAAAAGCCTAACCCCTTTTCATGCCATTTACAGGTGCACCACCTGTTGTCCATTTTCAATGAGTATCATTTACTTTTTGAAAATGCAGGGAAGAACAACCAGCTAAGGAAGAATCTGGAGCTCAGAAAAAGGCTGCCTTAAAGCTCTCCAGAGCAGTGCCTGGGTAGGGAAACATGGCAGTAGCAAGCTGAGCACTGGTGTTCACTGATGTGTTCTTGACTGTGAGTGCAATGTGAACAACTGCTTCAGACTCCTGCCAACATGATTCCTTGCTAGTATTCTGTAAACATGAGCCAAAATAAGTCCTTCCTTCCTAAAGTCACATTTGTGGGATGCCTTGTCACAGCAGTGACACAACTTACTTATACCTAACTCCTTCCAGGTCCTCACCACCAACTTCATATTATTTTCACTCTGTAAAATAAAAAAAAAGGCAAAAATGAAAAGACAAACAAATAAAAAAATCACAAAACAAAACCCCCAAAATAGCTAACTCTAACAAGCTACATGTCCTGAGTCTGTTTCTAGACTTCACTTGTATATCCTTACAGTTTCATATGCATAGAATTACGTGGTGTAAGTATTTGTATAAGGGTAGATATGCAAAAGTTACACTAGGCTCTTTATTTTTCTCCTATCATGTCACAAATTCTGATGATATCTTAATCTTAACTATAAACATACAAGCCATTAATTTTATTGAGGAACTGAATACCCTAACAAGACATTTGACCAATCACATGGGACAATAGCACTCTGCTGTCATATTTCTAGATGGTAAGGTTTCTGTCAATCATCTACAACTTCTTTATTTTGCAACTCAACTAAAAACCAACCAGATAGTACCAATGAACGTTCTATGAATCACATATTTCTTTTTCTCTTACTCTTCTCTTAAAGTTATTTTGTCTGCAATTAGGAAATTGGCTCACACTAACATGTGTAGCACCAAGCAGCGCACTGATCTGCAAATGTCCCCATATTAATGATTTTTAATCTTTCCTTCGCCTGTGGTTGTATCCCTCCCTCAGGTTCTGGAGACAGATTTGTCACAATAAACTGCACCTCTGAGAATTTCAAGCATTGGAGTTGGCATGATGTTCTGGACTCATGCTGTGGTATTACTGCCAGCAGTATGTTTCTTTATTTAAAAAAAAATATAGAGGTTCACTTGCAACAAGTTTGATAGCGCAACAATAAAATTGCCAGACATTTTTGAGAACTGGAATTTGTATAACATAAGGAATGAAATATAGATCAAATATTGAGGACATGGCCCTGATGTTTCAAGTATGATGTGGACCATCCTGGAACAACTTGGTCCAATCTGTTGGCTTAACAATTCCATCTTGTTCCTGTGAAATACAGGCAAAAATCTATAGTGGAATTGGGGATTGTATTTGCTGGTCCCAGAACCACTCCTCCTTCAGGATACTATATCTAGCTAGGACTGAAAGGCAACAGATGGGCAATAGGTTGACGGATATTGTCAAAAAGACTATGAATCCCTCTTCAGTATATGACTTCTTTTTCTTATGCACCCATCTTTGTTATTGGTGAGAAAAAAATGGCAACTTGATAAGATATGCTTGATAAACTCTTTCATATATTATATTTTGTAGGCTAATCTGAATAAATAATTCTAGTCTCTTTTTATTCTTTGAGATTTCACATGCAAACCAAAACAAATTTTACAAAGATTATTTAAATCAAAGTCAGATTAGTTTAATTTCATTCAGTTGTAAGTGACTTGTTGATACTCAACAACACACAATCTTTCTCTTTACTCTTTCTCTGACAGTATATCCTACTAGAATCAGATGTTTGAGTTTGTTGTCTTTTTTAAATTGATTAAATGTCTGATTCCTGAACATTTGTCTCTCTCCTCTGTACCTCAATAAACTCAAAATGCATAACTTTGGAACCAAAATTTACCAAGTATGATCCAAGGCTGCATGCAACCCATGATAGCTATGAATGTGGTCAAACATACATGAAAAACTTAGAAGCACGAGATATTTATATATGTGGATCTCTAGTGGATACTTTGTAGATGACAACATCATGTCATAAAATATAAACTCATACAATATATATAATAAGCAGGAGAGAAGATAGCATAAGAGAGAACGTTTAGAATGCTTGAATTTTATTCTGTTGCTATAAAATAATTCTGAGACAGTTGATCATGTCCACATCCTGATGAAACAGAAACAGCTATGGAGAGTGATAAGGTATAGACTGATTATAAAATGTTGATTGATGAGACAAAGCCCAAAGCCTATTGTTCCATGATGTCCATTGTTACCAGTGGAGAAAAAAATCCTCATCCTCAACTACCTAGGGTATCCAGATTGGGTAGAGTCATGACTATTTTCTGTGATGTCATCCCTACACAGGTTGTCTTGGGCTCTAACTATCTATTATCTTAAATGCTGTTTTCTTTATCTTTTTTATGTATATTTTCAGATTGAATATCCCATTAAAATCTTAGTAAAAGATATTATATTCATCTTGTTATACTTTATTATTACTAGTAATAGTAATATTTAATTTTCATTTCTTTTTAATACCTTCAAATATGTATAAATATATTATGATTTTATGTAACCTCATTTTCCTTCCAGTTTCTTCCATATGTCCTCCAACATGTCTCCCTTCCTTCACAAAATTTTTGATAGTTTATTTGTTTATTGTTATTTTTCTATATATAAGTGTTTTCCTTGGATATGTGTGGCTGGTGCCATTGAAGTATTCTGAAATTTATTCAAAATTAGAGACTACATGTACTGCAAATCTCATTTTATCAGAGAAGAATGAATGGAAGTTCTCTTGACAGGAGTCCACAGTGATGCTTCTAGAATCTTAGTCTAACAGAATATCAATATTATAAATCCATGCTCTCCATGTCATAGTGTTTCTAAGAAAGAGCTATTAGAAAATACACAGAAGGTGACCTACCAATGGACTAGGAAGAGCAGAAGTCAGCAGTCACGGCCTAGAAGCTAGTAGACTGCTTTTATCTGGATTGAAACCTGTCTGTAACTGATGCCCCTTCAGGTTGCATCACCAGTAAAAGAGGGGTAGACATTATATGCTAGGACTTATCAGACAAATGACAGAGACCCAGCAGCCTGCTGGGTCTGAGACCCTGAAAGCCTTCTGCTGCTTCATTAGAGCTGTCCTTTGATTCTTGTTGCTAATTTAACCTTCAACCTAACTTATGCTTTCAGTTTCAAAACAAGGATACCTCACTGTTTCCCAAGCTTAGTCTTTACCAAGTGTGAGGGTGAGCATTAACAGTAACTTGACAAGATCTAGAAACGTTTAGAAGATAAATCTCTGGGCATATTTTGAGTGATTATCTATTCTGGATTATGTTAATTGAGGTAGTCTCACTTTTCCTGAAGATGGCACCATTCCATGGGCTGGTTTCTCAGACTGAATAAAACTAAGAATGCAAGCTTAGCACAGTGCTTCATTGCTCTATTATTCCTACAGAACAAAAATATGTATGTATATGTGTGTGTGTGTGTGTGTGTGTGTGTGTGTGTGTGTGTGTGTGTGTGTGCACATCCACTTCTGTTTTCTGCCACCACTTCTCTATGTTGGCGCATTGTACCCTTTACTTATGAGCTAAGACAAACTTTTTCCCTCTTACATTACTATGGTAAGGTTATTTGATCACAGAAATGGAAATAGTAACCAAAACACCTTAACATCCAATGCTAGATTCTGACAGAACACAACCCTTATGGAAGTACAGTCATAGATACTTGTTATATGTATCTTAATCCAATGGACTCTATCCTATAAAGTTAGCATCTCATTGTAATACAAATGAAGATATTAATCTTAAGAGATGTCTTTCCAGCAAGATTTTTTAAGGAATAATTGTTAAAAGATATTGAGACCTAGAATAAGCACTATTAAAAAATGCCACTCAACTGCCTTTTTATAAATGTCTTCCATTCTAGTGATTCTCTGCCATTTAAACAATATAGACTTGGAAATTCTATATTTGTTTTCATGTTGTACAAATGGCAACTGTTTTTGCACAGTTGTTTTTGCCAGCTTATTCATCATCTGCTTTTATGATTTTGTTTGTAGATGCTATATTATGAAGGGAGGTTATTTTTATTCATAAAACATATTGTCTCACAGTGAAATATATTATTTTATTTATTTTTGTACCTAGATAACCATTGATCCAGAATGGGTGATGATTAATAGCAGTCAGATCTCAAGATTGTTGTGTTTAACTATTTAAATCTGATGTTATTTGTGTATTTCAGATTATGTGCCCTGGGAGAGAAGAAGGCAAAGTTTATGTGAACATTCATGAGGACATAAATAAATGTATACATTCATGGAAAAGCGTATGCATTCATATAGACCATGATAGATGCATTCATGTTCCATCTACTATTACTTCTAAACATACGAATATTTTGAGATATATCTTTCTTACATCAACAGCTACCTATATTTATTTTTATAGATTAATATAGTGGTTAATTCTTTAAAATGCCTTAGGGTGGCATTGTGAGAATACCACTAGACTCATGTACTTAAATGCAAGTATTGGGAATATATTTTGTAAAATGTGCTAGCATAAATTTGTGACATACTGTGACAACATAGATATTCGTAATTTTTCTTCCTCATCACTCTTCACATAAATATTTTATCTCAGCATTTTTAAGTAAAAAGTCTCTAAGGCTCTGTTAAAATATGTCATATTGGTTCTGCCTAAGGCAAAATAATCCACCTTATGTTATACTGTCATGGATTGGTCACATTTTCTACTCTATTGATTTATTGATTTCATTTTTTCATTTCTAAATAGACTGGCTTGAAATTGAATCTGGTCAATAATTTAAATGTAGTACATGCTCTGTGGTCACTTACAAAAACAGTGGCCCTTCAATCAAAGTATTTTATTAATTTATTGTTTGGATGATTCATAATTCATCCATCTAAAAAGTATTTCTTTAGTGCCTGTTTCTACAAAGCACCATAAAATCGTATTCTTAGCAAATGAACAAAACCAAATGTTGCTTTCAATGAACATTAAAATTTCATTGCTAAACTTATATATCTATTAATATATACATAAAATTGATACAGGGTGAAACTGGTGCAAAAAAAAGGAAATATGAGTGAATGAGATATCCTCTGCCTTTGACTCTGAAGACCATAGCATCCCATGAGGCATTGCTTAATATCTTAGTTATATTAGTGCTGTTTCTCTCTCTCTCTCTCTCTCTCTCTCTCTCTCTCTCTCTCTCTCTCTCTCTCTCTCTCTCCACTTCCTCTCTCTCTCTCCCTCTCCCCCTCTCTCTCTGTGATATTCATCCCAAATAAAATAAAGGATAAAAATCATAGCCACAACAATCTAATAAGTTATGGATTAATGGTTTTATGTTTTCATTCAACCATTTTCTGAGTTTAGTTTATAATGTACAAAACCAAACTAAAAAAATGTAACTGTATTAATAAAGCTATTTGCATTAGTAGAGTTTAGTAAATTGCACAATGCTACAGCTCCTCATTGTCATGGCTGGAATAAGTATACGATATTTCTTACAGAGGATCAGTTATTCAATCATGTTTTTCACATACTTACCCACTAGATTTTTTTTCTTTTCTATAACTTGCTTTGAAAAGAATAGAAATGATTGGAATTTTCCACCCCCATTTGACAGTACATACTGAGAGAGGTTTCTAAAACTGAGACAAATGCTGTGCACATTATTGATGAGGTTTCACTTTTAAGCTCTATTTCAGTGCTGACATCAATCTTTAGCATCCTCTTTCCTTTTTGAGGAAATAAAAGAAATGCATTAGACACAGCAACCTTCCGAGCATGTGCTAACACCTGAGACTGTCAATGTTAGAATATAGATTCTGTTCATCTGATAAAATTTCTTCATATCATTAAGAAAACTTTGACAAGAGTGAACATTTGCTGAGAATTAAAATTATATCTTGCAAGAATATACAACATATTACTCTCACAGTAAACATAAAAAAACACATTTGAGTGAAAGAACTATATATCTATATTTATTGACTATTGTTTTATTGGTTTGTATCCAGTACTTATATCTAATATCTTTTAAGCTCTCAATTCTTAATCTGTCTTATTGACATAAATATTTTTCTGTATCATTATTTACTCACACATTTCATAGACCTAGCACCTAAGTCATTATTCATTTTTTCGAAAACTAGGTATGTCCAAAGATAAAGACATGCACTAAGTCACAAAAGACTTCCACACATGTGAATGTGAATCCCCCATCATTTCCACTGCCAAGATTTTCAGTCAACACATTGTTTTCACATTTTATCAACTAGGTCATGATGAAATAATCCATTAAATCCTCCACTGACATCTCAATAAACTATATCAGAGTAATTAATTTTCTTTTTCTAAGCCCATCATTTTGTTCCTGTCAACAGTGCATTCTTAGTAAATATAAATGTGACCATGATCCTACTCCATAAAAACTAATGCAGAAATGACATCATACATTCTGCAGAGTCACAGCTGTCTTATCCAAGTCCACTGTCCTCAGTCCAACACCTGGAAATAACTGGCCAATTGCCACATCAGTGTCATAAAATGACCTGTAGCCAGCATGCCAGCATCCACCTTTAAGATCTCCCAAGGATGTGGGGATGTGGGGTGGCTTGGGAAAGAGGGCTGGGGGAATGGGAGGAGGGAGGAGGGAGGGTCTGTGGATAGCATGTGGAGTGAGTAGAAAATTTCTTAATAAAGAAAAATGAAAAAAAAAGATCTCCCAAGGATATCACTCACTAGAAAGGAGCATTGGTATAATCTGCCATGCAGGAGAAATTAGACATGATCTATAAGCTGACACAGCATTTCAACAACGGCAACACAGTTTTGACGTGGTGCTTTTCAAGCTACTGTGCCAATTTTCCTTTTTTGTGTCTGACCTCATTTTCTTCTACTTTCTGAGTGACATCCTGTGGCCTAGTCACTATATATATATATATATATATATATATATATATATATATATATATATATTCCAAAATGTTCTAGACCTATGTAAGTCATTTCTCTAGAATCACATCCACATTTCTAAGTAATGACAGCAGAGTTTGCCTGGATTATGAATGCCCCAGAACATCATATCTAAAACTGTACTTGCCTGTCATACTAAGCCAGATATTCTGATTTCTACTTATCAGTGTATCACTGTCCAATTGACTCACAAAAACACGTTTCTGTTTTCTCCTTTAACTTTTATTTTGTTCCTATACCCATTAATCAATCAACTCTTCCATCCTGAGGATGGTCTTCTGATTTCCCCATCATATTTTCAGCTAAGGTTATTTATATTCTGAGTCATTTTAAAATCTAAATCCATACCTTATACTTTGAAAACACGTACTCAGTATTCAAATCCCTTTTAAATATGTAAGAGAGGCTTACAGACATTAGTCTACATTCCCTCAATCACCAGATATGTGACAGTCAGATTTAAATGTATTTTCTGGCGGCATTTCTATTTGGCAGCATTATCTGTCTTAGCAAATCAATAGAGAAATCATTCATTTTTTATCAAATTATCACAAATGCAAAAGCTTAACTATTTTGAGAAGGGGCCAGAGAGAGAGTCCATGATAGGAAGTAATTGCTGTTCATTCACTATTGAGATTGTCATTTCCAGTTAAGATTGTCAAAATAGAATAGATGATTAGCTCATCTGGCCAAAGATGAAAATTGTTTTGAATCTTATGTCTTCTTACTAACCTGTTTTAGACAAATCAAAGACATGAAGTTAAAATAAGATTTGTTTCATGATATAGCTGCAACCTGATACCTCTCTAAGCCTCCTAACATTTTATAGGCTGGGGTGTGATATTTAATACATTATACATATGAACAAATATATATCCATTATTATGAATATATTAGTCATTATATATATGAATATATATGTCTTTATTCCTGTATTTGTTTTGTAATGATAGTATTTGCTAATACAGCATTCATCAATGTTAAAATCTTTAGTTTACTGAGTAAGTATTTTATGTGTGTGCATGTTTTTATGTGTCTGCATTACCCATGTGTGTGCTTTGTGCAGAAAATAGAGCCCAGTCTTGGCTGTTTTTCCTCAAGTACCACTCACTGATTTTTGTGAGGATCTCTTACTGTCCTGAACTGACTAGATTAGGCTAATTGACCTGTGCCTGTCTCTGATTCCCCAGTACTGGGTGCTAAGTCCTTGCATCCTGAAGGCCTCTCCACTGACACAGTAATCCAAATCAGACAAATTAGAAAAGGCTCAGTTTAATGGGTAAAGCATTCCTGGGTGATTCCCTGGCCCCACAGAGAGGAGATGGGGATGACAGACTGGAAGAACTATGTTTCTGTTTTCTGGGATGCAGTTTATATACCCTGTGGGGATGGTCTTGAACCTCTCCGCGGGAGGAGTTGTATTTGGCAGGTTTTGAAGGGGCGGGTTTAGGGAAAGAGATAGAGGAGGGGAGTTGAGGTGGATCTTCCACCAGAACATTCCATACTCTTTGTGTATAGGGATGCCCGTTCAAGTCTGACTACTTCCTGTAGGCATGGGGCGAAATGGGGAAAAGGAGACAGGAATTGGTAAACTCACATTCAGGAAAAGGTGCAAATGGAGAAGCATCTGGTTAATTGTCATCCTGGGAACCTCAGCCATCTGTTTCTTGAGGAAGCAAAGAAGACAAGTTTCTAGGGAAAACAAATAGACCATTAACATCTGCCCTAGTTGTACTGTAAAGATGAATGTACAGAGCAGAAAAGCAGATAGGCCCTTTACTGGGATATCTTCAAAAACTGGAGGGTGGAGGGTCCCAGTTGCTGGACAGACCAGGTATCCTGAATAGGCACCCACTTGAGCCTGGAGAGATGGTACCAGCATGGATGTACCAAGAACTTGGCAGCTGAGGGGGTGGTGAAGATCACAGTATGAATGGAGAAGGGACCTCAGAAGAGAAATGTAGAGGAGGTACCTGGCCAGTGGGGGAGTTTGGGCTGGGAGGTGGTGATTGAAGAGGAAAGGTCTTCCATAAAGGAGATCAAAAGGTCTCAAACCTGTAGGAGAGTGTGGGGTGGTCCGGAGACGGGTAAGGGGAATGGGGAGAAGGGAGGGCCAAGATAACCTGAGTTCAATGGAGAGCTTGGTGAGCTGTTGTTTGATGAGTCCATTGGCCTTCTCAACCTTTCCTAAGGATAAAGGTGTCAACCATAGTTAGGAGATAACAGAGTTCTTTAGGTGTGGGCATGTGAGTGAAGTCCACCTGCCAATCCTCGCCTGGTTGGTGTCCTCGAAGCTGGTACAGAGGCTGACATATCTGGAGAGCCCCTGTGAATGAACCTGTGAAATACTCAGGAGAGTGTGGGGCCTTGTTGAGTGTGCCCTCCAAAAGGCTGAGAACATTGCAACCAAGCAGAGGTGCAGGGCAAGCAGGTAAGACCAGAAAAAAAAAAAAAAAAAAAAAAAAAAAACGAGTGTGAGAAGGATCCCCTGCAAGAATGCAGGGAAGTGTCAGGGTCTTAAGTGGGAAGGAAGGGATCCCGTCCACCCTTGTGACAGAAATTGGTGAGGGAACTGTAGGACCTGAGTGAGATATCAAACAGAATACGTAGTTCTCATGTCCAAAAGAAAGTCAATGGACTTACCTGTTACCTGTAGTGTCACCCGAGGCTCAGAGAGGGCAATGGGAGTCAGCAGGTCTAGACTGTGTCAGTTCTCTGCCAGGCTTAGGCGCTCTCAGTTGCCAGTGTTGGTGAGGCTGGACCTCCATGGCCTGGCATAGAGGATGAGCCTGCACTGGGGCATTCTGATTTCCAGTACCCAGACTGTCAGCAGACAGAGTATGGCCTCCTGGGCGGCTGGGGGTCAGGGCAATACCTTGACCAGTGGCCCTGCTTACTGCATGTGAAGCAAGTTTTTGGTGGAGCTGACTGGGCCTGAGCTCCGGCAGAATGAAGCCTCATGACTGACTTCCCTTGCATCCCTTGTGGGGGCCCTGGTGGCCTCAGAGCAGCTGCAAAGACTTGGACTTGGAGCATGTTCTGTTGCAGCCTTGTCCCTCCGGTTGACTTGACTGTCATTCTTGAGCATTAAAAACTTTAAAAGCCATTTTCACCAATTCCTGTAGGGGAGTTTGGGGATCCTCCTCAGCCTTTTACATTTTTTTCTATTATCTGGCACTGACTGAGAAATGAAATGTGTGGGAAGGCAAGAGTCTGGCAAGACTAAGTATAAGAAGAAACCAGGGAAGATTTTGGCATTAAGCCAGTGTGTAGGTTGAGGCATTGGGAGATAGGGAGAGCAGTTGCAGGGAGGGGAGGACAGGAAGGAGGGTAAGGAGGAGGAATTTGGTCTTAGATTTGTGCCTTCGGAGGAGTGAGTTGGGTAGGTACAGTTTGGGGGAAGTGGGGGAGGGGTCAGTGTCTCCAGCAGTGAATGGAACATGTACTCCCCTAAGAGGGGGTTGGGCAGGTAGAGTTTGGGGGATGTGGGGGAGGGGCCAGTGTCCCTGGCAGCATGGTCAGAGTGGAATTTTAGGATCCCAGTTGTGGTGATATTTTATTTGTGCTGAAATGTGGTGGTGATATTCTATTTGCATGTTAATAAATAAAGTTTGCCTCTCCAGGCAAATTCAGAGGAAATAGCAAGGAATTTTAAGTAAAAACAAAAGTCAGGCAGTGGTAGCACATGCCCTTAATCCTATCACTTAGCAGGCAGTGTCTCTGTATGTTCAAGGCCCATACTAGGGAACAGAGCCAACCATGGTGACACACGCCTTTAATCCCAGTGCCCAGTAGCCACCATAGAGACTTGAAAGTCTGTACAGACAGGCAGTGACAAGGAAGTGAGGTAGCTGAGCTAAGATAGCCAATAAGAGGGCAGAACAGGAAGGCAATAAAAGCCTGGGTAGACAGGAAGTAGCTTGCATTTGGAAGCTGCACAGCTGGTGAGGTAAGGTTGGCTGGTGGCTCTTCCTATTTCCCTGATCTCTCTAAGGCTTCCACTCATATTTGACTATGTGTTTTTTATTTAATAACACCATTTAGAAATTTGTTTACACCCAGTTCCCAGATAGGCGGGAATATGGAGGCACCATGACCCTAGCCAACAAGACTGGTGCTGTGAGACATTGGCCCCTGTAGGGAAGGCAGGAATGCCAAACCCCCAAACCGAGCACATAGGGCATTTCTGTCCAGTTATATCATATAGCCCCAATTTGAATAGATTTTGTAAAAGACTCCGCAGGGACATTTGGGGATCAGGCTTTGAATGGCAAGTGCCATTTCTCAAGTCTATGCCAGGGACCCAAAGCCTAGCAGAATGTGTCCACTGTGGTAAGTCTTGGGTCAAAAAAAAAAAAAAAAAAAAATGGAGGAGTGTGGGGAATTCCCTTCAACAGAACGTTCTGGAGAATGGGTCCCACGGAACAAAGGCAGCCATTTACTCCAGAATGGGTTGGGGGCCTGGTGAGGCCACGTCTTTGGCAGGCCACCCCGAAAATCGAAGAGGCCCTGGGCCTCCTAGGCAATGACTTGGAAAGGAAACTTACCCAGCTGGGAGCCAATCTCATTTTGGCAGAGAGCAGGTGTAGGGGAGAGGGGTGTTTTCCCACCATGCAGCCCTGGGCCAGTGGGGAAAAAAAAATCAGCTCTCCCTCGGTGGGACCTCCAGATGATAAGTTTTTTTTGCACCCACCTGGCTTCTTGGTGTCTTTTTTTTTTTTTTTTTTTTTTTTTTGTGGTTTTTCGAGACAGGGTTTCTCTGTGTAGCTTTGCGCCTTTCCTGGAACTCACTTGGTAGCCCAGGCTGGCCTCGAACTCACAGAGATCCGCCTGGCTCTGCCTCCCGAGTGCTGGGATTAAAGGCGTGCGCCACCACCGCCCGGCCTTGGTGTCTTTTATATTTGTGAAAATGTTGCAAGAACACAAAGAGTTCTTCATATGCTCCCACAGAGCCTTTGTTTAAGCTCTGCTGTCCTCTTGCTCTTGCACCCAATAACATTTTATTTTTTAATAATTTTGAAAGGATGTTGCATATAAAATGTCTCTACTGCCTAACATAAACATCTTTTACTCGGAAACAAAACATTTTTTACAAAGGTACAATCTAATAAATTCAGGAAATCAGTGTTGGTGCAATGTCAGTCTTTCTCAGGAAGCTTGTTGTGGATTTTAGCAATTGCCCCTATATTGTCACTTACACACACACACACACACACACACACACACACACACACACAATCAATTTGATTGATTTCATTAGATTGTCTGGCCTGTCTAATTTTCCTTTGTTTAGAACAGTTTTTGAGTCATTTTATATTTTAATATATTGATATGTTAAATAGTATTTAACTTATATTTTATTACAGATTGTCAATGTGGGTTTTAGCTGATGTTTTCTCACAAATGGATTTTAGTTTTAGATGAGTCATAGAAATAACACAAACATGAACTTGTTAGAAGATAATCAACACCACTTAATTCCATTTCTACAGTGGAAATACTCCAGTCTTAAAGACAAATGAGAATTTTGAAATCAGCGCTAGGCACCTAGCATTGTGTCGGAAGCTGATAATTGCTTGTTACATTTAAGATATGTTAAATTATTTCATGGTATGGATAAGTATGGAAGGCATGTAAAAGCATATCAAGACAAATTATGTTTTAAAATGTTTATATTACTAAGAACCTAAAACAAAAATAAACACTAATTTTACCACAGTATCCTAATAAGGGTGTTTGGACACAAGAAATGAAGCTATAAAATATATAGTGCCTTTTCCATGCCCAGTATCCATTTCTAAAGTTAGTAAATAAATGGAATCAATAAATAGATTGCATTGTTATGCATGTTTAGCTGTTATTAAACAATAATTTTTAATGGACTGTAGCCAGTATAATAGTCCATGAGAAGAGACATTGCAGAAGAACACACTGTGCTGACTTTAGCCAACTCACTAGACACAGATATCTCAATTTTTTAATAAACTTTGATATATTCTTTCTAGGCACAAATGTTCTTCCATTCTACATTTACAGGAAAAATGCAATATGTCTGAAATTTTTAGCTGTTAATTACAATCAGTGGTGAGTATTTAATAAACTGAACACTCATACAAATAGAAAACTGTAGCACACGACTTAAGTACTTAAACTATGAACAATGTTATCATGAATTATTACTACCCTTTAATATATTTTTCTAATAAGCTTCTTATTTGGTTACAACATTAGAAAGTGGGAACAGGTTTACCCATGTGGGTATTTTTTTCTTCCACTTATATACCAATATTTAAAATTAATTGGGTACTCTTATGCTATTGCTTATAGAAATGAATATTGAAATCACAAAATGTTCTTGGTTTTAAGGTAGGACAAAAATGTTTGATTAACTTTTTTGCAGTGCTGGGGAATGAGTGCAAAACATCCCCAATGCTAGTCAAGTGTGGGTTACAACCTCAGTACTGTTGAATGTCTTAAAAATATTTTGCAGGGAGAAGTGGAGAGAGAGCTCAGGTGTTAAAATTTTTTTCACGTAAGCATGAGGAACTGAGTTTGGATTCCTTGCACCAATGCAAAAGGTTAGATGTAGCAGGGCACACCTGTAATCCCAGCACCTATGAGGTGAAGACAGGAAAATTCCAGGGGCCAATAATTCCAGTCAAACAGGAGAGTCCCGACACAGTCAGAATCTTAAAAATTGAGGTGCAAACTCAGAAAGATATGTCTGATATTGACATCTAGTTTTCATACACACACACATACAGAGGGGGAGAGAGAGAGAGAGAGAGAGAGAGAGAGAGAGAGAGAGAGAGAGAGAGAGAGAGAGAGATTCTCCCGGCTCTGTCTAGCAGCCTTGTTCTGTATGAAGAACTTCACTGGAACCAAAACTCTGCCAATGTCTTAGAAGAGTGGGGAAGAAGAGTATGAAGTTTTATCATGTCTCTAGAGGTAAATTCTGATTGTAATTGCTGTGGCCCCTTTTTGAATACTGACTAAATCTTCAAGGTGAATGGTATACATTTCATACATTTAATGTAGGTACTGCATTTATTGACATCTTTATAATGAACTATGTCTAAGTCTTAAAACAAATCTGAATAGGCTGGGCAAATCATTATATTCTTCTGAGAAAAATGTTGAGATATTTTAACTCTACAAAGCATAGTTGATTTTCAGGAAAAAAAATGGTAGCAAGGCATTTAAATGCCATGGCACACAAAATTATGTGAAGAGGGGGTGAAATCAGCTATGGCTCTAGCTGCTCAGGTCTAGCACTCTCAACTAGGAATACCCCCAGGCTTCTATAAACTGGTGTTACCTTGGGAATTTTGTGGGAATGCAGAATTTAATCTAACACTGAGAATTGTTTTAGTATGTGAATGTGCATATATGTTCAGCTTAACCTATCTGTGCAAGTGCAAATACACACATGTTACCTGGACAAGTGTCACTTAAAGTCATGTGACAAGGTGCCTTTAAGCAGAGCTTCCCATCTGTTTGCAAGCACATACTATGTAAATTCAAGGAGGAAGATGGCTATCCTTTCCACCTTTTAAAAATTATTATTATTTTATTTTTGTTGTTTTGAGACAGGGTTTCTCTGTGTAACAGTCCTGACTGTTCTGGAGCTCATTTTGCAGACCAGGCTGGCCTTGAAGTTAGAGAGATCCACCTGCCTCTGCCTCCCAAGTACTGGAATTAAACTACCACTTGGCTTTTTCCCATTCTTTTTGAAAAAGAAAACATACAGAGTGATGTTAACTTAGTAAGTATCAGAGTTGGGATGGAGTTTAAAACGAGCTGACACAGCGTCTTGAAGACTAGACTTTGAGGACAAGTTTGTTTCTCAACAGAGAGAATGTTCTTTATCATCTATTGTTTTTCACAGTAAAATCCTCTAATGGTGTCTTTATAATGCAACTTGCTCTTTGTTTTGTACAATTCTCTAGTTTTCTGGCATCTTTCCCTCTTTAACATTTTCTACTTCAGATCCTTTTACTTCAGCCACACTGAACCAATCCAAATAATATTCCTGTTGGTTATTGCCCCTTTGAATAATTGTCCGCAGCTGTTTCATCACATTACTTCCTATGCTCCAGAAATCACAGTGTTCACAGCTCCTTTAAGGCTAGCTTCACGAACTTAGAATTACACTATAGAAGAAAATTACTTAATTTTCTCATTGTCACAATAATACATATTTACTTGTTTTATTAGAATCAAATCAATAGAGATAAATGCTTTTTCCAAATGTCAAGTTCATACACATACAAATGAATGCTCCTATAACTAAAACTATCAGCTTGCGTAGATGAGGAATTGGTAAATAGGATTTTAGAAAGTAGGATTATACTCATTCTATCGTGGTTGAAACTTTTTGGTTATTTAATTTAACAAGGTTTTCCTTTTTGTTTGTTGGTGTAGCATGAATCTGAAATGGTCTTATTAATAAAAACAAACCCAGAGCCAGGTATAGGGGTGAACGCTGAAAGATCAGAGAAACAGAGCAAGCCAGCCAACCTTACCTTGCCAATTTCTCAGCTGATCTTGTTTCCTCAAACTGAAAGCCTCTGTGTTCTCATCCAAATGGATCCCAGCTGAACTGCTGCTAAAAGCTTAACAAGGCTCTAGTTCCTGGTCCTCATGCCTTATAGGCCTTTGTGCTTCCTGCCATCACTTTCTGGGATTAAAGGCGTGTGTCACCATGCCTGGCTGTTTCCAATGTGGCTTTGAACTCAAAGAGATCCAGATGGATCTCTCCCTCTGGAATGCTAGGATTAAAGGTGTGAGTGTCACCATTTTCTGGCCTTGGCTGTTCTGTTCTCTGACCCCAGATAAGTTTATTAGGGCGCATAATATATTGGAGGACACAATATCACCACATTTCCCCCTTTTTGTCTAAGATAATAAAAGAAGCTTATCCAATAAGTCTATACAATTTATACAGTCAAGAATTACATTAACAATATCTAGTCCATTAACATTTGACAGATTCATACAAAAAACTCCATTATATACATTAACAATGTCCAGTCCATTATCATTTGACAAATTCAGATAAAAATTTTCATTACTTATCCTATTTAAAACAAGTAGTTCCTTTTTAAAAGTAGATTCAATAATCTCCCTTTTTATCTTATCTTGTTGATTTTGAGACAGGATCTATAGACCAGATTGCCTTTGAGTTCAGTTCCCTACCTATGAGGTAGAAGATAACCTTTGAATGTCTAATCTCCTACCTCTACTTCCAGAGAGTCAAAATTACATTACATGTATGTGCCATTACCCATGCTTTTATGTAGTACTCAGGACAGGACCAAGGGCTTTTTGTATGTTAGGTAAGCACTCTTCCAATTGGGTTGTATTGCATACCTCTGGATGAGTTTTGAGTATAGTATTATTAAGTCTTGAATCAAACAATTGTCCTTTCTTAAAATGTTGTGTTATCAGCCCCATTCAGATAAAAGCAACAGAGGACAAATAGAGATTACTTTCATCATTCATAAAATGAGTTCTTTGAACAGACATTTTATTTGTCTTTTTTATGATATTTTGATTTTGGCTTTCAGATATCTTTCATAGACTTCTACAAATCATATGGTGTTTCAAGAGAGAAAGCCTCTGAGTTTCCCTTTAGTCTCTTTGTAACTAACTCAGTAAGTAGCAGAGACTGGGCATTCATTCAGTCTCTGTCTGGAGAGCTCATGAATGAAATTTTATTAAATTCCCTTAAGACCTTTTTTTTCTGTATCAGTGATGAAATTCTTCAGTTTAAAAAATCTTTTTTTTCCAAAGTATATCATGAAAAACATAAGCACAATATGTGCATTTCATATGTTTATTTATAAGCATCAGAGTTTTGAAAACCACCGTTTACATTTTCAAGGAGTCTTCTGTCAGACATCTTTAGGCACACAGTTTTGATGTCTGCATTTGGATGTGGTCATAAAATTTCTTTACACACACTCAAACAGCAATACCATCAGCTAATTGCTGCTTCAATCAGCCACCTGTGCTGCAGAAGCTGAGCCAGCACAGACAAATGGACGCTGGTAAATAAAACATGAAATTGTCAAAAGATCCGTGACAAATGGGAGACAGCATCCCACACCCAGATCACGTGAGCAATCAGAGCACAGCACACCAAATACAAAATTCATAATAATGCAATATTTATATAAAGGCCAATTGCACTTCACTTTATGTTCACAGCCAGGCCTTTTCTTTTTGTTGTTGTGTTGTGTGTGGTGTTTGTGTGTGTGCATCTATGTGTGGTGCTAACTTGCCCCTACAGGCCATGTTGAAGCCAGAGGTTAACATTAGAACATCCTTCCCTACCACTGACTACATTGGTTTTTGAGACTGTCTCTCACTGAACTTGGTTCATTAGTTTGTTTAGACTGGCTGAAGAGGAAAGCTCAGAAATCACTTGCTTCTGATCCCAGCACTCTGATTCCAGGCTGCACCCAGCTTCTTTCCATGGATGATGAACACAAAGACAGAAGTCCACATGCTTGTATGCTGAACACTTTACCACTGACTATTTTCCCAGATTTTCATCATGTATTTTAATAGATACTACTAAGCATTTTTGTTAACTGTTAATAATATGAACTATAATTGTTAAGTAAAGTCCAAGTAGCAGTGAAATGAGGGCAGCAGATTAGAGCTCAAAAATTAAAAGGAAAAAGGCCTTGCAAATATTGTTTGCACTTAGGAATGGACAAATGCCACAATGCAGAATGAAATAAATTGCCAATTTTCCACATATAAATTTTGTTTTTTTTCTGCTCTCTCCATTCCATGCTTAAAAAGGCTAAAAACAGTATTTAATAAAGTAAAATATGCTAGCTGTTCCAAATTGACCATTAAGATGCAACCTTGAGTTTAATAAAGGTTGATTTTGATTCTGAACTGTTTTTTCCTGTGTGTGACCTTAAAATTTAACCCAATGTAGGTTTCTATATAGCTTTTTCAAACATCTTATTGTTCATTGTTTATCCCTCAATCCTCTCACCTCCTCTACCCTCCCTTTTCATATCTCTCCACACTTAAAACTATCACACACACAGGCATGCACACACACACACACACACACACACACAAACACACACACACACAGAGACAGAGACAGAGAGACACACACATACACACACACACACACACACAGAGAGAGAGAGAGAGAGAGAGAGTTTTCCATGGTTGTCCCTTATAAGATGAAATTTTTAGATGTTTTAAGTATGAATGGTCATAGTAATATTTTGTGTGACAAATAATATAAATCACAGCAAATAGCTGTAAAAATTAAGAGTTTTGATATTCCCTAGTTTGATATGTGTTAAAAGTATATGAAAATAATCATAAGACATAAATTACATATTTATAAATTATAGTACAATATAACATTTTAAACCCCCAATTAGATCTTCTCTCATAGTACCAAGAATATCTACTTTCTCAAATCTAGTGATTCCTCCAAATGGATCTCATTACATAACCTTTTAACCATCAAAGCATTCCTATGGAATAAGGATTAATATTGTTCAACCAAGTGAGGTACAAAAAACAAAAGTATTCCTAAATGATTTAGCATCTTTCTGTGAATTCAGACCAAGCAGTGAGGGCATAATGGCTCTCTTCCTAGTCATAATGCTGTAATGTCCAAGATAAAGAAAACAGTCTTTATGTCAAAACGTTAGACAAAGCTATGAGGATGAGACTTGGCTTTATTTTCCCATCGCTGCTCTTCCTTTATCAGTCTTCTTATACTAATCCATGTAGCCTTACTTTGCAGTTCCTATTCTACCATAGATTTTGAAAGATCAAAGCATTTCAGAAATTCTGAAGCCCCATCAAAATGTAATCCCCTCTGAGAGGGATGGCCATAGCTGGCCTGAAAATTCGAGCAATCCTGCTGTGAAAAAATGAGAAATGATTACTTTGGACATGGGGGAAATGCCTTTAGCTTCAAGCCTAGGCTTCCTGTGTAGTATGTATAAAGCAGAGATTAAACCCCCAGCTAATGTTCTATCCAAAAGAAGCACTTGTGTATATCCTCAGCTTTTCCACTTAGACAAGATGAAGAGCTAAGTGAATACAGCTGCAAGTTAAGCCATTTGTTCCAGATGGCACAGATACTTCAAACTTGGTGCTCCCGAGGCTATGGAAACACAATGAATTTCATTCCAGCAGATTCAATAATGTGTTTGCCATGTTTACTTCTCTAATATACGAATGAGATGTGTGTCAACTAAAGTGACTATCAATACCCACAAAACAGAGTACAGAAATGAGATAAATATCCATAAAACCAGACTTTAAATATGTCTTTGACTCACTGATACAATTATTTTGAGTACTTATATTTTAGCTTTAAAAATCTTTTTCACGGGCTAGAGAGATGCCTCAGTAAAGCACATGCCATGCAAATATGAAGATCAGATTCAGATCCCTAGAACACTGCTGTGGATATCACTCTATATAAATAAAACACTGATGGCCAGTTGCCAGGCAGGAAGTAGGTGGGACAAGGAGAGAGGAGAATTCTGGGAAGCGGAAGGCTGAGGGGAGAGACACTGCAGCCACCGCCAGGATAAGCAGCATGTGAAGACGCTGGGAAGCCACCAGCCACGTGGCAAGGTATAGATTTATAAAAATGGGTTAATTTAAGATAAAAGAACAGTTAGCAGGAAGCCTGCCACGGCCATACAGTTTATAAGTGATATAAGTGTCTGAGTGATTATTTTATAAGTGGATTGTGGGACTGCGGGGCTTGGGGAACCTGGAGAGAAGCCCTCCGGCAACAAATGGCGCCCAACGTGGGGCACGAACCCACGACCCTGAGATTAAGAGTCTCATGCTCTACCGACTGAGCTAGCCGGGCTGGCGTAGTCGGCAGGATTAGTTAAGTCTTCTAGGTATACATAGAGATATTTCAGATAGATAGGTAATCTTCAAACACTTCATAGACCTAGAAAATATGGCATTTAAATAACTTAAAATTCTGTTGACATGAGACACAATTGCTC
The DNA here is from genome assembly GCF_049852395.1 of Peromyscus maniculatus bairdii. Lineage (NCBI taxonomy): Eukaryota > Metazoa > Chordata > Mammalia > Rodentia > Cricetidae > Peromyscus > Peromyscus maniculatus. The sequence goes on along the minus strand of NC_134856.1, from coordinate 89,050,765 downwards.
CTGGCTGCACCAATTGATCCCGAGAGAATGTTGGGCTTCTAAGACATTTCCATTTGGAAGTTTGTCTTTTGGCACAAAATGGCCTACTGGGCAAAGAACTGCCCTTGCCTTGATGGCTGACAGTACAAATGCAATGCTGTCCTTTCTGGACAAGCGGGACACAAGGAAAGTGACCACTGTACTCTGCCAAGACAGGGTAAGATGGTCTCTCAAAATTCCTGCTTCTGAAAATGGTCTGTCAGATACTCTAGGCCTATAGCCAATTTGAATGCACCAACAATGCTGAGAAACATTAGGTGACTGTCCAGGCTGCCAGCCGTCTTGGTCTACTCTTGCAAGATTCCCAAAGTTGCTTACATCCGTCTACCATTTCTCAGGTACCATTATGTTCCTTCTCAGGTCTTTAATGTGGTTGAAGACTAGATAGTCGTAATTTCCTCAGTTATCATAAAAGATAAGATAGCTATAAAACCTTAAACTCACAAATATAAGATAGATAGGACATCTTCTTTAATATTGTAACTATAATTCTTGCTTGGTAATGGTTTTGTTATATGTAATTTTACCATGTTAAAGTTAAAACCTTCCTTTTTAAAAAAAGAAGAAAGGGGAAGTGCTGTGGATATCACTCTATATAAATAAAACACTGATGGCCAGTTGCCAGGCAGGAAGTAGGTGGGACAAGGAGAGAGGAGAATTCTGGGAAGCGGAAGGCTGAGGGGAGAGACACTGCAGCCACCGCCAGGATAAGCAGCATGTGAAGACGCTGGGAAGCCACCAGCCACGTGGCAAGGTATAGATTTATAAAAATGGGTTAATTTAAGATAAAAGAACAGTTAGCAGGAAGCCTGCCACGGCCATACAGTTTATAAGTGATATAAGTGTCTGAGTGATTATTTTATAAGTGGATTGTGGGACTGCGGGGCTTGGGGAACCTGGAGAGAAGCCCTCCGGCAACAGAACACATGTAATGCCAGGCACACACACATGTATGTGTAACCATACACATGCAAACATTCATACACACATACCACACACAAAGCATACATTATATAATCACATATTATATAACATTTTAATTGATTACACTTTAATTATATTTCTATATGGATAAAGCTCTAAGAAACTATTTCTTATTTGCAAGTATGTATTTATAGATGTGTCCATATGTTTTCTTTTGCCTGAGGAGTATGAATCAATGATGAGAATCAGGAATAAATCTTTGTGCTCTAGACATTAGGTTTGTCAATCATTAAAGAAACAGCCCAAGGTCTGCCATCAGACTGTCAAGATGCCTCACTGCCTCACATTTTTTCCCCTGGCTGCTGCTGTGACCAATGTAATTTCCTCCTGTGGTCACAGAAGCATGCCTATCATAGTTGCTGAAATCTCACAAGCATCTTCTCTATATATCCTTAGCTTCTCCAAATTTTCCCCAGTCCTGCCTTTGCTGGACAGCTGCACCCACATGCACTTATCATACTCACTGTCCATGTGAAAGGACTTAGCATAACCTCAGTTTCTAGCATGCCTGCATCTCTCAGAATGTGCCACCACATATGCTGAACTGAGAAACCCCCACCTACTGAGTATCAGTCCCTTCACCATCCTTCCACCTGGAGGAGGCTTGGGGACAACAACAGTCATTTACCATGCAGCCTGTTGTCTTGGAATGATCATCTAAGATGCATTTATTCTGCAATCTGACTCCTGGTTTTCTTACTAACTGTCTAGCAACTGTGAAGTTGGCAAAATAATGGTAGCTCCCCGGGAGCATCTTACAATTTGCATTTTTATAAAAAAAATTAAAAACACCCATTTGACAACAAAAATTGTCAATTTAACCAGCTATAGTAGTACTTATAGTATAAACAATAACCATAATGTATACACCACACATCTCTACATACTTGAAGTGTCCCCATGCATAGAAATAGGGGCTGACATTGCTGCTGTGGGTAAGAGAGAAATTTCAAGGAAAGGGTGAAGCCATTACCGTGTGGTAAGTGTTTTTCTGTGTTTATTTTAATTACAGGTCTATGAACATTTAGATAAGTGATCTCTGTACATGGCAACTTTGGTTCACATTAAATAAGTCAGATCTGAAAAAAGATCTCTGCTTAGTTCTCCAAAATGTTAAAAGACCTGAGAAATGAAGAGATACCACGTGTCTCTATTTCAGCTAGGTAGCAAATACAGGGATTCATCCACTCATGAACCCTTTAATGAATTCATTCGATTTCTGCATGGCTGGGTGAGGTCATATCTCCTACTCTACTAACCAGCTTCCAGGTCAGTTATCAAGGATATCTCAGGGCTAATTTTCTGCTCAAAATCTTCTCCATATTTTAATAAACTAGAGTGCATTAGTTTTGAAGAAATCAAAAAAAGGAGAATTCTCACAATAAAATGGAAGTGTCATCAAAGAAGGGGCTTGACAATGAGCCAATGAATGGCCTGATACTGTAGAAAGCAAGGCAGTACTCCAGCAAGTCATTTGCATGAAGAATGCATGGGTAAGAGGTGAAATGTGTGGAAAACTGAGTTGAGTGTGGTTTAGCATGGTTGGGACGCTACTGAGATTTTTGTTACATAATGAGGTTCATGGAAGAAGAATTCTTCTCTTCATGTGATTAGCTACTCACTTCTGGAATATTGCACCCTTAGGAGATTTCACCCAACTGATGACCATTGGCTAAGAAAGAACGAAACACTAAGCTAATTTGGGCTGGGCAATTACAAACTGAATCTGTGAATAGTAGGGAAGGCTCTGAGATAGCATGAGCCTTTTGTATATGTAAGTGAGTAGACATTTTCAGAGGTCTCTCAAGGGGAACAGTCCACAGGTCTCTTCCTTAACTTAAAAAATCCTATTTATTATATATGTATGTCAGTGTGTGGAGGGCATGCACACATGTATGTGTATACACATCACAGATTGTGTGTAGAAGTAAGAGGGTAACTTTCCAGAGTTGGTTCTCTCCATCCACTTTCTAAATCCTAGCCATCATACTGCTGCGGTTCGTACGTATATACACTGAACTGTCTCACTGGCCCTGCTTATCTTGTATATGGATTCACATGTATTACATGATAATAACATATGGTATCATGTAGACACAGATGCTTTTTCAATCTTACTCATGCATTGCTCAAGCATGAAAGTGATCTCTCAACCCCATTTCACTCCAATATCTGTCAATCAGGATTGCATTTGGTTTAATGTAACAGAATCTCAAACTGTAGCAAAGATTTTCAAAGGATGCTTTCATCTTATTGAAAGAAGGCTGTCAGGTGGCATTTTACTCATGGTAGTACAGTCACTCCACATTTCACTTTCTTCTTACCATTCTTACACTGTGACACCAATGCAGCTGTTGGCTGTCAATCATGGTGGAGGCATTGCAGGTGGTAGGATGTAAAAGGACTGTTCTTTACTGTTGTCCTGGAATTTCCTAATGTCACTGTACCCTATTGGCAGAGAGCAACATTCATCTGGATTGGTGTATTGTATGCAGACCATGCATGGAAGAATGAAAGAGGCATTAGGGTTGGAAACAGCCACTGTTGCTTGTAGCATCTTAGCACTATATTTTACTTTCCCTTATTGCTAAGACCTGAGAAGCAATGAGATAATGGCCCTACATAGCTTACCAAACCTGTGCCCCTTTAATATAAGACTCTTGTAATTTTTATATTATTTTAATTTCCCAACCCACTTTCAACTTGATTGGTCAGCTCTATGCCTTCTTCACTACTCATTCTAATCTATAAATATAGAAATAGCAACAATGGGAGGCGCTTTCAGTTATAATGTCTATTTGTCATCTCGTCACGATGGGCTAGAGTGAATGGCTCCCACATAGTCTTGATCTTACCTCATGTACTTACCAACGATCTGGTCTTCACCTAGTTATTAACCGTTAAGGTGAAATTTTCAATGTGATGCCTCTGCACTGGATATCAAAGATAGCTCTGAATATCTCAAAGACAAACAGAAAATTGTTTCAATAGAAAGACTGTTTTTTAAAGAATAAGTTGTTTAAGAAGAGGAAAGTATGCTTGACACTATATTGTTAAACATACTGCTACTAGTGATGGTTAAATGACAGGTGTAGGAACTTACTGAGGAAAAGCTATTATCACCAGAAAATCGATCTCCCAAGTCCATAGTGAGCTTGGAAGCAGCAGTGAACACATTGTTGTCACAGTGTTGAGATGACCGAACAATAATAGCTCAGTGATAAATGGAATTAAAGTGCATAGGATGAAAGGACATACAAAGACCTTTAGACTCAAAAATTCATGTTAAGCTTATTGCAAATATTTTTAGATAAGTGAGATTTTTAAAGAAAATAACATCTTTGATTGTAAATATATAATATGTATAAATATATTAATAAGTCTTAGTTATTGGAGCTTTATTTTTATTTGATTTACATGAACAGCTGTGGAGAATGTCTGGCATGCTTGTTCAGGTACCCAAAGAGGCCAGAAGAGGGTATCAAAGCCCCTGAAAGCAGAGCTACAGGAAGTTGTCAGCTGCCCAGCTTGTGAGCTGGGACCTGAACTTGCTAAAGAACAGCTAGTGCTCTTAACTCTTAGCAATCTCTCCCGCCACCACATAACTCTTATTAATAGCTTTGTTGATATTTCAGTCCATAATAAGGGTTTGCTAGGTTGTAACTCAACATCTTGTTTCATGTTTATTGTGACGTTTTTTTCGGCTGCGCATCTTTGGCCAAGCCCCTGGATGTCTTTGTTCTTCATTTCTTTGAGAAAAGATACTTTCATTCATTATGCTTTCTTTACAATTCACTTCCTTCTTAGTCAATTCCAAAAGTTGTAGACTATGACATTTTTATGTCTATAGCACAATCAGCTATTAAAATTCTAGAAATGGTGAGACTGCTACTCATTACTTTAGAACAATTCTAATTTACCCTGAGAAGTGTGTTAGAATAATATTATCATGTTTTTTTTTTCTACAAATGGACATTTACTTCAAAAATTTACCTTAAAAAGTTCAACTTACATACTAGTAGCATTATATAGTCTGAGAAGATTAGAGTTAGATATATATATATATAAATATAAATATATAGATACACATATATATTTATATATATGTATATCTATATATTTATATCCTAGGAATAATATATGTGATGTATATGCATATATCATATATATTCAATAATTATTAATGAAAAAGAAGGTCATGAATTTTAGTGAGAGCAAGGAGAGGAATATGGGAGGGTTTGAGGGAAGGAAAGAGAACAGAGATGTTGCAATTATCTTATAATCTCAAAAAGAATTCATCTTCTAAGTCTCCTTCATACATTCATATTCTCAGGGCTCTTTTTTTTTCATTCTGTTTTATTCAAAAGCTATTGTGTTTATTGATATGAACTGTGGTCAGTCTCTCAGAGATTATCAATTGTAATGTTCCTTTTTTTGTTTAGCCAAAGATCCAATTTATGTGAGTGCGTGTGTAAATGTATATATGCTTGATTGTGTGTGTGTGTTTTCATATTTATTTATGACTATGTAATTCAAATTAAACTGGATTTTATGCCATTATTTTTCAATCCATAGAATGCTATTTAAAAAGCTATAGGGGAGATGTCTTATTGAAAAATATAAACTGAAAGCACTAAGCAGTCAATTCCTCACCAATCCACAATAAAAACGGGGGTAGCTTTTCCTCTTCCTTGCTGAAGAGGACTGAGGAGTTGAAGCCCAATGTAATTGCTTGTCTGCTATCAAACTCTTCTCTATACCAACACTTTGTAGGTGAATATTGAACCATTCCTCCAACACCACAAATCTAAATTAACCTGAAATACAACAGGGATTTGAGGAGTTATATCATGAGTCAGGAGAAGCAGAGTCTGAAAATATCTCTATTTCAAGGAACCTTATCTTAATTATTTTTCTTATCAATGTAAGCATAGCATTTTCAAACAATGTACGATAAGTGCAAGACTAAAATACCTATCAGCACACTGCTTCTGACTGTGTAGCCACCACTATGAAATTCCAGACAGCCACTGAATCCCTAGACCCTAGGGACAGAAAATGTGGCACTGAGTTTCACTGAATTCACTCATTTTATCACCATATGTTTGCCTTTTCCTTCACAGAGATGCCCTTTAAAAGGGAATTCTGCATGTGCATCATAAAGACTAACAATGAATTTCAGCAACTAACCAAATTCACTGTTTGGCTAGTTGATTAAATTATATATATATATATATATATATATATATATATATATGAATAAAATGAAACAAAACAGAAAAAGAAAAAGAAAATAGCATCAAGCATAGGCTTACAAAATTCCTCAAACAGTGCAATTCTGTGCAAGCATAGTATCTGAATTAATGGAGACTGGTATTCATTTATAATTATATTAGGGAAAAAAGAAAGGTGCTGGTGATACACTGGTTAGATGAATAAGCTAGACTCAGGTTGTAGGTGGAAGAGAAATTTCAGTGATTCTGTGAAAAGACCTCTTAGCAGATCTTTCCTCAACATCAAACAGAAGCAACGAGAGTCTCATCTTTGCTTGTGTCCTTCAGCTAAATGAGAACTAGCAGGGACAGGATGGCTTTGTGGAATACTCAATCAAACTGGAAGTGTGAACTAACATAGTAGATACCAGCAGTGATAATGTCTTCACTCCTGTACCTTTGGCTTGAAGATTGGTGTATTCTCATGGAGGGATTAAGAAAAGTCCAGATAAGTACTTCACCTAAAAGATTAATAGAAGTATAAATATGTACTTAAATATTTCAGTGTTACAAGATCCACACAGTTTGTTGCTAGATATAATTTCTAGAAGACGTAAAATAGTATATGAATAAACTGTACAATTTGAAGGATGTTATTCAGGAGGATGATACCAGGTATATGAAAAATAAATTGTGATTCCAATAATAAATCAAACTGTTCTATCTCTGTTCAGATTGTAAATCTTCTCAATCTAATTTTAATCTCAATATCATCTAAATTGATACTAAAACATGTTCCATGTATATTACCTAATTTAATATTCCTGTTATGTTGTATGCTTCTCAGTCTAGGTGCAAAATTGTATTTAAAATGCTATAGTTGGGGCATCCTGGGTAGCTCAGTCCATATGTGATAATACTCTCAAAATATTATTGTTTTGTTTAATAAATAAATATGAAAACAAGCAACCTTCTAGGTTTGTCTGTGTTGTGGCTTTGATACTGATACTGGCTTTTTTTTTAGCCTGTATGTCAGGGTGCCAGGGAAAAATATGCCAAGGTAAAGTATGCATTGCCAGTAACTTCACCCTTGATGTCTGGTTAAGGTGACTCTTCCTTGCTTCCTCCTGCAGGGTCACTGGTTTTAATTGTGATGAACAAAACATGGAGAGGAGATACTTTGATGATTTACAAATGGCCTCTCCCGCCGGGCGGTGGTGGCGCACGCCTTTAATCCCAGCACTCGGGAGGCAGAGCCAGGCGGATCGCTGTGAGTTCGAGGCCAGCCTGGGCTACCAAGTGAGCTCCAGGAAAGGCGCAAAACTACGCAGAGAAACCCTGTCTCGAAAAACAAAAAAAACAAAACAAAACAAATGGCCTCTCCTTCATTTTTTCCCCACTAGCTGTAGCATTTTGGCATTGAGTTAATCCTGTTAGTAGTTACATAGGCCTGGGCTGTAGTATTGGAAATTTTATATGCCTACATTCTTTCTGAAAATATTCATTAAATAGCTTTCCTAGGAAGCTATACTTTTTACTTTCATTCATTTGTTTCATTTATTAATGTCAGTATGTGCTCATTGTCTTCTTTGAGTGATAATGCAAATTAATCAGTAGGTAATTGACTGCTCAAGTTTTACCATCACTTGCTCCTCCCTTTTAGACTGTGTCCCTTTTACATGCTTTCCCTAATTTTTATTTTCTTTATAGTTTTGTAAAAAACACCCTTCCAGCAAAGAATTGTCCATGCTCATGTTTTTTGCCTTAACCCTAGAGTTTGTAGAAAAAAACTTGGTGACTTTTATAGAAAATGTTATCTGCAAACAAGGTATAATCATTTATTCATGAAGTATTTTCATCATCATTAAAATGTCACCATTTTAAGAACTTCTTTGTGTGTGTGTGTGTATGCTAAAATACCTACACATATATTTCCTTTGTGTATATGTATATTAATACATGTACATATATTGTTTTTCTTTAACTCTGTAAAATACATTGCATACAATTCTACACATGCACACACATATACATGGATAGACAGATAAGTAGATAGATAGATGATAGATACATAGATGGGTAGATAGATGATAGGTAGATAGATAGACATATGCATATCACATATTGTTAAAATAATGCTGAAATTTCTTTTTCTTTTTTGGGAGGGTAGAATCATATTTTATAATTGTATAGAGATTGAAAGATTCAATTATGCATATTTAAGTGACAATAGCTTACACTTCACTCTCCTTTGTTTTGGTTGTTTTCGGTCCCTTCCAGCATAGTAATTAATGTAATAACTGGTCTACTCACTAGAGCATTATTCTCTTTATTTAACAATATTCACATTCTTGTTCTCTTTTAGAGAATTTCAACAGGAATTTTTACTGTATCAGTGAAAATCTTTGCCCAGACCTCTAATGATTTTAATTAGTATTACAAACTTTCTTCTAGTTTAAAGCATTAGTTGGAAGTACATTTGGAGTTGTAAAGAAAAATAGTGACCGGCTTTCAGCCCCCTGGAAGTTCATAATTTAATCACACTTATTGTGAATGGGACATAGGTGTTTATAGAACTCCTTGGATGATTTTTAAATTTAAGAGAGTTTTTAATTAATATAAGCCTCTGTGTATTTACTTGGGTCTGAGCAGCTGCGGACTGGGTGGGATACATTCAACTACACACACACACACACACACACACACACACACACACACACACACACACATATATGCATCTAAATTAAATGGTCAAATAATGGGGTGCTCAGAGTCCCAATTAGCCATCTCTTATCAGCAATTAAAGCTTCCCATACCAGGATTGGATTGTATATATATGAGTTGTTAGCTAAAGGGGCCCTATGGGAATAATCAGGCTGTTGCCAAGACTATATGTTTCTTTCCATAAACTGACAGCAAACTCCAGTTGCTAAAAACAACACCTATACAAATCATTGAACATGGAGAAGTTGAGCCGGTGCCTCCATAGTGCCTTCACCCCTACCTTCTAGTGTCTTTGGTACAGGAAGTTACTTTGTATGCTACCAAAAGAGAAATGTAAACATCAAGCCAGGCAAAAACATTTTGATCTACAATGTGCAATGGTGGCACAAAGCTTGTGGCAGCAACCAACCAATAACTAATTCGACTTAAGGCTCACTCCATGAGATGAAATACATTACCCCACACACACAGCCCCCCAGTGCTTGGGTGAAAAAGAACTAGAGAATAGATAGCCCTGGGATCTAGGGTAAAACCACATAATATTGGTCTAAAAATAATAAAAAGAAAAACAAACAAAACTAGTTATAAAATGACTCTTAAGAATATTCTGTTATACACATAGATCTATGCCTTGTTCACGCATCATCAGAGAAGCTTCCTCCTTCAGCAGATGGGAACAAATATAGAGACCTGCCAACAGACATTACTCAAAGAATGAGAGACCTTGGAACACTCAGACCTAAGTGGGATGTCTCCATCAAATTCCTCCCCTCAGGGTTCAGGGAACCCTGCAAAAGAGGAGGCAGAAAGAGTGTACTAATACAAACTCACAAAGACTGGAGCAGTGTGCACAAGGCACAGATGGGTTTGTACCAGGTCCTCTGTGTATATACTATGGGTTCCAATTTAGTGTTTTTATGAAAATCTTTATGAGTCTTTGATTTTTGTGCCTTCTTTGGCTCTTTTCTTTCCATTGGTTTGTCCTGTCTAACTTCCATGTTGAAATTTCTAATTCCTGTGCACAACTAGGTTCATTCTGTTTTCTTTTCTCTATTTATAATGTCCTTGATATTAGATATTATATACATAATATAAAAATATAATACATAATTATATTTCCCCACTTCCCTTTCTCCTTCCAAATCCTCCTATGTATCAACCACTTGTTCTTTTTCAAATTCATGGCCTCTTTTTCTTTAAGTGCTGCTTCTGCTTCTGCTGCTGCTGCTGCTGCTCCCGTGTGTGTGTGTGTGTGTGTGTGTGTGTGTGTGTGTGTGTGTGTGTGTGTGTGTTTATTCATTGTGCCATACTAGTCCTTATTGTGATTCACAGGCATGATATCTGGGTAGAGTTATTGGTTGCTTCTCTCCTTTGGAAACCTACATGGCACCTTCTGGTACTATGAAAGCTAGTCTTTAGTGAGAAGGCTTTGAAATAGGTGCTTTCAGACCTTCCCTTTTCTCTGTTAGCCTAGACCCAATTCTTAGGGTCACTCCTAGTACTATAACAGAACATGAGCTGCAACTCCACCCCTTCTTGTGTATACATCCTGTGGATCTCACAGACCATCCCCTACTGCCTTTCCCTTCCTACATCATCACTGTGTCCCAGTCTATAAGTCTGGGACACTACCTGCTCAACCACAGGCTACTCCCATTTATAGACTTCCCAAATTCTCTCCCAGACCTAATTCTCAGGGTTGTCCCTAAACCTTCAGCAGAACACTAGAGGCAGCTTCCCCTCCTTGCCTGTCCATGTCCCCTATGGATCTCTCAAACTATCATCCCTGGGCCTACCCTTCCCCTAGACTCTAATACCATCAAACATTCCCTGTGAACACACTAGAGGAGCAGACCAGAAAAACAAGCAACAGGCTTTCTGGAAATTCAGAAAGGAAACAGGAACCAAGAGACAAAACTCCCACTAACAAAGACAAACCCAGAAATCAGGACATGGACCTATTTATAATTACCCCAAACACAGATGTCTATATGGGACCATAAGAACACAATCAATAACAGTCAAGACAATATGATATCACCAGAGCCCAGCTATCCTACCACATCAGGTCCTGAATATTCCAACATAGCCAAAGCACGCACACGCGCGCGCGTGTACACACACACACACACACACACACACACACACACACACACACACAAAGACCTTAAATACAACTATATGAAGATGGTATAGGTTCCTTTAAAGAAATCCTGAAAATAGACACAAACAAATGGAGGAAATGAATAAATTCCTTAAAGCAAGACAAGGAAAAACAAGCAAACAAACAATTTAAGAAAACAAAATTTTCAAGGCCTGAAAATGGAAATAAAAACACAAAAGAAAACACAAACTGTGGTGGTATTGTGTTCCCCAAAATATTGTGTACCTTAATAAACTTATCTGGGGTCAGAGAACAGAAAAGCCACTAGTTAGGCAGTGATAGCACATGCCATTAATCCTAGCACATGGAAACACATGGACACATTGGAAACAGCCAGGCATGGTGACTCACACCTTTAATCCCAGGAAGCAAGCCTTTAAGCCTAGGGAGTGATGGTAGAAAACAGAAAGGTATATAAGGCGTGAGGACCAGAAACTAGAAGCATTTTGGTCTGGTTAAGCATTTGGCTGGTTAACCTTCAGGCTTTTGAGCAGCAGTTCAGCTGACAGCCATTGGGATGAGGACACAGAAGCTTCCAGTCTGAGGAAACAAGACCAGCTGAGAAGTTGACCAGGTGAGGTTAGCTGTGGCTTGTTCTCTGATCTTCCAGTTCACCCCAATACCTGGCTCCAGGTTTGATATTATCAATCAGAACTTTTAAGATTCCTGCTACAACAAACTGAGGCAATTCTGGAAACTAAAATAATTTTGGAATGTGAACAGGAACAAGAGGCAAGTTTCACCAACAGATACAATAGATGGAAGAGAGGATCTCAGGCATTGAAGATGCAATAGAAGAAATAGATTCATAGGTCAAAGAAAATGTTAAATCTAAAAAATACCTAGCACAAAACATCCAGGAAGTCTGGGACATTATGAAAAGACCAAACCTACAAATAATAGGAATAGAGGAAGAATAATACCAGCTCAAAGGTCCAGAAAATATTTTCAGCAAAATCGTAGAAGAAAACTTTTCTAATCTGAAGAAAGAAGATATCTATAAAGGTAAAAGAAACAAACAGAATACCAAATAGATTGGACAAGGAAAGAAAGTCCCCTTGGTACATAACAATCAAAATACTAAACATACAAAACAAACAAAGAATATTAAAAACTTCAAAGGAAAAAGATTAAGTAATATATGAAAGCAGACCCATTAGAATTACACCCAATATCTCAAAAGCAACTCTAAAAGCCAGAAGATCCTGGACAGATGTGCTGCTGACCTTAAAAGACCACAGATGTCAGCCCAGGTTACTATACCCAGCAAAATTTTCAATTGTCACAAGTAGAGAAAATAAGATATTTCATGATAAAGTCAAATTTAAACAACATCTGTCTACAAATCCAGTCCTACAATAGGTGCTAGAAGGAAAAATCCAAAATCCAACTCAAGGAAGTTAATTAACTACTTACATGAAAACAGAGGAAATAAATAATCTTACATCACCAAAACCAAAAGAAAGGAAACACACACACCACCATCAACACCACTATCAACAATGACAAAATATCAGGAATCAACAATCCTTGGTCATTGTTATCTCCCAATATCAATGGTCTCATTAAAAAGAAACAGACAAAAAGAATGGATACAAAAATAAGACCAATCCTTCTGATGCATACAAGAAACACATCTGGACATCAAGTATAGACATTATTTCAGGGAAAAGAATTGCAAAAAGAATTCCAAGGAAATGGAGCTAAGAAGAAAGGTGATGTAGCCATTTTAATATCTAACAAAATAGATTTCACACCAAAATTATTCAAAAGACACAGGAAAGGAAAATATATATTCATCAAAGGAAAAATCCACCAAGATGACATTTCAATTGTTAACATCTATGCTGCAAACACAAGGGTACCCACTCTGATAGAGATCTAAAATTGAAAACATATAAAGAACTCAAAAAAGCTAGATATTAAAAAACCAAACAGTCCAATTAAAAATAGGGTACAAAACTAAACAGAGAATTCTCAATAGAGGAATTTCAAATGGCTGAGAAATACTTAAAAAATGTTCAATATTTTTAGCCATCAGGGAAATGCAAATCAAAACTACCTTGAGGTTTCATCTTTCACCTGTCAGAATGGCTAAATTAAATAACAAAGTAACAGTTCATGTTGACAAGATATGGAGCAGGGTAAATACTACTATACTGCTGGTGGGAGTGAAAGCGTGTACAACTGCTATACAAATTAATATGGTAATTCTTCAAAATATTGGGAATCAATCTACCTCAAGACCCAGCTATATTATTCTTTGGCATATACCCAAAGAACTCTCCATCCTACCACAAAGACACTTACTCAAACATGTGGCTTTATTCATAATAGTCAGAAACTAAAAACAACCTAGATGTTCCTTAACTGTAGAATGAGTTTTAAAAAATGTACATTTACACAATGGAGTTAAGAAAAAGATGACATAATGAAATGTGCAGGCAAATGGATGCAACTAAAAAAAATATCATCCTCAGTGAAGTAACCTGGACCTAGAAAGAGAAATAGGGCATGTATTTGCTGGGGGATGTTCTTTATGGCAAATGTGTTGCTCTAATTGGTTAGTAAATAAAACACTGATTGGCTTGTGGCTAGGCAGGAAGTATAAGTGGGACTAAGAGAGAGAGAGAGGAGAAAAGAAAGAACAGGAAGGCAGAAGGAGTCACTGCTAGCCATCACCAGGACAAGCCGCATGTGAAGATGCCGGTAAGCCACGAGCCACGTGGCAAGGTATAGATTTATGGAAATGGATTAATTTAAGATATAAGAACAGTTAGCAAGAAGGCTGCCACGGCCATACAGTTTGTAAGCAATATAAGTCTCTGTGTTCACTTGGTTGGGTCTGAGCGGCTGTGGGACTGGCGGGTAAGAGAGATTTGTCCTGACTGTGGGCCAGGCAAGAAAACTCTAGCTACATCTATTCACTTATAAGTGGATATTAGCTCTTAAGTAAATGACAATCAAAGCATAATCCATAGACCCAGAGAGGTTAGTTAAAGATGAGGGCTCAAGGGGAGACACATGACTCTCTCTGTGGAGAGGAGCCAGAATATATTCTGCAGGTGGACTGGAATCAGATGGAGACTGATGCAGGAGGGATCAGGGAAGGGAGATGAAGAGAGAGTACTGGGAGAGACAACTGGAATTGGGGGATATTTGGAGGCAATTTGGAAACCCAGTGCAGTAGAAACTTCCTGGAATCTATGAGGGCGACTCTAGTGAAGTCTCTGAGTTATGAGGGATAGGGGTCTGAACTCCTATCTTTTGTAGCCAGAAAAGGCTTACAGTAATAGGACTAGGTTACATTTAGATATATTGTTGGCCAAGGAGGTCTTGTGGAGATTCCTAAATAACCCAGGCTGATACTAGGACAGAGGAATGCCCTCCGAAACCTGAAAGAATGGTCCCATTGCCCAGATCAACTTTAACTCAGCTAATTGAATATAGGGTAGTTGAGCTGGTATGGACTTAGAGCCATCACCCTTGTGTTTTAGTCATTGGCACCAGAAGGCTACAGACAGTGAAACCTGGATACCAATCAAGCCACAAAACCCTAGACCTTCAATCTGTCTCTCTCAAGATCACTCTCAAGATGTGACGGCACAATGGTGGTATAGAGCATATGGGAGTGGCCAACAAATGTTTGGTTTAATTTGAGGCCCATGAGTGTGAGCTCATGTCCTACACTGCCTGAATGCCCAGAAATCAGAGACTGGATTACCCAGAGACCTAGGGTAGAACAAAACATGACTGACAAAAGAAAAAAAATAACAATGAAATGATCCCTTAATGGTATTCTGCTATATTCACAGATCTGTGCCTTGTCCAATCATCATCAGAGAGTTTTCCTCCAGCAACAGATCAGAGCTGGTGCAGAGACTCACAGCCAGACACTATGTGAAGAGAGAGTCTAATTGGAGGTCTCCAGTTCCCTCTCCTAGGAGATCAGGGATGCCTGTGGAAGAGAAGGCAGGAGGACTGTAGGAGTCAGAGGACATGGAATTACCAGGAGAACATGGCCCACTGAATAAACTAATCAGGGGTCACACTGGCTCACAGAGACTGAAACGGCAAGTGCAGGGCCTGTATGTGTCTGCACCAGGTTCTTATTGTATATGTTATTGCATTAACTTGGTTTTCTTGTGGGACTCCTAGCAGCAGGAGCAGGTGTGTCTCTTACTCTTTTGCCTGCTCTTGAGACTATTTTCCTTCTACCGAGTTGCCTTGACTAGCTTTGATAGGAATGCTTTCACCGTGTCTTATTGTATTTTGCTTTGTCCTGTTTGGTTATCATCTCTTGAAGGTCTGCTCTTTTCTGAAAAGGAAATATAGGAGCAGTTCATCTTGGGGAGAAAGGAGATGGCAGGGAGCTGAGGAGGGGAGGGAGAGGTAGCTGATTGAGAAGTATTGTATAAGAGAATAATCTATTTTCAATAAAACAAACACAAACAGGGCAGATCGTACTCTCATTAGCTTGACTACATTTAATTATGTTTTAACCTTTAAATTAATGGAACATTACTTTAGAATTTATTTCATGCATCATGCTTTGTTTCACATTGAAAATTTATCTTATTTAAGCATCTGGGGTGCAGAAGAGATGGCTCAACAGTTAGTAACATTCATTGCTAATGCCAAGAACCAAAGACAGAATCCAAGAGCACAGATTGGGTGGCTCACTTCTAGATCTCTATTATATTTATTCCTTAATGCATCCAATTATTTTTTATGAAATAATTTTGTGTAAACATCCTTTGAAACAAGTTTGGAAATCAGAGGGGTAAGTAAATCTTCTGATTAAAAATACTATGATCTATTGTTTGGAATTACCTTGACATTTTTGGTCGGTATTGATTTACCATCAAAGCAATTGTCACTAGGTTCTCAAGCTTCTTCATTTACCATGCATGTCCTCATGCCAACAGCCCCTTATCCTAATTGCGTAGATTAGGAATCAGCTTTCAAATTGGGAATTTTGAATCTTCCAACTATGCACTTTGTTTATTCTGGGTAATTGGTGCTTTTCTAGAAACATTTGTTAAAATTTCCCTATCAAGATCTCAAAATTTTAAGTAGATTTTCACTAAATCTATTAATCAGTTTTCTGCCTCATTGCCAAATTGGTAACTCTGACTCCTCCAATCCATATACATGGAATATCTTTCTATTGAAATGAATCTTGTTTAATTTATCTTAATAGTTTTGTTTGGTGTTTTTTTGGGGGGAGGGATATGTTCAAAGTATATACTGAGGCTTGAATTTCTTTGTGTACCAGGGATGGCCAGTAATTAATCACACAGTGAATTATGTTTAGGCTGAAGTGATTTTCCTAAGAATCTTTAACTCAAAATTAAAATTTTACAAATGCATGCTTCTGTTCTGGCATTGTGGGAAGACATAAACATGTTCATCTATGTTCCTGGAATCACATGCTCACAACACTCCTCAAAGTTGCCTTTGGCCAGAGTCTTTTATCACAGCAATGAAATTGAATTAGGGCACAGTAACAAACCTATGTTCTAAACTACTTGCATTAGTTTATTTTCTGCTTTTTGTGGTCTTGATATTCTCTGAATGAGAGAAGTATTATAAACAAAAATCAACATGGACCCTCATGTGGTTGTTATATCTTTTCAGTGAATAATAATAAAAAGCCTGATTATTCTATTGGAATTTTTTCATAAGAATTTTTATATGTGTTGGATTTTTTGTAAGAATGTCTTCTATGAAAGATTTGATGTGCAATACTCATATATGATATGTAACAGCATGCTTCTGATGCTCAGAAGAGGTTTACCAATTGTCTAATTATAAAATACAGAGATAACATTGCCAATTTTACATTTATTCAATGTTAAAATTAATCTGAGTGTTTTTTAAATACATATATGATAGTTACCCGAATCATATAAAAATCAAAATTTTGGATTCTGTAGTTTAGAATTTTATAGTAAAAATCAGTCAAGCCTCCATTTCCACTCTTCTTTGTTCCAGGAGAAGTAAACAATATATATACTGATTGATTGATGAAAGGCAGACAGACAAATTCTAAGTAAGTGGTAAATATACATGGATAAATATGGCATAGTGCATCACTGGTGTAGTGGCAGGAAATATCAGACTTGGTCTGGATTTTGACTTGCAGGGCTGCAGAACTGAGTTTCCTAAAGGCCCAGCAAGTGTCCTCATAATATTCTCTGTAATTAATTCCAGAACTCAGTATCACATCCAAGAAGAAAGTCTGACATTATTTCTTAAAGAGCTTGCCTGCAGAGGTCTTACTCAATGATGAGCAGTGTTTCTGAAGTGCACACCATGCTTCCAACAAGAAAATACATTTAAAGTGTTTGTAGAGACAACTCTTATCCACTATATTAGAAAGAAGTTTCTTTCTTTCTAGAACTTTGATACAATGCATAGTGGACCTAATTAAGTCATCCCTTAGTGGGAAGCCACATCCTTACTAATATCCCAGTCACTGGTAGTTCTGAGCAAAAGAGTTAAAAACATTTCTAAAGCATACTAGCAATCATAAATGGAAACAATTTTCTATCTTAGCACCTGTTTACTTTGTGATCTTAAACTCTGAAATCCAGCTTCATCTCCTGCTAATTTCCTTTAAAACATGCTCAGCAAAGTGACAAGTTACAGTGAATAAATAAAAGATAACTACATAATTTAGAGAAGAGTGTTCTTTTTAGATTTTCTTGACTATTTATGCTAAATTCAACACTCTACACTTCTCATCATGTATACCTTCAACACTTAAAAAATTGGAACAAATATTTTACTTGAATTTATTTTAAAGTATTTTCCCAAAGTGAGCATTAATATGAAGTTTCTAAAAATATCGTGTTATTTTCAAGTTTGATTAAAACATCATTTAAATAAAAGTGAACAAGAATAGGTCATTGTCAGGCTGTGGAGATGTTACATACTAGAGGAGATTTATAAGTCACCAAACATATAGTCTGACTTGATTCTGCTGATTCTCTGCCATGTGTTTTCTGCTACAGCTTCAAAGAATGAGCTTCTTTTGAAATTTTTTCTGTGGAAGGCACTTTTTATGACTGTATTCTTGGCAAAGTTCTTTTTCATGTATCAGCAAAATGTCCCTCCCATTACATGGCTTGCATGATTTATATCCAAGGAAAAACACCTTCATATAACATCCAAAGTGAAAGAAATAGCTTGCTATGATATGTATTTATCTATGCATATGAACTTTTCCACATTCTCAATGCCAGAAAATGTGAATTGCTATCAGCATTTCCTTATAGACTCTATTTCCATTTCTATATGACCTCACTTTATTTTGTTTTATAGGACATTTAAAATGAATATATTTCTGGGTTTTAGCCATCTCATCTATTCAAGTTGCATTGCTTTGCCAGTAAAATTAAAATTAAAATCTTGCAATGAAACACACAAAGCATAAACATTTCCATACTAGCCATTTTTAATTGTACAATTTCATTAAATATACTCAAATTATTGTTCCAATGTTGTCACCACCCACTCGCAAAATATTCTCACCTTCCCAATTTTAGTCCTTTACTTATTAAACATTTTTAGGTCTTTGTGGTCCCCCTTGGAATCAGCTATTGTGTTCCACCCAACCTGTTGAACAGTCCTGAATAGGGGAGTGAGGATTGAAAAAAACAGCTAGGGAAAACAGAAACAGAGACACAGAATCGGTTCAGGAGGGCTTCAGCCAATACTGCCCCAGCCCCAATTTATTTCTCATGGCCTTTTTATACTCAAAGCAAGGTGGGGACAAAAGACCTCCCCCTCTCAAGGACACCATAATTCAAGAAACAAACAAGCACAAACACCTCCTTATTTCTTAAAACATCTAGTAGCCATGCCTTTGGGAAATCATCCTGTTATTCAGCCTAAAGGAGCAAAAATAAGCTTGAACTCTCTGACCTTGAGTCAAGATGGAATCAAGCCACAAACTGGAGTCACTGTGGGCTCCCACAATCAGCCATCTACTTTTTGTCTCCATGTTTAAAATGCAATGGTTTTCAATGTAGTGACCCTTCATCTTTTATGGTTCAAATTTTAAAGTTAACTTATTTTTAGTTTAGCACAAGAAATGATAGGCTATCGTCTTATCTATGTGTCATGATGATTTATTCTCTTTTGTTCCCCATCACAAATGTCCTCTTCTCTTTCCCCTCTCCAACTTCAGTTGGTTTTATTTCTTTCCTTAGTGCCAATTTTTTCCATAGTTCATGTAAGCTATTATTTCTTCTATCCCACCTTAAAGTCATTATCTACTGTCTCATGGCCCCTTTCTTGTTTCATGACCTATAAAATCAACCATTCACCTCTCACATGTATATGATGTCTACACTGAAGAAAATCCAAGGAAGATTTTTATTTTAAGTAGTTGAGTTTGGTTAATGTAGTCAGTGGTTTTTGGTTCCATGTTACCTCAATTTATCTTCAAATTCCATTTTTTCTTAACAGTTGAATAATATTCCATTATATAAAGACACATTTTATTATCCTTTCATCGGTTGATGGCCATCTTGGTTGTTTCCAATTTATGGTTATTAAAATAGAACAACAATTAATATGAATGAACAAGTGTCTCTGCAGTAAGATGTAAAGTACTTTGGTTATATACCTAAGAGTAAAAAGCTGGATCTAATGGTAGATATATTTTCATCTTTTTGAGGATTTCCAAAGCAGCTAGCTATTCCAGTTTGCTTTCCTACCAGCAAAGAATAAGTGTTTCCTTCTACTAACATTTTCACCAGCATCTGCTGTTACTTGTTTTATTAAACTTGACCATTCTTACTGGAGAATGAAGAAATTGCAAAGAAACTTTAATTTGTATTTCCCTGTGACTGGGGATTTTGAATAGTTTTTAAGTGTTCATCATCCATTATGTTTTATCTTTTGAGATTCTCTGTTCCGTTCTGCACTCTATTTTTTATTGAATTATTTGTTTTAAAGTTCTGGTTCTTTTAGATCTTTGTATATTCTAGATCCCAATGCCCTGTCATATGTAAAATTGGTGAGACTTTTTTATATTCTATAGGATGCTACTTTGTCTGAATGATGGTGCCCTTTGCTGTACAGAAGCTTTTTGGTTTCATGAGAACTAATTTATTAAATGTTGGTCTTACTGCCTGTACTATTGTTGTCCTGTCCAGGAATCCTTTTCTTCCCAGTGAGTTCAAGCCAATTCCTCACTTTCTCTTCTATTAGATTCAGGGTATCTAGTCTTATGTTGAAGTCCTTGATCCATTTGCAGTTGAGTGTTGTGTAGTTTGCCAGACATGGATCTATTTTCATTCTTCTAGATGCAGCCATCCAATTTGACCAACATCATTTGTTAAAGATGCTGTCCTTGCTCCAGTGTTTATTGTTTGTATCTTTGTCAAAAACCAGGTGTCCATAGGTGTCTGAAGTTATTCATAGGTCTTCAATTCTATTTCATTGATCAGCATGTCTATTTTTATGACAATGTCATGCTGTTTTTATTATTAAGACTGTAGTATAGTTTGAAATCCAGGATATTGATACTTCCATCTGTTCTTTGTTTTTCAGGATATTTTTTTAGATATTCTTGGGTTTTTGTGTTTTCATATGTAGTTTAACTTCCAGAAAGAAACACTGTATATTTTATCTTACATGTGGACATTAGTGGTTATGCTTTAAATCTGTGTATAATTTAAATTGCCCCAAATGCTTAGCTAATAAAAAAAGCAATGATGCAGGTGGGAATCTTCCCAGGAAATGTATATAGAATATAGTGTTATAATGGAATAAAGAGGAAATCAGAATAGGAGCATTAAAATGGTAAGGGAAGAGAGGACAGAGTAGAGGAGGGAATTTGTGAAGGAATAAATAATAATAAAGGTCTTTTGAAAAGTTATGTGAAAATCTACCACTTTTCTAAAATATATACACATATAAAAGGAATTCAAATGGATTCACCATAAGATCAGGGAAGACAATAACTCAACTAGACATCATATGTTATCAAATATATCATCCAATAAAAGAAATGAGTTACATTTATTGAGAAATTGATCAAAGGGTAAACTCAACATCACCTAAACAACCTGATGGTGAGACCTTATTACTGAAGATATCGCATTATGATTGGCTAGAACACTGAACAATATAAGTGGTACTCAATTGGAAGCTTCATCCTAACAGACTAGCTTTTATAGTTCCACCAGAGGAGACAAACAATCATCAATCTCACCCAGCTATAAACTCAATAAGCTGTAATAATCAACTGCCTACAAGATATTCATTCTAATGTGATATTGACACAAATGTTAGGGAATTAATCAAAAACTTTTAGACTGGGTTTTAGGCCCTCTTCATGAAATGAAACCTACACTTGATACTGTTAACAGGGCCAAGAATGTGAGACTAGCTAGGTTGAAGGACCAAAGGGAAAACTTAGTATTTTTTTCTGTTAAATGAAGAGTAATACAATGACTCCTAGTAGCATATTGCTATACCCATATGCTCATTCAACTCTAACCAGAGAAGCTTCTTGAAGTAGATGATAATTAACATACAGGCCCAGAACTGGACAATAAAGATAGAGTGAGAGACTGGAAGGCTTGCCTTTATTGTACATTTTCCCATCAAAGTTCAGTGTTTTTTGTTTAAGAGGGGGAGGACAGATTGTAAGAACCAGAGGTTGTGAACACTTGTAAGGAAACAACATTTTCCAGACATAACAGATGCATATATGGACTCACAGACATTATGACAGCATGCATAAGACCTACACAAGCTAAAGTCAGACAAAGTCTGAGCATGGAGAAGAGGAAATGGGTACAAAGTCCCACCCCTAGTCAAGAAGCTATTAAAAATAATCACTCCTGCGAGAGGGAGAAAATCTGTTTTCTTCAGTGAAGGAACAGTGATTATATTAACCACACTCAAGTACGGGGCACATTCTCAGGAGTAGTTGGCCCACACAAATCAGCCTCCATGATTTCTGAATGGCTTTTTTCTTTTATTTATGTAAGATAGAGAAGGGAAGTGATGTGGAAGGAGTTGGGAGGAGACAAAAGAATGTAATAAAACATATCTTATGAAATTTTCAAAACATACAAAAAAGCAGTCAATATTATGAGTACAATATGACTTTTCAAATATTTAAGAATTGATGTGGATTCCAAATGAACAGCAAAGTTAAACAATAACTCCATGGAGAATACAATGTAATCAGTGAATCAGGATGTTCTCTAGGGCTTTTTGTCTGTATATTTTCCATGGCTTGTTGCATGTCATGGTTTGGATGGAGAATGATCTGCCCCATTTGTCTAAAACAATGAGAGACGAGGCACACTCAGGCTAATGATGAGCTTAGCAGCAGGGCTTCTAGAATCAGATAACCTGACTTAAGAGTCCTTCATAGGCCCACCTAGAAAAATTTACAAATTTAATGTTACCCCACTATGCTTCAGCTCCCTGATGTACAATGCAAGGATAATAAACATCACTTTGCCATAGAACTACATAGAAAAATACAGTGAGCCAGCTCCTTAGAAACCTCATTGTGAGACATACAACACATGCTTAATGAATGCTCACTATTGTAACTATTATGAAAGACTCCTTGTTCTTCCCTAGGCTGGTTCATGCAAGTTCCTTCAAGATAGGATAAACCGATACAACCCATGCTAACACCATGTCTTAAAATGAGATTCAGTTTCTCCTAACACAAGCCCAACCATATCCTGGAACACATAAGGAGTCACTTTATATCAAAAGAATTCCTCATATGCTTCTCTGAAATCACCAGCTGTGGGTAGAAGACAGATAAAGAGGAGATAAACATCAGGGCATTCTGCCTCTTACAAAGTGGGCAAAAGTGACACATACCCAGAAAGATTAATATATTTCTTGATTTGAGAAAAGATACATCTCTGGAAATTATATTTTGTTAGAATAATTAATATTTTTAAAGTATCTTAATTTCTCTAATACTTTCAAAATTCTTGTTGTTCCTGGAATATTTCTACAACATTTCAAAGTTAATCTTTCTAAAAAGTAGTCTGGCCGGGCGTTGGTGGCGCACGCCTTTAATCCCAGCACTTGGGAGGCAGAGCCAGGTGGATCTCTGTGAGTTCGAGGCCAGCCTGGGCTACCAAGTGAGCTCCAGGAAAGGCGCAAAGCTACACAGAGAAACCCTGTCTCGAAAAACCAAAAAAAAAAAAAAAAAAAAAAAAAAAAAAAAAAAAAAAAGTAGTCTGGAATCTTGGTAGATAGATTTTTTTTCTAAGCTTAGGACATAATAGATAATCCTGTATCTGCTCCTAGAAAACCATGTGAGCATCTGAGAAATAGGTTTTCTATGAAGGATTGATGTGCAAGGAAGTCTGATGTAGAGGATGTTTGTAGTGAGGCATAAAAATTTGTCCTTTGTCCAGTCTTTGTGGATATACTGTATTAACATTGGTATGTAGACATTATGAGAGAATGACCAGTCCACACTCCATAGGCATGTGGTTGCTGGCTTTGTTAGATGCCTACAATTGAATACAACAAACCTGTATAAATTTCAAAGTAAAAGGGTGCTTCATCTTCTGATCAAGATATTTGAGTTCACTGAAGCCCAGCCACCTGCAGAGAGAAAGTAGCATAGCTAAAACTTATTCAAACACCAGCAGGTCTATGCTGGTGTCTCCCAGTTAAAATAAGCAGTCTTATCAGTCAACATCTGCTTCCCATATTCATTTTTCCACAGTCCTGTTTACCAGATTTTTCATTGAGAGACTTCCCTGTGGAGCATAATTCACTTCATTTTTGCTCATTCATAAGATTTTTTACATCTCCACAGCTGCAACTATTTTAAGTGAATTTCTGAGGGCTTATAATTGAATGTGACTCATTCTCCAGAAGCAGAACCACAGTGCAAAAACCAAGACCACCTCAGTCCTTTGAAAACACAGGAAAATTTTTGGTATGAGATTAATTGGCAAAGAGGCTGAAACATAAAGTATTCTCTACCTACACTGTGACATGAAATGAACAGTTTTTAATGTATAAATTAGACAGAAATGATTAATCCTCAAAACCACTCCCAAGCCCAGAATTTTCCACTGTGAGAAAAATAATCTAGACAAAGTAAACTCATCAGCTTCATACAACACAAAATCAAATTGCTATTGGCAAGTGTTCCCATGGCAACTGCCTCCCTAAGCAAACTTCTCTACAGAATATACAGCTGTTATCTTATTTTGTTGCTAAGTTCCCTTGACAAAGTCACAGCATAATAACCACTCGCATTCATGTCATTAAAGTGGATAAAGCTCCCTTGGGTTTTTGTGGTTTATCTTCTGAATGATAGCTTAGGAAGTGAGCCCCACTCAGTTCTCTCTGTCTCTGTCTCTGTCTCTGTCTCTGTCTCTCTATATCTCTGTATCCCTCTCATTCTCTCTACATTAAAATCGTAACACAATAGGAAAGATCCATTTAGTTCTTTAATATATATTACTAATAGTCTTTAAATATTATTTGTTATCATTATGTTCACTGATCAACCTTAAGCAATAATGCTATGTTCTCTATATTTACAGTGAGAGATGGCTCAGCCGTTAAAGGCTAGGCTCACAACCAAAAATCTATATTTACACTGAATGAAATAACCTGATACACTTTTCTAATACATCCTGTATACACAGAAAAGATATTCTCTGTCGGTTAGATCTTTTGTGTGAACATGTATACCATGTTTCAGTCAAGTATAACCATGACTGAACCTGTCCTTGATACTATTTAATTCTGTGCTTTCTGGAAATAGTATATTCTAAATATCTCTATATAAGCATCAAAAGGAACAATGAACTCATTTATTGAGGTTTCAATAACCGAGAAGAGACAATTTTATGTATTATGGGCTCAACCATAACGTATTTCAGTATCAATTTTTCCTTAATATAAACCAGGAGGAAAAAAATAGGTCACGTTAAAATCCAATGAGATGTCCATGAAATATTTACAGTAATATACCATTCTTTCAACAGAGTAAGCATAGGAAAGAGAGCCCTGCTACATATAGAAAAGGAAAAAAAGAAGCAACAGAAATAACACTTATCCCCCAAATGATAAGGTTGGGTTCAGTCTTACCATTAAACTCTGACATTTTCTACTGCTTTTTGGTAAAATAGTGATTTTCCCCCTAGTTTAATTTCACTGTATTTGACAAGAAACCTAGTTATCAGTGACCTTTAAAACTGCTATGGCTCTCAAACAGATTCATTTTGACAATGTTGGAATATAATATTTGTAAACGTGTGTCAAAAATAGCTTATTCTTACATTTTTCCATGGAAGTAAAGTGCAAGGAGAACCCCAGGTATGATGCATGGCCTGTGTCAAGAGGTGGCTGTCACTTCCAGCTGAGCCAATTTAATTCTAGATGTGGATAAGAGAGATATAGAAAGGACATTTTTTCCTCAATAGGAGACCTAGAGCTACCAGACACTTTCACTCATAAATTTAGTATGGACATTATTACTTTGATTATTTTATAAAACAAATAATTGATATTTTCTCAATTGACTTTTTAAATTATCTTTGTCTTAGTGTTAAAGGATGAAGATAATATCATACTTTACATGGAAAAGAGATTTACTCTTAAATTCATATACACATCATTGTTTATTCATGGCATTATTTATGTGTAAGCACATACACTCTTTATTCTTTGTAGTTAATAAAGTTATACAGATCTTCATTATACTGTAATATTAAACAACAGGCAATACATCCAATGATCTAAACAATAAAATTGTTTTTGCTTGTTTCTCCTTTTCTCCCCTCCTTTTATATCCTTCTCTTCCTTCTGCCCCATCTCCTTCCTTCCTCTTCTCCCTCTTATCCTCTTCTTCCTCTCTTTTCTAATCCTCTTCCTTGCTCTCCTTCCTTCTCTTATCTCTCCCCTCTTCCTCCTGCCCCTTCTCCTCTTCATCTCCTCCTCCTGCTCTCAGTCTGTCATCCCTTTTTTTTGCTTCTTTGTAACTTCCTCTTTTCTCCTCCCTTCTTCTCTTTCCTCTCCTTTTATACAGGGTCTTACGCATCATAGACTGGCCTTAAGCTTGCTATGTAGCTAAGGATGATCTTGTTCTTCTGAGTCTCCTGCTTGGGATTGAAATACCAGGTTTATTCAGCACTATGGACTGAACCCAGACCTCTTTATGCATGCTAAGCAAATACTCTGTCAAATGAGCAGATTTGTATGAAACATGGATTTCATACAAAGTTTGCTACAAGTTTGGATGACAAATTTACTTAAGAGAACATTTGGACCTCATTTTTTACTTGCTTTCTGAACAGAAATAATGATGACTGATATGACCAGAATCTAAACTCACTTGTATCTTTCAACCAAAATGATATTCAGTTCTTCCAGTCTTTTGCTACCCTCCAACCTCTAGCCCACACCAAATTATTCTTTCCATCTGAAATATTACTTGATTCTTATTTATATGATGCACTTCTAATCTTTTTATTTCTTTTCTTTTGAAATCACAGCATATTACATCATTTCACCTACCCCAATCTTTCAGCCTCACCTGACTTATCAATTCCTACAGAAATCCTACCAACTGACTACTAACCCTTATTGTACCAAATCATTCTTTTTCAAAAACTCTGGAGAGTCTCTCTCACATTAATTACCACATGTGTCTGACATAGTTCCTTTGTATTATCTGAAACTCAATACTACAGATTATCTAAAAAAAATGGGGTAGTTCAATGGTAATTCAGAAAATATTTGTAGATGGAATTATTTTTCTTGACTTTGAAATACGCTGTATTGATACAGTCAATGTTTCTGCCTCAAAATATATGTTTAAAATTTTAATTTTTAGGACAAGGATATTAGGAGATTGTCCCTTAAATGTTTAAATTGAAGAAAATAGAACAATTGTGAGTGAGATTAGTGACTCTGTAAAAGAAATCTCAGGAACAGACATCGTGGTTCAATGGGTAAAAGTGCTTGCTATGAAAGCATGAAGAACTGAGTTCAAATTCCCAGAACCCCATAAAAAAGGTCATGGTGATGCATGATGCACACTGTATAGCACAGAGGTAGAGAGATAGATAGGGAGTAGAACAGGATACTCAATATTCACCTTTAGTTTTTTTTGTGTGGGTATGATCCCTCATCTATGCATTCACATGAATGTACACCACATGTAACCACACACACACACACACACACACACACACACACACACACACACACACACACACACCTTACTGAAAAGAAAGAAAAAAGATCACAGTGACCTAGAACCTCTCTTCTGTCATGTAAGGATAAGGATATACAAAAAGAAGGTGTTGTTTGCAAGTCTGGAAGCGGTCTTCATCAAATACTGTAACTTCATGATCTTGATTTTAGATTTTCCTGGCTTCCAAAACTGGGAAAGGAATATATTTTGTTCATAAAACCAACTGTATTTGTTCTGGTTACAGTGGCTCAGATGGATCGAAACAGTTAAATGATGAATGACAAATCAAAATCCAAGACCCATTCTAATTCACAAAGCAACATAAATACAAAACCAAATGCATGCTTTTATTATGTGAAGTGCGACTCCACTGAAGAATTTGAAATACAAGAATCTGTCTGCATGTGAGATGAATATGAGAACTGAGGCCACAGAACCCACTGAGGTCCAGTGTGATTAAGAGATGAACTATGGATGTGTCTGAGATGGGTGAGGGATGCTCACTATAGAATGGAAGCTTTCAGGAAAAATAGCCTGGATTCTAAATCGACAGAAATTTACTATCCATGGTTTATGGTCCTTTGAAGAAATGATAGCATCCTAAATGTAAAAATAACTCCAACTTTTACAATTTGAAGTTATCATTCCTAAAGTGAACAAAGTCTCACTGAAAGCAGAGTCCATAAGCACTGAAACCAAATGAAACATGGACCCTCTTTATGACATTTTCTCATAGACCACTGTAGATAGGCAGCCACATCTTTAAAGATACTTTTACATTGTTTACTTATGATGTAACGCACATTATTTATGTTATGTTCAGTATATTTACATGAATTTTTATTCTCTTTCTCTACCAAATTATTTATTTCTAAAGGAAAAAAAATACCCTGTTCAAAAATATCCCTTGGAATCTTGATGCCACAAGTTATATTTTAAGAATAATGTTATAGGTAATACAGACCTTTTTCATACAGAGCAGAGAAACATGGGGATATTTATAAGAACTGAATATAATTGGGCATTGAATTAATAAAATGAACATAAGAATATAGGTCACCAGTTTTAATAAAGTATCCAATAATAGGTCATCATTAAATGCATGAAACAACCCTAACATCAATATTAGCTTTTGATAGTGATAGTCTTTTAAAATATTTCTGGTTACCTATGTCAAGTTTAAGAATACATGGTTTATCAATTCTAGAATAACTTCATGTACAATCACTTTGCTGAACACTGAAATGTCTGTGATATAGACATTTATGAAATAATTATACTACCCTAAGGAGAAATTAACCAAGAATTAATAATCAAGATATGTACCATCAGACACTTGTGACACTTTTTTAGACAGAAGGGTCCTGAACTTTTTTTTTCTATTTTGGAACTTATAAATATATTTTAATGAGATTTATGATAAGGAAATTTGAGTTTGACTCCATAATACATTTTGTAAAAAAAAACAACAATCTATTTGAAAAATATGTCATGATTCGTGTATTTCAAAATCAAACTAAGTTGTTATAAAAACATTAGAAATATTCAGTATGATAATGAACTCATGTTAGGCATATCATTGCTTTTTCATTTTAAAGATTTATATTTATGTGTGTGTGTGTGTGTGTGTGTGTGTGTGTGTGTGTGTGTGTGTGTATGCATGTCTGTGTGTGGTTGTGCCTGTGTGTGCCACACACATTACAGGTGACCTTGAATAACTGAAGAGAATTTCAGATCTCATGGTGCCAAACATGGGTACTGAAAACCAGTTTGCGTCTTCTGAAAGAACAAGTGCTCTTAAATGCTGAGCCAGTTTTGCTGCCCTGCCATTGTCTATTTCTCAAGGAAAATCCATTCGTTGCCAAACATGTTCATGAAATCAAGGAACATACCATTTATATCATCAATTACTATAAAAAGAAAAGATCAAAATACTTCCATAGGCTATAGACACCTTCATTTTGTGTTAAATAAGTTTTAAAATGGTGTATAGGGTATATAGATTCCCAAGACAGCACAAAATGAACTGAACATTTAGATTAAATCAAAGAGGAAAAAGACAACTTGGTTTTCAGAAAGCAATCTAGTGATAAATGTACTCTTGAGCGGAGTATATTGAGAGACCTACATACATCTTAGTAAGCACCTTTTCATTCAGAAAAAAAAAATGAACATAAAAACTAACCCATAGGAACTCAGTCAGTACAAACCCAAGGACACTCAGGCATATATCTGTTTCAGTACTTCTCAATCTACATGCTTCCTTGTAGAGAAGCAGGGAAAATTTTTTTTTTGGTCTATAGGAAATTATTATCATCAGTTATGTTGTGAAATCTGCCATATTTCTTTGATCTATATCAAATTAAATCCAGCCTAGTGTTCATATGAAGAGAACAACATCTTGATTTTGGGCTGAAATGGTTCACATAGTCTTCTTCATATGATATTAGGTTTCATTGTATTAATATTTGTCCTATGCCTGCTAGAGTCCAAGACACATATTAAAATGAGATTGTTAATATATTCATAAAAATGTGTGTGTTGTATGTCCATTTGAACACCTATGCTAAATTTACATTCATATGAGTATCCAAATATCTCCTTGTTCCTGCTCATGACTGGTGATCACATGTTGAAATGGGAAGAATTTCAGATATAATGTAATATAGTTCTATTATTGTGTGAGGACTGTTATTTGAACTTGATCTATAACTTATTTTATAGGCACATGGATCCATTTCAGAATTGTGCAATTGATTCAGAAATATTTTCTTGGGGTCATCATTGCGATCAGTAATTATGTTAGTACATTGAAATAAATTATATTTCCTTTAAAATGCTATTCTTGAATAAACTACAAACATGTTTCCACTATGACTAGTTTGAATTGGGTATTTTGGGGACATGTGTTTTTTTTTTTATCATATTGCTTTGAATTCATATCAGTGGGAAGTATGTTAGCTATTATTATATATTTTAAATATTAAATACTAAAATATTAGGTATTTTAAAATATGTAAAATAAATATTTTGTGTTTAGTATTAACATGGAAAAAGAGATCACATAAAAGATGAAAATGAAGCAGATAAAAGCAGGAAATGCCTAAGAATACATAAACAACAGCAAACAAAGAAAATTGGCAAAATTATCAGCAGTATTGTACTAAAATAAGGAATAAAATATCTAGGAAAGCCTAGAAAAATGATCTTTGATATGAGAAAAATAGCAGAAATAGCAGTAAATTGCATGGTGGTAAATCATAGAAAATAGAAACATTATTAATATAATAGTGATGAAATTCTGCTCACTCATTTTATAAAATATAGTTTGAGGTTATAGTAAAAGAATGGGGAATGGGATAAAATTTTATAATAATTTATTTCTATTCATATTTTTTATTTAATTGGTCTTCTATACACCTAATATTCATGCTCACTGACAAACAATAATTGTTAAACATTTTTTTATTTGAAAGCATTTTGTAATCTATATCTGTCCCAAATTTTCAAGCTTTTAAATATTTCTTTATAGTAGTAGTAATGCTAGGCACACGTTAACATGCATATATATATATATATATATTTGATTGTATATATTAATAATATATATTATCTCTAACAATAAGAAGCAGAATATAAAATAGGTACTTAATGATATTTTTATTGAGTGAATTTCCTTTCATTGCTTTGTTTAATCATTGACATGCATTATAGTAAAGACAACTTTTAAGGAAAATAGTACTATTATGCTTCTTCTCAATTTAAAAACACCAAAAAACAAATTTCCTTTGTCTATGGATACAGTAAAAATAAAATCCACCATTGAAAGTATACATAGGGGATTTTTCAATCATTAAAGTCTTCATTGACATGACTTTTTCCCTTTGAGTAATTGATAGTGTCAATTGACTTAAAACTACAATTCCTCTGTTTGACAGGCATGGTGAACTGGATGATACTTTGGCTGTTGCCCTGGGCAGCCACACTTGTAGATTTATTACATTATGGTTCTATTGTTTCTTAAAAAAAATTTTGTGAGGGTGAAACTAGGTATTCCATACTTTTTAGTGAACACTTTTAATATTAGATATTTCAAACTAATATTATACACACATGTAACTGATATGTATTCTAGCTCAAGTAAAAAAAAGTGAATTTAGCATAAAAATTAATTAAAAGTCAAATATTCAGTCACCTTCAGGCTGTGAAATATAGGTTGTTGTACAAGTGAATGTGTTGCAAACAGGAATGAAAGATTATTTCACCTACAGTATCCATTGAATATCAGAAACAACATTGAGCAACTCATTGAGTTCCTGATGAAATGTTTTCAATTATTCATTCATCTATTCAATAAAGATTTTTTGTTCTACTCACAGCAGGCATTGGATTAGGCACTAGAGATGTAGAACTGATTAAAAGCAGAGAGCTACCTACTTTTCATAAGTCTGACAGTGTTGGGAAGGGACAGATATTAATCAACTAAATGTGAACAAGGTAATTGAAGATGATCATAGTTATATAAAGAAATAATTAGAATAGGATTAGAAAGAAGATAGATTAGCAAACTTTTTCTTCAGAATGGCATATAGAAAATATTTTGTGAACGGTAAGGTACACTGTTACTATTGCAACCACTTTAATGAACTCTGCCAGTATCCACTAAGATCAGTCATAGATGAGAATAAATCCAAGGCTGTGGCTGGTCCAATAAAGCTTTACTTATAAAAGTCAGGTAGAGGACAAGCAGTATTTGGCTGGAGGCCTTGTGTGCTAACCTCATTACATAGACAATAACTGAGTGATGCTGGGTAGGTGAACAAATCATTATAGTCAGAATATAGTTATAGACAGAAAACTCTTCAGAGTTGTGCCATCTAATGTGAAGGATTAAAAAGGAGCTGGTTACACATAGAAATTTAGGCACTTAATGTACCATGTGTAATACCTTGATCAGAAGAAACATGGGAGCTTCCAAGAAGAGAGAAGAAACTGAGATGAGTGAAGTCTTTCAAGACTGATAAAATATTATAACTAAGATTAGAGGTCTAAACAAATATTAACTTGCTTATCAAACTAAAGACCCATCTGAATGATGGGCATAGAGTAGACTCACAACAATCAAAAAACAGTCAACTATCTTGATGGAACACTGGCATGAATCATCCAGTGAGTATTCCTCTTCTTATTTTTTCCCTAAGAATCCAGAGTCCTTGGAAAATAATCCAATTGGTGTTGACTGTGTATGAAATTCAGTGTAAAAAAAACTGCTCAGAATGGAGGTGGAATTTTTTAAAATGAAATTGGAGTTCAATGACATAGAGAATGGAAACAAGAAAGAATGTACATGAGTGAATGAACAGTGCTATGTTTTCACCTTCAAGCTTTCAGAGTGGCCACTACAACTGTATCTTCCTTGGACTCATGTTGAGCAGAAGTTGACAGGGTTTGATGAACCAAAGCACTTTGAGTTAAAAAATATAATTTTCTTATTATCTGGGATTGGTTTTATTTATGTGCACTTTGAAATTTTAATTTATTTAAATTTTCATACAGGAATACACTTTTGCATCATTTTTAACCATCTCTGTCCCCTGAAAACTCCTCCCAGGTCTTTATCTAAGGTGCAGTCTTATGAAATTTTCCTCTGAGAAAATTGTTACTAGGAACCTTACTTTACTTAAAACAATAGCCATTTCAGTTATCTTTGAACAATATTTTTTGGCATAATTTTTTTCTTCCATTCCCTTTTAATGTACTTGTAATTTTATATGTGACATAGTTGGTTTAACCAGGCTTACAAACTCTTCAGATATGTTTATACCATATATATTAATATGACTTTTGATGATTCTTTTAAATTTAACACCTTGCTATTTTTGTTCAATAGATCTTTATTCTCTTTTTTCCTACTTTTTGTACTAATTCAATGACATCATAACTAAACCATACCTCTTTCACTTGCCTATATATCTGAGATGTGTTTGTGGGTTTGGGGTGTGTGTGGAGTGTTAGCTATAGTTTCCTGAATTGTAGTATATATCTTTAATTTAGCACATTCTACTCCAAGTGATATTAATGAATCTATACCCTAGTACTTACACCTATCCTTCATTGTACTTTCTGCAATTGTAGTTGTGTTTTATTGCCACATACATTTATATAATAATTTACTTCATTTTAAACGAATTAACTTTAAAAATAAATTAAAATGATTTGCATATATGCACTCAGTACAATTTCCAGTATCTTTATGTTTTAACACATATCGTAAATTTTTGTCTCAGGTATCATAATTTTTAAAATGTATTTTATGCATACGCATGTAGTCTCATGCTTGTGTATGTATGTATGTTCTCTGTGTGTGCTGTTTTGGATGTTTATCAGTGTTTGTGTATGAGTGAGAGCATGTCTGAAAGTCAGAGGACAATATCAGGTATTTGTCTACACCTTCCAACATATTTGAGACAGGATCTCTCCTGTTTACTCCTTATACACAAAGCTAGTCATCCCAAGGACTTCTCCTTGATTTCCCTGTATCTTCTTCCTATGCACCCTTAAAAGCAGCGGGTCTATATACATCTGAGCTACTGAGTCTTGCTTTTATAAAAGTTCAGGAAATCTGAAACTCATGCCATCAAGCTTGCGTAGCAAGCACTTTACCTATTTCCCTTACCAAGATAGCATAGATTTGTGTCAATAACTTCACCCAAGGTCTTTAAAAATATTACCTATATCCTCTTATAACATGCCTACACAGTGTTCTGAGTTGCTGAAAACATGAAATAGAGTAGACATTTTCATGGATTTGCCTATTAACTTTGTATGTCATTTCTGTGCTAGTTTCAATTTACTGCTGCCTTTTCCTTCATTATAAATTGTATTTTCCCATTGTGAAACCCTATTTTTTAAATCAAATGCACAACTATTTTGGATTTTAAGGTTTAGGGTCATGTATAATTCTTATCACCCTATAAATATTTCTTGAGCTCTGCTCTAACAAACACAGTTTTATTTCAAGAGTATACTTCAGTCCCCTGAGTCTTACATTTTATCTTTGTTAAGTAACACCATGGTAGCATTTATTTGAGGTCTCACTTTTCCGATATCTGCCTCATTACTACTCTCCCCGATATAAGATCTTTCACACTGGGTTTGGTAACAGGAACCTTGTCTGGTTCAGATGACTTGGGGAGATTGTTTTTATTTTTTCAGGCAATACCTAACAAAATAATTAGTTCTTACTAACTATGCATGGATCAGAATTATGCTGACGATTTTACAGGGACTCTCTGAACATCCAAACCTGCCTCTGTCCTGCTCCCTTCTCTGGGTCCTGGCCCTATTTCCTCTAGCATCTGTGTTTTGTACAGGCTTGGTCTCAGGCATGATGGAACATCAATGGACATGGCCTCTCTGAGCTTTAATGGGAAACAAGCTCCACAATAAATCACAGAAGTCTAGAGAACAGTTGATTTGTTTCTTGTGCTTCTTAATCTTCCCATGTGGTCCTTCACAAACCATGCCTTAAAACTTGTATTTTTGATATTCAATCTGTGTAAATTCAAAGAGTGTAAATCTAGCTTCTGTTGTTCGCTTTTGATGGAAGAAACTCTGTTGCCTTATTTCTTCCCATATATCCTGGCCCTTTATTGTCCATAGCAAATCCTTGGTGTTCAAACTGTGATTGTTACTGAACTCATAACCTGAAGTTTAAAGAGTTTCTAGAAACCCCCAAAGGTATTCTGAAAGTTGGATTTAGTCTCCATGAGGGAATCAATGAATAAACATGTCACTCATTGGTATACTTGTGAAAATATCACCTCTCGATTAAGAAAAAATATTTTAATAAAGAATCAAGGATATTAAAATATGTAGATATCAGTAATCATTTAAATAGTATCTGACTGAATAATTCATTTAATAAGGCTTTCAAGCTTTTTAAAGCTGGATTTTTTGCATGACAATTTTGTCCTAAAATAGTAAAACTCTTGGCCATTGTTTGTAAATGAGTGGCGTTTTATTATACAAGATAATCTAAACAGATAATGAAAGATAATTAAAAGGGTTTTCTTTCCTAAAATAAACTCAATATTTAAAATTCTTTCTTTTCAAACTATGTTTAACTCCTAGCAAATATCGTGTCCATAAAACAGTGGAGTTTCTTTTTCATTCTTGGTCTGAAAATGAAGTTATAATAGGCAATTTTTTTAGACATTTAGAACTGAAAGGTATAGAAGACTATATATCATTACCAATTATAATGTAATTAATTTATGAGACATATAAATCACAATACTGATTTCAATTGTTAAACACTTGAGTTAGAAAGAAATTTTTAAATCTATCAACAGATGTAAAATTCTACCATATGCCTAGATAAATTATTGAATGTCATTAGACGTGGAGATTTTAATAAATTATATTCAAGGATCCACTGAATTTGTTTTCCAAAGAAAAATAACATTTGATACAAATTAAAAATTGAAACTTTTTATGCTTTTATTTTTTTAAGGAAATACATATTTTAGGAAAAAAATTAGTGAAATGGAACTGCTCAAGAAGAATCATTTTACCATTTTGTGAAATTTATTTATTTTAATAATTATCCTTTTATATAAACATTCTTCTTTGAAAGTTAAAATTTTATTTTATTATCATTTTATTTTATAAATATAAAGTTTGTATGTTATCTTGTATATTAAAATAAATGATGTTAATTTCTTAAATCTCATCAAATCTAAAAAACAAACATACTCCCCAATATACTTTATGCTTTTTATATTATGTAGCTTCTATATGAAGCCAATTCTAATTTATCATGGCAGTGGAGGTTTACCTATGCTTTAATCAACTACCAGAACTGTGCTGCTTAACCAACAGCTCATAAATCCTACTGTTTCAAGTGGCAATAGCATTGATACAGATGTCTGAGTCTGCTAAAAATGCTGTGGACTTGCTGAGTAGATCTGTTCATCCTAACTGTGTCTCTTACCTGGCACTTGGTTCTGAGTAGGGTGAACAAGGCCAGGACCCCCTGGGGGCTGCAGCTTGCTCTAAGTATCTGTTATTCTCCTACAGTTAACAAACTAGTCTCTTAAAAGTATCTTTCCTTTATCATGGTCTCCTATTCCTTGTTCTCCCTCTCTGTTCTTGATCCAGCTGGGATCTCCTGCTCCCACAGGCTCTCTTTCCCTCGACCCTCGCCCTTCATTACCCCCACTCATGTCCAGGTTGTTCATGTAGATCTCATCCATTTCTCTGTCATTTGGGCGATCCCCGTGTCTTTCTTGGGGTCCTGTTTTCCAGGTAGCCTCCCTGGTGTTGTGAGTAGCAGTCAAGTCATTCTTGTTCCACATCTAGTATCCTCCTATGAGTGAGTACATACCATGTTTGTCTTTCTGTGTCTGGGTTACTTCACTCAGGATGATTTTTTCTAGATCCATTGATTTGCCTGCAAACCGCATGATGTCATTGTTTTGCTCTGCTGAGTAGTATTCCATTGTGCATATGTACCACATTTTATTTATCCATTCTTTAGTTGAAGGGCATCTAGGTTGTTTCAAGTTCTGGCTATTACAAACAATGCAGATATGAACATAGCTGAATAAGTGCCCTTGTGGTATGATTGAGCATTCCTTGGGTATATGCCCAAGAGTGGTATAGCTGGATCTTGGGGGAGATTGATTCCCAATTTTTTAAGAAAGTGCCATATTGAGTTCCAAAGTGGTTGTACAAGCTTGCATTCCCACCAGCAGTGGAGCAGAGTTCCCCTAGCTCCACATCCTCTCCAGCATAAGGTGTCTTCAGTGTTTTTGATCTTAGCCATTCTGACAGGCATAAGGTGGTATCTCAGAGTTGTTTTGATTTGCATTTCCCTGATGATTAGGGATGTTGAGCAATTCCTTAAATGTCTTTCAGCCATTTGAGTTTCCTCTGTTGAGAATTCTCTGTTTAGTTCTATAGCCCATTTCTTAATTGGACTGTTGGGCATGTCTAATTTCTTGAGTTCTTGATATATTCTGGATATCAGTCCTCTGTCAGATGTGGGGTTGGTGAAAAGCTTTTCCCATTCTGTAGGCTGTTGCTTTGCCTTGTTGACTGTATCCTTTGCTCTACGAAATAGGAAGAAGCAAAGTGCTAGAGAGGCCCACAGAAATCCATAAAGATGCCCCCACAACAGACTGCTGGCAATGGTCGAGAGACAGCCCGAACTGACCAACGCTGGTAATAGGATGGCCAAACACCCTAATTGCCGTGCTAGAAACGACTGAGGAAAACGGATGGAGAGATCCACAGCCAGGCCCCGGGTGGAGCTCCGGGAGTCTAATTAGCAAGAAAGAGGAGGGTTTATATGAGCGGAATTGTTGAAACCAAGGTTGGATAAAGCACAGGGACAAATAGCCAAACGAATGGAAACACATGAACTATGAACCCATGGCTGAGGGGCCCCCGACTGGATCAGGCCCTCTGAATAGGTGAGACAGCTGATTGGCTTGATCTGTTTGGGAGGCATTTGGGCAGTGAGACTGGGTCCTGTGTTCAGTGCAAGAGTTGGCGTTTGAAACCTGGGGCTTATGCAGGGACACTTGGCTCAGCCTGGGAGGAGGGGACTGGACCTGCCTGGAGTGAGTCTATCAGGTTGATCTCAATTCTCAGGGGGGTCTTTGCCCTGGAGGAGATGGGAATGGGGGGTGGGCTGGGGGAAAGGCAGGAGGGGGGCAGGAGGGGGGCAGGAGGGGGGAGAACAAGGGAATCCGTGGCTGATATGTAGAATTAAATTATATTGTAAAATAAAATAAAGTATCTTTCCAACAGGGGAGGTGAGCAAGTTAATTTCTGTTTCTGCCTCTGTTGGTCTGATGTTCTATTTCTTCGCTCTTTCCATCTTCCTCCTGCT
This sequence comes from Peromyscus maniculatus bairdii, assembly GCF_049852395.1. Taxonomy (NCBI): domain Eukaryota; kingdom Metazoa; phylum Chordata; class Mammalia; order Rodentia; family Cricetidae; genus Peromyscus; species Peromyscus maniculatus. The sequence continues at coordinate 89,012,510 of NC_134856.1, read as the reverse complement.
GCTCTTTCATTTCCTTTTTCCTCCACTCCTTTCTCTCTCTCTCTCTCTCTCTCTCTCTCTCTCTCTCTCTCTCTCTCTCTCTCTCTCTCTCTCTGTGTGTGTGTGTGTGTCTGACTGTCTGGGTGCATGTGTCTGGGTGTCTAGGTAGCTGGGGACCAGCCCCATGTTCTTATGTATGCTGTATATTTATTACTACTGAATACATCTCAGTACTTTTCTTCTCTTTTTCTTTCTTCTCCAGCTTTAGTGTCTTTCGTAATCCTGATCATTCTTTCAACAGACTGCCAACATTTTAGTTTACTGAACTGACAAATTCAAGTAGATATTTTAGGCTTTGGCCTCAGCATGCAAATATATTAATAAAGCAAAAATAAAATAACTTCTTAAGGGTTATTGATGGGGTGATTACATTTATTGTACTTCTCTTTGAAGGTAGTTTAGGCTAGATTTCTCTTATTACTTAAAAAATAATAAATACTTAAATGAATGGCACCCTACACTGGGAAGTCAAACAAGGTTCTGAAAAGACATAAAACTCTCACGCTTGAGCTGTCAGCAAACTGTATTTTATGGAGCTGTGTTGACCTTTGCCTATTTTAGTGATATATTTGCTGTCATTGTTTTTATTTTATTTTTGATTGATACTAACTACAGCCAACATATATGATGCCAAATTGCTCTTTTTGAAATTGATTTCATTTTTCAAAAACCTACTTGATGTGACACTGCCTTTGGTTCTCTTTCCCTAACTCTATTTCTACAGCATAAGTACACCCTTCACTGGGTAGCTCAAGCATCTCAATTGGCCACTTTGAGTGTGTGATGTTGGGGATGTTCATATATTTCTTTTCTTTTAAAACTTTTGCTGAGCATTTAATACAACGTATTTCAATCATATTCACTCGACTTTCCCTAACTCATCCCAAATCCACCCACCCTTTCCTACTAGTACAACTTTGTTTATTCATTTCTCTTAAAGCCACTGAGAACAATCTGAGCTTTCCATATACTCTTGAGTATGTGGCCATTCACTGGACCATGATCAACTCACCTGGGATCACACCCTTAAAGAAAACTGACTTTCTATCTCTGAACACTTTATCAACTACAAATAGCTCCACAGCTAGTAGTCGGGCTTCATTAACGTCTACCACATCTTTGCTGGAGTTTTTGATGGGCTTCAGCTTGCACAGTTCTTGTTCATGTTGTACAGCAAGTGGTTTATGCAATGAGCTGCCTCCCCAACATCCCAGTCTAGATTTCATAAGGCTTTGTTCCTGTTTTTCCCAGTGAAACCACCTCTGCCTTCTAGAGTAACCCTGCCTGCTTGTGTCTTTTTCCACTGGCCATTTTCTCTTTTCATTCATCTGGATGAATTGACCTATGGAAAGTCTGTCCACAAAATCTCTCATAAGCAAAGAATGCTCTTCTTCAGATGAACCCGCAGTTATTTATTCCAGTTCATAGAGCTACTGTGTACTCTAACATCTGAAATGTGTGTTTGAAATCTGTGTGTGCTCTGCTCCAGTGTATTAAAAATAAACCAATGACAGGAAGACCAGAAAACCCACAAAGCTTTTTGTTTGGGACCTTACCTTTCAGTGGAATAAGTCCATTGTATTCTCTTTATACTTCTTGAGGAAGCTTGGTTCCACATTTGGTTATACATTGTAGCCTCTATGAATGTAATACTTAAGCCTCTATCAGAGACACTTTTCCAAACTAGGATGATTGAAAACTAGGATTGAAGTTGTGACAAAAGTGTCACTGAGTTTTACAGTTCAGTGCCACAAAGGGACCTGTCAATTAAAACATTCTTTTAAATATACTTTTAAAATATTTGAAGTATGACTTTGTTGTTTTCTATTTTTCCTCTTGTTGGAGTCTAATTGTTGAATTTACTGGTAGGCAAATTTGGTTATCATTTTGAATGCTCTATATACACTTGATTCTACTGTCACATGGTGACACACTAGGACAAACATTTCTCTTTCTATTTAAGAGATGTATTTGAAGAGTAGCCACATTAAGTAAAATTCCCACTGTTCTGGAGCTTGTAATTGAGAAACACAAGTCTGTCTAATGCAAAATTTAAGTTTACCAAGTCTATTGCCTCGAGGAATAACATAAGGTACCAAAAGCGAGTGGTAATGGGAGCAAGTGCTTCCCAGACCCTTCAAGGGTAGGGTTCTTTTAAAATCCTGGTTGTTTTTCCTCAGTTGAAACACATGTAAGTATTTCAACTTGATAATCTTGGGTTGAATAACTATTGTAGTGGGTAGCTGTTCCAGCTTTGACCTGGAAGTACCACCCCCTTTAAGGCTTCGGTAACTGTCATGCCTACAAGGTGGAGCCAAGAGAGGACCCCTGAAGAACCGAGATCCAGATGGGCAAGCTTTCTTGGTTCCTGGATCTTGGACGCTGGAGGTAGACCGAGCAGAGTTCTCCAGTGAACTCCGCTGGGCTGCAATACACCTTTCCCAGACCCTGTAACCTATCCCTTCACTTGTAAGTTACTCCACAAAATAAACCTCCCTTTTAACTATGTGGAGTTGCTTTAATATTTAAACCAATATCTGGTGCCCAGTGTAGGGCATGAACCCAAGACCCTGAGATTAAGAGCCCAGCCTTGTAGGCATGGCAGTTACTGAAGCCTCAAAGGGGAAGGTACTTCCAGGTCAAAGTTGGGATGGCTACCCACTACAAACTATTGTCATAGGCCCCATTCTCAGTGGAGTATCATGGTATGGACAGATGTCTCAGCAGATAAAAGAGTTTGCTGCTTTTTAAGATGACTAAATTTCAATTCTCAAAAACTACTTCAGGCAGCTCACAACTGCCTGTAAACTCAAGTTAAGATGCCCCTTTCTGGCCCGTGTGGTACCTGCACATACAGATACACACACACACACACACACACACACACACACACACACACACACACACACACACACTAATAAAACAAATAAATTCTTTCTTCTCTTTCAATATGTCTACCAGTTAACTTAACAATTAGAGTGATTTCAGTTTATACTGGAAATTCCATCTATGTTTCACCTCTACATTTTCCTCTACAATTCACATGTCTTTCCACTGTTACAGTGATTTCTCATGACTCCAACAAGAAGGAAAAGAGAAAACAACAATGCCATACTTCAGATATTTTAAAGGTATATTTGCCTCCAAACCTAAAAGAATATTTTAATTGACAGGTCCCTTTGTGTCACTGAACTGTAAAACTCAGTGACACTTTTGTCACAACTTCAATCCTAGTTTTCAATCATCCTAGTTTGGAAAAGTGTCTGTGATAGAGGCTTAAGTATTAAATTCATAGAGGTCACCATGTATAATCTCTGCCATTCTAGCAATTCTGTATCCAAGAAACTTTGGTTATAATTCTGCATATAGCACAGATCTAACTGCTTCTTTAAATGCTAGCTTAAAAAAAGAAAAAGGAAAAACAAAAACAGTGTAGTGAGTGCTGCATGGTGGTCAGGATGGACGTGCTCAATTATGCAAATAGGAAAAACTTATATAGGGGATTGATCACTGAAAACAATTAATGATGATTATGTACATTAACTTTGATAGAAACTTCAGCCTTGCATTTCTAATAAATGATTCATCCTTTAAATATAGCATAGACATTAAAAATAGATTGTTACCCTTACCATTAAGATTTCCATACTCACATATACTTGATTACAATGACTTATTCCTTCCTGCCACCTGCAGTCATATTCAAAGGTTTTGAGTACTGCAAAATAGTATTATTTTCCAATGTTGTTTGTGTGAGCAAGAGTAATAAGGTTTGCAAATTGTGCCAATTTCCTTTTAAGAGCATGGTAGAGAAATATTCATTGACTAATGTCAGTTATTAGTATGATCAAATTACTTCCTATATTATAGCCTTCTAGATCATTCATTTCCAACTCCTACTTAAAGAAGAGCTTTCTAAAGCATGGAGATACTGCCAGCTGCGGAATTCAGTCATGGATGTAAGTAACATGATAGATCCTTTTTCTTACCCTGTTTTCCTGGACCTCTTTAAGTCAACACTGCCTCTGTGAAATGCATAACACAAGTATTACCTGGAATGCCTCCCAAGCCTCTGCTTATTGTCACCCACAGTGCTAGGGATCTGGGCCAATAGTGTGTTTTAAAGGTAGATGCCTCCAAATCAAAAGCAGTTTCAAACACTCATTTTACTGGGCCTATGCTTTAGTTAAATGGGCACTTCCTCTTTAAGTCTAAAGAGTCTCACAGAAAAATAATAACACAAAACTGAGGCAAAGATCATCAGACCACTTGTTAGCCCAACAGTAACTCTGGTAGTTTTTTGAAAAAAATAAAACCATAAAAAGCAAACATAAGGAAATACTGACTTAGTGTACTCTCCAATTTGAGATGGGCACCTCTTTCTGAAGGCTACTGAATCACAGGAATTGCTCTAATTGAGCACACATACCATCCTGTTAGTCTTCAGAGCTTGAGTGTCTGAGTAAAGAACAACCTGCATTAAAATATGGGGGCTGGAGAGATTGCTCAATGGTTAAGAGCACTGGCTGCTCTTCCAGAGGACCCAGGTTCAATTCCCAGCATCCACATGGCAGCTCTCAACTGTCTATAACTATAGTCCCAGGGGATTTGATATCCTCACACAAACATACATGCAAACAAAACACCAATGCACATAAAAATAAATAACTAAGTAAAATAATATTTTTTAATAAAAATAAATATGTTAATTTCTCAGCGTGAGCAGCTTACAAGAATTCTAAAGAAAATGAACCTACTTCAGCAAGTCAACATTGTGAAATCTTCCTGAAGGTTTTGGGATGACTTTAATCTCCTCGTGACATTTCTGCCTGTTCTTTCAGGGCTGTCACATGGGAACATGTGTGTGTGCATTTGTGTGCATGCACACATGTACATGATGAAGTAATGTGTATATGTGTGAATTGGAGGCAGAAATTAACTTCAATAATTGTCTTCAGTTGTGTACCAGCTTAGTTTAAAAACTAACTCTCGTCAATAAATATGCGGCTCATGAAGGTGGTAGACTGACTGGGCATTGAGCTTCAGGGATCTGCCTTTCTCTGTGCTTCCTTTCCTGAAGTTACAGGTGCATGCTGCCACCCGTGGCTTTTTGTGTGGGTGCTGGAAATCTGAACCATTGTTTCATATTTGCACAAGAGACACTTTACTGACAGAACTATTCCTCCAACCCCAGGATTTGACATTTTAAAGCATGATAATAGTTTGATAAATACTGAAGTTGGATGAACTTTGATCTTCTTTGTTTTGTATTTAGAAAGAAAAAAAAAGTAATGCCTTTTTTCACCAAATTCATTTTCCATCCCATGGACAGAAACAAGTTCATCAGCTAAATTGTCTACAATTATTTGTCTATCATCCATAGCTAAATTGTCTACAAACTATTTGAAAACACATAGTAAGAATACTTATGTAATCAATTTTTACAATTTGTCAACCTCCAGGTCATAGGTGAGTTTTAACTAGGTGATCTGTGGAATATTTCTTCAATTTAGGACCACATGAAAATCTTACTCCATTTAGTTAGATACAATAAGAATATGAACATACAGATGAAGAACTTGCTGATAGGAATGTAGAAAATGAATAACTCATGACTATGCACTAGTATGGGAATGTTTAGTGAAGGACTTGAAATGCATCAAGGACAGAACAAGACTAAAACTATGAAGCAGAGTTGGCCACTTTGTGACCCAAGATTCCCATTCAAAAGCAAAAGAGGTGCTCATCAGAATGGAAGCCTACCATCAATTAAAGGAGTTGCAAACTGCATTTTCTAAGGATGACACAGTCATGGCAATCCTGAACTCACAGCAATTGTGCTTGTCATCACTGGGACTGGACAAGTTAGTCCCTGCTAACTGTGAGCTAGAGATGGAAAGGCTCTCAAGGGCCCTTACTGTTAACTGTCAATTTATTGAAGACTAACACATTCTGGACAAAGAAGAGGCACAGTAGTCAGCCATGAACTCAGTAGTGAGCAAATCAGGCTCTAATGGATAGTTTGAAACCCAGAGTCAAAATGAAAGCCATAGGTAAATTCTATGGGAAAAAAGAAGAAAAAAATAATGAATATAGTAAAAAGATTTGTAAGGAAGACAAGGGGGTAGGCAAGAGATTAGCCAGAATACATAATGGACATGTATGAAAATATTAATAAAGCAGCAAAGCAAATTCATATATATTCAGCAACGTCAAACACTTTTACAAACTCCCTTATTTCCTTCTGATTAAGCTTCAGCTTCACAAATACATCTTGTTTAAAAATTTACAAATTAAGAAATCTTATACAAGATCAAAATAATAGTATTTTATAGAAATGTAGTCATTGAGAGAAATATTGCTAAAATGTTAGACTTAATGTTATCTCCCCAGAATTCATATTCAGGAGCCCTAAGTCCTGATGTGATAACAGTTGAAAGGGGAGTTGTACCAGTGATTAACTTGAGATAATATTAAAATGGCTCCTCAGGAATTGATTAATGCTGGTTCCTTGATCTTAAACTTCTCAGAATCCAAGTATGTGAGATATAAATTTCTGGTGTGTATGTCACTCAGTTTGTGGGAATTTGCTACAGCCTCCTGGAATTATGGGTACAGATTGGTTGGAGATTCTCTACAAAGATAGAAAACTGTAATAGATTGTTTGTGAGATTTTGTTGTTGGAATGGAATTTTTTAAATTAAAAATATCTTGAAGATAAGTATACATAGCTTTATATATAATCATATTACAGAAATATCTCTCAATTTTGGATCTATATTTCCAGCTTAAGGAGGAAGAAACTGTCAAATGTGGATTGTAGCTTTTATTCCTGGAGCATCTTCTATGGATAGGAGCTTGAAATAAATTTCTTGAAATATTAATTTTACTTAAAACCTAAAAGATAGTTTGAATTTCAGGAAAAAATATGATTATAATGACATGAGAAAATTACAAGGAGGTAATACATTTCGCAACATTTTTCACTTCACCTGGCTGGGTTGCTGTGGGCTTATCTCTGAAAAGGCATTGTCTTATGCATTAAATCAATAATTATTAAACATTTGTTATGTACTGAGCATTGTTCTTGCTAAGTGGATGTATCATAAAGCAATGCTTAATGAAGAGAATTAGTATCAGTTTTATAATACTGATCTTGATGTTTAAAATAGTGTATGAGCAATTCTAACAATTAAAAAATATGTAATATAGAAATAACTCCATTGAAAAACTGCAGAAGATAATAATGTTTAATTTCATATGTGTTAAGTTGATTCAAGTATTTATAAAGTTCAGGCCAGGGTCTTAGCTTAGTCAATAGAGTACATGTCTTGAAATCCTAAATTCCATCCCCAGAACATATGCTTTGAAGGTCAGGCATGGTGGCACAAGCTAACTATTTCAGGAAGCAAAGGCAGGCAGACTTTGGAGAACACTGACTGCAGCCTCATCTGATTGTGAGTTCCAGAACAGTGAGAGACACTACCTAAAAACATGCTGGCTAGCCTCTGATGTATGGCACTCGTGATTTCCTTCCAGCCTCCATGAATACACAAGTGCATGCAGACCACCCCCCACACATGTATACTTGAGCATTCATGAACATATACATACCAAAGAAATATTCCTAAAGTCATTCAATTTTCACATATATTAAATAGATCAAAGACTTGAATATCAAATTATATGACTAAATACATGGAAAATATCAGTACTTTCAGTGTCCAGGTTACTCAAGTTCATCGTGCTTATCATTTGTCACTCTGGGGGAGGCTAATGCAAGAGCTTTGAGGATCAGAGGTCAACCTGCCTGTGTAGAAAGACCACTCTCAGGAAAAATAAAATAGCACTTGTAACCTTATATGTTTTTTATATGTTAATGCTTATATAATGTTACTAACAGTTACTAAGATGTTTGTTTAAGATACATTAATAGTTATAGTCTTTGCAACACTCAAGTTCTATGTATATGAAAGAAAATTGTCAATTGATAATACTTATAACAGGTAATTATTTAAATTGTGCCAATAGAAACATATACCATCTATTTGTCTACTATTTAAGATACAATCACAGAAATTTGGAAGAGAAATAAAAGTGATGGTTACATTTACCTGAACAAATGTTGTTTTCTGATGCTATGATTAACACTATCGAGAGAAGAAGTCAATTATTAGTCATGGACTTGTCTCAAGGTTATATAATTACAATGCATGCCATTTTTTGAAGGTGATGAACTGTTGCTTAACAAATTATATCGCATTGAAGGGAATTTGCAAAGTCCAGAAAAGCTTCTCTAGACCTCCAAAAGCAGCTACTGGGTGAGAATTTCAGGATGACGACACATGGGGAGGGAAGCAAGCAGGGCTTGATAGTGTACCAGAGGGCCCAGCATGACTGTGTGGGGGTACAGTAATGACAGGTTAAATTGAATAGTGAATACAGTTCAGAAATTATGGATCACTTTTCGTACTAACAGTAATGACTGTCAAGGGATGGGAGGGCACACCTTTCATTCCAGCACACGGGTGAAATAGGAGGGTCTCTATGAGTTCCAGTCCAACTAGGGTTAAGAGTGAGACCTTATCTCAAAGAAAAATTAATGAAAATTAAAGGAGTAGGTAGCATAAAAGGCAAGAATCAATGGAAGTTTAATCTTTAAAAGTAGTGTTTTGGATATTTTCGATAGATGTTCTGGTTGCAAAGTTAGGAAAATTTTGGAGAGGGCAGTAAAGTAAGTGTGCATATCCATCCCCTAAACTGAAGAGATCACAGTTGCAGCTAAAATAGCAGTAGGGTTGAGTGACAATGTGGGCAGATTTGAAAGATTTATGGGAAAACAAATCAGTAAGTTCTATCTCCAGTAAAAATGGAAAAGGAGTGTAATTAGAGTTTTCCTGCCTTGCCCACAGTCAGGACAAATCTGTCACATGCCAGTCCCACAACCGCTTAGACCCAACCAAGTAAACACAGAGACTTATATTGCTTACAAACTGTATAGCTGTGGCAGACTTCTTGCTAACTGTTCTTATAGCTTAAATTAATCCATTTGCATAAATCTATACCTTGCCATGTGGCTCATGGCTTACCAGCATCTTTACATGCTGCTTGTCATGGCAGTGGTTGGCAGTGACTCCCTCCGCCTTCTTGTTCTCTCAGTTCTCCTCTCTGTTAGTCCCGCCTATACTTCCTGCCTGGCCACTGGCCAATAAGTGTTTTATTTATTGACCAATCAGAGCAATTTGACATACAGACCATCCCACAGAACTCCCCCCCCCTTTATTTTAAGAGGAAGGCTTTAACTTTTACACATCTCCAAAGCCAGCTTGGTATATTTGGGAATTTGGGAATAGCTTCTCTTACTACTTCCTGCTGGAGGGGGGCACTGTATCTTATGGGAACACAAAGAAAATTTTAGGATTATGGAGTAGTCCATGAGGGTGTATCGTCTGAGCCAGTTGCCTTGAAATGGTCCTGGATGTTGGATCATCTGAGCCTTGGTGTCATCGGAGACCTTTCAGGGGGTCTTAGCTGGTCAAACCTGATGTATTTTAAACTGGAACAAATCCATAGCCTCTGGTTTTCTGTGGAAACAAAAGCAGAGCCTCCTTTCCAAAGCAACATATCCTTACATCCAAATTTTGAAGTCAAGGTACCTTTAAAATATACATTTTTGCATAACTCAACAGCTTTTCAATCAAATGTTTTTCTTCAGTTACAAATATCAAAGAAAACATAATCCAGATTCTCTGTGTGGTAGCCTTCTTTACATGGCTTCTTTTTTATATTACCTTGAGCCTATTGCTTTAAACTGTAGCATTCTAAGACTGAAATGGAGCTGTGGCTGCTGGCTCTGCCCACTTCAGCTTCCCAACATGGCAGTGGTACATTTTCTGCCAGCTCTGGGAACCATCAACTCTCAGAAATAGTGGATCTGTGCTTCTATCAAAGCAGCATGTAGCCCAGAAACCTCTTTTTTTGTTTTGTACTAGCAAAGGCTAAATCCACAACACAGCTTAATGTGCCACTTGCAGAGGCCTCATTCACGCCATACTGCAGGTCAAGCGCACACACCAGGAAGTCATCATATCTAGAGATGTATGCCCAGACTTCTACTTTACTGGCAGGCCAGACCTCAGATCATCTCCATGAACTTCCTTGGGTTCAGTTGATTGTTCCTAAAATGATAGGCAAAATGGAGCCTACCACCTGAGACTGTTCTCAGATTTCACTGAATTAGTGAGTTATTGCACAAAGCAGTACTGTCTAATAGAAACAACAAGGAAAGTAGTCTGAATTTCCCAAGAACCATAATAAACACAGTGAAAAATTTAGATGTTAAATGAATTTAATAGACTTTGGTTGATTTAATTCAATATGTTTCATGAGATGACACACAATTAAATAAAACCATGGACATAGTGTATACTATTTTTAAAAGACTGTTTCAGAATAATGAGCCTTTCCAAAAAAAGGGGGGGATTTTCAAAGCTCCAGTTTGAAGAAATAAGGCTATTTGTATAGAGTAATTGTAACTATTTAAAATTGTAGGGAACCAACAGCATGTACATGTTATTTTTAAAATGGTTTGTCAGGGGAAATGATACATGCTTTTATTTTTTGGTTAAAAATGTCAAATAGGTGAAATTTTAATTTTTCATAAATATGTAAAGGATGCTTTTCTTACAGTGATGGACATTTGTCATTGTTGAAAGGAGATCCTTGGTCACTGTGTTACTGAAGATAAATTAGCACAGGGTGTACATATACTGTTTTACTTGCTCAGGTGCATTTTAGGCAGAAAGTGCTATACAATATTCAAATATCCAAGGACAGGTTCAGAAAGAGTGCCGACGATGTAATGCACTTACTAGCTTGACCACCTGTGTCCCACCTCCGAAACCCAACAAAAGCCTGGATGTGGTGGCCCATTTTTGTAATCATAGGATCCTATGGTAAGATGGAAGATTGAGACAGGAGAATCAGCTGCAAGCTTATGGGTCAACTAGCCTAGGGTACCTGATGCAGAGAGCTCCCACTTCAATGAGGTGGGAGGCAAGGACTGACTCTGGGTAGTTGTCCTCTGACCCTTTTGTGTGTATCATGGCATGTGCTTGTCTATACTCACACACATACACACACCCTGAAAAAAAAACTAAAATGTCAAGACACAGGTGATTCTTTATTTTAAATCTGAAAATTGTGATTATTAAAGGAAAACATGAGTTCCTCCTGTACCCGTCCATACTAATTCAGTTGAATGTTGTGCTCCTTTCTTCTAGAGTAAGCATAGTTGTGTATAATTTATTAAAATTTCATGGAATCTCACCTAAGAATGATTGAGAAGAAGTTATTTGGCTTCTTGACTTTCCAGTGTGTTTTATTGTGTGCACATTTGTGTGTGTCAGGAAGTGTGCAGAACAATATGGGGGTAAGAGCAAAACATTTAGAAGCTAAGCAACAAGAAAATTCACTTCAAATAAAATCATATATTAAAAAACCCAAATATTAAGAAAGCCAAATTCCCATAAGCTTTGATAAATTATCGAGTTTAGAATTATTTTTGTATATTGCCTTAAAATATTTTTATCTTAAATATTAGCATGCCCAAAATGCAGTAAAATATAAATAATTGTCATTTTTGCTGCTATTAAATTTATCTAGATACTTGCACAAAAACTCAACTATTTGTAAAAAGAATATCTAGATACTGACATAATCACAGTTATTAGAGAAACAGTCTTGAGCAGATATATCTGTGATGATAACTACACCTTAGCTGAAATATGAGCATCCTTTTCACTCTACTGGGAAGGAAGGTTCTTGCCAAGCTAGCCAGCCATGTAATTGTGGGAGTGAAGTCTCACATGTGTCAGGATTGTAGAATACGTGCAAGGAATTCGTGACATTTAAATCTGCACTCAGATTATCATCCAGAACAAGGGAAATGATAGAAGATTCTCAGTGGTTCTGGGATGCTTATATATTAGAGTATTTATTTGGCCTTTGGATTCCTAATTGTGTGTGCATGACATGAAAAAAACTGACGGGAGTTTAGGGAAAAGCAATGAAAATGATTAAAGGCCTGTTCGCATTGATTTATGAAGACATGTTAAATGAATTCAGTATGAATAACTCTCCTAAGTGAGGAGCAGGGAAAAGCATAATAAATGTCTTCAAATATCTGTTGGGTGTGAGCACTGAAGAAAGAGATGGATGAGGGAAGAGAGGAAGATGATAAGGAATAATGACATGGAATTGGAAGAGTTCATAAGGAAAAAAAATGTAGTCACTCGATGCTCCTAAAAAAATGTCCATCAGTGAAGAGGCTAGATGCAAGGATAAAAAGCAATACAAACAGGTTTTTTTCAGGGTAGAGCACTTACAAAGGCCACAGTTCAATCTTAAAAATAAAAAAAAATGTGAGTAGATTATCCAGATTCAAGGCTATGGGGAAAAAGTGTTAAAAATGTGTGCAAGTTGACTGAGAGATAGTAAGTTCAACTCTCATACTTCACATAAAACTTGGTGTAGTGGTTTCCTTATAATACCAGTGTTATAAAGACAGGGACAGGAGGATCCCTGGGACTCACTAGCTAGCCACTCCCATTAACTGGTGTGATCTAAGTTCAGCAAGATACATTTGCAATTGACTTCTCTCCTCCACTTGTGTGTTCGAGTGCATGTGCACACACAGACACACAGACACACACACACACAGACACACAGACACACACACACACACACACACACACAGAGACTCAAAACACACACACTACAAGGTAGTAAGACAGAAGTTTTCCTGGAGATCTTGATTCTAGCCTAATGAAGTGTGAATGATCATGCAAAATATTCTGCAAAATTTTGGCCCGTGTTTTCTTATTTCCTATGTAGAAAATCAAGTAGAAATTTAGAATATATCTCTGCATTGTTTCTATGCCTGTTTCACTGCTACCCTTGTATTTATTCCTATAGTCCCCTAATGAAATATGGAGAGGAATCTGCAAAGTTAGCAGCTTTTGTGGAAAGAGAAATTGGTTTTATAAGGCTCATGTTTCCTACTCCAGGGCATGAGACTTATTAAATGGTTTACTTTCTAAGGCCACATTCTCTCTCTTCAATATTCCTTGTTTTAGATCTAAGCCAGGAAATGTGGGCTATCCTTGCTGCATTGTTCTCCTTATCCCCTATGAAAGAATGCTTTTCTGCCCAAAAGGGGGTGGGTGGGTGGGTGGATGGGTGCAAATAATTAATGAATTCAACTGAGACATATAGCAATTAAGTTTTAATAAAGCCTTAACAATTAGTGTTTTAACCACTATTCCAAGGGAAGCGAAACATTAGATTAGTTATGCTTATAGGAAGTAATCAGCTCAGAATGACTCATTTTTAACTAATTATAATCATTCCATTTATTTCTAGTGGGCCTTTCAACTGAGAATCCTAACATTCATTCCTATCGCAGCTGTGAATAGATGTCATGCAATTAGAAAGCACAACCTTCAAAGTGCAGCTTCAGATTCATTTTCAACACAAGAAAATGTTCATGTTAAAAGAAGCCATATTAAGATCTATCACTTAAAATAAAGGAAGAATGTGGGCTTATTTATCAAGTATGCTGAGTTGGAAGATTAATAAGTTATAGATGAGTCCCTAATAATTTTTGTTCTGATTTAGGGCGATATGTAACTGAGAAAAAAATCATTCATCAAATGATTTATATTAGCCATAATTCAAGTAAATGATATGGTAATATGGCATGTTGTCTAGTTATTAAATTTTGTAATTTTTGTATATTTACCATTTTTATTCTTTAATATGTTTTATTAAATTTTTTACTTACAATCTATTTTAATCATATGCTTCCCTTTCCACAACTCCTCCTAGATTCTCCCTACCTCCCTAGACACCCAATTTCATGTTCAATCTCTGCATATCTCAAAAGCAAAGACAAAACAAGCAAACAAATAAAAAAAATCTAATAAGACAAAACAAAACAAAAAGCATACAAAAACCAAGAATAGAGCCATGTTTGTGCTGGCCGACTATTCCTGGTCTTACATACTTTTTCTTCTGTCAAAGAGGAGAGGATGGGTATGTTTTGGTCAATGGTTTCCTACACAAAGAAATACAAGCAGCTAAAGAATGGCTGGGGTGAGAGAAATAGCCTCCTCACAGGGAAGATCACACTACTTGGTAATCCAATATTACACAGTGATCCCTGAAAACACACATACAGTTTAACATGCATACTGAGTATGCTGAGTTTAGGAATATATATGTATGTGCATACACATATATGCTTGTAAATCAAGTAAACAAAACAAAAGACCCTGAATTTGAAAGATCAAGATTATTATAATTTCAAATTAAAATAAATAAATAAAAAACATTAGTTTATGGCCTTGGGGATGGATCTTTAGTAAAGAATGTGTGCTGTGCTTAAAATATCCAAATTGGATTTCTAGGACCCATATTTGTCAGCTTGCAATTTTTAACAACTCCAATTCCAAGGGATCTGATTCCTTCCCTTTTCTTGCCTTCATAAATACATGAACTCATGTGTGCCTCCTCATATATAGACAAACATGGGTATATAAATTAAAAATAAAATGTGTTTTAATAGCTTTTAATGTTACAAATATTTTAAAATGAGCTAAAAGGGAAAATATATGTTAAGTGTATGTTTTCTTTAAAGAAAAGATAAAACATGTTTTCAAATCTGTTTTGAAACAATGAACATTGGAAATTTAATTAAACAAGTCCATAGACTTTCAAACATTTCAAGGCAAATTAAATAAAAAACATATTACATAAATGAAAGCATGAAATACTTAGCAATATGCCAACTGTCTTAGTTAGGGTTACTGTTGCTGTGATGAAATGACCATGTTGGGGAGGAAAGGGTTTATTTGGCTTACACTTCCACATCTTTGTCCATCATTGAGGAAGTCAGGACAGGAACTCAAACAGAGAAGGAACCTGGAAGCAGGAGCTGATGCAAAGGCATGGAGGGCTATTGCTAATTGGCTTGCTCCTCATGACTTGCTCACCTTGTTTTCTTAAAAACCTAAGGACTGCTAGACCAGGAATGGCACCACCCACAAGGGACCAGGCCATCCCACAAATCGATCACTAATTAAGAATATGCCCTCTAATCTTGCCTACAGATCGTCTTATGGAGGTATTTACTCAAAACAAGCCTGGCCTATGTCAAGTTGATATAAAACTAGCCAACTTACCTACATGCTATCTTTAATGATTATTGTAATGTTTACAACTGTTGGTCTGAAATCCATATGACACTAAATATGACCTTTTAAATCCCACAAAGTGTTCTTTGAAATCTAGAAAACAATATATAACTTCATTTAGAAACCTTAAAATAGTTTATATGCTTATCCAGAATTTACTTTCTAATTTCCCATCACAGTCCAATTAAAATGGATGACCTTTAACTTCTGTAAAACATGCCTTACAAATTAGCGTAAATATTTATCAGCAATCTTAGTACTAAAATAACTCCTGGACTAAAAGCCTTTTCACCTTCTAGTTAAATGAAAGGTTACTGAGAAGTCTAAAATTCATTTGATATATGCCTAGAAGTGGCCCCTGTGTGGTTTTATGTGAGTCCATACAGGTGTGTGAGTTTTGTAAAACAGAGAAAATCTTATTTTAGTAACAAATACAGCAGGCTGAGGAGATGCATCAGATGTGAATGCACTCCCTGTTCAAGCACAGGGCCAAAGTTTTAATCCTTAGCCCCAAAGTGAAACACTGGACTTGGCTGCTTATGTTTCTGTTACCCCAATACTGTGAGGGTAGAGACAGGATAAAAAGATCACTGGGACATGCTTCCTACTAGCCAAGCTTTAGGTTAGTAAGATATCCTGTCTCAAGTAAATAATATGAGGATTGATAGAGCAAGATGGCCAATGTCCTTTTCTGGCCTGTCTGCACATACACCTGTACACATACATGCTGATGTAGCTCACACATATACTACATATGCATATCATACACATATATCCCCCAAATCAAAAAATTCTCATCCAAATGCCACAAAATTTCAGTTTTAATATTTTCAATCCCTAATAATTGCCCTGAAGCAGATAATAAGCTGTTTTAACACACTGTGTTTGGAAAATAGTCATGACTTAAATGAGGTTTTTATTTCAATGTTGTAGCTAAAATACAGTGATTATTACAGAACACAGTGATTACTAACATGCCAAAACTCATTACTTTTTAATCCTGAAATTTCTGCATCCCTATTATTTTTATTCTTTCTGTAATGTCATTTTTTTTCTAACGCTTCCCCCAAATCAAAGGACTTAGTATTCATAAGTGTGTGTTAAAACATTTGTAGTTTTCTGAAAGATTAGCATGTGTCCCACCAGCTTTCAGGTCCTATTAATAATAAATAATCATTTCTATCTTTTTTTTTACATTAACTTTGCCAGAGTCCTTTAGAAAGGAACAAGCAAAGGACATGAATTACAGGTTATATAAATCATGGCTGATAAATGAGCATAAGTGCTTACCAGCAATTTTAGTATCAGTAAAAATGTCCCATATTAAGACATTTCAGCAGTTGAATAAGAAAATCTTCTTAGTGTCTAAGCTTCTGCCATTATAGAAAGCAGGTTTTTTTTTTGATGGCATTTTGAAACATTTAACAAATGTGCTTTAAATGTTGTCTAATGGAAAATATCGTAAAATAACAATTATTCATTGGGATCACAAGAGTTAGCATATTTAGGTATAATTCTCACACTAAAAAAGAAGACTGCGAGGTAAGAGATTCACCAGTTACTTAAACCTGTTCATTATAAGTTACGCACATGTAATTAAATATACCTCATAAACATATGCCATTGTGATATATTAATTAAAATTTATATAACCATTCTAATTTTATGCACTTAAATGTATAAAGATTCATAAAGAGGGACTTTATTGTATGAGGGACAACATGTATATCAACTTCAGTTATGTGTATGTGTATCCACTTGTATGTAGTGTGTACCTGGGGAGGCCAGGGGACAACCTCAGGTCTAGATCCTTAGATGCCACCCACTTTAGTTTTGAAAAAGTCTATCACTGTTTTTGAGTCCATGATGTAGCCTAGGCTGACCAGTCAGGGACTTCCAGAGAAGCCTACTGCCCCTGGCTCCTTTGAACTGTGATTACAAGTATGTCTTTTTATGGGGGTACTGATATTCTCACAAAGGTCTGCATGCTTGCAGGATGTCCCATTACTGAGTGAACCATCTCTGAATCCCAGCATTAAAGTTTTGAATAAAGAATATTACACAGCAACTAAGCAGGTGAAAATGTAGCAGTCAAAAATAATGTAGCTTGCAGCAAGATCGGAGAGTGTTAAATGTTTTCCAGTCTCTATATCAAGGGGTGTGCAGCATGTAGTCATGTGGAAAGCACATTCCTACTTTCTCTATATCAGACTATCCTAAGAAACACTGGAAGGACAACAGCCAAGGAGCAATATATTCAAATGTTCTTAAGCAAAGCAAGGTGAACAGCTGCCTTTGTCATTTGTCTTTTAGTCTGTCTTGGGAATCCTACTTTGTTCTGGGAAGATGCTCAGCTCATTCTCAGGTTTCTGAAAGGGTTAGGTTCAGACCTGAGACCAGAAAGCAGCAGTAGAAAGACATTAAGCACATGCTAGAATGCTTTCAGGCAGTAGTTCTTTTTGTTAGGTACAGATAAAGCCATGTATTGTCTGGTAAATAAAAGCCAAATTACTGCCAACACATCTCTGTGGAAAGACTTACAGCAATGGAGGCCATGGCTTTGATGCCTGAGTCCTAATGGCCCAGCACCACTTACTTCCAGGTGGTTGACCATCTGCTTCCTGATCCAGGAAAGATCATACAGGGACTAAAAGCAAGACATGTATAAAGAACACAGGGTACTTAGTGGCTTTGCTAGAGTAATGAGTAAATGGCTGTGCAAAGAAAAAGACCATTTTCTTATATAAAAGATTTTTGTGTTTTGCAAAGCTGTGCTGGCCATGTGGAGCCTTTTTCACCCTGATGGTGCATCCTTGATCAGTGGTGCTTCATTTTCGAAGAGCTTTCCTCTCTTCTCTGCATGCCATTCACTAAGTGCCATTTTCTTCCTAGATTTCACTCCCCAAATGATATTTCAGCAACAATATGGGTCCACTCTTCTTTATTCCCTTCTGCAGTAATGGCTCTTTGGACTTTGGCTATTGAAGAACTTCAACTCCATATACAGAGAGTATAAAGTAGAGTTCTCAAATGCATTTAGCCATGCAAATACAGAACTTTAGCATAGGTGACAACTAAAACAAACAAAAACAACTGTTGCCGTCTACATGGTGACTTTCAAAGGTCACTCAGATTACCTTATTAAAGAGAGACAGGTGGGATTCTGGGCCAGCCAGACTAGTCAATGTGCTGTGCATCAGAGACATGAGAGCCCTCGTTTTAAAGAAATTAGACACCACCGAGGAACACTTGTATTTCTTTTCTGACATCAATATCCGTGTACACACCACAGCACATGTGTACACCGCTCACACACACCTGATTATGCACAAATATTACACATACAATATAAACAAATACACAGAGTACAACCCTGTTTTAGTAGAGTCATTTTTTACTGCATTAAGGAAACTTAACAATTCATAACATGAAAAGTATTTCGTGTTGTTTGGGTTTTGCTGAATTTCACAGGAGTAAAGTATATAACCTGTGAACTACAAAAATGCAGAGAAATGACTAAAAATAAACTTTGAATGAACATGATAAGACATGAATTTCTAAATCTATCAGTAATGAAAACAGTGTGAGCATTAAAGATATGGGTTTCATATAAGGAACAGCAGGACTTCATGACTGGGACTTGTTTAGAGGAAGTGTTTTTTGTGTTAGGGTGTGTGTGTGTGTGTGTGTGTGTGTGTGTGTGTGTGTGTGGTGTATGTGTGTTAGAGGAATAAGTAGCTGATAGTTGTCACCTGTCTCCTGCTATGACGACAAATCTCTTTGTCTACAAAAACTAAATCAGGAACACTGATAGGAAAACATAGAGCCCCAACTGTGTAATATTATGTCCAAGTTGAAACAAGTTTTCACTGTTTCCTTCTCTCACCTCATTTTAGGCTAGCCCCTCTGCTGTTCTCAACTAGCCAAATTAGTTGTAGGACAAGAAGATGGGGAAAGTTATGGAGACACTGTGTAAAAAAGGAGCCCTTCTCTCTGGAGTCTATTTGAAACATCTCACGACTTGGGAATTAAGAATTTTGGCACAGTTAACAACTGCTGCAAAGGTTCCTGATTTTTTTTATAAACCAGGGTTATTACCTATGTGCATGTTACCTCCATAGAGTCTTACTCTATTCCCAGATTCTTCATGGGACTCTCACAACCAAGACAATTAACTACAGTTTACAGTAAAGATTGTTCTACCTTCCTGCATGTCTGTGGTCAAGAGTTTTATCTTAGCAATTGTCAGTCTATAAAATATACATCTGAATCCTGTGATCTCAGACACATTAAGTAATTCTTTACAACTAGGTCCAATTCTACCTGGACACTACATTAGTATTTATCACATAGACTCCGTCTTCCAGAGGAAGAAACTGTCTATAGAGAATTCTGTCATTAGTCATTTCCTGGATCCTATATGTAAACATTATCTGTATTCACATGGTGTTTTACAGTATGATGAAACTAAAAATGAACAACAAATTACAAACCAAAAGCACAATATCTGCTAAAAGTACTGTCCTAGAAGCAACAACATAGAAATGTTGGCATTAGGATAATGCTCAGTTTTTTCCTATGCTACATTTCTACATATCATTTTCCTATGTCTTTACATCTTTGCTACATCTTAATTAAATACACTTCATATTCAGAGTGACAATGAAGCTTGCCATGGAGCTTTCTCCATCTCTCATATTAAAAGAGTTTCTGAGAACAGATACTTAAAATAGAACATTGGCATTCCATCTTCTCTTGGCATAAACTGACAAGAACATCTGACATCCTATATCCTCATCATTACTGATACACTCCCTAATGGTGGATCAAGATGAGTACCTGCAGAGGGTGGCATTAGAAGATAACTCTAAAGTTTGCTGTTACTATGTACATCAATGTATAAAGACTAATTAGCTCATCTGGCATCTGCCTGTAAGACATAGGCTTGAAAACTCTCATCCTAATAGCCAGAGATTGGATTTCATGAGAAAAAAAAAAGTGACCAAAGCTCTGTGAACTACCATCTACAAACAGTAGTGGCAAAGCAGGAGCCTTAAACTTGGATGGAAATTTTTAGAATGGTTATTTTTTACCACTTTGAAACATAAGAACCTAATGAATTCACACCAAAAACTCAATTATTGCTACTAAGAGACAGTACCCTCATTTTGCCTGAAAATTCTTCAATTGTGTCCTTGGAGATAGCATTAAAAGATGATAGCATCCATCTAGTCTACCTCAGAGTGTATCCAGTGGCCTTTGAAATCATCATGAGTTACTTTTCTTATATAAATAATAAATACGAACATATTTAGCAGCTGAAACAGCCTTCCCATTAATTTCAAGATACATAAAAGTTAAAGAAAATAATGCTAAATGGAAAACAGGCTCTTCTACCACCAAGATAATGAAATCAGAAACTCTTATCTCAGAGGAAGAGATAAAATCCCAGCCCTCCCTTAAAGACATAAGCATAGGGCTGGTGGCTTTCAGAAAACTCCTATGTAAACAACCCTTTGGGTTCATGCACAAAGCAGATGGATTGTGCTAGATGCTGGTGAGTTCTCTTGTTTGTCAGTGGTACCCATTTGCAGCTCTGTTCTTGATATGGTGTCTCACCAATTGGGACCTTCTGTGACCTTGGGATCTGGCAAATTTTTGGTTAAAATTCTTATCAGAAGGACAGTTAGAAACATGACTCATCCTTTCAGAATACAGACCTTGCAGCATCGAGCTCTGTTCCCAGGCTTGTGCTACTTTTCCTGTTTTTTGTCACAATACAGTCTGAGGGAGTCAGGCTTGTGTGTCTATGAAGAGTGAAAATTTCACACAAAACAACAACAATAACATCCTGATATTAGGACTTGGGAAAAAGGATGTGGCAAGGATTCCAAATGTTCAGATTCTAAGACAGGAAATCTTCTTCAGACTTAGAAGGTCAGGTAATGGTTTAAGCTCTTGAAAGCATGCTATGACATCTGCTTTAAGGTCAATGAGAAATGACTTTGATTTTTACTTCTTGCCACAAAAGAGGAAGAAAGGAGGAGCCCTTTATGTTTAGAGTTAATGGAGTCTGAACTCATACACAGGACTACTGGTCATGTGACTCTCTTTTGGAAAGTTCCTATTTTGCCAAGGGTATAAAACAGACTGAGAAAAGAATTTAAGGACCCTGCAAACTGAGCCTATGACTTAGCAAGGCCTATGTGAGTGGTTCCTAGCAACTCTACATTATCACAGGGATATCTCCCTGAGTGTCTGGTTGTGTACAGCTTAAACATTTTTCTTAAACCTTCCTGAAAATTCTGTGCATTATCTAATATGTACAAATTCCCTTAGGATCATCAGAATGAGTCTGCTTCTTCTTACAAAATGTGAAACACAGAACAGTAGTTATGATTTTCCTTTTGTGCCTCATAGAACATTTGCAGAAATACATGAAAATTTATGCTGTGCCCTGAGATTTGTATTTAAAGAAAGGAGGATACAGTGTCAATTGAGCAGGTTGTACTTATATTTCCAGGAATACATACATGTGTACACACACACAAATCTCACAATTAATGACCATGAATTTGAAAGAGAACAAGGACAGGTGTTCAGGAAGGAAGAGGAAAATGATGTAATTAAATTATAGACTCAAAAATATTTTAAAAAATAAAAAGGGGAGAAGGCAGTTAGGACTCATGAAACTAAAGGAATCTCAATCCTATGAAATGTATTGTCTACTAGTTTATTTTTCATATAATTTCTCACACAGAAGTTCATCATTTGCTGGTGGTAGCATGAGTTCTCAAGGTGTACATCAGTAGGACAATCCTGTTTCTTTGATCTTTCCAGGCATTTCCTTTTCTTACTTTTCCTTTTGTTACCTTTCCCAACATACAATGCATGCTACCTGAAATTGTTTGGCTCTATTAACCTCATTGGACTCTACTAAATATGTTCCAGAGGAAGGCTCTTCACCTAATGTCTGAAATAATGGTGCTACAAGTTTCTCCATAGCTATTGAGCTTTTTAATAGACTAAATGTACAAAATGATGAAAGACTTTAAAATTTTCGTAATAATGATAACTGGGTCAAGGATACATCAAGGAGTTCATCATAAGAAGAGCATGCTAATTAACATAATTCCAATTGAGATGCTGTAACTGATTAATATCCTCACACAAAGGGAATGTGAAGTTTAAAAATCAATGGCCCCACCAATAGCATTGGCTCTTCTGAATCAATTGGGTTGAACATATATCAGAAATCTTACATCGCTAATTATCAAGCAAAGAGTCCTGGATGCCAGCTGACCACAGTAATATGCACACAGAGAGAAGCAGCCAGAAACTACCCAGGAAGCTTTCTGTGAATTTATTTATATTGGCACATAAATCTTCCTGTTCAAATTGAAATAGTGTGCTGTTTAATATTAGCTTTAAATAGAAAAAGCAATTAGTCGACTAAAAGAACTAATTGGTCGAAAATCCTCAGCTTTAAACACAACTCATTTAAAAATAACAATCCTGAATGCCATTTCAGAGTCTAAGGAATCATTTTTAAAGTAGCAAGCTGTGCATACTTTCATAATTGTTCACTAATTATGAAACATAAAGGTGGTGATATTTTTTAAGAATTGAAGAAAATAGTAAAAGTAATTGTTTCTTTTTACTTGTTATAAATGGAAGTTTATTATGGGAAGCATTAATAGGACTGTGCCGACTTTGATCTGTATATCTTATAAACAGCTACTTTCTTCTAACACATGCTAACTTATAGACATTGCTCACGCAATCTAATATTGACTATTATAATTTTATTTTGAGAGCTAAAGATTGATAAACATTCTTTTTTCTTTTTTCTTTCTTTAAACACATTGCACATTCATTTTTCTATTATATGAAAACAGAATACTAGTGTTTAGTTCTTAGAAGCAAAAAAAAAAAAAAAAGACCCAAATACTTGTTCATTATGTTTTGTGGCTTTTGAGGCTGATTTCCCTACTTTCACATAGTGCTTGCTCTGTTCCAAGTCATGCTTTCGCACTTACATTTACTACATTGCCAAGGCTTCAGAATTCACAGGGTTAAATTATCCCCCTGTGTGAAAAGTTACTCTTAAAAGGCTCCCCTCTGCTTAATCAGACTTCAGACTTTATGACCAAGAATTTCAGGGCCAGCTAGACTAAAGCAGATCTAATTCTGGTGCAATGTTTGATGTGACCTTAGATTCATATTCCTTTTAAGCATTGGGTGATATAACAGTATAATCTACCTAATATAATTATTGTTATGATTAAATAGCTGATCATGTAAAATAATCACTCAAGAGTAGGGTGGTTAGTGCATGCACTACTATTTCATTAATTGTGAATAAAATAACTACACATCATGGAAACCAGGAAAAGTATTTAGTTCCATATTAGGCAGCACATAGTGTAGCTTGTAATTGTACACTTCTAGGAGTTCTGACACCTTTTCTGACCTCTGAGGGGCACAAGCACTCATATAGTGACATGCTATAAGAATGTACTCACACATAACATACACACACACACATGTGCATGCGTGAGCAAAATTAAAAATTAATTTAAATAAATTAAAAGTCATTGGGCTGGGGAAAATATCATTAATAGGAAGTCCAATGGAAAGTCTTTCGGAAACATTCCTGTATTCAAAATAGTCAATGAACTCCAAAAGTTCCTCAGTAAGAAAAAGACAGACAAGTTGAAATGTGTGACGGACACATCCACATCACTGAAGATGCCATAAGCAACATATCTCATTAAAAAAGAAAAAGAAGTCAAGGTCAAACGTCAGTCAGGAAATACAAAAGAAAACAACAGTAAGACATACTTACAGATTTCTTAGTATGGCCAAAATTGAAAATACTGCCAACACCAAATGTTTCCAAGGAAATGAAGTGACTTTACCTTTCATTCACTGATGGTGGGAATTAAAAATGGGACAGCAATGTAGTACACACTTTCTTATAAAGCCACATGCATATGTTTGCCTATGATGCAGCAATCCCATAGTGATGTACTTTTCTTTTTTTTTTTTTTTCTTTTTTTTTTCGAGACAAGGTTTCTCTGTGTAGCTTTGCGCCTTTTCCTGGAACTCACTTGGTAGCCCAGTCTGGCCTCGAACTCACAGAGATCCGCCTGCCTCTGCCTCCCGAGTGCTGGGATTAAAGGCGTGCGCCACCACCGCCCGGCAAGTGATGTACTTTTCAAAATAAGTTCATCCCCACAAACATTCACACCCATACAAAAGTGTCTTTATTCATAATTAACCCAAACTGGAAGAAAGCAAGGTATCAACCAATAGGCGAATGAGTAGACAAATTTTGGTATATGAAAACAAAATAATATTCAGTACTAAAAAGAAATGAGCTATGAAGACAAGGGAACACATGGTATAAATGTATGCAAATTATCAAGCAAAAGAAAGTAAACTAAATATTCTACATACTGCATGATTCAAACTACATGGCATTCTAGAAAACGAAACACTATGGAGTTAGCACAAACATGAATGATTAACTGGACTTAGTGTAGGGAGAGATTAAATAGACAAAGCAGAGAAGTTCATAAGCCAGTGAATGACAGATGTATGTCATTATACAGTTTTCCAAAGCCTAGAATGTCTAGGCCCAATAGTGCACCTAAAACAAATACTGGACTTCAGTTATTATTGAGATTCTAATGTTTGCTCACTATTACCAATATAGTACGTAACGCAAAATGTTAGGAACTGGAAATGTATGAGGCATAGAGAACACAGGAATTATACTTTCTGTATAATTTTCTCTAAACCTAAAGCTGCTAAAAGCTATTTAAGTCTATTTTTTTCAAATAATATGCATCTATAGAAGTTAAATCAGTCTATAATTATATTCATATATTCAGTACATTTTACACATAATTATCATAACCTCAAATACTATAAGAGAAACAGCAATTTGTTAAATTACTTGGTGATTTGGTTTCTACTCCTCTATATTTATTATTCTTTATGCAGAAAATTTGAACAACATGGTATAATAATTGTATCAATAACATAAATGAATATGGTCCAATTTATTTGAAGTTTCCTATTACATTTGAAAGTACTTTTTAATTTTTTTAAAGTATGAGTGTTTTGCCTGCATATATGCCTGTGTGCTACCATTGTTCCTGATTCCCACAAAGGGTACATGATGTCCTCAGATCTTGTAGAACTACAAGTTTCCAATTGGGTCCTGGGAACCAAACCTGGGTGTGTCCTTTGCAAGAACAGCAGATGTTCTTATCCTCTGAGTTATCCAGGCTATTTTTAGTAATTCGTGTTTTTAGTACATATGATTTGTGAAAATGATTTTAATATTAAGATAATATTTATTCAGTTAGAAATATTAAATAATTATAGCAATGATTAAAATAAGCTTTGCAAAATATTAAACAGATTTACTTTTGTGTACATTTTTAGATTTCTCTTTTACATGGTATAGTTTAATCGTTTTTACATTTGGAGCACACCAAATAAATGATTGATTCATATATAAATAGTAACAGAAATAGTATAAAGTTTTCCATTAAAAAGTCATTGAAGATGTATTTAGGAAACAAACTGTGTATTTACTTTCTAAAATGGAGTGTTAATCTTGTTTGTATAGCTGTTGATGCATAGATATTATATGTAGGATTAGCAGAGAATTTTAATACAATGCAGATTCATATTCAGTGGATTTGGAGTTTAGTCTCAGGTTCTGGGTTTCTTATAAGGGCCTAGATGATTCTGATGTTATAAATCTATATATCATACACAGAGAAAGAAGGTTTTGTTTCTACCTAGCTACATTCTAGAAGAAAAGGGAGAATTACATGAAACACATCAATATCTGTCTTTAAGCATTTTATTCATCTCTGAACATTTATTTTATGGCTACAACTAAATGTAAGTTTTAAAAGAACTGCTCAACATTTTCCCATCTATGCAACTAACCATCTAACCATCCATTTTTCTCCCATTTTCCTATTTATCTGTCTTTTATCCTTTCTGCCTTTCACTTGCTGTCCACTTCCCCACTATCCTTCCATTTCTCAATCAATCCACCTCTCCATCTATAGATCCATTCATCTCTTTAGAATCTCATCATCTTTTCTTCCATGAATCTTCCCACACACCCAATGCATCTTTTCACCATTTGTCCACTTATATGGTCATTATTTAATCAATATCTATTCCTTTCATCTTCCCATATATATTATACCCATTTCTCCATATATTCATCCTTTCTTCCTTTTTTCTGTTCACCCACCTAAGAAATATCTTCTGAGCAGCTTCCATGTAGGAAAGATGGCTCTGGGCCCAGGAGTGAACCATAATACCAATAAGAAAAAAATAATGACAAAGGACACCATCATTTGGACAAAGATGTGGGTTACAGAATGGGAATTTTTTATTATCAACTACATATCTGATATTTATAATTTATATAAATTAAATGAAGAATTCAAAAGACTGGGCATCAAGAAAACAGCATATCTCAAAAGAGGAAACACACATGGCTGAGAAGAAATGTTCAATATCTTTAGCCATTAGGGAAATGTGAATTAAAGCTACTTTGAAATTTAATCTTATATCAGTACAAATTGGTCAAGGTCAATAAAAACAAATGGCAGCTCATGCTGGGGAATATGTGGAGTAAGGATTATTCTTACCTGTTACTGTTGAGAGTGAAAACTTGTACAGCTACTATGGAAATCAGTGTGGTCGTTATGCAAGAAGCTGGGAATATATCTACCTCAAAATCCAGCTGTACCACTCTTGGGCATATAACTAAGTGTAGATGTAACCATCTTACTAAATAAGAAACACAGAGCCAAATGCAGAGCTAAAAACCCAAGAGGTCAGAGCAGTAGCTAAGAGCTGAGACTTAAAATCGCCTTCTTACCCTTCCTGCCACTGCCGTCCTTCCCCTCAGAAAGAGGTCTGTTTCCTGTGTGTCTGTCTTTTTATTGACTTTCTGTTCTGCCTTCTTATTGGTTGTAAACTCAATGATGACCACCTCATCACTGCCTGTCTATACAGACCTCTAGGTCTCTATGGTTGGTATTGAGATTAAAGGCATGTGTCTCCATGCTGGCTGTATCCTTGAAAGCACAGAGATCTGCTTGTCATGTGATCGGGATTAAAGGTGAGTGCCACTACTATCTGGCTTCCGCTATGGCTTGCTATTAGCTCTGACCCCCAGGCAACTTTATTTATTAACATAAAAATAAAATCAGATTTCAGTACAAATAAAATATCACCATATTTCCCCTTTTCTATTTTAATAAAAATACAAAAGGAAAAAAGTTATAACTAATATAAGAAAAACTATATACAAAAGTACAATAACTATGTACCATATATATGTATATACATATACATATATATGTATATATACACAAGCAATAAATACCTAAACAATGTCTAGTCCATTTGCATTTGACAAATTCAGAGAAAATAATCCCATTATCTATCCTATTTTGGTAAGTCCAAAATGTACCTGATTCACTTTCCATCCTAAGTTATATTACTAACAGAACTCTTATAATGTCTTTCAAATTTATACACTTACTCTTTAGTGAGTTTCTTTTCTAAAATTCTTAACAAGGAAAACTATAACTATGTAAACTTTAACTATAACTATCTAATATTCAACTCCCTCAGACACCTAAGAAGCAACTATTATCTAACAAAAAATAAAAACAGGAAGTGTATGCAAGCAGCTTCCCCACCCCCAAAAGAATGTGAGTTAACAGAAACAGCCAGCTGCCTAGACAGTCACCTGAGGTTTCTCCGCAGTGTTGGGGCATCATCTTCAGCCTATAGGCTTAGCATATCTGACAGACTCATTTGTGAAGTAGGGTGTACACAAGGTTAACAGTTTGACCTCACATTTGGCGAGAGCAGTCCATATACTAGAAACACCTGAATTCCACTAGTGTCCTGTCATGATTCAGGATTTTAAATTCCGGAAATTGTTGATGTCTTTTGAATTCAGCTGTCCATTCTTCTTGGCTGTATGTGTGTAGCTTCATCTCAGGATCCTGTTCTTCTCCACATCCCTCTATTAAATGCCAGTCTACTATTGTGTGAGCTTAGTTACTCTTCAAGAATAACTGTTTCAGCTGCTGTTCCACTGTACATCAGAAACAATCGGCCCACTGCCTGTTCAGCTGCCTTAGAAGAAAAGGGCACTGTACCTTTTCAGGATTGCAAAGGCCACTTCAGGGATCGTGTCATATTGTCCTGGCCTCAGAAGATGCCTTTTGTTAAAGACACATCCATGCTTGTTTTGTCAAGAATCGGTAGTCCTTTGTTTCATGCCCTGTCTGTCCTGTTTGTCAGCAGTGGATTCAAGGATACTTTGTTGTTCAGTGGCTAACTTTTGCCACAATGAAAGTTAACTCCATATGCAGTTTCTTCAATGCCCATATTTTCTCTGAAGTAGATTGGTACTGCCAGGAGCTGAAATGTCTCATAGACATAATAAAAAAGAACAATTTTCTAAGTTATTAAAACATTTTAAATGCCATATTCCGTAGATTTCTGAAGGGTTTAAAGATGACATGTCTATCTAAAACATATCTGCTCAATCTTGAAAACATACCTAGTATGACTACAAGTTTGATTGTAATGTCTAACTACTAACTTTCATTTCTATTTATCCTAATAGTTGGTAATAATAACATTCAAACATTCAAGGATCAGCAAATTGGATTACATTGTACAATATCTTGAACAAGATTAGAAATATACATATAGCGTTTTCTAACAATATCAATCTCAATATATATAATTTGTATACAACATAAAAAAATCCAATCCAATGTAAAGTATTTAAAACTAGTAATTGTCTTTTTCTTTCTTCTTCTTTTTTAAACAAGAACTTTAAATCTAATCTCCTTTGCTTAGCCCTTTTCCTAACCCTTAACAACAACTTGTAACCAACACTCCTAAACAATGAAAATTATCCATAAGCCATTGAACAACCAAAAAAAAGCTAAAAACCCACCCCACATTTTAGGAATATGGGTGTCGTTTTCTTAAAATTACTTCCTGCTTTCTAGGGGTGAAGACATCTTTAGGGAATCCTGAAAAGAAAATTTTTGGATTAATTGTCAAGTCCTATATCATTTGCCCAGTCACTGCATAATGAGAAAGTGCAGGGCTTGTCACAAGTCCTTGCTCAAGTAGTTTGTCAAGCTGGCCATCATCTCAGCTAGCCATCTCAAAATTGTGCTGACTGGTTTGTAGTCCAAATTCTATCTTTTGTGGTGTTACTCAGCTTAATGGCTCCATGTAGAATCATCTTTGTGGGGTCCCGTCATCCTTTTGAATATTTCAGATTTTAAAGTTGCTGTTAGGTGGTGTGGTCATGGTTCCCTGCAGATTTTGTGTGTGTGTGTGTGTGTGTGTGTGTGTGTGTGTGTGTGTGTGTGTGTGTGTGTGTGTGTGCCTCCTCTGTGGTTTGGAGTAATCACACTCTGATAAATGTCTGTCACTCAGAACCATGTTTCTTCCCTAGAAGAGAAAATCTTCACAGCAATTTCTCCCCAATATTTGTCTTGCCAAAGTTTTCCAAACTGACCTTTGTTGATGCTTTCTTGTAACAAAATGGTCCTGGCAATTCTCTGAACAAGCAGCAGTAAACACTTCATTCCTTGTAGCGGCATCACCGCAGTCACCAACGTGATGAGAAGCCAGCAACTCGAAGCAGCAGCCCCCATGGTCCCACCACCATTTGTGGCTCGGCCCTGGCCAAAACTTCTCCTAGGCTGGCCTCAAACTCAGGATCCTCCTGCCTCTGCCCTCTTCAGTAAACCCAAGCAGTGTGCCACCACAACCTGGCTTTTGCTATGGCTTGCTATTAGCTCTGACCCCCAGGCAACTTTATTTATTCACATACAAATAAAATCACATTTCAGTACAAATAAAATATCACCATAACCAAGGGAGTCTATATCCTACTACAGAGACACTTTCTTAATTGTTTATTACTGCTCTATTTATAATAAACAAAAATTGAAAATAGATGTCCATCAATAAATGAATAGATGAAAAACTGTGGTACTAGGACTCCGATGTCAAAAAAAAATAAAACATAAAATCCAGAGATAAGTGGATTGAAGTAGAAAAAAAATCATCTTTAATGAGGTAAACCAGACCCAAAAAAAGACAATTATAGCATATATTCACTTATATGTGGATGTTAGCTGTTAAGTCTTTGATAAGCAGGCTACAATCCATATAACCACATGGTTAGGTATAGAGAAAGGGATTAGGGGAAGGATTGGATCAGCATTTGAAGGGAGTAGGTAGTTATGGATGAGGAGGGTGTGGGGACTGGATTGGGTGGATTGAATGCAGAGAGGGAAGGAAGAGGGGTTGAGAGAGGAAGGATAGAGGACAGCTAAAACTAAGTGCCGTTTGTGGGGTTGTATGAAAGCATGATACAATAGAAGCTACCTAATACACACACACACACATACACAAAGGTGAACTAAATGAAATTACCAAATAACAAAAGAGATAGAGACCCAGTGGGACATCTATTATAAACAAATGAAGCCCCCAATTGCTAGAATGGATTACAGCTAATCAAGTTGTTGGCTAAAGAGGCCTCAAGGAACTCCCAAACAAGCCAGGCTGTTGACAAACCTGTTAGTTGCTCTCTATAAAATGATGGTAAGACCCTATTACTAAAGACAACAACTTCACAGCTCATTGAACATGGAAAAGTCAAGTTGCTGCCTATCTAGCACCTTCACCACTACTGACTAGTGTCATGGTACTTGAAGGTACTTTTCAGGATACTGTTGTTGAAAGGTAAACACCAACCTAGCTATAAACCCTTCAGGTCACAGTGGTGAACTGGATGCAAGATGCACTTGTGTAATAGTGGCCCAGAGCTTACGAGAGTAACCAAGAACCAAGAACCTGCGATTAGATAGTCCAGGAACCTAATTAAATGTGATATCTCCATTAATTACAACTCATCACAGCTCAGGTAACCCTGTGTAAGAGGATACAGAAAGATTGTAAGAGCCAGAGAAAATGAAGAACACCAAGGAAGTAAGGGCTTCTTAACACAGTAGAACCAATGCCCATATGAACTTAGATCAGGGCAACACACATAGGGCCTGCACAAGTCTAGGCATGATGGGGTCCTAGCTCTGAGAGTGGAAGTGGACACAAGCCCATATTTCTAACCTAAAAGCTACCTCCAACTCTCACAGATGAAAACACTGAATACACAATCCACACTTAAGGCCAGGTCTCATACCTAGCAGTAGGTGGCCTACACAAAATGAACTAACTCAGTGGTATTTTGGGAACTATTTTTGTCTCATAATTATTCTTTGTCTGTTTATTTTGTGTTCTTTTATTTCTTACCCTACAGCTCTTTTGCTTATATATGGTGTCTGATTTCATCATTTTAGGGAATTTCTGTATGTATCAATGTGTGTGTTTGTGTATGTGTGTGTGTGTGTGTGTGTGTGTGTGTGTGTGTGTGTGTGTCTATTGCTGTGGATATCGCTCTATATAAATAAAACACTGATGGCCAGTGACCAGACAGGAAGTATAGGCGGGACAAGGAGTGAGGAGAATTGGGGAAACAGGACACCGCCAGGACAAGCAGCATGTAAAGACGCCGGTAAGCCACCAGCCATGTGGCAAGGTATAGATTTATAGAAATGGGTTAATTTAAGATATAAGAACAGTTAGCAAGAAGCCTGCCATGGCCATACAGTTTATAAGTAATATAAGCATCTGAGTTGAGTGATTATTTTATATGTGGATTGTGGGACTGTGGGGCTTGGTGGAACCTGGAGAGAAGCCCTCCAGCAACAAATGATGCCATGGTAATCATCATCATACTACACTTCTTGCCAGAATTTCAGACAATCATACCCATTACTCTAAGACTTGCTGCAGAACCTACAGTTAGTTTAACTGAGATTTAACTACCTGAGCTTTCTCATACTACCCAACAGAGATAACATCACCCCCTAAACAGCAGGAAGCAATTCTAAGAAAACGACACCCCTTCTCCCTTAGGTTTCATATTGCTCAGGGTTATGGATGATGGTTATAGGGTTGGGGGTGGAAGAAAATATTAAACTCAGTATTCTCCTTAAAAAAAAAAAAGGAAAAATAAGAAATGGAATGGATAGGTATAAGATATTATGGTAGATCATTTTACATACTAGTAAACAAATTTAGTAAAATAGCAACCTTAGAAAATTTGCACTGTAACTTGTACTGTTATGGATTCTTATATGTTGATACAAATGTAAACTATTTTTATATTCCTGTTTAAGATAATTTGTATATTGATACAAATACAGAACTATATTTGTTATAATGTACATATATTTCTACTCTTATTTGAAATATTTTTATATTGATACAAATGTAAATTTATAACTGACATACTTTATGTATGTTCTACTTCTGTTTAGGATATTCCGTATATTGATATATATTTAAGATTATTGTCATATTGCATATCGCACTATATATTCCTACTTCTGTTATAAATATCTTGTGTATTGTCACAATTTTGAAGTCATCGTTCTTTACCATACATTTGCTTATAGACTGTTTACCTTGTTTACACGAAGCCTTAGTCCTTAGGTTATTTCGGCAGATAAGACATATAGATTTATAGTCACCTATGCCTGTCATATATATAGTTACATTAGTTAGGTTATCCAGATTTACAGATACATAGGTCAGATGGACGGGTAATCTTTAAACACTTCATAGACCTAGAGAGTATGGCATTTAAATAACTTAGAATTCTGTTGACATGAGACACAATTGCTCCTGGCTGCGCCAATTTGATCCTGAGAGAATGTTGGGCTTCTAAGACATTTCCATTTGGAAGTTTGTCTTTTTGGCACAAAATGGCCTACTGGGCAAAGAACTGCCCTTGCCCTGATGGCTGACAGTACGAATGCAATGCTGTCCTTTCTGGACAAGCGGAACACAAGGAAAGCGACCACTGTACTCTGCCAAGACAGGGTAAGATGGTCTTTCAGAATCTGCTTCTAAAAACGGTCTGTCAGATACTCTAGGCCTGTAGCCAATTTGAATGCACCAACAATGCTGAGAAACTTAGGTGACTGTCCAGGCTGCCAGCTGTCTTGGTCTACTCTTACAAGATTCCTGAAAGTTGCTTACATCCATCTACCATTTCTCAGGTACCATTATGTTCCTTCTCAGGTCTTTGATGTGGTTAAAGACTAGACAGTTGTAATTTCCTCAGTAATGATAAAAGATAAGTTAGATATAAAACCTTAAACTCACAAATATAATATAGATAGACATCTTCTTTAATATTGTAACTGTAATTCTTGCTCGATAATTGTTTTGTTATATGTAATTTTACCATGTTAAAGTTAAAACCTTCCTTTTTTTAAAAAAAAAAAAAAAAGAAAAGGGGAAGTGCTGTGTATATCGTTCTATATAAATAAAACACTGATGGCTAGTGACCAGACAGGAAGTATAGGCGGGACAAGGAGAGAGGAGAATTGGGGAAACAGGAAGAAGGAGGGAGAGACACTGCAGACACCGCCAGGACAAGCAGCATGTAAAGATGCCGGTAAGCCACCAGCCATGTGGCAAGGTATAGATTTATAGAAATGGGTTAATTTAAGATATAAGAACAGTTAGCAAGAAGCCTGCCATGGCCATACAGTTTATAAGTAATATAAGTGTCTGAGTGATTATTTTATATGTGGATTGTGGGACTGTGGGGCTTGGTGGAACCTGGAGAGAAGCCTTCCAGCAACAGTCTATGTGTATTTCTTTTGCTTTTTCTTTGGCTCTTCATTTTTCTGCACATTTGTTTGCTTTTTCCCATTTGCTTTTTGTATGTTTTATTATTGTTTTTAGATGCCTGTTTGTTTTCTATTAAGAAAGAACAAGAATGGATGTGGATTTTGGTAGATGGGATTATAGGGAGGTTCTGAGAGGAGTTGGGTGAGAGGGAGCAATAATCAGAATATATTGTTAAAAATCCATTTAAATAAAATAAAAAAACAATTAATAAATGAAAAAGACAATCATCAAATTTTATAGTTTCCATAAAGTGATAGAAAAATGAAATGTATATTGATCCACAAGAGAATCAACAATCTGGCCTCTATCTTCAGGTGTGAAATTTAATCTTCCTAAACTAGAGAAGCTGACTTAAAGGGTTGGTGATTTGTGTTCCTTTTCTCATAGTCCCTTGTTTAAAATGCAAGGGATAATGAGTGAAAATATTTTTGAAAGAACATAGCTCCATACGCCACACATCGACAGCACTTGGTTTTTAGGAATGTTGGATAAAATTGCAACTGAAATGAGATGTAAAAGGAATTTAGGTATTTCAGTTGAATGATGAAAGAAATCATGTATCACACTGAAGGATTTGACAGTCATCATGGTCTTTGGGTCGATGGTTGTAAATTTTAGAGTGCAAAGTTTTATAGACACTGTGTCATAATCCCAGAATATCATAAAGCCATTTTCAACTTAACTACATTTGGAAATCATCGGACCATTTGAAGAAGGCCAACAACATTTTTAAGGCAGTGAGATATGTAAGCTATCATACATCAACACCTAATAATACTGATGTAATTATGAGTGTGATATTATTTTAAAAAATAAACTGACTCAAGATTAGAAATTACTGTATTCTTTACTGGCAGTTGTATGAAATGTCAATTTGTTAATGAAACCCTGACCACACTAAAATATATAGCCAAGCTATAATACCATGCTGTATTTGTGCTATATTATATTGCATATTGCTCATTTTATTTTATTTTTAGGTATCTTATCATTACACTTTACTAAAAGATCATTTTAATTATATAATCAGATGTCATAGAGCCCAACAAAGATGTCTAAAGTTATTTTGTCCAAATGATTTTAAAACACAAAAGATGTTAAAGTGTTCATAGCAACTTTCAAGTTTCACCGTATCCCTAAGGCTAGCTAGGAATTTGTTACTTACTTCAACAAAAGTTGTGTTGGACTCAGACTCACAATCCTTTGTCTCAGCTTCTTAAATGATTTTTTTACATATATGTGTCAAGATGCTCTGAGCATGGCCACATTTGAAGAGCCATTTAATTGTTCTCCTCCTTGCAGAAGAAAGATCACTGCTATCACTGAATCTGTTACCTTTTCACAAAATCTTTAATGGCTATCATTTCATAGTTACTGCAAAGATGTATGTGTGCAAGGGTGTGTCTCTGGGCCTAAAAGCATGTTAGCTTCTGTCTTTATTGGTATTTCAGTAATAATTTTCATTTATGAAAGTCATTACTATTGTATTTGCTGGACCTACTGACACTAATGTTTATGGTATTTTTAGGAAGATAATTTTGACTCCAGTAGGGTAGCTAATCTAGACAGACAGAATCAGTAACAGATGAAAAAGGGAATCAAGAAGGGGAAAGAACCACTCCCATCCAGGCTTCTTAATTTCCATTGTGTGAACAACTTGTGCTGTGATCAATTTTGGCACAGCCAGCGTGCTGGCTCAGAAATGTATTCTTATGTATTCAGTGCTGCACACTGGTACCTCATTGTCAGCTGCTTCCACAATTCTATTGAACAATAGCATGTAATCAGATGGTAGGTGATGAAATATCAAATAAGAAAAGATGTAGACTGCATACAAGAGACAGAATGAATGTCGTGGTGGTAGAATGGAGAAAACATCTAGATTTGATAAATACTCTTAAACTAGAAAATAATCAAATGGTAAAGAGAGAACAAAAGGACATGACAGTACCACAGCTCTTAACGTGGAAGGTGGCCTGAGTGATATATGCTGGTATTCTAGTTTAGAGGCAATTGTGAGAAGATTAGACAGAGAAGAACCAAGCTATATTTTAACATTGTACATCTATAAAGGACAAGTATGTTGCGTAAGGTTTAGAAGAGATAACATATGTGTTATATGTAAATGACACATAAGTATTTTATTTTCACAAAAGCTTCAGTGATCTTAGGCTTTATTATAAGAAACTCTAAGAAAATATACTCACTGTAGTAAATTCTTTCTTCAAGTACTTTAACCTGATCCTGTCTATTCTGCCTTTAAATTAATGGTATTGTTTTCTGTTTGCCTCCCAAAGTAGGACTTGAGATATTCTTGAGTCTTCCATTTTTTCTTATCTCAAAAAACTTGACTTACTTTGATTAGTTAAGGAAGAGTATCACAATTTCATCTCAACTGTTCGATTTTTTGTCACTCACTTGAGTCATAATCAGAGGTGAACCCTACACTCCTTCCCTGAAAATCTCATTTTTTCATTTCATTCACAATTAGTGCACTTTAAATCATGGTGTGTTTGTTAGAAAATTTGTGTAGTTTGTAGCATAATAATACTTACAGGGGCCAGGAGAGATTGCCTAGTGGTTAAGAGTCCATAGTGCTCATGCAGAAAACTCCAGTTTTAATCTCAGCACTCACATAGAGTGGTTCAAAATCTCCTGCAACTGAAGCTCAAGAAATTTGATGCCTCTAGCCTCTGAGAGCACCTTCATGCAGGTGTACATACCCACAAACTCATGCATACAATTAAAAAATAAAATTTTCTTTAAAAATTTAAAACTATATATAATTCATTCATCAAATTGTATATACTTTCATTAAGGTATATAAACTTCAGATCTGGCTAGTTTGGGTGTGTGATGTTTTTATTTATTCAAAAACTTTTTATAATAAAATTTATAACCTTATCAGAATGATAAAACATCTTGAAATCCAGATGTATAAAAAGTGTTGAGAGAAAATGGAAATATAGGGGCACAAGAACCTGAAAAAATAATACCACATGGCACTTTTCAATAGGTGTCAGAAACAATCATATGGAGGATATAATAATCTATACTTCCCTGGGAGCAGACATGTAAATAGTTGCAGAGGTAATAGCAATATATGTGTGTGTGTGTGTGTGTGTGTGTGTGTGTGTGTGTGTGTGTGTGTGTGTGTGTGTTTTGTTCCAAGCATGCACTCAATTAGAGTTTCTCAAATGCAGATCAGAGTGCTGTGACACTGGAGGTATTTAAGGGGTGGGTGTTCACCCGGGCAAGGTATTTTGAAAATAATTCTACAGTGAGGGAGTACTAGACTAGAAGATTTTTAAAAGACCATGAAATGGAGAGTCCTATGATTCTCAGAAATCAATTTCCTTTAAAAAGTTGTCGTGATTTCCTGATGAATATGTTTATGTTTTTCTTTCCTAAGCACTTTAAGAAGAGAGAGTTTTTGAGTCAGGCACAGCAAATGAGAAATATTTATTGACTTGTGGGCTATGGAGTTCTGTTGAGTACCCATCCGTGATAACAGAGAATGTGTGCTTTCCAGTTTGGTATGCACAGATCTCATTAGTTTTAAATTTAGATGCAAGCTTTTGTGCTGGAGGGAATCCAAGTTTGACTAATACATCTGACAAAGTCTCTCTTAGGAAGAAAACTGTGATGAAGAATTCTATTTTTCTACTTTGGACTGAGCTTGGTGGAGAGGAATAAAACACGTGCTCTTTTCTATCACCTAATTCTGTTTAAAATTATTCATAGGTTTGTCATTATAAGACTACTAACTCCATAGTAGGTACACAAGTGATGATTTCAGGTCCACAGAAAAAATAGCTCTGACAGAGCAGAGAGAAATCAGTTCACAAATTCTCAGAGCATCTTGATTCAAATTAACTGCTATACATTTTTCTGGGAAAGCTCCTGGCAACAAATGAGACAGTGCCCAGTGGCACAATGTCATTTTGTTTGAACACAGCCTTATTGAATACCTGCTAGGTTCAAAAATGAGTAAACAGAGATAAATAGAATGCTTTTTTGAATGTCTAGTCTGAAAGTACTCAGTCTTGGCAGGCAGACAAATTGAAAAGTACAAAGCAGTATCTTTATTCCAAAGCTTGCTATTTAGTATAAAAACTTCCATTGCTCTCTTAATAACATTTTCAGACAGTTAAAAGTTCCCTAAACATCACTTAAAATCAGTCTATTGCTTTAAATAATACAGTTCAGTGTAAAGTCAAGATAGTCTATTTATTCTCCCTCCAAGTTAGAATAAGTGAGAAAAATGTTTGTTTTATGCAATAAAATTAATAGTAAATTATATTAAGTATAAATATGCAATGATTCAATATACTTGAAATATTAATTTTGTTTTCTTCCTATCAAAATCCAGACCGTGATACCAATAGAGAATTCTGAACCTTAGCAATATCATTTTCGCAATCTGACTCTCTTTTCACTCCAGGCCCATGAGAGGACAAGTTAGGGGAAATGATGTGGCCTTTAAGAGGTGGTTAAAAAATAAATGATGACTAATGCCATACCAGGATAGCACCATCAGACTTGTTTCTTTTTGGGTCCTCTTTTTATCCTATAATGGTTTTACTATATAATAGGTGGCTTCATATTAAAATTCTAAATTAATTTCTAGCCAGTCTGGGCTATGTACTATGTTGCAAAAGCAAAGCTGGAAATGACAGGGAAAGGATGAGCTATCTGTGCATATTACCCATCTGGAATTTCAATAAGACTTCATGGACTAGGCAATCTGATGACTCAAGGATAACATTGATAAACTTTTACTTATTATATTGTATGTTTTTTTCATTTCCACATTAGATAAACATAATACACAAAAAAATACTATTCTGATGCTTCCTTTCCTGAGCAGCCACAGTGATGGTGAGCAAGTCAGACTTGCTATCAATCAAAACACAGTTGTTTGAGAAGGTTGGTATCTCATCCATTGTTTATTTCATATTTATATGTAACCAAATTAAGGAATGTCCTAAATCTGACCATAAAGAAAGACTGTCAAGAGCAAATTGTAGTGTGATATATCAAATGACTGGCATCTGAGTTTAAAGAACTGCCGGGCTCTAAGACTTCACTCTGCTCAACAGCTAAGATGGAATGAATAACATAAGGAGGCATGAGGCTCTTATTATTCACAACATAGTTGTAGTTAGAAGAATAGCTTTGCCAATGACCATAAAAGCCTTAATTCCCCTAAGCTGCCTGAGGGTACCAAGCCATGACATGCATTATAAAAGAAGAACACACAATTTAGGGAACAAACATAAATCTTTTATAAATTGTTCATTGTATTTCATTGATTTCAAATTGGAATATATTTATGGCACATAGTAATAGGTTTTATAAAGATATTTACATGATATATACACATATATCATGAGTTTTGATTCAGTATCCTACAAGACACACCTCCTTTCTTACATGGCCATTAGTCATCACCATCCTTTAAAAAGAGGTTTTTATTTGCTCTTATTAAAAATAGAATTTTTCATACAATATATTATATTGTTTTGATATTATAGTATAATTTCCCCCTTCCTTTTCTTCCCAAGTCTCTCCTGTAGCTAGAGATATTCTCTCTGGGTCCCACCAAGCCCCGGCAGTCCTGTAGCCCACTTATAAAATAAACATACAGACACTTATATTATTTAAACTGATTGGCCATTAGCTCAGGCCTACCATTGTCTAGCTCTTACTCTTATACTCAGCCCACTTCTGTTAATCTATATGTCTCCAGGTGTTCCATGGCTTTACCTGCTGTGTTTACATGATGCTCCCTAGACGCAGGCTGGCGTCTCCTCCTCTCCCCTTTCCTGTTCTCTCAATTCTCTTTTCTGCTAGTCCCACCTATACTTCCTGCCTGGCCTGGCCAATCAGTGTTTTATCAATCAATCATCCACAGCACCCTCCATATACCCCTCCTTGTTCTTAAAAATTGTCACTTATTTTTTTCATTAATTATGTATATGTATAAGTACACATATATAGTTTAAGTGGGAATTTTCATATTGGTGCTGATGATGCTCCCTCCAATAACCAAAGACCCACTAACAAAAACCCAACACTGAGTATGAGAAGTCCTACTATGAGGTGTCAGCATTGCCTAAGAGACTCCTAAATAGAGGCTACTGCTATTGTCCTAGAGAAGATTTGAAAATCTCCTCTCTGAGGAGTAGCTTTCATAGTACCATAAAGTACTATGCACGCTTCCAAAGGAGGAAAAAAACAGTAGACCTACCCACCTATTACATATATGGACCACAACAACCAGTATGACATGATAGTGGTAAGGGTACAGTAATGGCATGCATACAGTAACAAACAGTTCTCTAATTGGACTTAAGACCCACTCAACAAGAGGGAAATCATGCCTGATACTGAAAACCTGCCAAGAACCAAAGCAAGTGAAGTCATGGGTCTTGGAGGAGAATCAACAACTGAAACATCACTAAATCAGCATAATCTGCAACTACCTTCTAAATATGTGTCCTTATACCCACAGAGAAGTGTAGACTTCATTGGGAATTTGAAAATATTGCATTGACTATATAGATTGTTTTGGGTAATATGGCCATCTTCGCGATATTGATTCTTAGGATTCACCAGAATGGGAAAATCTTTATATATTTTTCTTGCATCTTCAATTACCTTCCTTGACATTTTCTAAAGCAATCAGTGTAGAGATATTTTGGTTAGATTTATGCCAATGTATTTTTTAAGGCTATGGTGAATTAAAATGTTTGCTTATCATTCTCAGCATTTCACTATTGGTACGTAGGAAGTCCACTGAATT
Organism: Peromyscus maniculatus bairdii; assembly: GCF_049852395.1. Lineage (NCBI taxonomy): Eukaryota > Metazoa > Chordata > Mammalia > Rodentia > Cricetidae > Peromyscus > Peromyscus maniculatus. The sequence continues at coordinate 88,971,539 of NC_134856.1, read as the reverse complement.
TCGTATGGTGATTTAAGCATATCTTTTGCACTAGATTGAAAGACTATTCTTTCAATGTAGTTTACTGTGTAATCCTCTTTGAGATGATAATTTGGAAATAGGAAGTCAGTGGCAATACTCCCAGAGCATGCCAGGCAGAAAACTGCCACCAGTTGTCATCATGAAGTATCCAAGTTCTCAATTTTGAAGATTGTGTTGAAGTTACACAGGTGAATGCCACTGTTTCTAGAAAGCATACTATAACAACTAGCTCTGATAGTGCCTCAATTTGATCACTTCATTTAAAATTCATTGGAATAGGAGACAAATTTGTTTTCCTTATTCACTTAATTTTTCTTTACGTTTAGCATCGGTTTCATAAACTTGGGTGCCTAGGGCACCCAAGCAACAGTGTGATTAATGTGATCATTTATTTAGTGTTTGTTAGTTTATTTAAGTGGATTCTTTAAATTTCATTTTTGCTGAGTTTTGGTGCTGGTGACAGTACACAGGGCTGTGTGCCCTCTCAGCATCATGCTCTAACCCTGAGCTTCACTTGGTCAGCCTCTCAGAAACCTTTAATGTTTTTTTTTTTTTTTTTTTTTTTTTTTTTTTTTTTTTTTTTGGTTTTTCGAGACAGGGTTTCTCTGTGTAGCTTTGCGCCTTTCCTGGAAGGCGTGCGCCACCACCGCCCGGCTTTAATGTTTTTTTTTTTTTAATGTGTGCATGTTTTGAAATTTTCATCTATGCACTCAAATTTATCACTATATCCTTTTATTCATTTGTTATTTTTAAGTTCACTGCCTTTTTGCACTTATATCTCTTATTCTGTTCTCTGTTCATTTGTAATACAATTTCTCTTTTCCCAAGGAGTCCTGATGAAGTATGTTTGGAAATAGTCATTAATCTTCCCCTTTACCTTTTTCTTCATATTTTGACAAATGGTTTACTTATATTCAGTATTAAATATTTTTTAATCTCTCCTGTAATTTTCTGTCAGTACAAGTGTAATCCTTTAACACTACAGTTTTCAGTTAGTTTCAGATTTCAGATAATCTTTTATTTAAACAGTCATCAGTTTGTCAAATGTCTTAAATTTTTTCATTATCCAATCTGAGCAGCAAATAGGTTCTTATCCTTAAAAACATAAGCAGTAGTTTAATCTTCTAAGTAGTTGTTGCCATTTTCCACACTCTCATCTGTCAACTTATCATGATTCCTATAACCAGTAATCTTCATCTAAGTAAATGTTGGCTGAGTAAGCACAAGTTTTAAATGACTTAGGAAAGTCCTTAGGGCACAAGGTTCCTGTAGTGACTGTAACAGTTAAACTTTCAATTTTTTCTCTATGAGTAGCTATTAATTCTAAACCTAATCTTCATTATGTTTTACCACTGATATGCAAATTTGCTGCCGAATGGTGTACCTGCTAAAAGCCTGCATCTTCAAAATGGTTTTTTTTTTTACACAACAGATTGGTAGTTTCCATAGAAAAATATGAGCTTTTATTTTTCTTACTCTTTATTTTTCCATGTTGTTTGTTGCATTGAGAATGGAGTCTTTAAGAATCCTAAGTCCTCAGTCTAGGCATACTGGTTATCTAAAATCCAGACAAACTGCATTCATTTTCTATATACACTGGGCAATACTTTGTGTAGGGTTCTTTTTTTTTCAACTTGTTCTTTCTTCTTAGAATATTCCTCCTCTCAATTGTTGACTCTTTCAAAAATGAACTCTGGAAAATTCTATGCATAAGGTTTGTCCTTCATGATGCTTTGTGATGATACACAGGCCACTGAGTCTCTTTGATTGCCTCAAACAACACAGTACATTAGTCATCCTCCACACTTATATTTCTATATTCAACTTGACCTTTTTTTTTTTTTACTTTTACCACTTATTGCCTAATTGACCAAACTGACCAATTCATAACAAATGATTCACAGCCTCAATCTTATACAGTTATTGTTTGTTCAAGCAATGCAGGTCTTTAAATCCACAGAGTTGTTCATAGAAGGTAGCATTGCCTTGTCTTTGAATATATTCATTATGTTTTTTCATTGTATGAAACAAAAAAACAATCAAATGTTGCAGGAAGCTCTGGAGGCAAATGCTTAAAATCCAAAAAGTAATGAGACATCCCTTATCTAGTCAGAAATTATCCCTGATGGCCTAGCACAATAACACTTGCATTGATTTGTGAAGTATAAGTTCATAATGCATGAAAAGTCATTAAGCATTTTAATGTAACATGAAACTGTTGCCTGATAGTCACTATAAATCATTTAAAAATTTGTTACATTTATCTATTTAGTGTGTGTGTGTGTGTGTGTGTGTGTGTGTGTGTGTGTGTGTGTGTGTGTGTTTATGAACATATTTCATGTTCATTCTTTCGACCATGTGGATAATGGGGATAGTACTCTGATTGTCAGGATTGGTAAAGGTGTCTGTACTTGCTGAGACATCTTTACTAAGCCCCAAAATGTGTTTTGTATAGAGGAACAATCATTAAATTTATAGAAATTGGTCCATAATCAATATATTTGCTTGTTTTCTGCTGCTGGGGATTGAACCTAGGGCTTTGTTTATATTAGGCAAGTATTCCAGCACTATCCTACATGCCCATCCCCGTAATGTTTTGTAAGGTTAATTAAATACTTTCTCATTCAGTGTTGTTTGTTTGCATTATCATGCTCTTCATTTGATAATGCTTTGGGAAGTGAACGATGCACCTGTACCCAGTATATGTTTCACTATACACGGAGATTCATCTATTGAACTTTTCCTTATTCTTCAGAATGTGCAAGGCATAGTAGTTGCATTGTAGGTAGATCAAAAATGATCTACAAAACTTAAAGTTTTTATTTCTAAAAGTTTTATTTCTTTCTAGGTAGTGACCAGATAATCAGAGCATATAAAAAAAATCATTGGGAATTTGTAATGTGTTCTTAGTTCTTACTGGAGTTAAAGAAGACCAATGTGAAGTAAACGGTTTCAGGATTCAATGGCACGAGCAACATTTATAACTTGGAAGTCACTTTTTCTTTAGCATATATAATGTTCTTTACTGATGCACTTTGGGCATAGAGAGGCCTGTTCATATATCTTCAATAAATCTGTGATTTATTGAGAGGAATAAAATACTTATTAATCATTTGAGTTCAGGATATGAAATAATTTTTCAACTTGTCCAGATGAGCCTGTCCAGCCAAATTCTATCATCAATTGTGTGAGATGGTAGAAACTTGGCCTTGAATGTCAATCTGTCTTCAGACACAGTTTTAATTTCAGCTCCTACCAGCACATCAGTAGCTTGACAGTGAATTATGACTTTCCGCTCTCTGTGCTGGACACACCACTCACAGATCTTCTGATAACATGACCGTATTCTGAAGGAATTATTTTAGATAAATGTTAATGTTATAATGAAAACTTTTAAATGCGATTTCTTGTGGAGTAAGTGGTAATTGTGTACAAAAAGTAAGCCGCATAAAAACAAGATAGTAAGTGTATTCCATAAATATTTCCATTCTTGGAAATCCTGTACTGAATGCTAAAAATTTCAATTTTTATCAATGGAAAAAAACTGTTATAGCAAAGCAGTATCAAAGTTTGTAGTAATTTCTATACAGACCAATGCAAATACCATTGTCAATATAATTCAGATTGAGGACAGGTAAACAGTAAGGAGAGTAAGGACACTTTCAAATAAACCACTTTTTTGTAATTGCTTGAGTATGAAAAGTAGAACCAACTAAATCCATTACAAAACACTGACAAGAATCTTTTTTAAAAATTTTTTATTAAGAATTTTTTTATTCATTTTACATACCAGTCACAGATCCTCTTCCTCTCTCCTCCTACTCCTCCAGCCTTCCCCCTCAACTCACCCCTTATTCCCTCCTACAAGAGGGTAAGGCCTCCTATGGGGAGTCAGCAGAGCCTGGTACATTCAGCAGAGACAGGTCCAAGGCCCTCCCCCTGCCTCCAAGCTATGAAAGGTAATGGGCTCCAAAAAGCCTGCCCATGCACCAGGGATGGATCCTGATCCTACTACCAGGGGGGCCTTTAAGCAGATCAATCTACACAACTGTCTCACTTATGTAGAGGACCTAGCAATAGTGGAGAGGGTGCCTGTACTGGCTTACCCCAGTAATCAGATCAGTGAATACCCTATCTGTCATCATAGAGCCTTTCTCCATCTGATGGAAGCAGATGTAGAGATCCACAGCCAAACACCAGCTCTAGGAATCCAGTTGAAGAGAGAGAAGATGGATTCCACGAGGAAGGGGCATCAAGATCATGATGGGGAAAAGCCACAGAAACAACCAAACCAAAATAGTGGGAACTTAGTCAAGAAAAGCAGAATCACATGGTAGGATATATATTTTCAAAGAGAAAATTAAGATAAGTATTTTTAGTAACTGTCCATTGTGTTATAAATAAATGACTGAAATTATTTTTAAACAATAAATTAATAGTGAATAAAATCAAGAAAGTCTATAAAGTTGTGTTAGTGAATATCTGGGATGACATCTGAGTTAAGAGAAATTAAGGTTCTCATTTGTTTGTATTCTAGACTAGGTTTATTTAAACATCATCAAGACTTTGTGTTTTAAAGAAGAAACTAGAGCATGTGTGTGCAGATACTATGTGTTCCTGCACATTAACAATAACTATACAAACAATACAGGCAGGTTTCTTCTGAAGAAGGTAAAGTGGACAGTGTCATAGGTAGGTTAGAAGCTAGAAGGAAACAGAATAAAAATCATCCATGGCCAGCTTGACTCTGAGACGCTACATACATAGAAAACTGCTTGAAGGATTGAAGGCACAGCCGATAGACATCTGGATGAGAGCAGTTCTTGGAGTTCCAGAATGAGGCTCTTCACTACAGCAGTGGGGGCAGCACAAATTGGAAATGTCATTAACCAGGAACTTGATACAACAACACACAGGGGCAGCTTGGGCATGGGATGTTAACTGGATTTTGTGTCTCATGTAGAATCCACTGTTTCTTGACTTAACGAAACATAGTATACAAGATTGATACGCTTCAGTGAAATAGTAAAAATATTTTCAGAGTTAAACATTAGTGATGAACTTTAAATAAATTCTGCAGTTTTGTAAATGGGGTAGAGATCGCCTTATGGGACCTTTGAAGAGCACCCACACGTGGCTGCGAATGTAAACTCAGCAGCAAGTATGGAAAGAAAAGATTGTTAGAGATGGGAGCCACAGCTGGGCACACAGGACTACAGGGTAGAAATTCACCGGCATCAGCTCCCACCTTGAGGGTGTGAGATGAAGGGAAGCAGGAAAGACTTGCTCAAAAGTAACCTTACATACATTTAAGTGTAGTACACAGCAAAGGGCATAAAGGGGTATATACCAATGCCACTAGGTGCCAACTAAGGATGCAAGAAGAGGGACATTTGGCATAGACTGATTTATTATTGGTGCACATGTTGTAGGGTTTAAGTAGTTGTAGTCAGTGGGAGTGTGGAACCATTCCCCAAACAGGAAGATTTTTTTTTCAAATACAAAAATATAAATATACACACTGATGTATATGTTTAATGTGTTTACTCTTGCCTTTTTCTGGAACATTTCTGAGATAAAACTGGCATCTTAACAGTGGGCTAACTCAACAGAGGTCCCAATAGATGAGGATCCAACCTCAAAACGTTGTACTTTAAGGAGGTGGTGAGGCAGTCATGGTTGTGAATAAAGAAACATTGGTGTGAGAGGGACAAGGAGAAGAACACGGAAGCTCTTCAACACTGCTTGTCTCTGGAGGGAGGGCAAAAGTCTATCTTGCATGACTAAAATTTAGGGGGCGGAGGATTTTTTTGAGACAGGGTTTCTCTGTGTGGCTTTGGAGCCTGTCATGGATCTCACTTTGTAGACCAGGCTGAACTCGAAATCACAGAGATTCGCCTGGCTCTGCCTCCCGAGTACTAGGATTAAAGGCGTGTGCCACCACCGCCAGGCTCATGATTAAAATTTTATTTCAGTGCACTAACATTCCAGTTTAAAGTGTAGTTTCACCATCTTTTGAACACTTTTGAATTCCCCTGCCAAAAAATAAATCTCAGTTGCAATAGAAATTGATTCTCTTAAATGTGATTGAAAATCGGTTCCTGTTATCTGCCAAAATTCATTTTATGGATTATTTTTCAATTATTTTGAAGCAATGACTTGTTAAACATATAAGAAAATAAGAAGGGAGCCTTCATGTGTTGACTCACTCTGCCACCAGCCATTGTTTCTTTTGTTTCAAGAATGATTACATTTTTCGCCAAACTTACAAAATTAGCACTTATTTCTATAGTTAAAGGAACTGTTACATGTTTTTATTTTTATTTTTATTTTTGGTGGAGAAGGAAACAGTTTATTCATTTTACAGCTTGTAGCCTATCATCCACAAAGCCTGGGAAGAAACTCAAGGCAGGAACTAAGGCAGAGACCATGAAGGAGAGCTACTTACTAGCCTGTTCCTCCTAGCTGGCTTAGATGGCTTTCTTCCTTCCTTCATTTCTTGCTTTCTTTTCTTTTCTTTCTTTCCTGCTTTCCTTCTTTCTTTTCCTTTTTCTTTTTTTTCTGTTTTCAAGATGATTTATTCAGTTCAAAGGCACCATTGAACTTAAATGCACCAGCAAATTATTTTGGAACAGGCATTCTATCTAGAAGATATAGCAAAAAAAAATATAAACTACTACAACTCATCAATTCATTCATATCTTTCAGTTACCCAATCCAGAAAATCAATTTATCCAATATTTTTATAATCTTACAGTTGGTATGTAATTTGATATAAATTCCAAACTTAATAATTTTTCTACAAGGAAAATGTACGTTTCGTCAATATAATCTTGACTTTTACTTGTATATTAATTTGTTCCATAGGTTAATGTTAGTATCTGATAAACTTACCCACAAATAATTATTTTACTTCTAATTGTCCTTCTCTCAGAAGTCATTGGTTGCCTGAAGTTCTTTGTCTAGGGTGGAATCTGATGACATTTTCCCTCTTCTAACTTAACATGTACATTGACATTGGCATTGTTCCAGTCTGGCTTATGCAGTCTTTTATAGGAAAGACAGTTTCACCGCAGACTTCCTGGTATTCCAGTTTTTAAAATCTTTTTGTTCCCTCTTTCACAATATTCCTGAGCCATAGATATAGGAACTGTGATTTAAAAAAAAATTTACAAACAAAACATATGGTTATAAAATAGATAGTATAAAATATATTTTAAAATTTTATGGGAGCTATTTGAACTACCCACTTTCACAACAATGACTATCACCATAAATCTGTACCATGGATTGAACTGTGATAGTATAGATTCATACTAATTAGCTAAACTTTAAAAACCAAGCATTCTGAATATTAACAGAAGTATTAACAGAAATATTTCTGGGTCTGAGTTACTTCACCAAGGATTTTTTTTTCTTTAGTTCAATTGACTGGCCTGCAAATTTCAGGATGTCATTGTTTTTAACAGCTGAATAATGCTCCATTGTGTAAATGTACCATATTTTATTTATCCATTCCTCTATTGAGGGATATCTAGGTTGTTTCCAGGTTCTGGCTATTACAAATAAAACTGCTATGAACATAGTTGAGCAAGTGTTTGTGTGGTATGGTTGAACATCCTTTGGGAATATGCCTAGGAGTGGTATAGTTGGGTCTTCAGGTATATAGATTCCAAAGTTTCTGAGAAATTTCCATGTTGATTTCCAAAGTGGCTGTATAAGTTTGCGCTCCCACCAGCAATGGAGGAGTGCTCCCTTTGTTCCACATTCTCTCCAGCATAAGCTGTCATCAGTGTTTTTAATATTAGCCAATCTGACACATGTAACATGGACTCTCAGAGTCATTTTAATTTGCATTTCCCTGATGTCTAATGATGTAGAACATCTCCTTAAGCATTTCTCCACCATTGTTGCATGATATTTTGTTTGTGTTCTGACAAATAAAGCTTGGTAGGACATCAGAGGGCAGAGCTAGCCACTAGTTAACCATAGAAGCCAGGAAGTGGTGGCACACACCTTTAATTCCAGCACTTGGGAGAAGGAATCAGGAAGATCAGGAGTTCAAGGCCACCTTGGGCTACACAAGATTGAACCAGTCTAAAAGAGAAACAGAGCTGGGAAGTGGTGGCTCACACCTTTCACACTTTGGATCTCATTCAGTCTGAGAATTCCTAGAGTCAGGATGCCTATTTGGTCTGAGATTTCGTAGAAGAAGTCTCTGGTGGCTGGCTGCTCTGCTCCTCTGATCTTTCAGATTTCACCCTCAGTATCTGACTCTGGATTTTTATTGTTAAGACTAATTAGGGTCATGATTCAGACTGTTTTAGATTCTTCTGTTGAGATTTCTGTATTTAGATCTGCACCCCATTTTTAAAAGGCTTATTTTGTTTTATGATGTCGAGTTTACTGAGTTCCTTATATATTTTGGAGGTCAGCCCTCTGTTGGATGTGAGTTTGGTGAAGATTGTTTCCCAATCTGTAGGCTGCCAATTTATCCTATTAATGGAGGCCTTTTCCTTACATAAGCTTTTCAGTTTCATCAGGTCTCATTTATTAATTGTCAATGTTAGTACCTGTATAACTGGTGTCCTGTTCAGGAAGTTGTCTCCTGTGCCAATGTTTAAGGCTATTCCTGGTTTCTCTTTTATCAGCTTCAGTGTATCTGGATTATGTTGAGGACTTTGATCCACTTGGACTTGAGTTTTATGCAGGGAGATAGATATGGATGTAAATGCATTCTTCTAGATGCTGACATCCAGTTTTCTAGAATCATTTGTTGAAGATGCTTTTTTCCCCTGTTGTATAATTTTGGCTTCTTTATTGAAAGTCAGCTAATCAAAGCTGTGTGAATTTATGTCTGGCCTACAAACTTTCAGGGATCTCCCTACCTCTGCCTCAGTGCTAGGATCACAGGGACATCTACATGGGTCCCTTGCATCTGAACTAAGTTCCTCACACCCTCAAACATGTGATTTATCCACTAAGCCATATCTGCAGCCTGATGCTTTACTGTCTAAATAGAACTGACAAAACTTACACATGATATTTACTGAGATTTGGAAGGACTCAACAGAACAATAAAATCTTAAAATTATTCAAATGTGTGTAAGGTTATTAAACAAATTTGCTTGAAGTGCTTTAAATTTGTTCTAGAATTACTGGGAAATATGACTTCATGGATTGAGAATGTCTGTACATAAGCATTTTGGCTTCCATTTAAGGCAGTTGCAAGAAACAAACAAACAAAAAATACTGGAAATTCAATTTCTGTTCCTTTTGTCCAGAAGCTGTGTTGTTTGTCTGCCTGTAGCTTCATGCTATGACATCATTCTAATCAGGAATGGAAGAATCCCTTGCCAATATTAGAACATTCTTGAACTTGGTGATTTCATACATTTGAAATGAATTTAAAGCTTTAGAAGTCAGTTCATGAACTATAAAATAAAAGAACATTACTTCCTTTTTCCAAGAAAAGTGCCTCCAAGCAGCTTCTTGGACATGACATTTCCCCATGAAGCCAGACTTCCATGAGCTAAGGGGAAGACAATTGAAAACATATGGAGCAGCAAATTGTCTCTGTGTTTAACTGTAATAAAGGAAACACTCACATGTTTGAACAATAAATGCACCAATCCAGGAATTGGAGTAGACATTAAACTAAGTAAAAAATGAATAGTTCAACATCTTTATGGGGTTACAACCTGCTTATTATGTTCAGCAATCCTAATGCCTGGTACTTTTTTCTTACTGATTTATTTTTAATAATGTCTAGAAATAGTCTAAGGTAAAGCATTCCCCTGTGACAGCTTTGCCAAGTGACAAACCACTTCAGAAAGGCAAGTACAATATATAAATGAATATAAATAAAATCAAAGGGGAAAAGTCTAAGGGAAAAATAAAGGAACACTTTTGACCCAAGCATTTCCATTTAAATTCATTTGAAAGAAAATACACAATGGTGGTAACTTGTTGCTCATTTTTGAAATAGGTTCTTGCTTTGTACCCCAGGTTGGTTTCAAACTTAAAATCCTCCTACCTTAAACCTGTGAGTGCTGAGACTGCAAGCAAGCATCTTCACATCTGGCTAAATTTTAGATTAGATTATTTTTCCATCATCTTAGAAAATATGAGATTGATTTCCAGCTGCTAAATATCTTGACAAGGTAAGCATAGTAAGCATGTACACTACACTATACATCAGTGCTCTCTCAAACTCTAAACATGTCTTTACTGGACTTTGTGCTTTGATATATTTCCACGTTACTGAGAAGTCATTGTGTTTACTTGTTTTGAGAATGTGTTTGATTCTGGAAAATATAGACTAGAATCTGAACTGTGAGAGGCTTTGGACAGAACATAACCATAATGTTCTTGACTTTATTTAAATATAACTTTACCAATAATTAATATATATTATGTAAATATATATATAATTTTGATATCTAATATTTCATGCCTCAATTACCACTCTCTATATATCTATATAGACATCCTCCTTTGTATGATAACATCATAGAAAAACTGGTTTCTGTTCACATTGTAAGCTGTCTTCTGGAAGGAATGCAGGCAACTTGGCTTACTTTGTCAGCTCTGGAAGACTGGTACAGTTCCAGCACAGATCTGATGTTTTTGGTTCAAAGCAGTGAATCCTTTTGTATGTGGTGGATTTAAAACCTATCTAATCTTTCATAGTAGTATTTATAACTTTTAATTTAGTATTATTTATAACTTAGTGTATTATTTTAGTAGAATTTGTAACTTTTAAAACTCCTAAATCCTGAAGAATGGAGTTTGGCCCGAATTAAGTGCTCAGTTGAATGTTGTTGTAATTGGTGTATTTTTTCTCCTTCTTTTGTGAACTGATGTTTTTGCTTCTTGATTTGAACTCATTCCCCCAAGTGAGAACAAGAAGGAATTAGGAAATGTATCTTTTGATCACGTCTGGGCAACCTTGGCTTTGTTGAGACAGGATTGCATTGCCGTGATATTTTAAAAGAAAAAAAAAAAACAAGCTATTTTGAATCATGTCAATCTCACTTATAATCTATTTTTGAACAATGTACTCTATAGAAATTCCTGTTCTCAGGGTAATAGTGATTTACCCTCTGGTGCAGTCTACCCTTCTAGCTGCTTCCACTAAATAAAGCCAGAATAGGGATCAGGGCTAATTAAAAATTAGCTGCACCCAACTGGCTCCACACTGCTCTAATTTCTGCATGCTTGTTTGAGGGGGTGCTTTTCAAGGCTTTTAATTGCAATATTAAATAAAGTCTCTGGTGATCAAATGTCATCCTTCCTATTTTTTTTTTTACTTTTCAAGTTTGTTACTGTCTTATCCCATACTGGGGTGCAGGGGTATATTGTGCTATGGAAGTTGGTACTGTCATCATCATGGTGAGAATCCAGGCTCTTTAGATTTTTCAGATGGAGAGAGTAGGGAAGGAGAAAGGAAATTTAATTAAAGGTTACAAACTACTAAAATATTACTACTCATAACTGTATTTTGCTTTCACAATTTAATGGGTTTCTAGATGTTTGCCCATTGCTTTATTTTATTCAAAGTGGCTTGCTTACTGTGATCATTCAGATATCAAATATTACCCCCTTAGGACCATCTTGGGAGACTTGATACCCAGACTGGGGCTCTGGGGCCATTGGAGAACCTCTAAGACTTGCAAGCTAGGTCTTTAGACTGGCAGAACATGAGCCCCTCCACCTTCCTTTTTATTCTCTCTAGTCATTCCAGATGGTTTGCTTTACTGCATGCTCTCCAACATTGCATTCAATACTGCACCCAATGAATATGTTCAACTGAACATGGATGAACCAAAATCTATTGAATCACAAGAGATTATATACCTTTCCTTAATGTAAGTTTATGATTGATATTTGCTGTAGTAACAGAAAGCTACCTAACATAGCTGTTAAAAGACTGACTATTCACGTATTTCAGGACTCTCTTTCAGTGAAACTAAGTTCATCATCGGTTGCCTCTGGAGATTTTAGGACTTGAATGTAAGGAACTGCCATCCATTTAATAAAACATGTATCACATTTGGATTTCACCATCATTACAAGCAAACAAGAAATCTCATTATAATTTAGTGTTTTTGGATTGTAACTGACTGTCTGTTTGGTTCCTGCTTCCTGTCTAAGACATTGTGATTTTGAACATAGAAGAATAGCATCTGCAACAGCTAAGTTATTGGGAAATGCGCTCAATGTTCTTTGAAACATGTCCATAACCCCCATTGATCCTCACCTATCCCTCCACTTCTATTCCTGTTAGGAAAAGTGTTTCTCATCAGGTTTCTGCATGAGCAGTCCATGCACCTCTGTGGAATTGTCTTCTTTGGTGTACTCGATAGCCAGCAGCAGATCATTTACTACATAACACTTTGCCAAAGCCTCAAGCTTTCATATCCTGGATGAGTAACAGACCCTGAAGAGCTCCCCAAGCACCATGTATCTCTCTTTGTTAGTTACTTTGCTCTAAGTTTCTTCTCTTCATGTCACTGGTCAACTGTTAACTTGTCCTGTCAGCTTTTACTCAGGTAGATACAGCATTTGCCATCACAGACCCTCCATGGTGTGGTGTTTTTTAACTAGCCAGTAAGTATATCTCTGATATAGTGGTACACCACAATTGTTTGCAACATGGGATGCACCAATAGTTTTCCAATGCTTACATGGAGAAAGTAGATTAGAATCTTAAGAATCAGTAGGAGCCAGGGACATTGAGGAAAAAGTAAAAATAAATCTTCCTTTCTTTTAAAAAATGGATTTACTAAAAACAGCCTCACACCCTGAGGACATATAACCCCATATCCTCTGATGAAGCAATGGAGTTCTTCATCACCATCTTCTGGGGCCATGTTGGAAACTATAGGCATTAGGGTTAGGACTGTAAGGCAAAAGCTGTTGTTTGCCATTCTTTCTTATGGCCATGCTCTAAATATCTCTGACTGCTGACTGTTCTACAGATTATTTTTCTACACACACACACACACACACACACACACACACACACACACACACACACTATTACTAGCAGTGTATGACAGAGTGTGAGCATCATCAAAAACTCCATTTGGGAGCTTTTATTTTCTTTCTGCTTTTTGATAAAGAAATCCCATTCCTTCCTTGTAGTACAAGGAGTTAGCACACCCTTTTCCATTCTCACCTAAACATATCTTCTGCTTTTCTTTATTCAAATAGATAATATATTTCCTCCATTTTTGGACTTGTCCCTGTCTGTTGGGCAGCTTGGTCTTACTATAGTCAGTGCTGAATGTTTTGTATGTTTGAAGCTATAGCCCTGTGTTCTGTCTTCCTCTTGTGTCCTGTGTTCTTACAAAGGTGTTAGGTATACTCTGTAAACTCTCCTGGAAGGGGACTAATATATTTTAGATGACAAAAATTTTTCTAAAAATATTTATCTTTAAAAACAAGAATCAGTGGAAGCACAAGGAGCTACATATAGTAGCCAAATTCCCTCTGGCAAATCATGTTTCAGTTATTATTCAATCCAGTTTCTAGAACATTGTGTTACCAAAATTTTCATAGAAGTTAAATTCCTGAATCTGTACAATATATAAAAAGTTAATTAAACAACTATATTAGAAATAAGAATTGAGCCTCACATGCAGAATCATTTTATGAATTGAAACATAACTTTGGTTTTGGATGCTTCTGCAATGGTAAATTGGTAAGCTCTATTTGTAAATGTGCATGACACAGTGCTTTTATGCCAGATCACTACATGGCTGGCTCATTTGAATAGTTCTGAAGGCTTTAACCTGCTCACATCCTCTATATAATTATTGGTAGTCACAGGTTACATTTTATATAGTTTCATTTTTACAACCTATGCCTCTTTGTAAATATCCAGAATCATAGCTGTTAATCATTATTCTCTCTTTACCAAATAAAATAAAATATCAATATGATAAAAAATCTTGCCTACCATTTTTGTGACTAAGCCTCAGTTTATAAAAAGCAAAAGGCATAATAGCTTTATAAGAGTTTACAATTAATAATAGAAAGAAGGGGTGAATCCAGTTGGTAGCACTGGCCTACTAGAGGATGATATTTTTATACAGTTAAATATGAAAAATAAATGCAAGTACAGGAGAGTGTGTGGATTAAATGAGTAAAACACAGCACTACACACATTTTCATCTGTGTGTAAGACCAGTGGCTCATACCGACAAAGGGGAATAAGAATATAAACTGTACCTATTAGATACCAATTAATTCCCACATTTCTCCATTCTCTCTCTCCTCCCTCCTTCTCCTTCACAACTACCATCACCTCCTACCCCATCTTCCTGTTATACCCCTCCTCCTTTTCTCCACCTACATATTTTATAGGAAGAGCACTTGGCTTGCTTCTAGATATCCTAGTACAGACTAGCAATTTCATCTTGACAAAGATTATGAACCTGGAACATCTAAGGATAAAAATTAATTTTTATCTCAATCAGTTGTCAGTTTTCAATTACACAGCAGAATTGGAAATCACATAGATGAGATCTCTTGAGGCAGACATGGGAGATACAAGAAAACTATTTAACCCAGAGCCACAATCTCATAATTTCTGTGCATTCATCTTCAACTCATTCTCCCCCTTAAACCCAAAGATAGATGAGCACCAAGAAGTGTTACAACGACTTGGAACTTTTCTACTGGTTTATGGCCAATTGCATTCAGGAATCTCTCAATAGCAACTGACAGATGATGTAAAACCCTACTGCAGAAAAGGCACTGATGTGCAAGCACAATCAGAGAGGAAAATAGAACACTGATCACAATTCTTCAAGAGACGGTGTGATAGAATGACAGAGAGACAGAATGGTTAGTTAATGGCACAGTCACAGCTCCAGGAGACAATTGCTAGCTTTTCTCTTAAAGATTTCTGTTAAATCTCAAATTCACAACTAATAATCTATTATGCTGTCAATGCCATAGCAAAAACAAAAAGCAGCACTATGAGACAAAAATAAGATTAGTTTCTTACATTGTTATGGCAATGTACCAGGAAGAAGTGCTTGGTTCCATTTCCATAATCTTGAACTTTATAGAATAAGATGTTAGAGACCAGTAAGACAGTACATGCCCAGAGAATGCATCCATGTTTCCATCAAATTCTACACTAGTACAGCCTACATGGCTTGCCTGTCTCTGTGTACTACTGAAAAAATAAACATAAATGTATGTGTACCTAGTGCATGTCTTGAGTCTAAAAAAAATCTATGCATACCTATTTTAAAAATAAAAGCTACAAATAGTGTGTGTGTGTGTGTGTGTGTGTGTGTGAGAGAGAGAGAGAGAGAGAGAGAGAGAGAGAGAGAGAGAGAGAGAGAGAGAGAGAGAGAGATATTAGTATAACTATTCAGGAAAACAAAAAACAAGCTATGTCCACATTAACTTATTTGATTGAGTAGATTTTAAGAACAACAGGCTTGGAAATTACCACATGCTGTTTCTCTCTGGGTTCTTTACTATGTCATGAAAAAACTTGATAGTCAACCTGGTCTCATAGACTGGAAAATGGGACAATGGTTGTAGATATCTCACAGGACTGTTAAGGGGAATAAACACCATGATTTATATGAAGTCATAATTTACATGAAGTGCTTAGCAGCTCTTTCCAAGGCAATACTCAATAAAAATGATTTATGATGCTCACATATTTATAGAGATATATTTATGCACATGTATGCATATGCATATCAAATGTGGATGATGGATAAAGAGGGAGTGAGTATTTATCATGCATCTTTCTTTTTTTTCAAATATTTTGTTTCCAGAAAAAATCATAGCAGAATTGTAAACTGTCCTTGATACTTTTCATTTTAAAATTTACAGTTTAAAAATGGCAGACATGAAGGTAACAAATTGTTTTGTATGTACATAATTTATTGCCTGAACACTGTCAAGAGAAACAACCAAATATATTGATGTTTATGGAATTGAAACTTTAATCTTTAATATATGCTTAACTGTTTTACATTCCTTGTATCATCCCCAGAATGATTTTTCATTCTGCCTCTGAGTTCTTGTTACGAATTAGTAATGATGGTAAAATTATCATTCCTAAATGGTCCCTGAGATCCTGTGTCTATCTACACTCAGCTTTTCAATCACACTTTTTTTATCACACATTTATAATTTACAAGGCAGGATTTACTAGAGATGTATTCGAGAATATGTCTCTTAATTCACATATGGCTTGTTCTAAAGTTTAGGTTGCAAATGCTACAGATTTTGCTTTAGTAAGTCATTCACCTTGAAGGTCATTCCTGGGATGACAACTTTTATTTCTGCCTGGTCTCTAACCCACAAACTGCCTTGATGTTGGAATTACAGGACTATAATTAACCCTGAAGCAAATTGAAATACCCGTGCTCATTCCACAGGATATGTTTTAGCTGTATAATTCCTCCCACACTGGTGCCCAATCTGTGCATTTTCCAAAGACGCTTGCCAAAGAATGAAAACTACTGAAAATAAGCCTAGAATAGACACAAGGAAGGGAAGGGAAATAAATTTAAAAATTTAATGAGATTTAAAATGAGTTAATTGGGTTAAGGATATTATTATTATTATTATTATTATTATTATTATTATTATTATTTATTGCTATTTTTGGTCAATTGCTATTAAATATTTTGGCTGTTATTGAAATGGAGAAAGTAATAATTTTCATCTTTTACTTGGATTTATTTAAGCTTCACAGACACATATTGAAAATTTTGAAACAAAGATTTCAAAACTGAAATAAAATGTGTACATCAAAGATAGAGGATTCTCATATGGATAAAATATAAGGAGTAAGGCAAAAGAATGCGTTTTATTAATATCCCTTTTAAGTTAATAAAACCAGAAATTAATTTAAGATAGATTTTCTTTTCCATGAGCTACATACTAAGTTATATACCAGAAACATTACATATATATACTATTTTATCCCTGACCTAATATCTATGAGGCTGACAACACGTTACAGACCATTTAAGTTCTTGTGTGGTTTTTTAACTATATACAGATTTTTATGTAGCCTGGGGTGGACTCAAACTTGCTTTGTAGCCCAAAGACACCTTGAACTTGTGATCCTCCTATAGTACTCTCGAGTGTTACAATTATAGTCATACACCAACATGGCCCAAATATGTGGTTCTGGGCCTCCAACCCAGGGTTTTTGTGTATGCTAGGCAAGCACTCTACCAGCTGAGGCATACTTTTAGCTCAAGTTATGTTTTTTAAATTAAAATTTAAAAACGGAAATAGGGAAAGGAAATGCATATTCTAAGTTCAGAATGAGTCTGTAAATGTGAAAAAAATGACAAGAGATTACTCCAAGTCAACCTGTCAGCAACCACAATGGTAAATGAGCAATAAATGCAGGGAAAAACTTTAAGATAGCAGTTAAGGAAATAAAAACATAAGGTTTATAGTATGTAATAATATATTAGAGATATTTTATGATTGGTTATCACAGTATCATCTAAGCTGAGGCTGTTGAAGAATTCTGATGCCAGTGACCCAATCTCTAATGATTTGACAGGGATAAAACAGTGGGAAAGGTGCCACACAGGAGCAGTGAGAAAAGTGATCTTACTGTTATAGGAGGTTGTGTACGTTGTTTACTCTTCAGTCTGTTTTCTCAAGGACCATCTTTGTGTCAAGCACATCTTGTACCCTGTACTTAAACCATATGTGATTACTGTTGCAATCTAAAGTCGAGTGTGGTGAGACACACCAGCTTGAATGAGAAGAAATGAAGCAGGACAAGGACAGGGCAACAAATCAGCCAAGTAGAATTCTGAACATGCGCTAAGAACGAGCAAATGAGACAAGGAAATTTAAGAGCAGTTTACAATATTTGGAAGACAGGGCAAAAGACATAATTGATTCAAATGGCTTTGGGGGCATGTTCCACTTCTGGTGAGTCCCGCTAATATGAAAGCATTGTTGGCTGCATTAAATATTCTTATTATATCTTATATGCAATGATCAACCATTAAACATTCTAGTGTAGGCTAGTGAGGTGATTGAATTTGAACACTGATTTTGTGAATAATAGATGTTCCAGCTTGTTAGAGGGCAGGCAGAGATTATGTAGAATGAAAGAGATGGAGACTGGCGGTAGAAGGAAGAGACTGAGAAAAAAGAACTTAAAATTAGTTTTAAATATGCAAAGGTTATAAAGAAAAGAAGAAGTTGTCATTGGTTAGCAGATCCTAGGGAGACATAATAATGAATGTAGTGGGATTATATGAGTAAGAGATATTGAGATCATGATTGGAAAAAGCACAGGGACAAATAGCCAAACTAGTGGAAACACATGAACTGTAAACCAATAGCTGAGGAGCCCCCATGGAACTGGACCAGGCCTTCTGAATAAGTGAGACAGTTGATTAGCTTGAACTGTTTAGGAGGCCCCCAGGCAGTGGAACCAGGATCTGTCCTTGGTGCATGAGCTGGCATTTTGGAACCTAGGGCCTATGCTGAGACACTTTGCTCAGTCTTGATGTAGGGAGGAGGGGACTGGGCCTGCCTCAACTGAATCTACCAGGCTGGGCTGACTCCCCAGGGGAGACCTTGCCTTGGAGGAAGTGGGAATTGGGGGGTTGGATTGAGGGGGCGGGGAGAATGTGGTGTGGGAGGAGGGAGGACAGGGGAATCAGTGGCTGATGTGTAAAATTAAATTAATTATAAAATAAAATATTTAAAGAAACAAAAAAATAATGAATGTAGTGGGGAGCTTTGATAGGCTCCTAAAACAGAAAAAGAAAACATCAAGTGAAGTACTAGTAAGATCTCAATAAGTTCTTCAATTTAGTTAACAGTGAAGGATAAGGCTGATGGCACCAGTTGTTTTATGGTTGGGTCCAGTATGGTTGGTAAAGAGAGTCTCAGGGAAGCTATGTGGAAATGATATATTATGTTATATCCCCAACTTCTCTCCAAGGCTAAACTTATGTGTAAATAAATAGACCTTGAAAATGAATCTTACAAAGGAAGTTTACTGAAGTGGAAAATAAAAAAGAAGATATGATCGAGATGACAATCAACCACCTCTGGAAGGATACACAAAGTACTAATATTTATAGTCACCTCATATCTAATGATTCTTTCTTCTCCCATCACTGAAGGCATAAAAATCTAAGAAGAATTTTTTGTTCCTAATTAAATGGACACATATCACTTGCATGATGCCTAGTAGTGTTACTGAGGTATGGACCACATAAATCAATTTTAAATTCTCTTCAATATGGGTCCTACAGTTATAAAATTATTTTGGTTTCTATTTTGTGGTGAAAAACTACTGTGTTATTCTATAATGTAATAGACTTTTTCCTTCTAGGATTTTTACTTAAATCGTTTTATTTATTTTATTTTATTTTATTTTTGCCTGGCATTGTCTATATAATTTTAATATAGAAGTTTAAAATTCTTTTATTCTTTTTTTTTTTGGTTTTTTTATTATTATTATTATTATTATTATTATTATTATTATTATTATTATTATTATTATTTTACAACACCATTCAGTTCAACATAATAGCCACAGAATCCCCTGTTCTCCCCCTCTCGCCCACCCCTCCCCCCAGCCCACCCCCCATTCCCACCTCATATAGTCAAATTCTTTTATTCTTATTTGAGCAGTTGTGACTTATATCTTTAATCACAGCACTCTGGAGGCAGAGGCAGGGCAGGTCTTTGAGGTTGAAGCCATCCTGATCTACAGAGCAAATTCCAGGACTGTCAGAGCTACACAGAGAAACCCTGCCTCAAAATAAATAAATAAATAAATAAATAAATAAATAAATAAATAAATAAATAAATAAATAAATAATAAATAGTTCAACAAAGTAATTAATGAATGAATAAAATCCTTGATAAATAAAATCCTTCTATTCAACCATTTTTTTTAAATTTTCCATGTATATTTTCTTGTTACATTTATCTCTAAATTACAAGAGAAATACACAGAGAAGCAGAGAGAAGAGCAGCATGTAGGCTTTTGGACATAGTGGGGTGATACTTTTATTTTATGTGCATGTATTTTTAGCTGCCCTTTCTCTCCTTTTTATACTAATTCAGAGGATACTTCTAACTTTATCATTAAACATTGTATGAAATCAGCCATTTTACTATTTTACCTTAATCTCCCTTTGCATCTTTCAAGTGTTATAATTCTCTCTTACATTGCTATCCTGTTGTTCATAGATGGATACAGTATCTCTCTCTCTAATATGGCTTATTAATTATAAAGTCTCTTATTCTTGTAGTTCTTGTTCTGTTCTGGGATTTCTCTTTAAACGCTTCACGTTCCTTTCCATTCCTGCACCCTCACATAGTTCCTTGAGTAGTAACACCTTGATCTCTCCTTGCTCCATGTTCTACAATTGCTATAGTGTAAGCTGAACGGCATGATAGACTGAGGAATCTTAGCTTTCAGTTAATTTCCTTTCCAATACCATTTCTGGAGTTTCAGTGCTCTCTTTTATATCCTTGCCTGAAAAATTATATTAAATATATCTCTAGATATAGATGTAAATAGAGGTATTAGATGTGCTAATGTTGTGTGCAGCATGGTCAAATTTGTTTGATTAAAATATATCCCATCGAGTTATTCGCAGTACCCCTTTATTATGTTGTTGTTGTCAAAAGCCCGGAATGTTTTCTTTTTTGTTGTTGTTTTTTAGTTTTGTTTGTTTTTCTTTCAGCTGAGACACAGTTTTAGTTTGATTATCCAACTCCATTAAACTCATTATATCACAAATGAGGATTGAAAACTCTAGTGAGTTGTGCTGTGGTACCTTTGATAGGATAAATTTAAGGAGGAAAAATGAGTTCCTATTGGATTCAGACATACCTTTTCCTAGAGTCTGAAATAAATTATGGCTAAATTAATTTGCCTTTAAAGAAAAATTATTACCAAGCATCAGTAAGAATACTGAGCAGGTTCAAAATCAGACTGATCCTTCTCTATAAAGGAAGGACTACTTTCATCATCTGTACCTTTGCCTTAGTATCAGGGGTATGATTCATTCATCAGCACATTGTGTGGTTAATATCTTAATGTTGTTTTGTCAGATGGAGAAGTCAATGTTTCATGGTTACTGACACAACAGATTCTTTACTGTGTCCCAGAATGGATTTTATGGACATCATTCTTCATACTGCAAGCATCCCTGTGAAGAAGCTGCAGATCTGTGCTTCATTTTCCTTCGTGACCATTACCCCATTTTATAGCCACAATGGATTACAAATTAAGATTTCTTTGTATTTTGAAGATTTCTCAATAATAGATGATCTTTCAATTAGAGAAAATGAACCACATTCTTAACTTTAGCCTGTGCTCCCAGTATTTGAATTTCAAGCAGTATTTTTTTAGTGGTATTATCAAGCAGTATTTTTGAGCCTGATGATTTCAATAGTGTTCCTTTTCTTCATAGACACGATAGTCCTATTCTATATAACTAAAAATAAAGCTAGTTTGTTTGTGTATTATCTTCTGTGATAATCAGCATCATATTTAAAGTTAATGGTTCTAATTTGGAGCACCATTCACCTGTGCTGGATGAGACAGATTAATTTTAGCTAACAATGCCAGAAGGATGATATGAATGATGTGAATTTTTCTTTGTATACATACTGATTTATTGTGGTCAAAAAATAATACCTGGAATTTTAAAATCTGAATATTCTGAAAGTAATAAAATAAAACATATTCAAAGAATAGACCTTTAAAATGGGTCAAGAAAATAAGCAATGATTTCATTGTTTAGACTGAACTAGAAAGTGAGAAGGAAACCTTAGCCTTGCTGCCCCCTGACTATTTTTAGGACAAACATGGGTTATTGACTGGATGGCAATATCTGATGATGAACTATAAGCAATGTTGGCAATATCTTGACAGGTGTCTACAAGACATGGGGATGTTGTAGGTCAAATGATGCTAATTAATGCCTTTTCATTGACAGGGAATTCAGTTATTTTCTTAATGATTTTTTGGGTTATACTCAGATCTATATTAAAATAATATTAGATCTCAGTGAATGGAGGACACACTGATAATTTCTCTAGGTTTATACAAGACTTTGGTCATTACAGAAAGAAGAAATTGATTGTTTTGGTGTATTTGATGCCAAATGTAGGACATGCATTTAACATCATATTTGAGTGCCTTCTTTGTCCCTTGCCTTTTTACATATAATAAGAAAACAAGTCCCCCTGCTTTGTCAAGTGGCTCTCTCTGCATAGACTAAGGAGAGACAAAAGCAGCTTAACAAATGCTACAATGTTTTACAAGTAAAGAATATGGCAACGGAACATCTAATTGGTGGTCCATATGTGAACGTATGACTCACAGTATCTCTTCCGCACAGTTTTATTCTGTTGTTTCTGGAATCATGCCTTTCTTTCTCCTATGAATGTTCTAATTCTTTATACTGGAAATCTTTATAAACTTTTGGTATTTTTATTTTCAGATTATAGATTATTGAGAGTTTCAGTTAGTTAAATATTCTACATGTTGTGTATGTGTAATTGTCTGTAATGATTGCCTGTAAGTTTAATGAGCTTAGGGCAAGAATGCATCCTCATTAGTTTAGTACTGTCCTGAAGAATTAGGACACCTCCATGATTTTATGTGGAGCTGGTGTGGCAACTTATCTTTATAGTTCCAGCACTCAAGAGGCTAAGGCATGTAAGTTTCCATGAGTTCAAAAACAACCTGATCCATATGTTGGGTTACAGGTCAACTTCATTTACAGCACAAGGCTCTAAACAATGCATCAGATAAAATGAAAGCAGGCTGAGATGATGTGATCACATCACTATCCTTCCAACCATCTCTTTTCAACCTCACATAATAAAGAGGAAAGTATTGTGGTGATATTTTATTTGTACTGAAATGTTATTTTAATTTTATGTTAATAAATAAAGTTGCCCTGGGGTCAGAGCTATTAGAGCCATAGTACGAGCGTGGTGGTTAGAAGAGCTAGGTAGATTTCTGTGTGTTCAGGGATACAGCCAGTATTGGAGACATACGCCTTTAAGACCTGGAGGGCGGTACTTACAGGCAGTGATGAGGCAGTCATGTGGTTGGGTTTACAACCAATGAGAAGGCAGAACAGAAAGATTATTTAAACAGGGACACAGGAAGTACCTCCCTCTCTCGGGGAAGCTAGGAGCACTGCAGGAGGTAAGATTTTATCTCTGAGCTCTGACCTCTCGGCTTTTCTCTTTTACCTTGGCTCTGTGTTTCTTATTTTAATAATACGATTGGTTACATCAACATCTGGCGCCCAACGTGACAAGAATCCATTAAAAACTGCTTGGGGCCGGCTCCCTAGCCGGAACAGCCGGCTCCCTAGCCCCGGCCCAGGTCTGGGCTCAGGCTGGACTGTGAGCTGCTTGCTTAAAGCCAGTGCTACAAACAGCTCAGGCCTGCCCTGCTAAACAGGGCCCCTGGCTGTAAAGCCAAGCCTTGACTCGGCTCAAGAGGGAACAAGTGGCTGGCTTTAACCTTTAGCCGGCTACCCCTTCGCTTTCACTTTCACTTTCACTTTCACTTTCACTTTCACTTTCACTTTCGCTTTTGCTTTCTCTCTTGCTTTCTCTCTGTCTCTCTGTTTCTCTCTCTCTCTCTCTCTGGATTTACACCTAGGACTCTAGGTGGCTGTTTTGAAATTCGCTCGGATTTCTACTGTTCTACGCAGATTTGGTAAGTCATAAAGGAAACTATTTAAAAGACAAATTTTTTCCACATTTAAAAAAATGGGTTTCCTGTGTACATTGGAAGAAAATTGGGTTTTGTTTGAAATTTTAGGCAGTCTGACAATGGAACAACTATATGAAAAGATTAGTATTATGGGAATTATGCAGTTAATCACCATGCTTATTCTCATTTTACTATTTAAAAAGATAGTCGATTTAAGTGCCAGGATAACAGCTTTAGAAAAACCTGTTAATTTTAACAGTGAAGTTGGTTCAAGTTTGGATCATAAGGTTACAGAAAGAAAGCCTGTTTTCACACAGTCATCCTTAATTTATCCTGTAACCGTACAGCAGATGCCTGATCAAATGGCTACACAAAATATCTGGGCTCCAATTGAACTGATGGATTTTAAAAGGTTTAAGGAGGCAATAGTATCTTATGGCATGCATTCCCCATATGTAAAGCAAATGTTAAACTCTTGGTCAACATATAATAGGATTATACCACAGGACTGGCGGGACCTTGCACAAGCTGTTCTGGAACCCAGCCAGAGAATTCAATTTCTAACGTGGTTTAAGGAGGAAGCTAGAAACGTAGAAACACAATGGAGGGATAAAGGAATACAAGTTTGTCAGGATCAGCTTATTGGAGAAGGCCAATATGCTTCAATACAAACACAATGTTTATATGATGTTCAAACTGTAATTTTATGTCGAATGGCAGCCTTGAATGCATGGGACAGAGTTGATGAACCAGGAAAAAAACCTGAGTCATTCACAAAGGTTATGCAAGGCCCAAAAGAATCTTTCACAGATTTTTTAGAAAGACTGGCTTCAGCAGTAAACAGAATGGTTTCAGGATCAGAAGCTAGTAAGGCAATAATTGAAGCTTTGGCATTTGAGAATGCGAATGCAGCATGCAAAAGAATAATCAGGCCGTTAAGGGCAAGATCTGCACCTTTGGAAGATTGGATTAGAGAAACAATTAATGTTGAGGTTGATGAGCATGATACGTGGGTAGGAGAAGTAATTTCAAAAGGTTTGAGGAGTGTTAGATGTTTTGGGTGTGGAAAGCAAGGACATTTTAAAAGGGACTGTAAACAGGTCATTCCTAGAAGCAATGTTTCTTCAAGGAACAATGGCAACAGAATGCCCCTTCCTTCTGGAGTATGCAGAAGGTGTGGTAAGGGAAAACACTGGACCAACGAATGTAGATCAACAAAGGACAGACAGGGTAATCCTTTGCCTCAGTTTTTGGGAAACTCCCGGAGGGGCCTCATGCAGGCCCCCATAGCAAAACCAGTTCAAACCTTTCCTGCAGCTGTAGAGGAAATCCCTGCTCTGAGCGATTAAATAACCAAATGACTATTGGAATAAATCATGCTGGTCAGGATGATGAAAAAGAGAGAATAGAAAATTCAGGAGAAAACATAAAGAAAATTTTTTGGCAAACTTCTATTAATGAACAGAGACCAAAATTAACGATAAAAATAAATGGTGTTTTGTTGTCTGGTCTGGTAGACACAGGTGTGGACATTACCATAATTGCACCAGAATTTTGGCATCCAGCTTGGCCTCTTCAAGAGGTAAACGTTCAACTGTTAGGAATTGGGACATTATCTGGAGTGAAACAGAGTGCAAGATGGCTGGAATGTACAGGTCCAGAAGGACAGAGAGGAAAATTAAAACCATATGTCGCTAACATAGCTATGAACCTGTGGGGTCGAGACTTGTTGCAACAATGGAATACTCAGATTAAAATCCCTCCAATCTCAGAAACAAATCATAAACTAGCACATGTTTCTGAGAGAAATATTAGAAGGCATTATTTTGAGTGGTCACCAGCCATCCATATTATACAAGAACAGGGCACAACAACTGATAATCTTCCAAAAATACCAACAGCTCTACCTTTAAAATGGTTAACAGACAAGCCTGTATGGGTTCAGCAATGGCCTTTAACAACAGAGAAACTCCAGGCTTTAGAAGAGCTGGTAGAAGAACAGTTAAATGCTCAGCATATTGAACAGTCAACCAGCCCTTGGAATTCTCCTGTATTTGTTATTAAAAAGAAATCTGGTAAATGGAGAATGGTAACAGACCTTAGAGCAATTAACAAAGTAATTCAGCCGATGGGCTCTCTACAATCTGGAATTCCTTTGCCTACTCTGTTACCAAAAGGATGGCCTCTCATAGTTATTGATTTAAAAGACTGTTTCTTTTCAATACCCTTACAAGAAAAAGACAGAGAAAGATTTGCTTTCACAGTGCCTACTTATAATAATTCTCAACCGGTTAAAAGATTTCAATGGAGGGTCCTCCCACAGGGAATGTTAAATAGCCCAACTCTGTGCCAATATTTTGTACAACAGCCATTGGAAGTGATACGTAAAAAATTTCCTAAATCTATAATTTATCATTATATGGATGATATTTTACTAGCTGACTCAAATGCAGATACTTTAGAAAGAATGTTTGAAGAAGTAAAGAAAATTTTGCCTTGCTGGGGATTACAAATTGCTCCTGAAAAAATACAAAGAGGAGATTCTATTAATTATTTAGGATATAAAATAGAGCTACAAAAAATTAGACCCCAAAAGGTGCAAATTAGGAGAGATAGACTACAGACTCTTAATGACTTTCAAAGATTATTTGGAGATATTTCTCATCTACGAACTATTGTTGGGGTAAAAAATGATGAACTGACTAATTTGTTCAAAACCTTAGAAGGTGACAAGGACTTAAATAGTCCAAGAGAATTATCACCTGAAGCTGAGAAAGAATTGGCCTTGGTAGAAAAGAAAGTACATGAAGGACACGTGGATCGTATTGATCCAAAGCTGGATTGCATTTTGGTTATTTTACCTTCTAGGCATTCCCCTACTGGAATATTAATGCAGAGGGAAGATATTATATTGGAATGGATATTTTTACCAAATAAACCAAATAAAAAATTAAAAACTTATGGGGAAAAAATCTCTGACTTGATTTGGAAAGGAAAATTGAGACTTCATCAATTAGCAGGAATAGACCCAGCAGAAATTGTCGTACCTTTAACTAAGGAGGACATTGAAAAATTATGGACAGAAAGTGAACCTTGGCAAAGAGCTTTCAGTAATTTTTTGGGAGAAATTAACAGCAAATATCCCAAAAGCAACAGAATTGATTTTATAAAGAGAGCTGATTGGATCTTGCCTCGAATTGTACGGCAAAAACCCATATCTGGAGTTCGTACATTTTATACAGATGCCAACAAACAAGGAAAGGCAGGTTACAAATCAGAAAATTTAAGTAAAGTGGTACAAAGTCCTTATAATTCAGTGCAAAAATCAGAATTGTATGCTATTCTGTTGGTATTAATGGATTTTTCAGAACCTCTCAACATAGTAACTGACTCTCAGTATGCTGAAAGAGTGGTATTACATATTGAGACTGCAGAATTTATCCCTGATGCTTCAGAATTAACTTCACTATTTATTCAATTACAAGATACAATCAGGAAAAGGAGTCATCCTTTATATATAACTCACATCCGATCTCATACTGGTCTGCCAGGCCCTCTAGCACAAGGCAATGATGAGATTGATAAATTATTGATAGGAAATGTGCTGGAGGCCTCAGAATTTCATAAAAAACATCATGTCAATAGTAAAGGTTTAAAAAAGGATTTTTCCATAACCTGGCAACAAGCCAAAGAAATAGTAAAGAAATGTCCTACTTGTTCCTTCTATAATCAAACGCCATTACCAGCAGGATATAACCCAAAGGGTACTCAGAGAAATGAAATCTGGCAGATGGATGTGTTTCACTTTGCAGAATTTGAAAACTGAAATATGTACACCACACTATCGATACTTATTCAGGATTTCAATGGGCAACTGCTCTGAGTTCTGAAAAAGCTGATTCTGTAATCACTCATTTGCTAGAAGTTATGGCCATTATGGGTATACCTGCACAAATCAAAACTGACAATGCTCCATCATATGTCTCTGTTAAAATGAAACAGTTTTTTGCTTATTACAATATAAAGCATATTACAGGTATACCACATAATCCTACAGGTCAAGCAGTTATAGAAAGATCAAACAGAACTCTAAAGGATATGCTAAATAAACAGAAAGGAGTAACAAAAACCCCCAGAAATAGACTGCATAATGCTCTATTAACTTTGAATTTTCTGAATGCCAATGAGAAAGGAACAACAGCTGCAGAGAGACATTGGATAATAGAAAAAACTACAGAATTAAATCAGCCTATATACTTTAAGGATGTGCTGACCTCAGAATGGAAACCAGGGTATGTATTACGTTGGGGACGAGGTTTTGCTTTTGTTTCTACAGGAGAAGATAAGCTGTGGGTACCATCAAAATTGATAAAGGTTCGATTTGAACAAGAGAAACCTCTTAATTAGAGGAGGTGATAGTTCATCAATCAGCATGAACATCCAATTTAAACTAACTTGTACCTGTAACACATGTCTTTTCATTTAATCAGATAATAACTTGCCAAAAAGGAACATCCCAAAAATTAGTCTTGGGGGAAGGTTTTTGTTTTTGTCTTTTAGGAGAATGAAGGTTAAGGAATCTGAAGGACACAAGACAAATGAGACAACTGAAGAAAAGGGACAAATCATCTATCCCAGGAAACAGAGTATATGGGAGTATATGGCATATGGGTATATATTATCTAAAAAATTTTATGTCTTCTTAAATGTTTGTTTCTGCTTTTCTCTAAAGATTTAACACTATTGGTTTTCTAATAGTCCCAGTTCAATTAAAATTTAAAGCTGACTTTGGAGTTGGAGAATGGCTCTCTCCTTCTTCAAACTCAAGCATGTTGTTAAAAGGAAAATGCAAACTCCCTGTATCATGCCAGAAAGAGCCATTTTTGTAGTGGGTAGTCATTCCAGCTTGGATCTGGAAGCTCCAACCCCCATTGAGACTCTGGCAACTGTCACGCCTACGAGGCGGGGCGAGGGGAGGTGCTGGAAACCTGAGAGCTGGATGGGCAAGCGCTCGCTCGGGGCGCGCTCTCTGCGCCTGGACCCTGGATGGTGGAGATTGATTGTGCAGAGCTCCAGAGAACACCGCTGGATTGCTAGACGCCTTCCCCAGACCCCCGCGACCTATCCATTCTTTCATTTGTAAGTCATCCACTAAATAAATCTTCCTTTTAACTACGTGGAGTGGCCCTTATAATATTCCCCAATATCTGGCGACCACGAAGGGACACGAACCCTCAATCTTCTAAGACATTTCCATTTGGAAGTTTGTCTTTTTGGCACAAAATGGCCTACGGGGCAAAGAACTGCCCTTGCCTTGATGGCTGACAGTACAAATGCAATGCTGTCCTTTCTGGACAAGCGGGACACAAGGAAAGCGACCACTGTACTCTGCCAAGACAGGGTAAGATGGTCTTTCAGAAATCCTGCTTCTGAAAATGGTCTGTCAGATACTCTAGGCCTGTAGCCAATTTGAATGCACCAACAATGCTGAGAAACATTAGGTGACTGTCCAGGCTGCCAGCTGTCTTGGTCTACTCTTGCAAGACTCCCGAAGTTGCTTGCATCCGTCTACCATTTCTCAAGTACCATTATGTTCCTTCTCAGGTCTTTGATGGGATTGAAGACTAGCAGTTATAGTTACAACTTAGTATATATAATATCTTAGATAGAACATATTAAGTATTAGATTCAGGTTCTTTAGGATAGGACACCTTTGAATGATCTTTATAACATGCCGTTTACCTATGCTCTATACTTCTCTGGATTTTAGAATGTGTTTCTTGCTTGATATTGTTTGCATTGGTTGTAGTTACATCTTATCTAGGTCATTATCCCTCATTATTTCTGGACAATATTTGATAACCATTCCTTTGTATATAGTCTTGTATTAGTTTAGAACCTTCTTATTTAGACAAAAAGGGGGAGATGTAGTGGGTAGTCATTCCAGCTTGGATCTGGAAGCTCCAACCCCCATTGAGACTCTGGCAACTGTCACGCCTACGAGGCGGGGCGAGGGGAGGTGCTGGAAACCTGAGAGCTGGATGGGCAAGCGCTCGCTCGGGGCGCGCTCTCTGCGCCTGGACCCTGGATGGTGGAGATTGATTGTGCAGAGCTCCAGAGAACACCGCTGGATTGCTAGACGCCTTCCCCAGACCCCCGCGACCTATCCATTCTTTCATTTGTAAGTCATCCACTAAATAAATCTTCCTTTTAACTACGTGGAGTGGCCCTTATAATATTCCCCAATACATTTTCTGCTATGGGACAGGACAAAAGCCAAATTAATTAAGGGACTATTCTATTACTAATCTCAACTCTTTGATTCTATTCTGATTCTTTAAACTTTTCTTAAAGTATAAATTTTATATCAAAATTTACAAGATTAATATATATATACATTTTAAACTTGGTTAAGATATGAATGGTCATATAGAGTACTAACTAATTCTAGAAAAAAGGCTTCAATTAGCTGCATATATATGTCTTTGTGTTCGAGTCTCTTATCAGTTTTCTGCAGGAAATCACGGCCAGGCCTAACATCAACTGAAGTCTCCAGAAAGAAGATGGGGCCCCACAACAACAACAACAACAACAACAATTCCACGTGGACAATAATAATATCACTAAACTGACAAACATCATCTACAGATCAGCTTTGAACTACAAGGTGCTCAGAGCAATTTTGAGATGACTAGCTGAGATGATCCAGTCTCAAAGACTACTTGAATAAGGACTTGAGATAAACTCTGAACTTTGGCTTTATACACAGACTGGATAATAATGAAGGATATAGTTACCTTTCCTAGAATTTGACAATTAACCTAAATTTTTCTTTCAGGATAAAGATAACTTCGCCCATACCCAGCAGGAAGCAATTTTAAGAATATGACACCCACATTGCCAAAGAAGTGGTGTGGGGCGGGTGGTTTTTTGGTTCTTTTAATGGGTTTTGGGTCTGGGATAATTTTCATTATTTAGGGGGGTAGGTTACAAGTTGTCAAGGGTTAGGAAAAAGGCTAAGCAAAGGAGATTAGATTTAAGGTTCTTGTTTAAAAAAGAAAAAAGAAAGAAAGAAAAGAAAAAGACAATTACTAGTTTTAAATACTTTACATTATTACCAACTATTAGGATATAAAGAAATGAAAGTAGTTAGACATTACAATAGAAATTGTAGTCATATTAGATATGTTTTAAAAATTGAGCAGATATATTTTAGACAGGTCATCTTCAAACCCTTCAGAGATCTAACGAATATGGCATTTAAAATATTTTAATAACTTAGAAATTTTTCTTTTTTGAGACATGTCGGCTCCTGGCAGTACCAATCTACTTCAGAGAAAATATGGGCATTGAAGAAACTGCATATGGAGTTAATTTTCATTGTGGCAAAAGTTAGCCACTGGACAACAAAGTATCCTCAAATCAACAGAAAAAATGGACAGACAGAACACGAAACAAAGGACTACCAATTCCTGCCAAAACAAGTGTGGTTATGGCTTTATCAGACGGCATCTTCTGAGGCCAGGACAATATGGCACCATCCCTGAAGTGGCCTTCACAATCTGGAAAAGGTACAGTGCCCTTTTCTTTGAAGGCAGTTGAACAGGCAGTGGGCCGATGGCTTCTGTTGTGCAATGGAACAGCAACTGAAAGCTCACGCCTCTCAATAGTAGACTGGCATTTAATAGAGGGATGTGGAGAAGGGCATGCTTAGATGAAGCCATATATACACAGCCAAGAAGAATGGACAGCTGAATTCAAAAACCATCAACAATTTCCAGAATTTAAAATCCTGAATCATGACATGACACTAGTGGAATTCAGGTGTTTCTGGTACATGGACTGCTCTCACCCAGTGTGAGGTTGAACTGTTGACCTTGTGTACAACCTACTTCACAAATGAGTCTGTCAGATACCATAAGCCTATAGGCTGAAGATGATGCCCCAACACTGTGGAGAAACCTCAGGTGACTGTCCAG
Organism: Peromyscus maniculatus bairdii; assembly: GCF_049852395.1. Taxonomy (NCBI): domain Eukaryota; kingdom Metazoa; phylum Chordata; class Mammalia; order Rodentia; family Cricetidae; genus Peromyscus; species Peromyscus maniculatus. Next base: position 88,939,799 of record NC_134856.1, on the reverse strand, counting down.
GCAGCTGGCTGTTTCTGTCAACTCACAAAATTTTTGGAAGTTGCTTTTGTGCACTTCCTGTTTTTATTTTTGTTAGCTAATATTATTTCCTTCTTGGGTCTCTGAGGGAGTTGAAGATTAGTTAGTTATAGTTGAAGATTAATTAGGATAGAAAGTGAATTAGATACATTTTGGACTTACTAAAATAGGATAGATAAGGGAATTATTTTCTCTGATTTGTCAAATACAAATGGACTAGACATCGTTTAGGTATTTGTTACTTGTATATATTGTATATAGTTATTGTACTTTTGTATATAGTTTTTCTTTTGTTAGTTATAACCTTTTGCCTTTTTTCTTTTTATTAAAATAGAAAAGGGGAAATGTGGTGATATTTTATTTGTACTGAAATGTTATTTTAATTTTATGTTAATAAATAAAGTTGCCCTGGGGTCAGAGCTATTAGAGCCATAGTAAGAGCGTGGTGGTTAGAAGAGCTAGGTAGATTTCTGTGTGTTCAGGGATACAGCCAGTATTGGAGACATACGCCTTTAAGACCTGGAGGGCGGTACTTACAGGCAGTGATGAGGCAGTCATGTGGTTGGGTTTACAACCAATGAGAAGGCAGAACAGAAAGATTATTTAAACAGGGACACAGGAAGTACCTCCCTCTCTCGGGGAAGCTAGGAGCACTGCAGGAGATAAGATTTTATCTCTGAGCTCTGACCTCTCGGCTTTTCTCTTTTACCTTGGCTCTGTGTTTCTTATTTTAATAATACGATTGGTTACATCAACAAAGTATATTTACCAGTGGTCATCCATTTCTTTCCCTCATAGTTGAATATACGAATATACTCATGAAAACATGAGTCAGCCCATCATGCTAATACCCCATAAACTTTAGAAAATGAAATGTGCCTCTATTGCTTATTGTTTTGGTGAATAAGACCATGGATATATTCATCTGAAAAAACTGCAAATTGAGTGGTTGATAAGATGGCTCAGCACATACACACTTACTATCAAGACTAGAAACTGGAACTTGACTCCTAGAGTCCACATAATAATAGGAGATAACTGACTCTCACTAAGGTTGTCACCTGAACTCCACACATATCCACTATGGCATGTGTGCCCTCCCCAAAATAAATATAATTTGGCACAAGTTGATGAATAACTCTTCCAGTTCATCAGCAATAATTTGAGCATTTGCAAGTGTGCAGAAATCTGACCTGGAATATCAATTCTTTCACAACCTTTTCATAGCTTCTTGGGGCCACTAGTAAATAGTAAATAGTAGTCCTTATTTATTTCTTGGGGACCTTTCACCTCAAAAGCTTGCCCTACTATCATTTGCAATCTCTAACTTTCTTGCTAGCCTTTTGTGCCTCAGAAGTTGCTAAAGGAGAGTTTCTTAATTCAGTCCATCTGTGCATTGCTATAATTCCCTTTAATCACTCACTTTCCAGATCTGGATTGGGGGTGGACCTCAAGCACAAACACTGTGATATCTAGTTAAAGCAAATTACCTTCTAGTCTTCAAGGAGGATTTCCCAATGTTACCAACACATCTTCATTTACTTCATCCTTATATTACCACAAAAAAACTTGTACAGATTTGTGACTCATGGAGAAATGAACCTCTTTCACAGTATAGCTTTCTATCATCATTCTGTCTCAACCCAATGAATATACTATTATCTACTAGTATGAGTTGTTGATGATCCAAGTTTAGGACAGTTAATTATTGCCAGTTTTCCAACCCCACTGAAATGTCGATAAGTTTTTTTTTTTTTTTTTTTTTTTTTTTTTTTTTTTTTTTTTTTTTTTTTTTTTTTTTTACTTTCCATCTTCTAGTCTCAATGTAGCAGTCATCCAAGCAAGGTGATGATCATATACCCTGAAAACACAATGCAAGGTGGAAGGGACATGCTATAGATACATACAATACTTATACTTCTTAAGTCAGTCATCACTGTGTTAGGTAAGTAGAAAACGGATAATGGAACATATTCTGTATAGAATCTTTCTGTTTATTATAAAATTATCCAATCTCCATTATTTAATCTGATATCCATCAAGATGTGAGAGTATTTTAGGCCCTGAAGCATTATCTTCTTTATCCATAGGGAGAGTTTCAATTAATGTCCAACAGAAAGTTATTATTTGCCCCTCAAGTGGAATTTTTATGTCAATAACCTCAGTGGTCCTCATTGAGTTTTTCTATAGGCTTTTTTCTTAAGATCCACCCTGCTGTCCTCACATGAATATTATGCATAATTTTTTCTAGCTAGAGGATATTCTACCTTTCTTCTGGGTTAGGGATTTACTTCAGTGGTAGAGCGCTTGCCTAAAAGTGCAAGGCCCTGGGTTCCGTCCTCAGCTCCAGAAAAAAAAGAAGGAGGAGGAGAAGGAGGAGGAGGAGGAGGAGGAGGAGGAGGAGGAGGAGGAGGAGGAGGAGGAGGAGGAGATATTCTGCCTTTCTTCAAGTTAACAAATGCATACAAGAACAGGGAAGTCTATTGACATGCTCACCCAATATTGTCTGTCTGATGGATCTGCATGCTTTGTGTTTTACAATACTGGAGGACATGTTTTATAAACAGAGACACTATATATCCTAGAATGTATTCAGAGAAAAGGAACAAAATTATTTTCCATAGTCTATTATAGCATCCTGATTTTCATCAAATATTCATTCCAACCTCAAAACATTGTATAATTCTATTCTCCCAATTGTAGTGCAGCCTCAATTAGCTTACCATTAGTTAGATTCCAATGGGTTTTAAATCAGAATGTATTGGACTCATGTGAGTGGAAGTCTCAGAAAAATATTTTTTTTCATCTCCTCTACTCTGATCATTTTGTATGCATAAGTTTATGGTCTTAGGATCTAAACTGGTCAAGCCAACTGAACTGACCATTTCATCACTGATTAGTGTGCAAGACTACTGCTCCTGGCAGTCTGAAATCAGACTTCTTGTTGACATTTTTAGCTTACAGCTTTTTAATTTCCCCAATCAGAGTAACTATATCAGATATTTTTGGGGGCAATCCTTTGACATTTTAAGACAAAGTCCCATTTTTCTGATAAAATGCCCAGATATCTGTATTAAGACCTTTATTTTCTCCATTCATTTTTATTACTTGAATTTCTTAATAATAATTTAAATATGACTCCTATCAATTTTACTTTGTCTTTCCTCATTTTCTTTAGCTTTACCATAATTTTCTCAGAAATATATGGTTTTTAACCAAATCATCTTTTAACAATGATTCTGAAGTAGCCAATGTATCTTGGATTTTCTGAAATAAAGACTTGGTTCCATGTTATAATTCATTATAACAGGGCATTTTCTTTATTCCTCTGTTACTATAGACAACACTAGCCAAAGAACATTTGGCTTAATGCTGTTTAGCTTTTCCTTATGCAATCAGTGATTCTAATTCATTCTGACTTGAAACATCATTTCTAAACCTTGTTGGTAATTATTACTGCTATGAACTACTAAACAATTTCATATCAAAGGCATATCCCAAAATCAAAGCTTTGTCCACATCTTTTCTCTTATCTTACTTTTTTCTATGCTCTAGTTTAGTTTGGAGTTACTTTCCTGATGTTCACCACAGAACAATGGAGTTTACAGCATAACTCTCACTTCCAACACCAACTAAACATGGAGTGATCTTGAGACCATCCTCAGCCTTGATACTGATTGCAAAAGCCAAATGGGTAAGGAATTGAATTAGAGCATGCATACAGAGACACAAAACAGCAATGAGCTAAGTTTCCACAGGCTATTAGTGTCTATAATGACAAAAATGAAAGAGAAATACAATGTTGTAGATCTTAATATTGGGCCAAGTTTAGAATTCAGCCAATATAAACAGCAATGCTGCTGACATGAAAGACCACTTTCAGTTTTGATGATTTGTTCGTAAATTCACAGAGCTTCATGAAAGAAGTTGTGCTCATGGCTATATCCTATTAGAACACAAAGAAACACATTGTAGTAAGCAAAGGTTCTCATGAAGCAAAATTAAATATCACCAGTTCTTCTTATTAGCATTTACCTAAAAGGATGGTTTTAAGGGATGAGAAGAGAATTAGTTAATAAAGTACTTGCCATTTAAGCATGTCTACTTGAGTTTGATCCCCAGCATAAACTTAAAAAGTCAGGTATGGTGGCATGAACTTGTAATCGTGATAGAGAAACAGAGATGGGCATATCAGTGGGGCTCATTAACTAGCCAGCCTACTCTACCTTGCAAACCCCAAGTCCCAATGAAAGAGTGTGTCTCAAAACAACAGCAAAAAAAAGTGTTCAGCTTCTGAGGAACAATGCTGGACCCTTGGAATCCACATTCACACAAATGTACATACCCCATTTCATACTTGACTTTTTAGGTCAGAAGAGGGGAAGTCTAAAGTCAGTTCATGAAACTGCTACTTTGAGAGACCTGTGCAACTGTAAATAAAGCCAAATGTTTGTGGCATCATGTGAGTAGATGGGAATAGACTAATATAGTGTGCTAATAAAGTAGAGGACATATTTGAGATGTTTTAAAGTGGTGATTATGATGTTTCAGGACAAAGAATATTAGAAAACAGTCATAACACCCAGATAAGATACTAGATGTCATGTCACTAAGCAACAGTTTAATGCTGTAAGACTCTGAGATCCAGCTAGAGACAGGGGCATGCAATATTCTCTCTAACTAATAAGATAGAACATGGGTGTCAACACCAGAGCTGTTAATTTAATTTAGATCCACAACTTTAACTCAGAAACTGTGACTAGAGAGGGGAATCTACTTCCCAACACTGAAACAACCTGTTCAGGTGAAAGAGTAGTTAAAAATAAGAGGTTGGAGAGTGAGGCTCTGGGTAGAGTAGATTGAAACCCTTTGTTGCGATAACTGACTCATACAACTCTTTGAACAGATCCTATTAAACTGACAGAAGCATAATTCTTTCAGTAGGCCTTGCTCTACTGCCTTGCACATCTTCCATTGTGCTGCTGCAATTTATCTAGTCCAGGGTGGTGTTTAAAAGTATCTTGAAAAAGGAAATATATTTACTTAGCACTGTGGGGAGAAACAAAAAAAGAACTAGAGTAGAGCTGAGAGTTTGCATTACTGAATCAAAACACTTTGGATTTGCCTAACAAAAATAGTCTCAGTCTATCCAGATGATATGGAACACAGTGACACATCAACTCCTGGCTCCTTTGTAATGAAAAACATTGACCTCTGCTTAAACTCAGCTTGGCATGAAGCTCATTGAGTAGCATTAAAAACATTATACCCTCTAATGCTATAAACACTTCAACCCAGAGTTCTTTCTGTCTCCTCTTAATTCATACCATAGCTTTATAGTTAATGTTTTCTTTTTCATTTCATAACAAAATCCATATTAGAACTTAAAGATAGATAAATGATTCATTTGTTAATGTCATGATCAACTACAAATGAACCATCAAATTGACTTACAACGGTTAAAAAAAAATCTTCTCATACTTATGAGTTGACAGATGAAACACTGTTTCACTGATGTGGTCTGTGCCTCATCATAGAGATTTGTTCTGGACTATTATCTACCAGACTTGTTCCAAGCTGAGGATTCAATTCCTATCTGCTTTTTGAATTAGTTGTACACAAGAAATATATGCAGCAGACATTTAGATGTGCCATTTCTGTGTCAGACCACCAAAAACCAACAACAGATCAAACTTCTTGGAAATCACAACAGCAACCAAACTCATCCATAGTTTGGAGCATGGTACAAGCTAGGAGCTGATGTTGACTGCAGAATAATTACAATTAACCATGGGTCAGGAACAAGCATAGATAAAACTTTTGTATTCTCATCCCACATGGACCCTAGGGCTGCCAATCAAGAAAGGAAGCCTTGCCCTGTCTTGTTCCAAGAAAGCTATAAGCATTTTCATCCTTAACTTTGTTGATTAAAGGAGATCCACTTTGCTTTCCTGGGTATTTTAACAACCAAAATACAGTAAAACTCAAGGAAATTTTAATGAAGATTCTATGAGTTTCCCTAAGTAGTTTACATTTAAATGTTTTAATATTTGTTAGGAGAAAATTGTGTGATTTTGAATTTGTAGAATATCCTCAAATTAAAAAGAAAACATGTTTTATTTATTTGGGTTTCTTGGGTTCCTTGTTTGTTTTATTGTTATTTATTTTTTATGTATCTATTTATCTTAATACCCGTCAAAGCCTCCCCCTATCACCCTTCCTGCTCACACCCCTCTATCCCCTCCTCTTTGGTCTTCATCAAGGAATGGGCAGATCTCCCATGAGTATCAATAAAACAAGGCATATCAAGTTGCAGTAAGACTAAGTACTCCCCATGTATTAAGGCTGGGCAAGGTGATTCAGTATGAGGAGTAGGGTCCCAAAAGCCAGTAAAAGAGTCAGAAACAGCCCCTGTTCCCAATGTTGGGAGTCCCATAAGAGGACCTAATTACACAACTGTAAGGTATATACATAGGGCCTAGGTCAGTCCCATACAGGCTCCCTGGTTGTCCTTTCAGTCTTTGTGAGTCCCTGTGAGTCTAGGTCAGTCAATTGTGTGAGCGTTCCTTTGGTGTCCTTGACCCCTCTTGTTCCTACACTCCTCCCTCCTCCTCTTCCTCCTCCTCCTCCTCAAGAATCTTGAACTCTGCCTAATGTTTGGGTGTGGGTGTCTGTATCTGCCTTCATCAGTAGTTGGATGGCACCTCTTTGATGACAATTGGGTTAGGCACCAAAATGGTCACAGGAGAAGGCCAGTTTAGGCTACTTCCCCACTACTGCTAGGAGTCTAAGCTGAAGTCCTCCCAGTAGACTCCTGGGATATTCCCCTTCATCATCACCCCACCTGAAATGCCTGCCACCCTCAACAGTCCCCTTCAGCATTCTCACCCTCTGTGTACCCACAAACTGATTGCTTAGTCCACTCTCAAAATATCTTCTATTTCTCCTTCCCAAGGAGATCTGCCACCCCCATGAAACCTCTTTCCTACATAGTCTCTCTGGGTATGTTGATTGTAGCATAACTATCCTTTATTTTATAGCCAATATCCACTTATAAGTGATTACATCATGTTTGCCTTTCTAGGCCTGTGTTACCTCATTCAGGATGATTTTTTTTTTCCAGTTCCATCCATTTGCCTTCAAGTTTCCTAATGTTTTTAACAGCTTCATAATACTCATTTTCTTAACAGTTGAGTCATACTCCATTATGCAAATGTACCACATTTTCGTTATCCATTCCTCAGTTGAGAGACACCTAGGTTGTTTCTAGGTTCTGGCTATTATAAAGAAAGCTGCTATGAACATAGTTGAGCAAGTGTCCTTGTGGTATGATTGAGCATCCTTATACATATACATAGGGTATATGTCCAAGAACTGTATAGCTGGGTCTTGTGGTAGGTTGATTCCCAGTTTTCTGAGAAACTGCAACACTGACTTCAGAAGTAGCTGTACAAGTTTGCACTCCCACCAGCAATGGAGGAGTGTTTCCCTAGCTCCACATCCTCTCCAGCATGAGCTGTCACTTGTGGTCTTTGATCTTAACCATTCTGATACATGTAAGATGGAATCTCAGAGTCCTTTTATTTGCCTTTCCCTAATGGTTAAGGATGTTGATCATCTTAAGTGTTTCTTAGCCATTTAAGATTCTTCTGTTGAGAAGTCTCTGTTTAGATCTGTACCTCATTTTTAATAAGATTATTTGATTTGTTGAAACAGATGATATTTAAATATACATAAGTGACCCCAAAAACTCTACCATGGAACTGCTACAGCTGATAAACAACTTTAGTCAAGTGGCTGGATCCAAAATTAACTAAAAAATAAAACCAGTAGCCTTCTTATATACAAATAATAAATGAGCTGAGAAAGAAATCAATCAGCACCCTTTACCTCAAATAACATAACCTCAAATAACATAAAATATCTTGGTATAATTCTAACCAACCAAGTGGAACACCTGTATGACAAGAGCTTCAGGTATTTGAATAAATAAATTGAAGAATATCTCCCATGCTCATACATCAGTAGGATTAATATGGTAAAAAATGGACATCTTACCAAAAGCAGTCTACAGATTTAATACAAACCCCATCAAAATCCCAACACAGTTCTTTACAAACCTTGAAAGAATACTCAACTTCATGTGGGAAAACAAAAAAATTTAGGATAGCTAAGACAATCCTGTACAATCAAAGAACTTCTGGAGGTATCATCATTCTCGGGTTCCTCTTATCAAGCTTTCAGGTTCAGTCTAACATAGATCCTAATGTTGGTATGGTCAACTTTTCAAATTACATTTATTCATTATCATCTTTCCAGTTCTCATTCATGGTAGTTTTTTAATTGAAATAATCATTTTATTGGTATAAAATAACTTTGTGCTCTCTGCCAAAGTGTTGGAAACATGCTCATTAGTACAGAAAAATTCATATTATTCAATTAGTGGTTTTAGTTGCATTTTTATGTTCATTTAAACTATGACTTTTGTAAATATGTACACACAGTTCTTCAATTCTAAGAAATTTATATAAATATATATATATGCATGTATTATATAACCTACATTATATATGTGTATGTATTATATAATTATATATATATATATATATATTTGCAATTTGAAACTATATTTTCCCATTATATATATATATTACATATATATATATATATAATATATATATTCTTTCTTTTGATCTCTTAAAACATGTATTACATAAGGATGTGGGTTTTTTTTAACTGAAAAAACTTCTTACTGTAAGAAACTTTAATACATTTATATTTTGAATTTTAATTATCCTCCTGTCTGCCATTTCTCACCTTCTCATTCTCCTACTGGAACCCTTCCTCCTAACAAATTACTCCTTTTACTTGTTTGTTCTGTGTGTGAACTCAATTTAACTAAAGTTTCTTGCCTAAGCATGGGTGGGATAGTGTTTACTGCAGCAAAGACAACTTCTCACTGTCTCCAGCACTGAGGAAAATTACATTCCCCTGTTTTAACAACATTAACTGCCAAGTCTTTCCTGGAAGGGAGAGACCTCATTGCCCTGCCCCATTTGTGATGAAATATTGCAGAGCCAAACCTCATGCAGGTCTTGTGCAGATAACCACAACTGCCATGAGCTCATGAGTGTACCAGCTGTGCCACGTTCAGAAGACATCTTTGACTGCATGTCTCCCCATATTCTGCCTCTTACATTCTTTACGTGCCCTCTTATATGATATCCAATTCATTCACAATTTCCACATAGGTCTTCCATTTCCTGATCTATATTCTTTTCGCTAACCAAGAATGAAAACCTGTTGAGGTTTTTAACTGGTATTTCTTAATATACTTGCCTTAAAGTTATTTAGATTTTTATCTGCTATTGCCCTAAAACTGTATAATTTTAATCTTCTTATGTGATGAACTTTATAGACATCTATCAGTTTTCTCCTCCTATGCAGAGTGCATTAGTGTACATGTAAATATATGTTCTACACAGGAATATTCATAATAGAGAAAGCTTATGAATAATTTTGGTTATTTTTTAAAATGTAAGTATGCTTGCATATTACATGGATATCCATGCAGAGGTTCCTTCACATACATGTACTTGTGAAGGTCCTGGGCCTGGGAAGTTAAAGTAAGGCCAGATTTTTTTGTTATTAGAATATTTCTAGTACATTGATGTTTCCCAGTGAGTCACAATTCCCAGGATCCACATTCTTATATGTTTTCTTCCAATGTCCACTAAGAATTTGGTCCTAGAACTTGCTCTAATAACTAGATATTTTAATTGTGAAATATGTTTATGGATTGGGTCATACTTTTCTCACTGTTAATTTAGAAGAAAAACCACGAAGTACAGACATATCTGGCCTGCTGGAGGCATGCAGCCTAGCACCCAGCTGTAAGCAGCCAGTGTCTCGTGCCAGAAGTATAAGTAATGTAAACCCTAATGTCCAGACCTACCTGATTCTCTGTCTATCTGCAACTGATTAAAGAACCAAAGAGGCCAAGGGCTTGTCCTCCTGAGCACATCTCCATCTGCTAACTCACAAAGGTATGTTTGTAAAACAACGAGGTTAAAGTGATTTTTACTTAAGCCATAGGTAAGTAAAACCCATCCCTACCTCTAATGACCTTTATCACTTTCAGAAACTGCCATGGCTTCAAATATTGAGTTTTATTTAATATTGATCCTTCTTTTTTGGATTTTGATCCTTAAAATTGTCTTCTATTTTGAATCTTACAACAATGAAAACAGAGCACGTGCTTGTATGCTCTGTATATGCATGCATCTTTCATTTTTTCTATGTACATATGCTTTGTGTTCATGTGTCCATATTTATTTATAAGTGCATTTCTCTGCAGTGGGAGAAGGTTACAAGTTGCACTCAATTTAACAATTTGACCTTGACATAATTTTTCTGTGTTAAAAATACATTAATGTTTTTTCTCAATATAGTGATTTTGTCCCTATTCCCATTTTCATGTAGTACATGTAGAAGATTTGTTTTACGTAATGGGATAGCAATATCTTGAAGAGCATAATTTCAATTACTAGTTAATTATATATTAAGGATCAACCTTACTTTTTATAATATTTCTCAGCGTTAAAATCAATATTTGAGACTAAAGAATGCTCAGTGAGTGAATTTCTCACTGAGCAAGCATAAGGACCTGGGTTGGGATCCCTAACATCATCTCAAAAGCTAGGTACACACTTGTAAGGCCACCACTGAGGCAGACACTGAAGGGTGATGGGTACTCACTGGAAAGGTTAGTCAAGTGGTGAGCTTTAAGAGGCCCTTTTTCGAAAAAAAAAGTGTAAAGTAATAGATGCAGACACTCAGTGCTAATGTTAGGACTCCACGTGCTAATGTATATAGTCATGCACTTCTACATACACTACACCTCTCCCCTACACACACATACAAATTAGAATTATGATTATCCTTAAACTTTCTTTGTTATAAATACTATTGTGTAGTTCATGTAGTTCATGTACACAAATAAAGCTAGAAAGCAGTTCTTTCCCTTCTAGACATGAGATACCTATTTGTGGACACTCCTTACATATGCTCACCACCCACCTTTCTTGGGTCTCTAATTCTGTGTTATTGGAAGTTTGTGAGCTATATATCTTCCCTTTAGCAGGCCCTTTCAGTGAGTGATGTTTAACATGGTGCTAGTTTAGTATTTTACTAATTGTCTTCATTCATTTCTATATCTCAAATCACATCTGTCATGTTAGATTATTGCTTTAGTGAAGACAGTACTAATGTCATGTATTCCATCTCATTTATAGGCCTTGAAAGATAGTATACTTAGAGTAAATGATTAACAAACATTTAATGTAAGTTTCCTGTTCATTATTACTCTGTAAATAGTATTTCTCAAACCTCATTAATGTCCTCTGTAGTTCTTTCTCCTATTTTCTCACAATTTGAATCCTTAAAAGTGCATTATGTATGAAGCCAATGATATACACTGATACACATATAATGAAAATATAAAGACATGCAACTTCTCCATAGACCTATAATAATCTGTATATTTCCAATGTTATTTTTTCAATCAAATACTTGGCGCTCCTTGAGTATTTGAGGAAAATAAAAGAAGCACTTATAATTCATAATCAGAACAAGCCTGATACCTCAAATTAAAATGCAGTTTATATAAATTATTTTAAGAAATTTACTAGACTGTAAATATATAAAAATATTTTAGCAATGTGATACCAAATAATATCTTTATATAATACATTTTATCAATTGCTTCCTCTGCTAAAAACATGGTGAAATCATAATTGCCCAAGTAGCTTGAGCTCTTCCCTTCCTCTCCCCATCCTCTCAGCTTGATCTGTATTTTACATTATGAGATGCAGGTAGAGTATCATTGGCTCCCAATGGGAATGCTAACAGTATTTTAAAATAATAGCACATTTATGCATATGAAAGCAATTCCTTTTCATGATTTGATAGAAAAAGTTCAGCAAAAGGTTAAATTAAACAGACATCTTATTTTCCTTCTTCCTAAAAGAGCAGCTTCCCCAGAGTCATAACCTCTGCAGGGAGGTAAATGGAAAGAGATATGGAAATAAAAAGATAATTCAAGTTAAAGTGCATGTAGGCATTTTCGCTCACTGTACAAACTTTTGAGTTTCAGGTGTGCTTTTGGCTACTTCTGATCACACTAATCAGTCCTACAAGCAAAATACATTTTGTTGTATTATTAAATCATGCCCACTTCCTGTTCCACAGCCTCTCTTAATTATCATTATTATCATAATGATATTTAATTTCCCAATATATATTCCCAATTTATATTTCCCAATATAAATATTAGAGTCACTACAAAGCACAAATGAGAAACAAGATCCATGCAGTGGTGTTTAGAATCATCAGGAGATACAGCAATGTGGACTTAGGCTGTTGACAAACATTCTAAGATTTTCAATCAAACATAGCTTCTTATCACTGATACCTTTATTTACACAATGTCCTAATTTATTACTTCAATTTATATGCTAGCTTTTTTTATTTGTAGCCTTAGTCTAATTTTAACACTGTCAAGAATAATTCAAAGGAAACCGGGTAGGTCTGCTTAGAAGAGAGAACCTGCGTTAATCTTTTTTGACATTAATAGAATTAGACCTTATTAATTCTGACATGATTTATTTCATATTGTGTAAATACTAAATGTGAGCGTCATGTTCTCATTGAAACAAGTGTTTTACATGCTTCATATGCAGCAATTTAAACATGAATTGAAAGTGAGCCTTGAAAACAATTTGAAATTACTTCAATCTTGTCAAACTTAGATTATTACTGCCGAATGAGCAGTGCTAAATGCTAACAAACTTTGCTCCACAGGAGTCACTAGGGAAAAGCAGAGCAAATCAATCCAGCTGTAAAAAATAAAGCCAGTCTTTATTTGTCTCTCTGGTTGTATTCAGGCAGGTTGTTGGGATAAGCAGCAACCACAGAGCCATCTTGCTGTCTCCTGGATGAGATTTAGTTTTTGTTTTGTTTCTTTGTTGTTTTTATTTTTGAGAATATACTATATGACATTTCTCCCTTCTCTTTCTTCCCTCTAAACCCTTCCATATATCCCTCACTCTCTTTCAAATTTATAACTTCTTTTTTTCATTTTGTTATTGCATATATATATGGAATATATCTATGCAATATATCTATCTATATATATTCTTATCACTGATACATATATATATAGTAACCTGCTCAGTCCATATAATGCTACTAGTACATATGTTTTCAAGAATGACTCTTTGACATGGGACAACCATTTGTGTGCGTTACCTTGGGAGGGCCACCAGTCCCATTCTCTGCTTCACTCAGCTACCTGTTGTCTTTGTGTAGGATTGAGGTCTGGTGGGCTTTCTTTGCACTTTGGCTTGTTATTTGGTGTCATCCTTGTTCAGTTCACTTTGGGATTGCACTGTTGATGAGACTTTCTGATATTACCAAGAGACATAGTTTTTAATCCATGACTGGAACATGGCCACTACTCAAATAAGTATTGAACATCAATTTTTTTCCAATGATTTAAGCTGTCATCAGCTGATTAGATAGGCGATTTAGGACAAGCAGTTGTTTGATATGCCTTTGGATAGGGTTTAAAGCAGAAATTGTTAAAGTCACATCTTTAAAGGACATCATACATTTCTATGTAAGTTGCAGGTGTGTGGCAACCATCTGAGCTGCTGCATAAGCACTGTTAGATGAAAAGGAAATATTAATATTAACTTCTTCAAAGGTAAGTGATTTGATCTATGATGTAAAGGGCTTTTTAAGAAGTAGAAATGATACCCACTCTTTGTTCTTTTGAAACAGAGCAAAGATAGTATTCCTTTTAAATTTCAATTATTTATGTTCCCAAGATATAAGGGAAGAGTTATTGGACAAAGGCTTCATGTTTCTAGAACAGTTGATTTTGTAGCTGTCAATTGAGGTATGAATTACACAACTTAATATAGGACATGAACAGCAGAAATAGGAGGGAATAAATTTGTTACATTTGTACATTGTTAATTTGGCCTAAAATATCTTATTCAAACTGTCAAAGCAGTCAAATTTGTATTGAGGGGAGTAATGTTAAATATTTTTATTTATTCTTTGAAAATTCTATACATGTATATAATGATTTTTTATTATACCTAGTCCCTAGGGTCTAGCTCCTCCTAGGAACCCCCAAACCCATCTTCCATGTAACTTTGCATTTTTCTATCCCTTCATTATTATTTTTATATTATTATTTTAATATTAATGGTATTTATTATTTTAATAATAACCTGCTGAATCCAAATAGTGCTACCCATATATTCATGGGTACTGTGGATATCGCTTTGTATAAATAAAATGCTCATTGGCCAGTAACCAGGCAGGAAGTATAGGCAGGACAAGCAGAGAAGAGAATTCTGGGAACAGGAAGGCTGAGTCAGAGAGACACTGCCAGTCGCTGCCATGACAAGCTAGATGTAAGGTACCGGTAAGCCACGAGCCATGTGGCAACTTATAGACTAATAGATATGCGTTAATTTAAGATATAAGAACTAGATAACAAGAAGCCTGCTGCAGCCATACAGCTTGTAAGCAATATAAGTCTCTGTGGGTTTACTCGGTCGGGTCTAAGTGGCTGCAGGACTGGCAGGTGAGAGAGATTTGTCCTGACCTTGGGCCAGGCAGGACTGGAGAAAACTCCAGCTACATATGGGGATGGGGCGATCAACTGGAACATGGGTAACCTACCAGACAATAAAAAAAAAAGTGTCCCTCCTTACTTTAGCATCCATCAACTTCTAATAACTTCTGCAGTCCGTTTAGGGCATCCCATCTATCTACCTTTCCTAGTTGAGACTCTAACAAGGTAAATCACAAGTATAGGTTTTAGGACTAGAAAGACGGTGAACCATGACTGGGCAGATCCAAGTCAGAGGAAACTTGAGCAGAGGTCTGTAGTAATCCTGACATGGAAATCAGTTGTCTAGTCTGGGAATGGGAGTGAAACACTAACAGAACCTTCTAGTACACTTTTTACTCTTGCAAAAGGTACAAAGGTCTATGTTTATTGTGACTTTAATTTGTATTTCTATAATGCTTGGATTCATTAAGTACTTTATGTATTTCCTAGTCATCCTCCACTTTTTAAATTAAAATGTTATTAAATCTTTGTCCATGTCTATGTTGTTTAAAACTATGTCATTTATTCTTATTGAGTTGCAAGTTTTGTTTATATGCTCTGCACATAAATCTTTAGTTGGAAATACATTTTCTGTGTATTTTCTTCTACTTGCTAGCCAATCTTTTCATTGTCTTTTCAGTGTCTTCTGAAAATAAAACAAACACAAGAATGAGAAGCACATTTAATTTTTGTTACTTCCTTTCTTTAAAATGCTAGCTAAGAACCAGTGCCCAAATGAAGGACACAGAATTTCTTTATACATTCTGTATTACTCTTTATTTACATTCAGAAATGTTAAAAACTTAGAGGTATCTATAGATTTAGGTAGTCCAGCCTAGCGTTAGCTAATTCAAAAGACCTAAAAAACGTTGGAGTTCAAAACTTAAGAGCACACACCCTCCTCTAATGAAGATTGAATTTAGATCAATGAATTCTTAAGTATCAGTGCTTTTGTTCAATCACCCTTATTTTATTCAACAATGGCCCCCACAGTGTAGGACTATCAAGAATCAGATCCACAGAGTCAGCATCAACTGTAATCTGAAGACATATTATGAAAGAAAAGGGAGTGGGAGATTAATATGTTGCTGATAGAATTTCAGGCACTGTTTATTGTCTTAATGTTGTAACATTAGCCTCTTGTATTGTACCTCAGTTCACTGAATGATCAGAATGATCAGAGCCATGCTGTATTCATTAATAGAAAATACTTTGCTTTACCAACAAAGAGACATTGGAGCACCAACAAGCGTTTAAGAAAATAATCAAGTCATGTAGTACAAAACCAGACCTATGTAGCTTGACTTTTTCTGCCTTGCCCACAGTCAGGACAAATCTTTGTCACCTGCCAGTCCCACAGCCTCTCAGACCCAACCAAGTAAACACGGAGACTTATATTTCTTATAAACTGTATGGCCATGGCAGGCTTGTTGTTAATTGTTCTTATAGCTTAAATTAATCCATTTCTACAAATCTATACCTTGCCACGTGGCCCGTGGCTTACCCGAATTTTCACATTCTGCTTGTCCTGGCGGCAGCTGGCTCTGTCTCTTCTGCCTTCCTGTTCTTTTATTTCTCCTCTCTGTTAGTCCCGCCTATACTTCCTGCCTAGCCACGGCCAATCAGGTTTTATTTATTGACCAATCAGAGCAACTTGACATACAGACCATCCCCCAGCACAGCCAAGTGCAGACCATCTCAGACACCTGCACTCGGGCTTGTGGTCCTAATCATCCTCTATGCAAACCTGCTGGGTAAATCCACGAGGAACCCAAGAACGGCCTCCCACAGGACATACAGAACATCCCACAGCAGACCTACTCATCATATCATATCTCAATTTCAGAATAGAAGTTTCATATCCATTAATACATCTAAGTTTTCTATTTGATTACTTAGGCTGTTCAGTAAACTTGACATGAAACATCCTATGGATTCTTGAAAATAAATTGACAGTTTAACAAATGTTCTATAATGAGACAAAATAAAGAAAAGAACATAAAACAAACAAATTACAGTTAATGTTTGGAGATGGATGTGAATGTTTCCTTATTATTATAACCATCATGTTTTCCACTAATTTATAAAGAATTACAAATGGCTGCATGTTTTATGATGGACAGATTGAAGACCCTCTATGCTCTAGGTGTTTGAAAGTGAACACATCAAGCATAGCAGCCCTTGCTAGCAGCCCCTCACCTTTCCAACATGTCCAGGATCAATACAAGCAAAAGAACAAGTGAAACTCTATCCATAAGTGAATTCCTTAGTTATCATTGGAAGAAAAATGCTGATTTGTCACTTTAAAATAAAATCCTTTATAATTCAAGTGTAGGATACATTAAATATAAATGATAGTAAAACTCATAGGTAAATTACATATCTGTAAAATTAATTACTTAGGCTACCATTCTGCAGACTCCACATTCAAACAGAAGCTGATAGAAGAAAATACACTCACTGAGGATCATTTCAGGGACATGAAATAATAGGAAGGTCATTTAGGTATTTGTGAGTGGAACCTTTCATTTCTATATGTTCTTTGTGTCCCTCTGAAGCATCTGAAAGTTAAAATTTCAAAGAGAAAGCTATAAAAAATTATATTAGGAAGCAGAAAATTACTTTTAGTAAATTCTAATCTGTTTAATATTAGTTATGATGATGTTTCATAATAGACATATATTTTAGAGATTTTGTGGTTGGGCTAGGTCAAAGTGAAATTCATGCCAAATATGACATATCTACAATGTTGCTATGTTTATGCGAGAGTTTATATAAACAGATACTAGTATTAAGAATAAAGTTGCTGAAATGCCAAGTAATTATTTCTAAATACATCTTTACTATAGATAGAATAGATAGATCTTCAAAATGTTAGACAGAGTAAGGCCAAGGTTTGACTTTCCAGAGATCTTGTTTACCTTGTCCTCTGCAGTCTTTCACACATGAGGAAGAACAGTTCACATTTCCTATTTGAACAATGATTTCACTTTAGTTACAACTTTCAGGAAGTCATATGGGGCAATACTAGAAGTTTTCTTGTTCAGTGATGTGGAAACTACATTCAAAACAGAACATGTGACTCACTGAAGTCCATAGGGTCAGCATGTGAGTGCACAGATATGAAAGTGAATGCTGAGTCCAACAAAATTCATGTGGCTCTCTCTTTTTTATTAAGGAATTTTTTTTTGTTCATTTTACATACTAATCACTGAACCCCCTCTCCCCTCCTCCTGCCCCTCCGGCCTCCCCCCTCCATCCCAACCCCCATTCCCTCCTATAAGAAGGTAAAGCCTCCCACGAGGAGTCAGCACAGCCTGGTACATTCAGTTGAGGCAGATCCAAGCCCCTCCCCCTGCTTCCAGGCTGTGCGAGTTGTCCCACCATAGGTAGTGGGCTCCAAAGAACCCCCTCATGCATCAGGTATGGATCCTGATCCTACTGCCAGGGGGCCCTTAAGCAGATCAAGCTACACAACTGTCCTGCTTATGCAGAGGGCCTAGTCCAGTCCTGTGGAGGCTCCACAGGTGTTGTTCTAAATTTCATGAGTTTCCACTAGTTTGGTTTGGTTTGGTTGTCTCTGTAGGTTTCCCCACCATGTGGTTCTCTTATTTCATAAGAGACAAGAGCCGAGGTATGTGTTTTAATAGTACTTGGAATAAGAGATTCATAGCAGGTAGGGGAGACATAAAGTTTAAATTAATAGAAATTCATTTTTCTCTAGAAACAAAAGATTTTAGAACATTTAAAGACTTGTCATTGTGCTTTACCCCAGGAGTTTACTCTTTTCTAGAGATTACATGCCAGTGATACAGGTGTGAAAGTTATAGGGAACATCATCAAGATTCTGAAGACAAAGTCAAGACAGTAGAAAAACTGTAGTCAAAAGTTTCTCAAGTCCCACTGGCCCCCACACAGACTTGTAGCCATTTATAAAATAATCTCTCAGAGGCTTAATATTATTTACAACTACTCAGCCATTAGCTGACCAGCTCTTACACTTAAATTAACCCATAATCTTATCTATATTTACCCATGTGACTTGGTACCTTTTCTCAGTTCTGCCTTGTCATCTTGCTTCCTCTGTGTCTGACTAGTGACTCTCTCCCCTCTCCTTTCTTCTTCCTGTCTCTCTCTTCAATTTCCCTCCTAGCTAAAACCTGACTTGCCATAGGCCAAATGGCTTTATCAACCAATTAGAACAACCCATATTCACAACGTACAGGAAGACATCCCACAGCAAGAAACCAAATAAGGATGTAAGGCATTGACTCTATTACCAATTAGGCCATTGAACTATGATTTGTACATCTCATTGGGTGGGCAGTGTGGCTCTTGTTTCTAAATTATTCCAGTCATAGAGCAAGAAAATTGAAGTATTCATTCATGAAATCTCACCTACCTTGTCTAATGCATCGGGACTGTTCTTGTAGCTTTACCACCACAGCACTTCCAATAAGAATAACCTAAGAACTATATACTCACAACAATAAAAAATTAAATACTTATAGTTTCTTAACATTCAGGAATACCTAGATTTCTGCAGTGCATACATACTGGCTCAATGTGGAAGCATCTAGACAAAGTTTTATTTCTTGGAAATTCATCAGTCTAGGTCACCAGGTCTTGCAATTAAGATACACAAGAAAATTCCATGCATTAGCATTACCTTTAACCAGAAGATAGAAAAAAAGAGGGGGGAGACTGATAGGGTTTTCTTCTGTCTCTGACATCTCTTATCCAACAATTGTTCTGAGGTAAGGCATGGTGGAGGAGATTGATCCTACATTTTTTTTCTCAGGATCAATTATTTTCCATTCATTGGTTAATTTCTGAGAATGTGGACCCACTCCCCATTTAGAAATGAAA
This sequence comes from Peromyscus maniculatus bairdii, assembly GCF_049852395.1. NCBI lineage: Eukaryota > Metazoa > Chordata > Mammalia > Rodentia > Cricetidae > Peromyscus > Peromyscus maniculatus. Next base: position 88,920,223 of record NC_134856.1, on the reverse strand, counting down.
GCACACATTTAAAGTCTTTTATCTTAAATGACTACTCATGGAAGTAAAAATTAAATATATTGATAACTTTGACTCTAATCCTCAAATTATTATACATTAGTAAATGTAAAATGAAACTTACTTCCTCTATCCCTTAGTTGAAGAATCACATGCATCAGGCAACTGGGGGACAATCTTCAGCAAATTTTCTCTGATCATCTGGCAATATTGTCTAGTAGCTGAACTAAATAATGTTGTCTCACAAGCTTCTCAGTCCATTTAGACCTGGGACCAGAGCCAGCCACATGATTTGTAAAGCTCACTACAAAAGAAAAGTGCTTATTCTCTTGCTGAAAATGCAAGAAAAATGTGACATTGAAGGTGTTAAGTACAGGCTTTTCTTTCGTCTCTGACACTCCCCTCTTCTTGTTACTGTGTTGTTATTGTTTTCATTTTCTAGTTAATGACATTCAACAAACAAAATGTGAAATGCATATCAGTAACATGAATTTTGTTATTCATCTTCTATAAAATGCTACCTTTCAATGCAAATAGAAGATACTTAACTTGTCTATACTTGAACATTGTGGTCCTTCATATAATTTGGGAATCACTGAAATAGCATACTTTAAGGCTCACAGTGTGTGTGTGTGTGTGTGTGTGTGTGTGTGTGTGTGTGTGTGTGTGTGTGTGTGTGTGATTCTTCTTAATAGTAGAAATGTATTATAGACAGAATTCATGTGTTCTTATCTCTCTATCTGATATATACACATTCTACCAACACTGGGTGCAATCAGCTTACTGATGAGTAAAGAATGGAATGCTAGGTTTTTCCTTACTTTTATTTCTATACTGTCATTTTCAGCCCAAGGAAATCACATTCTTGTCAAGGAAAGATAAAGTGTGTTTTTTTTCTTTGTTTTTCAGAGCCTTTGTTATATTTTAGTGCCAGAATGCCCCCACAAAGGCTAAGTGTTAACATCTTGATTACTTGAATAGATTTATCATAATGTGGAGCTCAGCTGGGTGTTTAGGTAGTTATGTGCATGTCCATACAGAGGATTGTGAAACTTTTGTCTCTTCATATTCTCTTTTTCTTCTCATGTCACAGTTTCTACATATTCTTTCTATGAAGACCTGCTACCTCATCACAGGCCCAGAAGCTACTAGGATACTCACCAAACCAAAATGTGGTTATCTCCAATGTCTATTATAGTTACAGAAATATGTCTAAAATTTCCTTTTATGTATAAGTTTTAGATTAAAACTGGAGATCATAGCCTCTAAAAGTAGCCAGTGTAATTGCTCACTCAAGGAACAGTTTGTTGTTCCCAGAATCCCTTCCTCTTGAGATGTCGCAAACACTCTGTGCAAACAGTGCAGCAAGAGCCAGAGCCACACACACTATACACATCTCTTTTGCTTGCACATTTACCTATTCATTCTTTCAACAATCCTCATCTATGAAACACAAGCTCAGCGTCAAATATCTGTGACTCAAGGTAGCAGAACATAAAGAAAATGTGACTAGTTCTGAGGAGAAGGCCCAGTGCAGTGGTACAGGGAGCACACTCATAAATTTGGCTCTACTATAGCTATGTGCAGTTAGTTACAGAACAGATCCCATTATTACCAGTTACACCAAAATTGTGCACTAAGCATTGTCTGCTGACTGGTTAAATTTGTTATATATTTGAGAATAGGATCTAAAGACTTCTCTTTGCCTTTTTGTATTTCTTTTTGAGGGGAAGCAAGGAGTATATGAGATGTGTGTATCTATTTCCATGTGCATGTTTGTAGTGTAACTGTGGATTTACACTTGCCTCAAGCATGCTTGTGGGAGTCAGGAATTACTTTGCATCTTCCAACTTGCTGGAAACAAAGTCTCTTCCTGTCCACCATTGTGTATGTCAAACTAGCTGCCCTTAAGCTTTGGGAGAATCTCCTGTCCCCAGTCCCCATCCACTCACAGAAGTGATAGATTACAGATGCGTGTTACTACATCCAGATCTCCGTGGATTGTGGAGATACGAACTCACACTTGCTCAGCTACTGCTCTGACCATGGAGCTATTTCCTCAGCTTCCTCTGTCATTCACACTCTTGTCCCACCTCCTTTCTTTGCCTTTCATTTCACCCTTCTAGTACCTGTACAGTGCTCTATTGAACCAGATTCTAAAGGGGATTCTCATGGATGCCAAAGTTTGAGTTCTTTTGTCCTGTGCTTAAGCTGTGAGTCTTAATTAACCACCGTCCACAGGGGAAAAAATGTTTCTCTGAAGAGAACTGAGTGCTCCACAATTCTCTATATATAAGAAACACCTACTTAGAAGGCTGCTTGATACTCTGTTCCCAGGGATGACACCACATCCATGCATATATAGGCAACACTAATTGGATTAAGTGGATTATTTGAAAATATTTTTAAAATTAGGAGGGGGATATGGGAGAAGGATCTTGGAAGAGTTAAATGGGAATTTGGGGGTGAATAGGATTAAAATACATTGCATACATATATGAAATTCTCAAATAATAAATTTAAAATATATTAAAAATAAATAAAAATAATTGCACACACAAATAAAACAAAAGAAACAGAAACAGAATAAAAATTTCCATCTCACTCATACCTTTGGAATCAGAGACAAAATTTTAGCCTAGGTATGTCTGGTCAGCATTGTAAAGCCCTGTTTGTGAAGCAAATTATGAAGCACTATTACCAGCAATTAATGAAAGTGTAAGCCAGAAACCAGCCAAACAGAAGTGTAACTTTCTAATGACTGACTTCTTCTTGCTCTGCAAAGCATTCTGCTAAGCCATGCAATTTTTATTTGACTTCTTGATTTCTGATTAGTTCCCTCTCCTTCATGACAGCTATTGTAGAAAAAAAGTGATATGTGTTATGTTTATAATAATACAAACATAAATAGCTCCAATTAAAACTAAATGGAAAATATGCCACATTCCAAATAAAATTGACATAATTAAAATAATTCGTGTAGCTATTTTTATATTTCAATATTCCAAAATAAATTAGTTGATTGTAGGAGATTAATAATTAATTTAAAATATTTACAGTAAGATACTGATCCAATAGTATGTTCTGCTTTCTTTCTAGATTTTAATATTTATAAAATTTAGATGTTGGTTAAAAATGAAAGTATTTTAAACTCTTATAATTGGATCTATTTCTACTGCTTTATCGTTGAGAGATACATTTATTTGAGATAGAGAAATACCATTTGTATTACATTAGCATTTTCCTTAGAGAGACAAAATGTCTGTACTTTTTAGTATAAATGTGCTTATTAATCTCTGAGTACATAGATCTGAACTGATCTGTGTGAGTTTGCATGTATGTGTATGCATGATCATTTGCATGTGGGTTCATGTGTGTATGAATGTACATATGAACTTGTGTGTATGTGAGAATGTGCACATGCATGTGTGTGTGTGTGTGTGTGTGTGTGTGTGTGTGTGTGTGTCTGTGTCTGTGTGTGTGTATACATGTGTGAAGGTAAAGGTCAAGCACCCTTTCTCAGATATCACTTAACCTTTTCCTATTTGTGAAAGGATTTTACAACTTGGAACTCACTAGACAGGCCAAACTGGCTGGACAGAGCCCAAGGGATACATCTCTCTGTCTCCCCAGTGCTAGGATTACCAGCATAGCTCAACACATCTGGCATGTTTTTTTATCCTGGATTCTGGGATTGAGACTCAGGTCTTCTTGTTTGCATGGCAAGCATTTACTGCCTGAGCTATCTTCCCAATTTTGAAATGATTTCACATAAGCAAATACTAAAAGACAAAAACAAGACTATTTGAAGCTTAGCTATTGTTCTAACTTGTTGGCATTCTAGTTAGCATGATTCAACCACACAATTTTGAATTTTATGATGTTCATGAAAAGTGCTTTTTTATGCACTTTTAATTTGGTGAGGTCTGATAGTCTTAATGACATATAAATGAGTTGAAAACACCAGATGCCTCAGACCACATTTATCTGAATGCTATGTGAAGCTTGCTTGAGTGTGAGTGGATACAATGGTTTTTTATGAAACTCGGATGACCACAAATTCTCTGGAAATAAAAAGTGGTATAAATAAGCACCTGAATAAATACTTGTGGCATAATCATGGAACTGACAAGCAGGATTAGTATCTAAAGTTATGAACATAACTCTGACATTCCATCACTTCAAGATACTTGATAAATGAACTTGTCTTCACAACTGCAGCCACTTTTGGGGTAGGTGGTGACTAGCTTCAGTACTTGTGAGGGTCTCCCATCAAATTCCAGAGCACATGAGAGAAAAGTATGACTAGGAAGGGATAATGGACCACAGCTAGAAACCCTGGGTATGCCAAACACAAATTCCTCTGTAGCAAACTTTGTTGTCTGACTTTCTTTTGGGACTGCCTGACTCAAATAATGACATGGAGCCTTATTATTAATTGTGAAAGCTTGGCCTTTAGCCTAGGCTTATTCCCAAAAAGCTCTTATAACTTAAATTAACCTGCTTTTATTAATCTACGTTCTGCCATGTGGCTTTTTAACTGTCTTCCATTTTGTATTTCCAACTTATTTCATATCTTGCTGCTATATCTCATGTGCCTAGATTCATCCCCAGTTCATCTCTCTCCCAGGAAGTTTTACCTACTCTCCCCTGCCTAGCTATTGGCCACTCAGGTCTTATTAAACCAATCAGAAGGTGCCTTGTCAAAGACACATCTTCAGTGTACAAAAAACTTATCCCACAAAATTCTTTTTCTTTAAAGAGGTTCTAGTGTCATCAAGCTGCCTCAGCATGTAAAAGGCATTGGCCAGCTAAGCTCGATGACATGACCTACAATCTCCAGGAACCACATATAGAAGGAAATGGTCAACAGTTGTCCTCTGATCTCTAGATGAACATTGTAGCACACAATGGCCAATGCATGTATGCACTTACATGTATACACACACACACACACACACACACACACACACACACACACGAATACACACACACATGAAATTATTGAAATGTAGAAATTGTAAGGGTCCTTAATAATGGGAATTTTTGCTTTTTTGAATTGTAGTCATGTAGACAGAAAAACATTACAGATTTTTGTTTCCAGATTCCAGAAACCTAAGAGTGGCCTGGCCTGGCGACATAGCTCAGTGGTTAAGAGAACTTGCTATTCTTACAGCAGATGTGAGATTGGTTCTGGCATCCATGTTAGGTGGCTCTCAATGGTTTAGCTCCAGGTGATCTGGCATTCTCTCCAGCCTTTACATCACCTGGACACACATGGTGTACACTCACACCAACACACATATACATAAATTATAAAAATTACATTTAAAAATAAACCTAAGAGTAAGTTATAGGCCAGGTATGGTGCCATAATTTTAATCCAAGCATGTGTTCAAGGAACAGAGATATCAGAGGCCAGACTAGTCTATACAGTACATTATAGGCCAATTGCGTGTCAGGGCGGAGGCACATAGTTCTTGTCTAAAAAAAACAAAACAAAACAACAACAGTATCAACAACAAAAACACATGCATTAATATTGAATCTCAGGAAAGCTGAGGACTGGTCTGGTATATAGCAGTCTGGAAGATTCGGGGGTCTGTCTGTCATTTTTGCTTTGTTGCTATGTGTCTGTTTTATTTTAGATACCTTGTTTTCCATCTCTCTGGCCCCAAGTTTGCTTATCTCCAAAAGTAAACTGGATTCTAGGACCCTAAAATGCCCTGCTCATTGACTTTGTTTTCAGAAGACCCATAATGAACGGAAAAGAAAAAGTGATTTAGATTTTCCCCTTCAACTAGTTTTAAAATTATCACCCAAGGCTTACAGGTCTGGAGTTATTTTCAACAATTCAGTGAATTAAAAAATAAAATACAGGAAAAATTGAAGAAAGGGAAAATGATTTAAGCAAAGCAATAAAATTACTCTTTAACGTTGATCCTCGAGGCTTTGTGAGTTTTTAGTAGAATTTATAACTGTCTGAGTATTTTATTTCTTTACCACATATTTAACCCCTTCTTTAAAAGAAGTTACTTCCTATCTTTTAAAGGACTGCATTAATTTCTGATACCTCCCAACACTGTAAAAAATTATATCAAGTGGACTAAATTTATTTTTAGTAAAAGAAAAGAAATAGCTATTCAGTTCTTGCCATGAGAATGTCTGACATAAATTAGTCAACCCCATTAGAACAAAATACACTATGAATATACACTATGAATATACACTATGAATAATAAAAATTGGTAGAAATAAAATAATATCAATATCTCTAGTAGTAATATTTGAATGTCAAAAGCATCATGAAAACTGTCTTGATAATAGAAGGTTCTCTTGGGTCTTGTCTTCTTGAAAGAAAGGATTCAGTTTTGAGACACAGATTAAACAAAAGTTTGTTCAGCAAAATGAAGCAAATACTGCAAAGAGAGACTGGAGTAGTCTGTCTTCAAGTGAAGCATCACAATGAGTTCCATGTTGAGAATTTTAAAGAAAGTCTAATTAATATGTGTGAAGCAGGTTATAAATTTGTGGGTAAGGGTAGCCCCCCCCCCTACCTCCATATCATATTGGAACTTTCCAAGGAGATCTTTCCAAAGACTAGACCTTCTTTCCATTATCCTGTAGGAAATTTATGCAATTCTTGAGGGTGGGGGTCAAAACCATAATGAAGCCAAATTCTTTTGAGGATGTTTTGTCTTAGTTAAGATATGGGCATGGTTGGGTGCCTCCATTTTCAGTATAGCAGACAATTTATCTTCAGGTGGGTTTAACTGTACTGGGTGTGCTTTGTGTGCTCAGAGTCACAGCTATAGAGATACAAATGCAGTTCTCTTTGTCTATTGCCTGTGGAATCCCTCCTGGATACTACTTAAGGTCTCATTATTGATCTCTTGAGCCTTTGACACAGCAATGTGATATCCTTTCAGACATTGCAAACAAGAACAAGAAATGAGCTGTCTTTTATGAACCCCTCTCCAAGCAACACCATTCATCTTGACATTCCATGAAACATGGTCATAAGTAGAATTACTCAATACTGTTTAATGACACAAAAGTAAAACCATCTAGGAAGTGAGATAATACAACCCTGTATTTGTGGGCTGGCAAGATATTTCAGTGGGTAAAAGTGTATGCCACCATGCCCGACAACTTGAGTTCCATTCCTGGTTTAGATTCTTGAGACATGCATGGCAGAAGGAAAGAACCATTCCCATGATTTGTATTCTGACCTACATACACATGCTATGGCATGTGTTTGTGAGCACACACACACACAATACATGAAAAATAAATAAATGAACAAAACCTGCATTTGAAAGGATGATAGGTCTAATTAAGAGATAGGTTCAATATTAGCAATGGAATTTTAACTAATTTTCTATCATAATTAATATGAAAAAATTCAATAAATGACTAGTAAAATAATAATTCAACTATATAAAATGTGAGAGAATTTACACACACCATTTTAGATTTCATCAAAATTAGTATTTGTTCTCTTATATTTTTGGTTGTGAGCCTGGCTTTTAATGGTTGAGCCATCTGTCCAGCCCTAGTTATCATTCTCAATGGAAGAATTTGTCAAAGGATATATTAGTATTACAGTAAACAGACCATTTTGTTAGTGTACTAAATAACAGTTCTAGAGTTCTAATAAATTTCATACTTACTCTCACTACTTCAAGTTTTTTCCTACATAGCCAATCCCTCTCATCTCCCAATTGTCCTGCTTATTCCTTCAAAGAGATGAGCAGAGGGCTTTACCCTCAAAGAAGCTCATTATAACGGAGAAAGCCAGTTTCCTGTTTTAAAAATGCTTGTGGGAGGAGTACAGTGTGTGACATCTGACTACATTCAAAAACACTAATCATAGCCAGGTGATGCTGGCCCATGCCTTTAATCCCAGCACTCAGCAGGCCAGGGCAGGTGGATCTCCCTGAGTTTGAGGCTAGCCTGGTCTACAGAACTAGTTCCAGGACAGCTAGGACGACAAAAAGAAGCCATGTCTTGAAAAACCAACTACCACCACCACCAACAACAACAACAACAAAAAGCAGCATGAATCACATTGAGTATCATGGAGGACATATATTTGGAATGCTTGCATTTAATTCAAGAAACTACAAAGGTGAAGCTTAATTAAGACATTCTTATTTTGTTCAAACATGGAGACAACAATTTTCATTGTTCTTTTTTTTATTCTTTTTTTATTTTATAATTTAATTTTACATATCAGCCACGGATTCCCTTGTTCTCCTCCTTCTTGCCCCCACCCCTGCCTTCCTCCCAGCCCATTCCCATCTCCTCTAGGGCAAAGACTCCCCTGGGGATGGAGTTCGACCTGGTAGATTCAGTCCAGGCAGGTCCAGTCCCCTCCTCCCAGGCTGAGCCAAGTGTCCCTGTATATATTTTCATTGTTCTTTAATAAAAATATAGAATACAGTGTTTGCAGTCTCATAACAATGAAATTCCATAGATTTTATGCTGAATTCTTTAAAAGAAATTATATGGTGGGAAAAATTGGAGATTTTGAAATAACTTATTTAAAAGCAACAAAAAAAATTCAAAATATTTTTATCTTCTTGCCTTTTGCCCAAAGAAACAGTGCAGAAAAGAAGACCATAGTATGACCATAAAGAATGATCATATTAAAGTATGACCATAGTTAGTGACATAAAGACCATACCAAAGTATGACCATAGTTAATGACAGTATTATATTCCTTTAATTTCAATTTATATTCTTTTAACTTATATGTGTAACATATTGTGTAATTAGTGTTTTTGTGTGTGTGGTATTTGTGTGTATGTGAATATGTGCCACAGTACTCACGTGGAGATCTGAGAACAACCCTGTGGGGTAAGTTCACTCCTTTCATCTTTACATGGACCCTGGGGAATTCACACCTTCCATCTTTTTGTTTGTTTGTTTTTCAAGACAGGGTTACTCTGTGTAGTTTTGGTGCCTGTCCTGGAGCTCACTCTGTAGACCAGGCTGGCCTTGAACTCACAGAGATCAACCTGGCTCTGCCTCCTGAGTGCTGGGGTTAAAGGCGTGTGCCACTGCCACTGGCCTTCCTTCCATCGTTAATAGATTCTGAAGGTTGAATGTCAGGTCTTCAGGCTCACAAAGCTAGTGTTCTTATCCACTGATCTGATTTCTTGGCTGACTATGTTATAATCTTCAATATTACTCAGAGTATATTTTAATTACTTTCACTACATAAAACTGATAAATGTGTGTATGTGCTAATTAGACATGTAGCCATTATAAAATGTGTACAGATGAATTTCAATCAATTCTGTAGTGTTTTACAAATATATGCTGTCAATTAAAATAAGCAAATGACTAAATAAAGACCATATGAGACAATGACTAGCAGAGTTATTTTGTTACACTTAAAATAATAGTGGATATGCTAAGGAATTGTAGATTTCATTATTATTGTCAACAGTTATTTCTGTGTTTGGTTTTCTGGAACAAAGTCTCACTATACAGCTCAGGCTGGCCTTGTAGTAGTTCTAGCTGACCTTGAACTTTGATCTCCCATCTCAGCCTCTGGATATCTGGGATTACAGGGGAGTGCATCCATTTCTGGATTTTATAAAATTTTAATGACAAAAAAAGGGTTTTCCTAGACTTCATAAGAATCCTTTATATGTTGGTAAAATACAATAGTACACTTTATGTTTTTAAAGAAGAAACATACATATACATGCATACATATATACATTTGTGAAAATGAAGACATTATTTTAGGTAGCAGAAAAATTATGCAGGGAGTTCATTTACTTAAAAATTATTTTAAAAATTAGATTATTACTAAATAATAAGTGTATTATAATGTGATAATATTAATTATTAATATTACTATATAAGTTATACATTTATTATAATAATAAGTTAAAAATAAGTACATGCATCCATGCATGCTGAACATAACCTCTGCAAAACTGTATTACTTTGGATTTTCCTTTCTTTTATATGGTGCTAATCTGTTATTTGTGAGGACCCTAACTCATGGTTTTGAACTTTTACTAGAAATTTGTAGTTTCCATGACCTTTTCATTCCTACAATGGAAGTTCCAGAATAAACTCCGTGCTGTTAAAATAGAACAGACTTTCTATTTAGGAAAGCAATGAGACTTCACGTATCACCAAGACAAGTGAAAAATGAAAAATGTGGTGTACTAGCTTTATTACACAGAACAGTTAGGATATTAAAAAGTAGCCTTGAACTTAATTTATCCATAAGGGTTTGTCTAAGAATTATAAGAATTTAGCGACCTTTGAAAGGTATCAAAACCTCAAGGATTTAAACAATCTTACAGCCTGGTAAAATGGAGTAGGGTTATTTTGAGAAATCAGCAGAATCATCAGTTATTGAATAGAAGTTGGTACCTCCTGACAGTTTTCATTAGGACTCTGGAGGCTGGGAGTTACAACTATGGTTTGGAGAGAAGAGATTAACACTGTAAAGATCAGAAAGAAGCCCTTTGCAGATGTTGCAATAATGGAAAATTTCTCCTCGATTTCCTCCCTCATGGTGTATAAACATCTCAGCTTGTTGGCAGCAGGTGTGTTTGGGACAAGATTGTTGAGCCTACCTGATTATTTTGTGGGCTCTCTAGCTATTTCCACTTAGCTTCCAGCTGTCACATTCTGAAGCAGCTTTCACAGACACATTAGCCAGTATGCGGTGGTTACTGCTGAGCCTTCTCCACTAAAGCCAATCAGCAGGTCCATTCCAACTGAGAACCAAAGATAGGTTTCAATCAAGTATTTTCCATCTCCACAATTTTTAAAATGGATTCTGTTTTGTTTCTCATGTGACTGTTTTGGAGTGGTAAAATTATTTTTTAAAATAAAATAAATATTAAACTATTTATGGAATAAAAGAACAATTTAAATATTTACATTTTAATCATTGCTTTTCCAGGAAATTATATATTATCCTTGATGCTGCAAACTGTCTCATGTCTGCCACAGGAATGGACTCACTCAGTTGATGTTTCATAAGAAAACAGTATGTGTGGTGTGGCATGCATGTCAAGTATGGCCTATCATATTCTGTGTGACCGCTTGCTTTCAGCACAGGCATTTCTAAAAATGCAGTAAGTAAATAATTTCAAACCAAAACTCAAAGGTGAAGAATGTATCAGCTCTTTAGACTCTTGGACTATTGCATACAGAACTTGATTTTTTACTGATTTTTTTTCCCTTACTCATGGAAGGTGGAAATCACAGGCTCTCAGCAATATCAAGGTGTGTATTAAAGAGTTCTCTGTTGAAATATAGGTACAGAGTGTTAGAGCAAGCACTTCTTAAACAAGACTATTGATTGTGTTAAATATATTCTATGTCCAATGGTAGCCTTAAACCAAATGCTTAAAGTCCAAATTGCCCTTAAGGTATTCAGCAATAAGTTCCAATTAGAAGTTCAACAATCTCTTGAAGATACATAGGCATTTTCTGATTACAAAGTACTTGAAGTCCACTTTTTCTCTTGTTTCCCAAAATATGAAATCTCACCATTATTATACATCTAAATAACAAAACATGCTGTACTTTTTACTTTGCTAAGCATCCACATGTCTCAAAAAGAGGTGAAAGTTAGTTAAAAGACGGGCTCCTTGCAGGCGTGATGAGTCAGGACTCTGTAGCTTAATTTTATACTTTCGTTTCCTGGATGCAACAAGGTCATCTACTTTCTTCCATAATGTATTTCTACCATAGCGCACTGTTTTTCTTCAAGTAATAAAACACCTAGGTCAGCCAGCCATTAACTCAATCCTCTGAAATCTTAGGCAAAATTAATATATTTCCTTCTGTAAGTAAATTGTGTCAAGCAAGTAAAAGTGGGGGGGGGAGTGTGTGTGTGTGTGTGTGTGTGTAATTCAATCCAAAACCAATCAAGTATTAAACTATATTCTGAAAATAATTTACTCTCAGTGCTATGCAAAAATGATATTGGATGCTTATGTGACTGTTTTTCTCTCCCCCTTACTTTTGCAGCTCTAAAGACAATATTAAGTACTTAGAATAAATAAAAGTATCATTAATATTTGGCACTTTAAATAAAGCAATTTTCATGACTTTTGAAATTATTTTTCACTAATAAAAATCTATAGAAAATGTGACAACATACGATTATTAGAACTCAAATTCATTCATTTGGATTTGTTCAACTCTCTAAAGTCAGGCATTTTAACCATTTTATTTAAACAAAGACATTCCAATATTGTATTGAATTCTGTATGCTTATTAATGGAAGATTTTGAGAGAGTAGTTTAATTAAATTACATTGGTTTGTCTGTACTTGAAGTTTACACTATGCATGGATTTGAAGTATTCATGAATAATCTTCCTAAGAACGGTTCTAATAATGATAAGAATATTTTTGCCTCTAAGAAATATGTTTGATATTCGGTTTTGCTGATAAAAATTATAATTCTTGCTTAGCATTTCCAAGAATGACCTAGATGCTTTAGGTGATATTACTTTATCTGCTAGCATTCTTATATCAGCTATTAGATTTTTCAACAGTCCTTGTTCATGGTGAGCTGCCCAGTATTCTATGCAAGCTCAGAAAAAAGTAATTCTATAAGATCAAAGAGCAGAGTCCCCAAACCAACACTTTCAAGAGTGAAGAAAGAAATCTCCACACATATATTAGAACACAATGCAGAGCAAACACGCTGAAAGAAAAGATGCTATTGCCCTGTGAAGCTACTGCAAAGTGAAGTAATTGGTCCTTTAGGGCAGAAAATAACATGTTTCATCAGGAAAGCAAGAGAATTAGAGACAGTCAAGGGAGAAAATAAAGAACTGGAATTAAAAGGCTTATATGATGAGTAGGAGAAAGGGACATAGAGACATTTCATGAGAAATTAACCCTGAGAGTTTAAGGTTATTCCTCATACGGAAATTCAGTCCTGTTAAATAGCCTTCATTACTAAAGATATGATGGTTTTTCTCATAGCTGAAGGGGAAAGTTCAATTACTGTACCAATGGAATAGTGCATTTTAGATCATTTTTGTGTAAAGATTGAGTTGTACTGAATGGGTTTATCATACTCAGAATGAAAGTCATGCAAATGAAATTCACGTGAAGGGACATTAACTTTACTATTTTCTCATTTGCCATAAAAGCCTTCTAAGTACCAAGATTTGGGACAGCCTGTAACTTATTATGATCCCAGTAAAGCAGGGAGGAGCATCCTCATGGATTTAAAGGCAAGTTGTTTCTTTTAGTTTATGGTCTGGGAAAATTAAGGAAAAAAATACTTTCAGTTCCCTCGTGATTTTTAAGGTTAATTAGATACTACCAATTGGCTGTTCTAACTCATTTGTTTTCTAGATCCCACTATCCAATATCTTTTAATGAGTTTCTTTATGTCAACCCCATTTTCCCAGTCATTAACCATCCATGTGCTAATCAAACAATTATCTTGTCATTCACTTTAGAAGACATGCTGTAAAACCCAGAGAATCCTTCCGGAAGAAAGGGAGTAAAATAATATTCAGAACACAAACACTGTTTATTGAAAGCTTCACAAATAATTTGAATAGAGAAATAAAACCAGTGTAGGAAATGGTATTCTTTATAACAAAAGGCGTGTTTAAGAATTATTGATGCTTATTAATGCTGGCTTGTATAGTTTTCAGAGATTTTGGAGATTCTGTTGAAGTGAATTGTAAGCAATTTCAAGAGAGGCATTTCCACAACTTCAATATAATTCCTTAGGTTTTGATCATCCTTATTAATAAATGAGGTCATCATTTAACACTTCATAAATATAAGTCTGACAGGTTATACTCAAGGCATTTTCTCTTTATAAGGTACTAATAATGACTCATACTATGAAGTGGGTGATTAGGTGGAGAGTTGAGGCTTCATTGTCTTTGCCCTGTCTGCTTGGACATGTCTATTGCTGTCCTTGTTCAGCTCACATCTTGGACGTCATGTCTGTAATAGTTTATGGATGTAGCTTCTGTCATTACTAAGAGATACATTCTCATAGCAAACTTCCTAATCCTCTGCTATTTCAATGTTTCCTCCCTTCTTTAGCAATGTTCACATATATTTTTTATTAAGAAATTTTTATTCATTTTACAGACCAATCACAGATCCCCCTCTCTTCCCTCCTCCTGGTCTCCCAGCCTTACCCCCCAATCCATGCTCCATTCCATCCTTCCACAAGGCAAGGCCTCCCATGGAGCATCAGCAGAGCCAGGTACATTCAGTTGAGCCTGGTCCAAGCCCCTCCCCTCTGCATCATAGGTAGTGGGCTCCAAAAAGCCAGCTCATGCACCAGGGATGGATCATGATCCTACTGCCAGAGGGTCCCTTAAGCAGATCAAGCTACACAACTGTCCCACTTATGCAGAGGGCCTAGTCCAGTACTATGGAGGCTGCACAGCTGTTGGTCTAAAGTTCATGAGTTCCTACTCGCTTGGTTTGGTTGTCTCTATAGGTTCCCCATCATGATCTTAATGCCCTTTGCACATAGAATCCCTCTTCTCTCTTCCTTTTTGTATTTTTTTCCTTTTGTTTTATTTTACAATACCATTCAGTTCTACATAACAGCCACAGATTCCCTTGTTCTCCCCCTTCCTGACCCTCTCCCCTTCCCCCCAGCACACCCTCCATTCCCACCTCCTCCAGGGCAAAGCCTCCCCTGAGGACTGAGATCGACCAGACTCAGTCCAGGCAGGTCCAGTCCCCTCCTCCCAGATTGAGCCAAGTGTCCCTGCATAAGTCCCAGGTTTCAAACAGCTAACTCATGCAATCAGCACAGGACCTGGTACCACTGCCTAGATGCCTCCCAAACAGATCAAGCCAATCAATTGTCTCACCTATTCAGAGGGTCTAATCCAGTTGGGGGCCCCTCAGCCTTTGGTTCATAGTTCATATGTTTTCATTCGTTTGGCTATTTGTCCCTGTACTTTATCCAACCTTGGTTTCAACAATTCTCACTCATATAAACCCTCCTCTTTCTCGCTAATTAGACTCCCAGCACTCTCTCTCTTAAACCGGATGCCTGGAGCTGGCCTTGGCACTTGGCTGTGGATCACTGCATCTGCTTCCATCAGTTGCTGGATGAAGGCTCTGTGATAACAGTTAGTGTATTCACTAATCTGATTACTGCAGTAAGCCAGCTCAGGCACTCGCTCCACTATTGCTAGTAGTCTAAGTTGGGGTCATCCTTGTGGACTCCTGGTAACTTCCCTAGCACCAGGTTTCTCCTTATCCCCATGATGTTTCCGGCTATCATGGCATCTTTTTCATTGCTCTCTCACTCTGTCCCTGTTCCAGCTTGACCATCTCGTTCCCTTATGTTCTCACCCCCCATACCCTACCCTCTATTTTCCCCTTACCCTCAGTTTACTCAAGGAGATCCCATCTATTTCCCCTTCCCTGGGTGATCCGTGAATCCCTCTGAGGGTCCTCCTTATTAGTTAGCTTCTCTGGAGCTGTGGGTTGTAGTCTGGTTATCCTTTGCTTTACATCCAGTATCCACTTATGAGTGAGTACATGCCATGTTTGTCTTTCTGAGTCTGTGTTACCTCACTCGGGATCATATTTTCTAGTTTTATCTATTTGCCTGCAAATTTCATGTTGTCATTGTTTTTACTTCTAAGTGGAGGAGTGTTTCCCCTTGCTCCACATCCTCTCCAACGTAAACTGTCATCAGTGTTTTTGATCTTAGTCATTCTGACAGGTGTAACATGGTAGTGTATTTTTAAACATGTCTTTCCCTGGTAAAAGCCCACAAACCTGAGTATCACAGAGTATACTGTACCATTGCATAGTGTTCACCAGTTGTGAAGAAAGAGGTAAGTTAGCAATTTGCTTTGTGGATACAACCACCTTCTGTGTTTCTTACTTTTTCTGAATCACTTCAAAATCTTTTTCCCTGTTGCTTTTCTGCTTGCTCTTCTGTCTTGGCTCATAAGTGTTTTCTCTTGTTGCCAAATGTGACCTGCACTTCACATAACCCAGTCTGTATTTCCTACCAGTATTGAGGTAGTGGGTATTATTCAAATCCTAGGTACCCATCTCTGCTTCCATGTTTATCACAAATATCTCAAACTCACTAGTCTCTTTGTTGTTTATTTTGTTTGTTTGCTTTTACATCCCAAATAATATTTCCTCTCCCTCTACTCTTACCAGTTCCTTGCCCACACCCTCCCTCCAAATCCCCACCCCTGCCCACCCACTTCTCCTTCACTGTTTCTCTTCAGGTATAGTCAGACCTCCCATAGCTATCAGCCAGCCATGGCATATCAAGTTGCAGTGAGACTAAGTATCTCCTCTTCTATCAAAGCCAGACTAGACAATCCAGTAGGAAGACAGGGTTCTGAAAGCAGGCAACAGAGTCAGAGACAGACCCTGTTCCCACTGTTAGGTGTTCCACAAGAAGACCAAACTGTCACATATATGCCAAGGGCCTCAGTCAGTTCCATGCAGGCTCCCTGGTTGTCAGTTCAGTCTCTGTGGGTCCCTATTAGCACAGGTTAGTTGGTTCTGTGGATTTTCTTGTGGTACCCTTGACACCACTCATTCCTACCATACTCCCCCCCTTCCACAGGATTTCCTGAGCTCAGTCTAATTTTTGGCTGTGACTCTCTTTGCATCTGTTTCCAACAGTTGCTGGCTGAAATCTATCTAATAACAGTTGGAATAGGTATCAATCTATGAGTATAACAGATTATCATTAGGAATAATTTCATTGACTTTATTATTATTTCTTTTTTCTTTTTTCTTTTTTTTTTTTGCCATTCATGTTTGGTTCCATCCTAGGTCTCTGGGGTATCCTGCCTCTGGGTCCTGGCCCTCAATGACAAGCTCCTTCTCAGGGTATAGGTCTCCAGTTTTGCCAGTCATTAGTTGGTAACTCCCACAATTTCTGTGCCATCTTTATCCCAGCACATCTTGTAGGCAGGGCAAATTGTAGGTCAAAAGGTTTGTGGCTGAGTTGGTGTCCCAGTTTCTCCCCTGAAAGTACTGCTGGTTACAGGAGATGGCCATGTTCAGGTCCTCATTCAGGTTCGTGTCTAGGTTCCTATTGCTAAGAATCTTAGCTAGGGTCACCCTCACAGATCCCTGGTAGTTTCCACTCTTCTAGGTTTCTAGTTCATCCCAGAGATGTCTCCAGATTCCAGTTGTCTCTTCTAGCATTTTACCCTCTATCTCCCCCCACCTGATCCCTCCTGTTCCCATCCCCGTTCCCTCTGCAAGGCCCCTCTCCCTTCCACCATCAATGCCAATCCTATTTGCACTTCACAGTGAGATTCATGCATCTCTCCTGGAGCCCTCCTTGACACTTAGCTTCTCTGGGTCTATGGGTTGCAGCATGGTTCTCCTTTACTTTACATCAGATATTCACCTTTGAGTGAGTACATACTATGTTTATCTTTCTAGGTCTGGGTTACCTCACTCAGAATGATTTTTTTTTTTTATAGTTCAACTCATTTGCCAGCAATGTTCTGATGTCATTGTTTTTAACAGTTGAGTGATACTCTATTGTGTGAATGTACCACATTTTTTTCACCATTCTTTGGTTGAGGGACATCTAGGTTGCTCCCAGTTTCTGGCTATTGTGAATACTGCTGCTATGAACATAGTTGAGCAAATGTCCTAGTGGTATGGTGGAGTGACCTTTGAATATATGCCCAGGAGTGGTATAGCTGGGTTTTGAAGTAGATCAATTCCAAATTTTCTGGGAAACTGCCATATTGATTTCAAAAGTGGCTTTACAAATTTGCACTCCTACCAGCAGTGGATGAGTGTTCCTCTTGTTTTAAATCCTCTCCAGCATGAGCTACAATCTACAGATTGCATGCAATTCCCATCAAAATTCCACCATAATTCTTTACAAACCTTGAAAGAACAATACTCAATTTCATATGAAAAAAAAAAAACAAACAAAACCAAGGATAGATAAAACAATCGTGTACAATAAAAGAACTTCTGGAGGTATTATCATCTATGATCTCAAGTTCTACTACAGAGCTATAGCAATAAAAACCACGTGGTATTGGCAATACAACAGACAGGTTGACCTATGTAATTGAATTGAAGACCCAGAAGTAAATCCACACACATATGGACATTTGATTTTTGTCAAAGAAGCCAAAATTACACATTGGAAAACAGAAAGCATCTTCAACAAATTGTGCTGGTCTATTTGGATGTTGGCACATAGAAGAATGCCAATAGATCCATATGTATCATGCTGAAAAAAACTCAAGACCAAGTGTATCAAAGACCTCAACGTAAAACCAGATACACTGAATCAAATAAAAGAGAAAGTGTGGAATGAACTTGAACACATTGGCACAGGAGACAACTTCCTCAACAGAACACCGATCAATAGGCACTAAGATCAACAATTATTAAATGGGAACTCTGGGCTGGAGAGATGGCTCAGCTGTTAAAGGCTAGGCTCACAACCAAAATAAATGGGACCTCATGAAACTGAAGAACTTCTGTAAGGCAAAGAACACTGTCAAGAGGACAAAATGGGAAAGATCTCTACCAAACCCACATCCGACCAAAGGCTAATATCCAAAATATATAAAGAACTCAAGAAACTAGACATCAAAAGACCAAATAAGCCAATTGAAGAAAAATGAGGTACAGATCTAAACAGAGAATTCTCAACAGAAGAATCTCAAATGGCTGAGAATCACTTAAAGAAATGTTCAAAAGCCGAGTGATGGTGGCGCAAACCTTTAATCCCAGCACTTGGAAGGCAGAGCCAAGTGGATCTCTGTAAGTTCAAGGCCAGCCTGGTCTACAGATTAGATCCAGGAAAGGTGCAAAGCTACACAGAGAAACCCTGTCTCGAAAAACCAAAAAAAAGAAAAAAGAAAAAAGAAAAGAAAAGAAAAGTTCAACATTCTTAATGACCAGAGAAATGCAAAGGCTGCTCCCAGTGTCTTACTACCATCAGCAAGGTCCCATCACCTTGGGGCCCTAGAGCCTTAAATACAATACCCCAAGGTTGTAATTGAATGTTAAAAACATAAGCCTTGGCCAGTGTTTCAAACTGTAACACTAATTGAGTGTTAGAAATTCAGACTCTTCCCATTTTGTTGTCCTAAACAACCACTCACTTAGGGACATCAGCACTTGAGCTCAGCAGCAGAGTTCCTGATGTAGATTCGGGCTTATTTCAAAGTCCATCCCTCCCATTTCTTATTTCTCAGAGCACCCCAAAACACATGCTGGAAAAAAACAAAAATTAAAAATACTGGCACAAGCCTTTCTATAGATCTTTACATTACTCTCAGTCGATCCTGGGGTCAATATTTTATACATTTTAATGAAAAGTAGCCATTATAATAAATGTGCAGTAGAATTGGATTGTTACTTTAATTTGTATTTTCATGAGGATTAATATTCTTTTAGCCTTTTTGCATGTTTGCCTTGAGGCCTTTGTGTCTAAAATTTTCTATTCTGCATAACATTTTGTACATTATTGTAAATAATTAATACATAATGTTTTAACTGTAGTTCTTGGCTGATTATTTTGTAGTGAAAAATTTGAATGCCTTTTTTATAGATGATCAGTTGAGTAATTTTTATACATTTCCTGTTAATATTTGTCTGTGTTACATTTTTGTGATGATATAATTATTTCTAGAATTGTACTTATAAATTACAAATATAAAGAATTTCCTTCATTTAATAATTGCTAAATCTGGATATGTAACCCAGAAAATTTAAAAGATCATATTTTTAATAAAAAAAAGCACATAAATAAAATTATATTTGTGAATGTACTAATCTTTTTTTCTTTCCCTAACTTCCTATATATAATTCTAATTATTATTTATGTGTGTCAATTATGTTTTTTTATACATCATCTTTGATCAAAGGATCATCTTTCACCATTCCCTTTATTTTGAGAAGTAACCATAGGTGACACTGTCTCACAGCAAGCATCTCGGTCCTCTCGTTCTTCTAGTATTTACATCCCATATTTCATTATGTTCTATGAGCTTGGTGAAGAGACATTGTATTGTAGATGTATCATTTGAGATTGGGTACCCCATGGTCAGTTTTTCTCCACATTTTGATCAGTGAGGATCTCTGTAATTGTCTCCATCTACGGCAAAAAGAAGCTTCTCTGATAAGCAGTGAGAGCTACACTATTTGTGGATATAAAAATAAGTATTTAGAATATACTTGGAAATTATATTAGTTTAGGAAAGTAGCAGTTTTAGGCTCTCCTCTTGGGTTTCTGTTCTCCAGCCATTGGTAGTTAGCTGAGTTTTCAATTTCAGGAATAATTCCCTCTTATTGAGCAGGATTGAAGTCCAGTTAGCCTGCTGTAGGTGACCCCCACTATAAAAGTGACACTTTTGCAGCACTGGAGGTGATATAAGTGTAAAATTAAAAAAAGAAGAGGTCATGCATGTGACAGGAAGTGGGGTGGGCAGGGGAATACTGGAGGGGATGAAAATGTTCAAAAAAAGAACTCATGAATTCTCAAGATTAATTTAAATATAAGAATGTACAATAAAATGATTCTATGAAATTGAATACTAAGCATCATTTAAAAAGAGTACTGGTAAAGTATAAGTTTAGAAAGCAGATTGTTCATCCATTCATCATAAGTCAGGAAATAGTTCACACTATGTATTTTCTTTCTGTATTTTCTGAGAAAGTCCCAGTGTGAGGAATAGGGCTGCAGGTGAAGGAAAATTGAACAAAATGCTTGTGACCTCTAGTTGGAATTAAATATAAGTAGCATTTAATGACCATCAGATACTGACACTGTTCATTTCATTTTCTGTTAATTACATCCAGCGGCCTTCTTGGGTCATGGGAGGATTTCTAATAGTAACTGGTGCTCATACATTGACTTTGTTCACAAGTGTGGCAGCTCTTAAACACGAGTCTCATGAAAGTTCACTGGCCTGTAATAGTTTATTTGAAATTTCATTCAAATTTGAATCTTCCCAAGTAGCTAAGTACATTGAACCCAAATGTTTTCTCTGAAAAATCTTTTACCCCATTGTGGTAGTTTGAAAGAAAATGGCCCCGATAGGGAGTGGCACTATTAGGAGGTATGGCTTCATTGGAGTAGATGTGGCCTTGTTGGAGGAAATATATCAATGTAGGAATGGGCTTTGAGATCTCATATGCCCAGCGTGAAACACAGTTCATTTCCTGTTGTCTGTAGATCAAGTTGTAGAACTCTCAGCTCATTCTCTTGTACCATGTCTTCCTTCACACTGCCACATCCTGCCACAATGATAATGGACTAAACTTCTGAAACTGTAAGCTAGTCCCAGTTAAATTTTTTTTTTTTTTCAATATCAGTTGCTGTGGTCATGGTGTCCCTTCACAGTGATAGAAACACTAATACACTAATTAAAAATAATCAAAACTTATTTCTACTACTGAGAAGAAAAAATTTACATTTGGTTTATATCTTTGTTAGGGTTTCTATTGCCATGAAGAGACACCATGAACATGGAAACTCTTATAAAAGAAAAACATTTAATTGGGGTGGCTTACATTTTTCAGAGGAATAGTCAGTTATCACCATGCTGTGACATGGTGGCATGCAGGCAAACATGGTGCTGGAGAATTAGCCCAGTGTTCTGCATCTTGACTTGCAGGCAACAGAAGGTAGTCTAAGACACTGGAAGGTATCTTGAGCATATATGAGACCTCAAAGTCTGTCTCAACAGTGATATACTTCGTCCAACAAGACCTACTCCAGCAAGGCTACACCTCCTAATAGTGCCACTTCCTATAGGGGTGATTTTCTTTCAAACCACTACAGTTTAATTTATTTCATTCTTCCTGCCAAGTAGAATATTAAGTATTTGCAGATTATATATAAAACAAAGTTGAGAGGACTTTTTGGAGAGGATGAAATCAGATAGGCTAGGATCTCAGCACCCTAGTAGTCAAGGTGGTAACAGTCTTGGTTTTCCTATTTTCTGATAGATATTGCTTTCCTTTTTTTTTTTTGATGGATATCAATAATCAAGCTAGTATTTTCATTCTTCAAATATTAATGATTACAGACAATAAATACCCCTATAAGAGACCTGACAAAAGCAGCCTTGTAATGAGAGAAGCCCTTAAGACAACAGTTCTATTTCTGCCAAATATCATGTAAAATTTTATATATATATATATATATATATATATATATATATATATATATATATATATAGCGAAAGCTTAATATGTCAAGAAAAATTCTAGATGAATATGAACCAAACATATTATGGAAAAAACTATAAAGTCAATATCACAGAACATTACAAAATAATTAAAACACTCAATTATAGTACAGGTTCCCAGCATTCATATTTTAACTACCAATACTATGAGAGAGCAAATTGGCAAGACTATAGTAGAACTCTGTACAGCACTCTCACACCCCATGTAACTTATTTTTTATAATACCCCAGGATAAACAACAGGATCTACATTCCTCTCAGGTGTGCATTTAAAACAAGGCTGATTGTTTCCTTGGTTTAAAACCATTGAAATTATGAGTTGGGATCAAACTGGAAATCAATAGCACAAAAATAACAGCAGAGTCTCTAAACAGCTGGAAACTATATACTTCTAAATAACCTGTGGATCAAAGAATACTCAAGGGAAATTAACATTTTCTTTGGACTTAATGAAAATGAAAATGTAACACAGTGATACTGGTGAGGTAGTGTTAAAGCAACACAGGATGAAAGTGTATAATGCAAACAGTAGACTTCAGCAAAGAGGAAAAGGCCAAAATCAATAATCTGAGATGACACCTCAAGGAAAAAAAAAACCCAACTAGCAAGAGAAATAAAATCAGAATGATCATGGCAGAAATCAATAAAATCTAGATCAGAAAAATAATAGATAATAATCATGAAGTGTTAGGGGCATTGTAAAAAGCAGCAAAAACTAATAGCAAGAATGACAACAGAAAAAAGGATAAATTGGAATATCAACAGCAAAAAAAGGCCAGGGCTACAAACTCTGAAACTATGATGAACAAGGAATACTCTACACCAATCTGCACCCATGACTGAGGAGTCAACTCTGATGAAGAAAAAAACCACACGGTTTACAATTTATTCAAAATAAAGTAAATCATTTGAACAGTCCTGCAAATATAAAGGAAATTGAATAATTTGAAAACGCAGTACTAGATAATGTGTAAGCCTACATTTCACAGGAAAATTAGACAAATATTTGTAATGCTAGGACAAATTCTACATGGTCTCTTTCAGTAAACAGTGAATAAGGCTATATCTCTTGTTTTAGTTTACCAAACTAGCTTTACAGCAAAAGCAGACAAAAAATACGAATTCGAAAACTAAAGACTACCATCTGCCGTGAAGACACATACAAATTCTGAAAATATTAAAAAATAGAATTTAGCTTTATGTTGAATGATTATTACCATAATAGTAACACTGAAAAATCATCCAAAAGACAAAACAACTCCATGGTTTTATCAATTATAGCAAAAAAAAGAAGCCACTAATAAAATTTATCATCTAGTCTTAATTAATAACTGTAAAGAAAAGCCGGAAAGATGCCTCCGAGGCTAAAAGCACTGATGGCTCCTGCAGAAGATCTAGGTTCAGTACTGAGCACTCACTTGATAGCTCAAAAATAATGTACTCCGGATCCACGTGATCTATGGGCATCTATGCACTTACACACACACACACACACACACACACACACACACACACACACACACACACACATTAAAAATAAAATAAATATTATTTTTAATTCTAGAAAATACAATCCAGTTAATGTTACAGGCAGAATCCATTCAGTTGAGGTTGAAAGAGATGAAGTGCACAGTGCCATACAGAGTCATTCAGGGGAAAGAAAAATGTTTGATATCGTCATTGTAGTGATAGTTTCATAGAGAATACATATGTCAAAATTCTTCAAGTTGTGCAATTTAAATATCTGTCAAGTACTTGACATAAATTATACCTCTGGCACTGTAAAATAATAAAAATTTCACCTGACATACAGTTAGCTCACTGAAGCAAATTATGGTTTTACTCTGTAACCTTTCAAGTGTTTGAGTGAAAACTTAGCTCAGGAAGCTGTTTTAAGAACAAGATTATTCCTTCATGTAATATATTCCTTGGGGTTGCTTTTGGCATAATTTTCTATGGTGTAGTGCTACTTAGGATTCTAATGTCAATTGTGCTTCAGAGAGGTATTGTGACTTTACTAATATAAAAGACCTGAACTGAAAAATAGTAACTAAGTTGTTTCTACTAAACTTTAAAAATGAGTCCTAAGACATGAATTAAAGCTACATATACATTCAGTTAAGACAACAAAAGGGATGAAGATACTAAATGTAATATCCAATGAATGAGTGAGTAAGTGAGGGTCACAGTGCTTCGCTTGCATGGTAAGTACCTTCTCTAATAAGCTAAGATTGATTTAAATGTGTGAGATACTACAATGAATAAAATAAAGGTGACTTAAAAACTTAATGAAGCCTTTTCTCAAAATAAAAAGGAATGCGGATATTGCTCAGCAGTAGAACATGAGCCTATTACGTGTGATACCTGAAGATATCATTTTTAATACCTTGCTCTTCTCAGAGAGAGAGAGAGGGGAGATCTGTATCTAGACATGTGTTGGACACACACTATGGACTGAAGTAGCCCTTATGTATTGACATCTGAATACTCTTGAAATTTTGGATGTGAACTAACCATTAATGACTGTTCTGCCTCTATAGCCCTTAATAATCTTGTATCCCTTTCTTACAGAGTATTACCTATGATCTAAGCAATAGAATGAAGCAAAACTGAAAGAAATCCCTGATCATAGATATATGTTGATAACATCTCAGACTGGGCTGACTTCCAACTTGCTAGAACAATGTGCATTCCCCTTTTGGTATCCTGAAGAAACAAGTTTTGAACTACTAAATAGAGAGGACTACAGAATCAGCAGGTTACAATAGTTGATATTGTGCAACCAACAAAAAAGTGTTAATCTTGTGACAAAATCCTCTTAAAAGCGGTGGTGGCCAGCAACTGCTGCATATGAAAGCACATCCTTCTCTGGTCCAGACTCAGATGAGATCACAGTTCCAAGTGAAACATTGATTATCAGCTAGAGAGAGAGAGAGAGAGAGAGAGAGAGAGAGAGAGAGAGAGAGAGAGAGAGAGAGAGAGAGAGAGAGATGTATTGAAATATATATAATTTACATAAATACAAATGATATATATATTTGTCAAAATGTAACGGTAACTTTAGATCATACTACTCTTCTAAACCTCTCTTGTAGAATAGAGTTTAAGGATACTTAAGTATCTTTATCCATTATCACAAAATAAAGAATTCTAATTTATTGAAATAAAGTTAAACAAAGCTTTAGAATAAAAGATGTTACATTGGTTGCTTTCTATTTTCTAGGTAGTGTCACAAAGAGATTTGTACAACATAGCAACTCTCCAACCTGCCTTTGTCTCTGTCTCTCTATCTGTCTCTGTCTCTCTGATACTGTCTCTGTGTCTGTCTCTGTGTGTCTCTCTTTCTCTGTCCCTCTGTCTCTGTCTGTCTGTCTCTCTCTTACATATACATACATGCATGGGCGCGCACGCACACACACACACACATACACACAGAACACATACTCCTAGTCTTTCTATCTCCTCCAAAATGTTTATTTCTGATTATCATGAGTCACGAGTCATCTTTGAGTTAAGTGTTTAATTCACTACTTCTCTCAAAACAATGGAGACTGTATGGAACCAAAGTCCTTTAATGCCAGCCATGAGTATCCAAAATACTTGGGATGGCTCTCTAAACTTAAACAAACAAAAACAATGAATGATACTATTCTCGCAAAATTTTGCCACAAATTAGATGAAAATATTTCTTAGCATAGAATTTGATGTATTATTGTTGTTGGAGGGCTTCTCTCCAGGTTCCATCAAGCCCCACAGTCCCACAATCACATATAAAATAATCACTCAGACGCTTATATTACTTATAAACTGTATGGCCGTGGCAGGCTTCTTGCTAACTGTTCTTTTATCTTAAATTAACCCATTTTTATAAATCTATACCTTGTCACGTGGCTGGTGGCTTACCACCGTCCTTACATGCTGCTTGTCCTGGTGGTAGCTGCAATGTCTCTCCCCCTTTTTCCTGTTTCCCCAATTCTCCTCTCTCCTTGTCCCGCCTATACTTCCTGTCTGGTCACTGGCCATCAGTGTTTTATTTATATAGAGCATTATCCACAGCATATTATTACTTTGAAAATGGTAGGGGTTTGCTGAATTATTTAGTGGCATTTTAAAATGAAATGCTCATTTTGTATCTTTATCACTTACCCCTTATAGCTAACATTGCATTACATCAAATGACAATATGAAATAAAATTTTGATGAACTTTCAAATCTAGGTTTCAAGCCCCTTTTCTGCAAAACTAGAGTAGAGCTATGGCTCCCAAAATTGGCTAGCAGCTACAGGAGCATGGTGGAAAAGTAGCAATAGCAATCCCAACTATTCAATCCAAATGAGCAAGGATTTGCCCTCAGGCACAATGCCATTGAGAATCAGTTCTAAGTTATTACAGAGGAAGATTGTGGGGTTTGTATTGTATAATATGCCTTTTTGAATGTCACAATATCAAAATCTTATAAACTTTAATCTTAATAAATTATTTTTCACAAGAAAGCCAGATTTCAAATTTTCTTGAAAAGTTTAAGAGGTTCCATCTCTGCCACAATGAGAGATAAAGTTTTCATTAAATTTGATGTTTAGATATATAACGTTCAAATTCTAAAACTTTTCCTGAAACAATATAGATGGGGCTTCTGAGTTCCACTGTTCTTCTGAGTTCTCCACTGAGTTCACTGTTATCATCACTTTACAAAGATTAGTGGAACTTAAAAGCTGTTGCAAATCAACCAAGACTTAGCTTTAAAAAAAATCCCCCTGTTGCCATTTATTGCTAGCAATTTTACTCTTCATTCCTCCCTAATTACTTTTAGAGGTTGTTTTCTTTGATCATTCAGGAAATCAAAGTCTTTTGTTCAACTTGATAGAGTCAATACAGAGATGACAATGCCACATCTAAACCATGTTCACTGAGCTCATGCCAGATGAGATATTACAGGAAACTCTGTCAATTAATGTCTACATGCTCACACTTCCTTTATAGTTCCTCTCTTTTCTGAATTCTAATAACACAGTTACAGAGAAAATGTAGTCAGGGAAACCTATGTGGGGTAACCAATCAGAACTCTGCAAACACAGTCCCCATTCCCCATCATTGTTTTGCTATGCAGCATTAGTGATGTTGTTTATTATGTCCACATATTTCCTCCTATGAGCATCCCTTAGGACAAATCTACTTAATTCCAGGACCACTAAGTGTAGTATTTATCCTGAATGATTGGCCTGCTTTTAACCTAACAGACATTATTAATTAAGTGGCTTTTCCTATAATATAATTGCCAAAGCTTCCTCTGCATTAGCTGCCCGGAAGCTGAGAAACAATCTGTATTCTAACTAAAACAGTGCTTCCTCAGCTTTATCTGCAGATTAAAAACACATTGAAATCCCTGAAAGAAACTAAGATGGGAAATAATCAATCCAATCACATTTTTAGTGGAGACAAGCCTGCGTCTCAGTATTTTTAGGCCATTCAATTTATTTTAATCTTAAAATAGGGAAAAAGAGCAATGTTTTCATCCAAGCTATACATTGTTGAGGTGAGAATATGCTTTAGTAGTCAAATCATGGTAACTTTGTGTCTATCATTTTGCTTTACAATCTATTATTATTACTTATTCTTTGAGAATCCCATATATGTGTACAGTGAGTTTTGATGAGGTCCACTGCTGTGTATTTCTTTTTGTACAATGTGAAGATGTGTCACTCAGATTAGTTTAAGAAAAAGCTGAACAGCCAATTGCTAGGCAGGATTTTCAGAGCAGCAGGAATACTGGGAAGAAGAAGGCAGAGTTGCCAGCCAGATGGAGAGGGTATATGTAGCAGGAATCTTAAAGAGTCTTATTAATGAAAACAAAACTGGAGCCAGGTACTGGGGTCAACACTGGAAGATCAGAGAAGCAGAACAAGCCACAGATACCTCACCTTGCCAATTCCTCAGCTGATCCTGTTTCTTCAGACTGGAAGCCTCTGAGTCCTCATGTAGAATAAATCTCAGCTGAATTGTGATGCTCAAAAGCCTAAAAGCTTAACCAGCCTAGTTCCTGGTTTTCACACCTTCTGCTTTCTGCCCTCACTTCCTGGGATTAAAGGCTCACTTTCTGGGATTAAAGACATTTGTCACCGTGCCTGGCTGTTTCCAATGTGGCCTTGAACTCATAGAGATCCAGAACGATTTCTGCCTCTTGAATGCTAGGATTAAAGGCATGAGTACCACCATTTTCTAGCCTCTGTATCTAGTGGCTGTTCTGTTCTTTGACCCCAGATAAGTTTATTAGGGTGCATGATATTTTGGGGATCAAAATTACCACCACATTTCCCCTTTTTTCTCTAAAATTAAAAAAAGCTTATAACTAATACAAGAAAAACTATCCAATAAGTATATACAATATATATATATAGTCAAAAATACATTAACGATGTCTAGTCCATTAACATTTGACAGATTCAGATAAAAACTCCATTATATATATTAACAATGTCAAGTCCAGTAACATTTGATAAACTTAGACAAAAAATTTCATTACTTATCCTATTTAAAACAAGTAGTTCCTTTTTAAAAGTAGATTCAATAATCTCCCTTTTTATCTTATTATATCTATAGGTATAAGACATGCAGAAGGACAGGTAAATGTCACAAGTCATGTGGCAACACATAGATGAGGTGAAATGGGCTAATTTAAGTTATAAAAGCTAGTGGGACAAGCCTAAGCTGTTGGCCAAGGTTTCATAATTTATATTAAGTCTCTGTGTGATTATTTGGAAGATGGCATATGGGACAGAAAAAGTCCACCTACAAATGGTGTCCAATGTGGGGACACGTATTTCCACATAAGATCTCAGAAAGCTTAACAAAGGTTCCAAACACACACTTATTTAAGGTATACCTATGCTGCTCATTTAAGAATGTAATTCTTAGTCCTGGAAATTATTATTACAAACTGTTTAAGATAATTTAAAAATATAGGTTGGTAGTTAGTCATCTATAGCAATCAAATTTTTGGCCATGTTAGGTGTGTTTTCAAGGTCAAACAGAGATATGTTTCAGACAGACAGATGGTCTTCAAATATTTCAGAGATCTATAGAATATTGTATTTAAGGTATTTTAATAACATAAGGCTTTTCATAACAATGAGACATGTCTGCTCCTGACAGCCAAAATCTATTTCAGAAAAGATAATGGGCATCAAAGAACCTCCATATGGAGTTTGCTTTCCTTTGGAAAAAGCTAGACGCTAGGTAAAGAAACTGCCCTTGCCTCAACTGATCACAGTGTGCTGTCTAAACTGAACAAGCATGACACAAAAGAAAGTGATTGCCAAACTTTGCCAACACAATGTAGGACTGTCCTTTAAAATTCCTGCTTTAAAGAAATGTCTGTCAGATATTCTAGGCCTGTAGGCAGAAGATGGATGCCCCAACATTACAGAGGAATCTTGGGTGACTATTCAGGCAGCCAACTATTTCTGTCATTTCTATAGTTTTGGAAGTTGTTTGCTCTGAACTTTCAGTTTACTCAGGTAGTATTGTATCCTTCTTGGGTCTTTGATAGAGCTAAAGACTAAATAGTTATAGTTTTCCTTGGTTATGGTAGAAGATAAATTAGGTACAAAATTTTGGACTCATCAAGAGAGTCCAAATAATGGAGTATTTTCTCTAAAGTTGCCAAATATAAATGGACTGGTCATTGTAAGTGTAATTCTTACTTGATCATTGTTCTGATTGTATATAGTTTTATTTGTTAAACTTAATACCTTTCCTTTCTATTTAGACAATATCTGATAATTATTCTTATTGTATATACTTATACTATGTTATAGTTAAAACCTTTCCTTTTTATTTAGACAAAAATAGGTAAATATTGTGAAATATTTTTTGCACATTGTGAAGATGTATCACTCAGATTGGTTTAATAAAAGCTGAAAAGCCAATAACTTAGGCAGGATTTTCAGGGCAGCAGGAATGCTGGCAAGAAGATGGTGGAGTTGCCAGCTAAATGGAGAGTGAGTAAGATATGCAGAAAGACAGATAAATGTTACAAATCATATGGCAACATATAGATGAATAGAAATGGGTTCATTTAAGTTATAAGAGCTAGTGGGACAAGCCTAAGCTATTGGCAGAACTTTCATAATTAATAATAAATGTCTGTGTGGATATTTGGGAGATGATAGATGGGACAGAAAAATCTGCCTACAGTCGACTCTCACAATTTCCTCCAACTTCTCCCAGATTGTTCCTATGTTCTTCTCCTGATTAAACTCCCTCTTCTTATTAAAAAAAATAAATTGGTAAACTCAAAAGGATTGCTATCCAAACGCACAAATGTGTGAAGCTATCAACTTTAGCATTGCCAGCAGACCTGGAACCACCTTCCTGGAAAAAAAAAAAAAAACCACCTGATTCTTCCTTCTCCAGCTACCATCAACTGCTAATATCTCCTCTGTGAGTGGTAGACACTAATGAGCCTCTTTCTCATCCATGCTGGAATGCTGAAGGTATTGATCTTGTGCAAGCATCCACAGGTGCTGCAATTTCATAAGTGCAACAGCTCTGCTGGCCCAGAAGACAAGCACTGTTTTTTTGGAAATCATTCTTGACCTCTGGCTTTTAAATTATTATGGTATTACCTCCACTCTTCTGGGATGTTCCCCGAGTCTCAAGGATAGCATATGATAGAGATGTATCATTCTCTACACATCAACAAATAAATTTTAATGTTTCATCTTGTGCTACTTTATGTAACTTTATAAGCTATTAATTTCCAAACCAAATGAACTATTCCACTTGATGAGTTTGACTAGGGAGAAATGTGTTAAGTAGAAATGTAACTCTTAAACTTTAAATTGTGAATACGGAGCACAAAATTTTCCCATGCTTTCTTAGCTCTCAATAAACTAACTTCAAAGATAAATGATTTGATTCTAGTTTGAATTTTGGTGTACGTCTTCAAGCAAAGTAATATTTATTGAATTCTAAAATATAAACTATAATCATTATGAGGTCCTTTCTAATAAAAGTGGTATTTATAGACCATAACAAGATAAAATTGCTTAAGACAGAAATATCCTACATTTGGATTTTGAATGTATTATACTTGATGAATGATAGCCTAGCATAAATTAAATTCTAGCTTCAGTTACTAACAGTATAAGATCAAATGTATTGATGTATGACAGCAATACCAACAGTTAGGTGGTAAAGGCAGGAGGATTGGAAGTTTAGGTCCTCTTTGGCCACACAAGTTTGAGCCAGCCTGGGTAACATGAGACTGCTTTTAATTTTTTTTTTTTTACATTTAATGACTAGTACAAGTATTTAAAATGGCTCAACAATTATCAGTAATCTTAATAACTCATGCTCCCTTCATAATATCTGTGGAGTTGTTTTTGTTCAAAGATGGCCACATGGGGGACTCTGTAGATTAGCAATGCTTCAACTTAACAAATCTTGAAATTTATGAAAACAGAAAACCAGCACCTAAGCAATATGCCTAGTTAATGCTCAATAAATACTTATTAAAGGTAAGAAAGACTTTCCACTAGCTTGGCTGGCCATCTCTGTACGTTTTCCCATCGTGATCTCAATGCCCCTTGCTCATAGAATTTCTCCTCTCTCTCATCGATTGGACTCCTGGAGCTCTGGCTGGCACCGCGCTGTGGATCTCTGATCTGCTTCCATCGGTTACTGGATGAAGGCACTATGATGACAGTTAGGATATTCACTAATCTGATGACCGGAGTAGGCCAGTTCAGGTAGTCTAAGGGGGGGGGTGTTCCTCTAGATAGGTGAGACAGTTGTTCAGCTTGAACTGTTTAGGGGGCCTCCAGGCAGTGGGATCAGGATCTGTCCTCTGTGCATAAGCAGGCTTTTTGGAGCCTAGTGCCTATGGTGGAACACCTTGCACAACTTTGGCGCAGGGGGGAAGAGCTTGGACCTGCCTCAACTGAATGTTCCAGGCTCTGCTGACTCCACGTGGGAGACCTTGCCTCGGAGGAAGTGGGAATGGAGGGTGGGTTGGGGAAAAGTCTGGAGAGCAGGAGGAGGGAAGAGAGGGTGATCTGTGTTTGGTATGTAAAATGAATAGAAAATTTCTTAATAATAAAAATAAAAAAGAAAAAAAATAAAAACGATCAAGCCAGAAAGTAGTCAGTAAACAGTGTTCCTCTATATGTTCTGCTTCAAGTTCCTGCTTAAGTTTCAGTCCTGAATTCCTTCAAGGATGGATTGTGACTTAGAAGCGTAAGCTGAATAAATTATTTTTTCCTGAAAAAAAAAAGAGCCCAAGGTATTTATATTTTATCTATACAACATGAATGCTAAATACTTATTTTTATGTAAGTGTCTTTAAACTTAGACGCAGACACATGCACACAGAACAAGGAAGAATATTTAATCAATTAGGAATGGAATTGAATATACTTTAAAGTGATTATCTACACAATGTGAGTAAAGGAATGATATTTTTCTTTCATATTTCTTGGTGTCAAAGTGACTATTTACTGTTTTTAAGTTAATAGAAAAATATTAATTTATAGGGTCTAGTTTTCATCCATAAAATTATCTTTCCAGAAAAACTATACTAAGCAAGATGAAACAGTTGAAGGATTATACCCATCTGTTAATGGCGCTTTAAAGATAATATTTGCATGGGGGTGGTTAAAGAAATATTGAGATCCTGTTTCAGGCTAAAAGCCCATTTCATATTCAACTGCCACTTCATAAAGTGGCCTTGCATCAGTAAATCTAAAAACATTTGAAGTTAGTTACATTTCACTCCTAATGGACCTGGATGCCAAACGTTCTTTGACTCTGTACTTGGAAGGCTTCCAACAGAGTGATATAAGGTAGTCCTGCTTCAAACACAATGCCTCCTTGCTCAGATGTTTGGGGAAGTTTAAAAAAAAAAAGAAAAACAAGCTTCCAAAATAGGAAAAGAGAGAGGGAGAGAAAAAGGGTTATGGGAACATGTAGCACAAGATGACAAGAGAAAGGAGAGATGAGGATCAGAAGAAGGGGGAAACAGGAAGCAGGGAGAAGAGGAGGGGGGACAAGAAAAGTATGAGTCAATTTATATTTATAGTTTTAATTGAAAGGTTCCTTTTATGGAGAACTGATATTAAACATGTGGTCCTCCTTATACTTAATACAGGTGCCCAGAACATGAAATCTAATGCCGGGGGAGGAGGGAGCTTTTTTGAGTTCATTTTTCAGTCAAACCACCTGTGTCCACCCCCTGAATTCCATGCATGTCCTCAGAATTTGAAACGATAATAGTGAGTATGCACTACAGGGACAAAGTGATAGCTATTATTTCTATATAGACAGTGAGCTAATCTCCTTTTCATCGCTAATGTCAGTGACTTTTGGGCTAACTCATGATTAGCATTGAAAGGGGTGTTTTCTGATGCAGTGGGTATTTCTATAGATCTACCCATTGCTGTTATTATTTTTACAAATCTGTCTTTAAAAGGAGAGCCACTCTGTCTTCCAATGGGAAACAATAATTCTAGTTAGTTAATGGCATTCATTGATAATACACAGACCATAGAAATGTGATGAGTAATGCATACATTGAAATACTTTTAAGCCAAGCAGCCCGATCAATTTAAAATGCTCCAGGAAGTAATCTAGTGTAGTTTGAAAAACACTGTGACAATGGCATAATTTGCATAGCACTTTAAAAAATCAATAAAAAGATAGTGTTTTTCATTTCTGTTTAATAATTTCTTATACAAAATAATGATGGAGATTATATTCTTTTCTTGCTTTTGAACTGCGTCAAAGCCAAGTGGTAGCATGTGGCAATATCATCTACAAATAAGAACACTGAGACTCAATGTTTCTGTCCAGTAGAAGGGAAGACTAGTATGTTTGGAAGAAAAAAAAAAACTCACCTGGAAATGAAATGGAAGAAGATGCTATCAAGTTCAACTAGGATATATAATTGATTAAATGTTATTTGGATATTAATTTTAAATTCTTAAGTAGAAATATGAGATGTTATCCTTTAACAACATTAAAAAGATAAATGTTATGTTATTTGAAGAACATAGTTTTGGTTACATTTTTGTCCCTGAATATTTGATTTCTGTATATGCTTTATAGTCCTACAAACCTAGGGTCATGTAAAAATATTTTCACTGGCAAAAGGGGTTATGAATGCAATAAGTTTAAGAAAGCATGATCTAGAAAGTCTGTGCTGTACCTATGTGTATATGCAAAGCAGCATTTATTCCAAGATTGACAAAATCAAAATGTCAGTCAACTCAGATAAACATTCAATGTGTGTTGTGCTTTAAAGTATCAAATATTCAGGCAAGATATAGTATTATTTACATTAAAAAAACAAGCATGCCTGTGGTTCATATTTATGCAAATTCATTTTTTGCTGTTAATAAGTGGTAAAATTTTGTGCGTACCAAGGAATTGTTTTAAATTAAACTCCTCATTATGTATTTTCAGCATATCTTTTCTATGAGCTTATATACAATGAAAAAAATACAAATTTTTCAGTAACAAGGCATATGTAAAAAGTTTAAGAAGTCCTGATCTGTTCCTAGATTCCTTTAACAGAACACTAGAATCTTGTTTTTCCAGCAGGTCCCTAACCTATCTGATCTCAGGTTATTGGGCCCCTACTCAGGTTAAGGATGGGTTCCATCTCATGAAATAGCCTTAAATCCAGTCAGATATTGGTTGGTTTGTGACACTATTGCACTAGGGTATCTTGCAGGCACATAGAAACATAGAAACCCACATATTTATACACACAGATCTTTGCTCTTTAGTTGGGTCAGATATGGCCATCTTATAGTATGGGCCTAAATCCAATGTTTAAAACTATTTGACTACTCCCATAAGAAACCAATTTATCTCATAAAAGGTTACTGTTGTGGGTATCAGTGATTGTAGCTGAGTTATATTGATGATTACTTTTTTCTAGTATGCAGAGTACCTTGCAGTACTATGAATACTAATCAGTAAGGGTGACATTTCTAGTTGGGGTTCCACTCTATTTCCCCATGCTTGATAATATTAATGATGTCTTTAGTCACTGCCCCTTACCATCAGGCTGTGGGAGAATAACTAAGAGCCTCAGCAATAGACTCATATTTTGAACCTTTTGGCCAACAAATTAACAAGATGTTACCTGTTGCTGGCACTGAAGGTTTTACTAGGTGATATAAGATGTCTAGTTAGGTCATTGTCTCACCATTATATGACAACTCCATTTAAATTTCTTTTGTATAGGTATGTATTTTAGGAAACTTCCACGGTAGTAAGTTTCAATACGGTTTTTCAGAAGGACTTTAGTTTTAGTTGTATCTCCCCATGTTCTCTCGTTAACCCTGCCCTCCCATGTCTGTCCCCATTTAATCCTATTCTAGTTCCTCCCATTTTATCTTTATAATATTATAGTCTATTTCCCCTTCCTCAGAGATTCCTCTTTCCCATCCTGGTCCTTTTCTATGCACCTAACAATCTATCTCAAGTTCCAGCTGTACCACTATTGAACCTGTGCTCACTATTCTAGCTCCTCCAATTTTATCTTTATGTTATTATATTCTATCTCCCCTTCCTCGGAAGATCCCCCTCCCCTCCCCTTGTCCCCTTGCTATGTATCTAACAATTGATCTCAAGTTGCAGCTGTACCACTATTGAACCTGTACTCAAAAGACTCTATGTCTAACTACAGAGACACCTACTCATCAATGTTCATTGCTGCTCTCTTCATGACAGCCTGAGATTAGAATCAGCCTAGGTGCCCATCAACTGAATAATGAATAATGAAAATTGTGATACATTTAAAAATGGAATATAATTCATCTTTAAGGAAAAGGCAAAACTATTAAATTTGCAGGTAAATGGATGAAGCTCAAAACAATCATCTTGAGTGTGGTAACCTAGACTCAAAAAGACAGACATTTCATGTTTTCCCTTACATTTGGATGTTAACATTTAGGCTTTCCATGTGTGTGTTTCAATCTGAGAGTTGTACTTTTACATGAAATTATGACAAATTTCATGCCAATTTCTTTGTATATTCCTGAAAGAAATGCTCTTATGCCATTAGGCATTTAATTTTTAGTATTATATTTCATGTACTTCAAGTTTTCAGTCTTTCCCCCATAAAACGTATCAATTGGGCTTTAACAAAGCCCGCAATGTGACAAATTTTATTTGACAATTTATTCAAATTTACTTTTTACTCTTTCTTAGCTTAAAATTAATTTCTCAGAAACTGTATCATCATGTTGTTATTCTACCACCATTGGCCTCTAAATAAGATAACTTGCGATAGTTTACATTAATGTATTTATTATATGTTTTTATTTTTAAAAATTCTTATTTTCTTGGTAAAAGATGAGGACAACACAGATAATATCTTCTTTATTCTAACATATGGTAGTATAGTGCTAGAACAGTCACTAGCTTTGAAATTTCATGTTAATTTGTAGGATCAGCTCTTTTGTCTATAGATAAGGATGAAATTTTCTGTAGATAATTTCAGGCATAGTTCCTCCAACATCAAGATCACTTAGTAAATACTAACTGTTATTACCAGAGATCAGAGAAGCAGAAAGAAGCCAGCCACATTCTTACCACTAGGAAATCCTCAGCCAAAGAGAGCTACTTCCTGTGTACTCAATGCCTTTCTGGGCCCTGCCATCTCACTTCCTCTCTCTGCCCAGCTACATTATTTTCATTATGAAGTGATTATCTTCTTTAAAATATCTTAGGGTGTAGATAAAAGATTTTTCAAGCATATTTTAAAGACAAGATACTACTTTTAAAAATAAAAAAGTTTTCATATTTTATTATTATCATTGACAAAGGGACAATAGTGATTATCTATTCCCTGAGCTTTTGTGTTTTTAATCTGCTCTGGAGATAAAATTCACAGTATGAATAATGGTTAACATAAAGCAAAATAATGTTTCATTGAGACATTATGACAATATTCTTCTTATGTTTAAAACCCATCTAAGTGGATGAGAAAATGTCAAAACTACAATAAAAAAGCTCCAAGTATTAAGATACAATGTGTATAAGAAAATACAAACGATAAATAAACACATAAAATTCTATGGCTTTAGCAATAAAAGACACAGATTAAAACAGCAGTAAATTATGACATTCACTGCCAAACCAATGTGATTAAAAAGTCTAATGCCACACATTAGTATGAATGCATATGAATATACATACTGTTGGTAAACGGACTGTTAATGAAAAGCTTATGATTTGTCTTTTTTAGTGTCTGTTGACACATTAAACATACAAACACTTTGACCTAGAAATGAATTAATAAAATGCCTAATAGCAACTTAGTTACACCAGTTATGATAAAGTAAAAATCTAAGAATTTCTGGGAAACTATATGATGTACACTAGAAAAGACAGATGTTCAAATCATAATAACATAATGTGCAGTGGAGTCTCACATTTAAAATGTGAAGGTGGATGTCTTGTTCAATCATGGGAATCAAACTAGTGAATTCTCTAGTCAATTATAGCCCTGGACAGGTACAACACAGAGTATTTTCCTCTTTTTTTATACTTTTTTGATATTAAGAAAATATTCTTTGGAGCTAAAATGGTGGTTCAGTGGTTAATAGCATGTGCTGCTCTTACAGAGGACCTGAGCTTATTTCCCAGAAATCACTCCAGGCAGCTTATACCTATAAGAAACTTAACCTACAGGGAAATCTGATGCCTCTGGACATTGATAGCAGCTTCACTCATATGAACAAATCTAAACACAGACATACATGTATACATAGAATTGAAAATAGTAAAAGTGAATCTTTTTAAATAGAAAATACACAGAAAAAAAACATTGCTGGATTCATTAACAACCTCATTTGTGCATATTTATTTATTTATTTATTTATTTATTTATTTATTTATTTATTTATTTGGTTTTTCAAGACAGGGTTTCTCTGTGTAGCTTTGTGCCTTTCCTGGAACTCACTCTGTAGCCCAGGCTGGCCTCAAACTCACAGAGATCCGCCTGGCTCTGCCTCCCGAGTGCTGGGATTAAAGGCGTGCGCCACCACCGCCTGGCCTGCATATTTATTTTAAGAAGTATTATGATAAAATTCTGGAAGCTTTAGATTTTTCTGAAATGTAATAAATATTTAAATAATGCAATGTGACTTTACAACATTCATCTGATGTAAAAGACTTAATAGGTATGATGTTTAAGATATTTGAAAGCAATCAACAAATTCAGGAAGGACTCCTACCAAAAAACAGATAGACTTCCTGAAGACCTCGTTTCTCTCTCTCGTCTCCCTTTCTCTCTCTCTCTCTCTCTCTCTCTCTCTCTCTCTCTCTCTCTCTCTCTCTCTCAAAAAAAAAAAAAAAAAGAAAAAAAACTTTCAATCACCAGAAATGGAGAAAATAAGATATTCCATGATACAGTCAAATTTAAACAATATCTATCTACAAACCTAGCCTTATAAAGAGAGGTAGAAGGTGTCAACATGTAGAAAATTGCAGATAGATCTGTATCTATCACCATGCACAAAACTCAAGTCCAAGTGGATCAAAGACCTCTACATAAATCCAGTTACACTGAACCTGATAGAAGAGAAAGTAGGAAGTAACCTTGAACACACTGGCACAGGAGACTGTAGTTGGAACTTTTTCATGTGTCGCAGCCAGCCAGTGGTTGGTACAAATCTCTTTCACTCAAGTACCTCAAGTAAACACACAGAGGCTTATATTAATTATAACTGCCTGGCCATTAGCTCAGGCTTATTAATGACTAGCTCTTACACTTAAATTAACCCATAATTCTTATTTATGTTTAGCCACATGGCTTAGCAGCTTTTCTCAGTTCTGCCTTGTCATCTTGCTTCCTCTATGTCTGGCTGGAAACTCCTGACTCCTTTCCTCTTCCCAACATTCTCCTAGGCTGCTTGCCCTGCCTATAGTTCCTACCTGGCTACTGGCCAATTGGTGTTTTATTTATCAATCAATCAGAGCAATACATATTAACAGCATACAGAACAACATCCCACAGCAGAAGACCACTTCCTGAATACAACACCAATAGTACAGACACTAAGAACAACAATTAATAAATGGGACCTCCTGAAACTGAGAAGCTTCTGTAAGGCAAAGGACACAGTAAATAAGACAAAACGATATCTTACAGAATGGGAAAAGATCTTCACCAACCCCACATCTGACACAGGGCTGATCTCCAAAATATATAAGGAACTCAAGATTAGACATCAAAATAACAAATAATCGAATTAAAAAGATGGGCTACAGATCTAAGCAGAGTATTGTCAATAGAAGAATGCCAATGGCTGAAAGATATTTAAGGGATTGCTCAACATCCTTAGTCATCAGGGAAATGCAAATAAAAGTAACTCTGAGATGCCATCTTACACCTGTCAGAATGGCTAAGATGAAAAACACTGATGACAGCTTATGTTGGAAAGTATGTGGAGAAAGGGGAACACTCCTCCACTGTTATTGGGAGTGCAAACTTGTACAGCCACTTTGGAAATCAGTACGGTGACTTCTCAGAAAACTGGGAATCGTTCTACCTCTAGAACCAATGATGCCACTCTTGGGCATATACCCAAGGCATACTTGATCATGCCACACAGATACTTGCTCAAATATGTTCATAGCAGCATTATCCATAACAGGCAGAATCTGGAAACAGTTTAGATGCCCCTCAACCAAAGAAAGGATGAAGAAAAGCTGGTACATATACACAAGGGAGCATTACTCAGTAGTAAAAAAAAAAATGACACCATGAAATTTGCAGGCAAATGAATAGAACTAGAAAATATCATCCTGAGGGATATAACCCAGACTCAGAAAGACAAACATAGTATGTACTCTCTTGTGTAATATTAGAGGGACCAGCCTTAATATTATACATCCTAGGGGCTCAGGAGAGAGAACTACTAACAGTGAGGACTATTTTTGGGGAAAGAGAATCTCAGCACAACGAGCTCTATAGTCCACTTGCTTTAATTCCTCTGGCATAGCATTATTGGTGAAATTATTAAGGCCACTCCACTTAGTTAAAAGGAAGATTTATTTAGTGGGTAACTTACAAAAAGGGAAAGGTAGATCACAGGGTCTGGGGAAGGTGTATTGCAATCCAGCGATGTTCTCTGGAGCTCTGCTCTATCCACCTCCACCTTTCAGGGTCCTGGCACAGAGAGCGCGCTCGCCCATCCAGATCTCGGGTCTCCAGGCACCTCCCCTGGCCCCGCCTCGTAGGCGTGACAGTTGACAGAGTCTCAATGGGGGTTGGAACTTCCAGATCCAAGCTGGAATGGCTACCCACGACATAGCATCCTATATACACAGCTTCATTTCTGTTCTCGTGCCTAGCTCCTTTCTTGCCTGATTCCTTTCTATATTTATCTACTGCTCCCTCTAAGTTCTATTTTAATTCTCTCATCTTAATTCTGCCACATCTAGGCCCTTCCATTTTGTTCTTACCCAGCTAGTGCTTCCTCATCTGGCTCTTCCTCATCTTCCAACTTGTTCCTCTAGAACTCTCTTCTAGCCCTTCAATCAAGTTCTTCCCCATTTCAGTTTGTTTCTCTCAAGTTCTTACCCATCTAGTTCTTCCATTCTCTTTTCTCTTCTCTGTCCCGTGCCCTGGAAGTCCCGGTATATATACACTTACAAGCAGTAATCCTTTGGCAGTGCAAAGCTAGGCTTTCAGGGTCAAATGAAGGGTGGTAAGAATCACATAGAGAGGCAGTAATAATTAATTATCATTTGCAACCCAAAAAGGAAGTGACTAATGGGGAAATGAATTAACTAACTTAAAGGCTAAATTTGGTAATATCTAAGAAAAGGGATCTTATGTGCTCCACTATAGTCTTTAACATGATTGGTAGAAAATATTAAGATTCTATAAGTTGCTAGGTCAATGGGAGAAAATAAAACTGCCTTCTTTTTTCTTGTGGCTCCTATCTGTCCAAGCTATCTGCCCTTTTTTTCTGCAGGGTGGGGGAAAGTGTGCTCAGTCGCTAGGCAACCTGTGTACAGCTAGATGCCTCTGGTGATAGTTAAAGGGAGATCTGGAGCTAGAGGTAAGATTTAGGAAAAGAGGAAGTTAAGCTTAATTGGCATATCCACCAGGCCTTCTCAAACAGGTAGTCTGGATGCTTAAGTCTGTTCTTATAGAGTACAGAGGTATCTCTGATAAGGTACTTTCCTCCATCTGGGGATTGACCTGGCTGGATGCTGCCAATGATGATAATTACAGGGAGGCTTGAACTGGGGTTCAGGCTGAGCATAGCTGTAGCGCAGAAGGTTATCTAAATATTCCTAGAAGTGTAAGGAGATAGAGGTCTATAAAGCTAGTAAGGTTGTAAGAAAGGAGGGTCCGAGCTAAATTGGGTAAAGCTATTTCTTGACATCCACCTGACCTAGGTGGTGTCTCCCTGTGGAATTTACCTTAAATCAGGAGAGTTGCATGTGGACTGTTATTACTGTTAGTCCTTGAAAGTGGCTAAGGGAGATATCTGATTCCAGAGGAGGCCTTTCCTGAGGCTGTTCTCCAAATACCTTGAATGTGTATGTCCAGACAGTCATCAGTCCACACTGTTGGTCCTTCTTAGGGAAAAAAAATCAATTGGGTAAACTATGAAGGCACATATGGTTTTCATAACAGAATACAGCTGATATATAACAAGCCAAATAACACCAAAAGGTCCTTGGAATTTGGCTTCCTCTGGAGGAATTCCTTGATCCCTCCAGGTAGTGACTTTGCCATAACCAGCAGAGTTCTTATGATATATTCCTGAGGCCTACAGCAGTACTCTCTCATAAGTGGATACTAAATGTAAAGCAAAGAATAACCAGACTACTGCCCACAGCTCCAGAGAAGCTAGTTAACAAAGAAGAGTCTAAGAGGGACTCATGGATCACCCTAAAAAAGGGAAATAGATGAGATCTCTGGAGTAAACTGGGGGTGAGGATGGCAATAGAGGGGAGCGAATGGGGGATGAGGACATGAGGGAACAGGATGGTCGAGTTGGGAGAGGGACAGAGTAGGAGAGCAATGAAATAGATATCTTGAAAGAGGGAGACATTATGGGGTTAGGGAGAAACAAGGTGCTAAGGAAATTCCCAGAAATCCACATGGATGACCCCAACTAAGACTCCTAGCAGTAGTGGAGAGGGTGCCTGAACTGGCCTACCCCAATAATCAGATCAGTGAATATCCTGTCATCATAGAGCCTTCATCCAGTAACCGATGGAAGCAGATACAGAGATCCACAGCCAAGCACCAGGCCAAGCTCTGTGAGTTCATTTAAGGACAGAGAGGAGAGATTGAATGAGCAAAAGGGTTCAACGTCATAATGGGGAAATCCACAGAGACAACTGAACTGAGCTAGTAGGGACTCATGAACTATAGACCAACAGCTACATGGAGGCTGCATGGGATCAGACTAGGCCCTCAGCATACTGAAGACAGTTGTATAGTTTGGTCTGTTTGGGTCCCCTGGCAGTGGGATCAAGATCTATCCCTGGCGTGTGAGCTGGCTTTTGGGAGTCTATTTCCTGTGGTGGGATGCCTTGCTCAGCCTTGATGCAGGGGGACAGGCTTTCTCCTGCCTCAACTGAATGTACCAGGCTTTGCTGATTCCCCATGGGAGGCCTTACATTTTCCCTTTTGGAGGAAGGTATAGGGGTGGATTTAGGGAGCGGCTAGGGGTGGGGGGAGCAGGAGGAAGGACGAGAGGGGATATGAGATTATTATGTAAATGAATAAAAAACTTCTTAAATAAAAAAGAGTGGTAGAAGGAAAACCATACCCATGAAAACTTGCAGAAAATAAATAATCTCACACCAGTAAAACCAAAACTAAAAGAAAGAAATCAAACACACACACACACACACACACACACACACACACACACACACATGCAAACCAACAATAATAACACCCCACCACCATCACAAACAACAAAAAAATACAAAGTCAAGGTTCTTTGATACCTTCCAGTGATATCAGTGGTCTCAATTCCCCAACAAAAAGACACAGACTCACAGAATGGATGCTAAATCAGTTCTGCTGCATCC
This sequence comes from Peromyscus maniculatus bairdii, assembly GCF_049852395.1. NCBI lineage: Eukaryota > Metazoa > Chordata > Mammalia > Rodentia > Cricetidae > Peromyscus > Peromyscus maniculatus. Next base: position 88,876,925 of record NC_134856.1, on the reverse strand, counting down.
AAGAAACACTCCTCAACATTAAGGATAGAAATTACTTTAGTATAAAGGGTTAGAAAAAGATATACCAAGCAAATGGACTTAAGAAGCAAGCTGGTATAGCCATTTTAATACATAACAAAGTACACTTCAAACTAAAACTATTTAAAAGAGATAGGAAAAGATACTATATACTCAGCAAAGGAAAAATCCACAAAGATGACATTTCAACTCTTAACATTTATCCTCCAAACACAAGGACACCCACATTTATAAAAGAAACACTACTATAATGTAAATTGACCCTTATACACTGATAGTGGGAGACTTCAATACCCACTCCAACCAATGGGCAGTCATCCAGACAAAAACTAAACAGAGAAATATTAGAACTAACAGATGTTTTAAACCAAATGGTCCTAATAGATACTTGCAGAATATTTTACCCAAACACACACACACACTCACACACACACACACAAAAAAAACAAAACAAAACAAAAAAAACACCTTCTTCTCAGCACTTCATGGAACTTTCTCCAAAGTTGATCACATGCTTAAACACAAGCAAGTCTCAGTATTTACAAGAAAACTGAAATAACTCCTTGCATCTTATCAGATCACCATGGATTAAAGTTGGATATGATCAACAGCAACAGATGAAACCTTACAAACTGACAGAAACTGAACAACTATATGGAAAATGGGCAAGACAGAAATAATGAATAAAATTAAAGACTTTCTAGAGTTCAATGGATAAATAGACAGCATACCCAAACTTATGAGACACAATGAAAGCAATACTAAGAAGAAAGTTCATAGCAATAGCTACCTACATAAAAAATTGGAGTGATTCCATACTGCAACTTAACAGCACACCTGAAAACTCTAGAACAAAAAACAGTGAGCATGCCCAAGAGGAGTAGATGGCAAGAAGTAGTAAAACTGAGGGGTGAAATCAATAAAAGAGAAACAAAGAGAACAATTCAAAGAATTAATGAAATAAAGAGTTGGTTCTTTGAGAAAATCAATAAGATAGACAAACCCTTATCCAAACTAACTAAAAGACTGAGAAAGAATATCCAAATTTGAGAAATCAGAAACAAAAGTGGAGACATAACAATAGACACACAGGAAATCCAGAGAATCACAAGGACATACTTTATAAACCTGCATTCCACCAAATTTGAAAATTTTAAAGTAATGGATAGTTTTCTCTGTAGATACCATTTACCAAAGTTAAACCAAGATCAGACAAACAATTTAAACAGAACTAATGCCTAGTGAAATAGAAGCAGTCATTAAAAGTCTCACAATCACAAAAGAGGCAGGTCCAAACGGTTTTAGCACACAATTCTATCAGACTTTCTAAGAAAAGCAATACAATTACTTTTCAAATTATTCCACAAAATAGAAACAGAAGGAATATATTGACTACTTCATTTTATGAGGCCACAGTTACTCTGATACCTAAACCATATAAATACTCAACAAAAAAAGAAAATTACAGACAAATTTTACTTGGAAACATTGATTCAAAAATGCTCAGTAAAAGACTTGCAAACTGAATGCAAGAACACATCAAAGATCATCCACCATGATTAAGTAAGCTTTATCCCAGTGATGCAAGGATGGTTCAGCATATGAAAATCAGTAAACATAGTCCACCATATATATAAACAAACTGAAAGAATAAAATATGATCATCTCATTAAATGCAGAAAAGGCCTTTGACAGAAACCAAACTCCTTCATGATAAAAGTCCTGGAGAGATTAGGGATACAAAAAACATGCCTAAACATAATTAAGGCAATTTATATCAAGCCTATAATCAATATAAAATTAAATGGAAACTCAAAGCACTTCCACTAAAATCAGGGACAAGACAAGGTTGTCCACTCTCTCCATATCTTTTCACTAAATACCTGAAGTTTTAGCTAGAGCAATAAGCTAACAGAAGGAGATAAAAGTTTGCAAAGGAAGAAGTCAAAGTATTACATTACATTTTGCAGATGATATGATAGTATACATAAGTGACAAGAAAAAACCTACCAGGGAACTCCTACAACTGATAAGCACTTTCACTGAAGTGGCAGGACACAAGAAAAGCCAGTATTTCTTCTATACACATAATGACAGACTGAGAAAGAAATCAGGAAAGTAACATCTTTCATGATATTCCTGGCAAGAGGAATAGAATAGATTTTATGGGTGGATTGGGGTGGGTGGGAAGAAAGCTGGGTGGAATCAGGTGGGATATAATGGGATGGAGGGAGGGATTCCAAGGACAGACAAGTGGAATTGGAGGGCATTTGGGGGTGAGGTGTGGAAACATACTGTAATGTAAACTTCTGGAATCTATGAAGGTGATCCTAATGAGGACTCCTAGAAATGTGGAATAAGGTGTCTCAATTGTCCATCTCTTATAACCAAGAAAGGCTTTCAGTAGATGCTGAGATGCAATCAATGGAGTTTTTGGCCAAGAGAGTCCCAGGTAAATACCCAAACAACCCAGGCTGATGCTAAGGAAAATACTTGTTCCCCACAAACTGAAAGCAAGGCCCCATTGTCAAGGACAACATCCACACAACTCATTGAAATGGAGAATTCAAACTGATGTCTACATGGAGCCTTTACCCCCATGTTCTAGTTCTTTGGTGCAGAAAGGTACCATTCCAGGCTACTGAAAGAAAAACTTGGATACCAAATTAGCCAAAACAAAAAACCCAAAAGAACAAACAAACAAACAAACAACAAAACTTTGACCTTCAATCTGTCCAGCCTACAAAACATGTTGAGGCAATGGTGGCATGGAATTTGTGAGAGTAGTCAACCAATAGCTGATTTGACTTACAACCCACTCCACAAAAAGCAGCCCAAACTGATAGTTCTTGGGTAACCAAGAACGAGAGACTAGATAGCCCAGAAACCTAGGGTAATACCAAACACTACTACTCTAAGAAAAAAATCATTAAAATGCTTCCTAATAATCTGCTATACTCATAGATCAGTGTCTAATCAGTCATCATCTGATAGGCTTCCTTGAGCAGCAAATGGGAAGAACTGCAGAGGCCCAAGCCAGACATTATGTAGAGAGAGGGAGAGTCTAAATTGGAGGTCTCCATCAAATCCCTCCCTCATAGGTCAGGAAATCCTGTGGGAGAGGAGGTGGAAAGATGGTAAGAGTCAGAGGGGATGGAAGACATTAGAACTCTGATTCAACTAAGCTATGCATGTATGAGCTCAGAAAAATGAAAGTAGCAAGCCCAGGGCCTACATGGGTCTACACCAAGTCATCTGTGTATATATTATATCTGTTAGCTTATTATTTTTATGAGACTCCTGAGTGTGAGAACAAGTGGATCTCTGACTCTTGGGCCTGCTCTTGGGACTCTTTCTCCTGTTGAGTTACTATGTTATATACAATTTCTATATAAAGGTTTTGCCTCATTGTGTTATATTTTATTTTGTCATGTTTGGTTGTTATCTTGTATAAGCCTGTTCTTTTCTAGTGAGAGAGAAAGGGAGTGGATCTAGAGGGGAAGAGAGGAGGGGAGATACTTGGAAGAGTAGAGGGAGGGGAAACTGTAATCAGGATACATTGCATGAGAAAAGAATATATTCTTCAATAAACCTCTCACTTCCCAAAGTATAGTTCAATAAATAAAACTGGAAAAGGCTTTGCTTTTCCTGACAGAGTGTGTTATTAACTAGGCTGTATCATTAATAAAAATTAGAATTGCTTCCGCATCATACAATAAGAATCAGATGAAGTTATAGCATTAAAAAAGGCATCCTTTTGTGGTAAAACCAGTTGGACAGAAATTTCATAAGATAATGACTTAGCCTAGCTACACAACGCTTTTTAAACTCCCAACAGGATCAACTTGCTGGCATTGAGTAGGCAATGAGAATAAACCTCTATTTCTTGATTACCTTCCCTGTTTGTGCTGCTTTGGTTGAATATTATCTATGTATAGGCTATCTCATTCATAACAGATTAAGAAAGAGATACTGACACGTTTGGGTCATATATATCTTCCTGGGTCTTTAAGTATTTCACACTACTTGTTTTACTTAATATTCTTACTTTTAAGGATATTAGATGTCATCATAAAATCAGATTCTTTTGCAATAATAGGTCTTATATCTAATAACTTCTTAATTTCTCCATATATAAAATAGGAGTAACAAGCCCTTACATTGCATCAGATTAAATGCAGTCTTATGAGATGATATTAGCATGTTATCTGTCAGTTTTACAAGGATTATCCACTCTTAAAATCATTTAGTTGGCATTTTTAAATATCAAGTTATCCTTTCCAATCCATAAAACCATCCAGTGAACAATAAAAGTGATCCTCATAGAATACTTAATGTTTTATTTTACTATACTGACGCATGAATGACTTTCTTAAAATGTAGAATGTTTAACACGTAAAAAGAATCCTCTATCATCTATCTATCTATCTATCTATCTATCTATCTATCTATCTATCTATCATCTATCTATCTTCCTCTCTCTCTCTCCACACACACACACACACACACACACACACACACACACACACAACCTTTAGAGGGTAAAAATACATTTTTGAGGAACAGAGTAATTAGTAGAAACCACAGCTCATCCAAGCAGAGTGAGGGCTCCTGTGGGTGGGAAGCAGTGGTTTGAGGAGAAAGAATAGGAATGAGAACCAACAATATAAATTATCAATAAAAACATCATAAAGTAATCTATTATTTTGCACACTGATTAAAATAGATTAGAAAATAGTTCAGAATCTACCAAGCTATAATTTGCAGTTTCTTCCCCCCAAAAAGTTTAAGCCTGAGTTGCTATTGTCAGAAGCCATGTTTGGAATTAGTTTTACTATATCTGCTCTAGACTGCATTATTACAAAAATTGGTTAGTTCATGCTCATTATGTTTTTCTTAGAGTTGAGTATCAAAGAGAAATGGGGCTGTTAGTTATATCATTGTTTTTAATCTGCCATATGAGGAACTCAAATTAATTTTTGTACATCAAACAGTAAGCATTTATCAAGCATCTTCTATAGCAGTTTTCTAGCTTGACAAGCATTCTATCAATAAGGATATTTATTTATAATTCAGCAATCATTCATCATTGATGATATTGTAGCTTTCCCTTCTGTGGTGGGATGGAGAGGTAAGGAAAAGAATGTTGATAGATTAGAGAAACTGACTATTAAAGTCAGTGTGTTCATAATAATCCCATAGTGTCCTTTCCATGATTATGGACAAAAAAGACACTTAAGAACTTTTATTTTTTATGAACAGGCAGCTTCCCTTTATGAAGGTTGTTACAAATATGGACCACCAAAGGGTATTGTATTAGTTACTTATTGTTTGTTGCCATGAACAGATAGCAAATGAAGACAATTTAAGTTAAGGCTTTTTTTTTCTGTTTTAGAATGGGAGGAGTTCATTTATTCATGGCAGAAAAATATGGAAGGAGGCAGATCAGGCATGATTGCTGAAAAAGGCTAACTACTTAGCCTGCATCCAGCCTGGAATCACAGATGGAACAGAGAGTGACACCAAATTGTAAAACCACAAGGTCCTTCCCCAGTGGCCGATTTCCTTCAGCAAGGCCTCACCTCCTAAGGTTCCACAAACTTACTAAATAGCCCTAGCATCCAGGGATGATGTGTTCAAACACATGAGCCTGTGGGGGCCATGTCACATTCACACCACAAAAGTTTGCTAAAAGGAGACATCAGCACCACCTGACAATGCAGGCCCACGTCCAAATAATCACATGGTACCTTTGGCAATCTACCAAAACCTCTTGTCAAACTCCCCAAAACAAAAACAGAAGTGTCTACCATTCCTCCTAAACAATGAACCAGTGAGGAAAAATGGGACAAAATAAGAACTAATGCTATTGCTTGCCCCTATGTGGTGGTAAGGGAGAGGTGGGACAAAGGATTTCTGATGTCCTCAGAACAACTACTGGAGTGTCAGCCATTGTTATCACAAGCACCATATCCCCTCTGTGGAACTATATATCTCTCATATAAAATTTCCAATAATATGTTCCAAGAACAGGTATTTTATTCAGGAAAAAACATAATAGTTCAACCTAAGTAGAAAAATTTCAAACTTTCATTCAATAATAAGGCATGAAGTATTACACTCGCTTAGAGAAATTTATGCGCAGTTTTAATATTAGTGCTTCTGCAGCCTACTGGTGTTCTCTGATTCATGAGGCAATTCCAAATGCGACAAAAAGAGTCTCTGTTGTTTCTAGTCACGGCAAACAGTATTATAGCTAACAATTAGGTAGTAGAATCAACTGTCATAATAAAAAGAAATAGCTATTATTAGTTCCCCAAATGTCTTTGTATGTACTTTCCATCATGCACAAATAGCTGAGACAAGTACAATTTTAACACAAAGCTATTTGCAAATAGCTAAAGACTACACCTTTAAAATTACTGTGGCTTAATGCAATGCCTTATGTATTATAAATGCTAATTTTATTATTTGAATAGAAGATGCCTGTTTTGTTGCATTGTTTCTATTTTGTCCAATGAGCATTTATTTAAAGTATGTAGCTGTGTAATAATAATTTACAAATATACATTTTTTGGAGAAGTGGATTTTATTGAGGCAGGTTATAATACTTCTCAAACTACATAGACGAATATAGTGATTTTGTAAATTCTTTGTGTAAAAAGAATGCAATCTAACAGGATGCAACTGGTTTTCATTCTACCACATGTACAGTCTAGAAAGTTTCTTTTTTTCTTAATCCAGTCTTTTATGAGTAAAAGACTGTTTATTCATAAAACAGTCTTTTAATTCTTGTAATTCTTTACTATTTCCTCCTAAAACATTGATGGCACACATCTAGATCATCTATAGGTCATTTCTTTAAAACAATAGAACAGTGATTCTGAGAATTAAACCTATATATTACACATGTGGCATTTTAGCAGCAAAGTGTGTTTCTGTATGTGTGAGAGCAAGAGACAATGACAAAAGAACAGATGTGGAAGGAAGCATCACAGTAAACTGAACCTAACAGATGTATGGAACTCGAAGCATGCTCAACTCTCATACCCACTGACACATGACATTACACTAATTGAAATTTAAAAGTTTACATCAGTCTATGATGTGATATTTACTCTTCTCTACACTTGGACAGCTGTATTCTCTACATTATGTACACTTTAAAGAAGTCATTAGATAAGCATCTCCAATTTTAAAAAAATATCTCTTTAAGCTACATAGAGAAAAGAGAAAGCATAAAATAAAATTGTATCATATACTTTATCATCCTTTAAAAACTTACATACCAAAACTCTTAAGTCATCATGACAGTAGTCTATTGCATAAATTACATCTGCGCACACAGAAAGCATAATCAATGCCATTTAACCTAATTTTATTTAATCACAGGACACTTCAGGACACCTAGGACGTGGCTTGAATATCTCTTCTTATTTATCTATGCTTGTTTCCAGAGAAAGTTACTGATATTTATAATTAAACATGCAGACAGTAAGGGATTTAAAAACTTTCAATGAAAGTATTTAATAATGATATTGAAATTTATCTTCTTTGTTTTGCTTCATAAAAATGTATTTGAATTATCAAATAGGGAATTATAATTCAGGGGCTGGAGAGTTAGCTCAGTGGTGAAAAGCACTGGTTGCTTTTTCAGAGGACCAACAGATAAATTCCCAGCACCCACATGGTAGCTCAAAGAAAATTCTTTTCTTGAGTAACGACAACCTCCTCTGGCCTCCATTGGAAGCAACTACACAATATGACATACATATGTGCAGGCAAAATACTCATATATAAAATAAAATAAATATAAAATAAAACAAAAAAATCTTTTTAAAAAGAGAAGAAATTATAATACCAAATCAAATATACTTTGCCAGCCCATATCAATTGTTAACATTCAAATTAAGAATGAAAACAGCCCAGGTATAGATTTCTTTATCAAGCTCAACAGTTACATTCATTCTTGAGTATTTTTCATTCTTTCTCCTATTTAAGTGCCTCAAAATGTATAGATTACCTTATCAATTTTTTTTTCATTTTAAAGTAACAATTTTAAAGAAGAGCATGGCAATGTTAAAATTTTAGGAATATTATTTGTTATTCAGTATTGTGAACAACACAAAGTAGGCTCAATATTTTTATATGGTTTTTAGTAGTTTTAATTTGGTATTTTTTGTCTTATGGGGTTTTGTTGTTGCTCTCTGGGTTTGTTTTGATTTTCAATTTTAGGTTCTGTGGAATTGTGTATATGAGAAAATTTGGTGAGTATAATTTTAAAAGGAAATAATATTTTAGATTACTTTCAAATGTAATATAAGAAGACAATGAAGGAAAATTTAGTGTGCTTTCTCTGCTACAAAGGAGAAAAGAAAACTGGTAAAAAGAGTTTGACTTTATAAAATATATACTGACTTCCTATGCTATGAATGCTAACAGAGATAATCTGACATTGAAAGTAGCTAGTAAACTTATTATTTTTACTTTTCATTGAACATTTTCATTGTATATGGCACTGTGCTACATAAAGGCATTTTCATACAAGTATAGATTGTACAATGAACCTATGTTCCTCACAGTCCTTGATAATTCCATCTCTCCTCCTCTCCTTCCCAATTGTCACTTATGTTCCCCTTGACAGTTTTTCCTCTTACACCTTTCTGTCCTATATGTACACATGACTGTATGTGACTGTATAAAATCTAGGGAAGAGATATTTGTTTTTCTGAGACTGGCTTAATTTCTTGATATAACTCTCCCCAGTTACATCAAATTTCTTATAAATGTCATAACTTGTTCTTCTTCATTACTGGAAAAATGTATTGTGTAGGTATACTTTTCTTTTATCCATTTCTCATGAGTGCTAAGGTTGGTTCTCTCATTTAGCTATTATGAACAGCGCTGCAATAAACATTTGTATGCATATTTCTCTGTGATGCTCTGATGTTGAATATTTTGGTAAACTTATCCTTAGAAAAGGAAAGAAGTCAAGAGATAGCTGGAAATGCTTGAAGTCTTTTGAAGGGAGAGCAGGGATGATGGTGCAAGCATGGGATTGCTTACAATTGAGAGCAATCTCAGAATAGTATCGCATTGGTAGACAGAGTCTAAGTTCAAATGCAGAAAGTCAGGCTTACTCGGCATTCAAACACATCATTTGTGCCCAAGGTGTTCTCAGCAGCACCAACCACCTGTGCTGAATTTCCATATAGAAAGTGTCAGTCACTCTTACTTCAGACACCAAAAATTGCTGAGCAGTATTAAAATATCAAAGTAACCAAATTCAATCAAAATACAGTAGACAATAGAGTAAAACATTATCTTTGTTAACATTGAAGGAAGGAATAAATGAACACACCCTCATGAATCTCATGAATTACGGATGCTATCTAGTTCTCTGACAGACTCAATTCCCAAGTCATTCCTTGTATCTCCTCTTATGTGACCTGAAGTAGTGATGATCAAATGTTTTGTCATTGAAAATAGGATCATAAGGGAAATAAAAAGGGGACACATTTAATAATTATGCTAAGAGACTAGACATAAATGTATATCATCTCAGATATTTTGAGATTCCTGGAATTTATCCTCTAACTACAGGATATAAACATTTTTTGGATACAAAGTATAGCAATCCAGATTTAACTTTTATTTAAGAGAGAGTCAGGAAAGTAGACAGTAGCTGAAGTCTCCCAGATAGTATGAAAAACACTTCAGGAATCACTGATTTCAAACCTACTGCAAAGCTGTGTAATGAACGCAGTGTACAAAAAGAATAAGAATTGCAAATACTCCAGAAGAGTGGAGTCGAGATCCATAGGTAGCAATTACATATATTACAAATTAATGTCAGCAGTAAGACAATACAATGAACAGACATTTGGAATGAATGACTCTGTTAAAATTAATGTCCATATGTGAAATGATGAAGTCTGACCTTAACTCAAGTTTTTTTTTCTTTAAAATGATTACTCTATGGGTATGTTTCGCTTGTGCATAGTACCTGTGGAGGTCAGAAGAGGGGGTCAGAACCCCTAAAACTTGAGCTATTATATGGGTACCGGCCAGAAACCGAACTAATGATCTCTACAAGACTAACAAGTGCTCTTAATAGCTGAGGTAACCCCAGCCCCTCCTCAGTGTTTTCTGTGGCAATAAAACAAGAACCAACTCTGACAAAAATAGACAAGTAGGATATAAAGATTAAAGGTATCTATGCATTGAATAACTATATGTGTTTCAATCTGCAAAATACTTTACATGAAAATATGAAGAGAAGAGTATTTTATTTAGCTCATGGTTTCAGAGGCATCAGTCCAAGGTGTGTGTATGTATATCTGTGTGTCTGTGTATGGTGAGTCTGTATATGTGTGTCTATGTGTCTGTATGTGTGTCTGTATGTCTATGTGTGTGTTTGTGTTTGTGTGGCTGTGTGTATATATGTATGTATTTATATGTATTTTATATACATACACATACATATATGTATATATGTGTGCAATATATTCATATGCAATATATATATATATATATAAACATTTATTACATTGTGATGGCAGGTAATTGTTTCAGTTTTCATTTCACTGTTGATAAAACAGAGAAAGAACCAGAATTCAGGAAAGGTAGAGGGTACATTGTGGCTTCACCTGCTTCTAATCCACCTGGGAAGGAGAAAGAAGGGTATCTCTGGAACTCAGGGGAAAGTCAGATGCAGGTTTAGTGAGAGGCCTTGTTCCAAAATAGAAGGTGAGTGAAAATAGTGGAAGATCCAACATCCTTCACAAGCCCTCACACAAAGGTGAGTGCACCTGCACACACACACACACACACACACACACACACACACACACACACACGTAATAACTGACACTCACAAAGTCAGAAAGCCCATGAACTATGATCTCTGTAGCAGCGCTACAGATTTCTCCACAGTGAAACATATTTAGAACCTCTGACTCAGAACTGTATGGTAACATTTTTTTGCCATGAACCCCTAAATTTTTCTCAATTTTATACAGAAACTAAAAGAAGCTACAGAAATGTCAAACATAATTTTTGTCCATGGCTTATTTTGACTTTATTAACTATTTGGTTTTAATATTTGCAAACTTTTAAAATAAATCTCTTCCTATCATGAGGCTATTAAGGTCCTAGATACTTTAATAAATTTAATGGATTTTCCACTTATAGCTCCTAATGTTAAATTACTCTGAAGGCCTGAGGCTGAATTCTTCAGTCTTCCTGGAGCCTGGATGCTATTAACCTCCCTACTCTATCCATATTTATCAGCCCCTTGATTAAAAATAACTTCATGAAATAATTAATACAATATAAAATGACAATACTTGCTCAATGAAAAACTTAATATCCTGACAATTATATAATTTGTTTCCCCTACAACACCCCCTAGATTAATTTTGCATTATTTTTGTAATATAGTTGGTTTTACTTAACTTACATTTATATTCACTTAATATTAAATAAATGCTAAGAAAATTGTTATACACATACATGTATATTTACATTTATAAGCAGATTTTCAATTTATTTAATTTATAAAAATAAGTACCCAGAAAATGTTTGTTTATTTATAATAATACATCGTTTTAAAACAAATACACAAAATTTGACACGAAGGTCTGGAAATGGCAATCTACAAACTCAAATGCCCTTGCTCTTTCTAAGCTGGGCAAAAGTATACATGACATAAATAAACTGACACTGACTATGAACAATTTAACTTAAAACACCATAAAATCATGAGACAACAACTGCAGAAAAAAGTGTCATAATAGTTTCACAAGTAACTAGTGCTTTCATTTAGAAATAAATTAGACAAAATAGTAAGTCTAATAAAATGTGCCATTGTCATAAGAACAAATTCACAGTAAAAAGTTGAGAGCATTGGATTTCTAGGGAAATAAAGGTTACATTGTACCTGTAAGATTATAAAAGTTTTCATAGTTTTACTCATAAAAAACATAAATAAAATATAATATTGAAAGATTATTTTTCAGTTATTTAAAAATTGAGAAAAAAAACCTACAAATGTTTAAGGTCTATGTACCAGCATAATAACTTATGTAATGCTCATTGAGACTCTAAATTATCTCTCCTTTGACCTAGAAAACTCCCTAGTAGCCTGCATGAAACTGCATGAAATTTCCTATAAACTGCATGAAACACTGAACATATAAACACATATGTAGATTGATTAAATAATGAAAACTGAATGTTACAGTCTCTATTTCTGTACACAAAAGCCATTGTTCAGAATAGAATGTATAAATTTGGGGTATTTTGTTGAATGGATGTATTGCTGTGTTGTTGTTGTATGTTTTTGTTTTTGTTACAACTCAACACAAGTTGGAGTACTATCTGGGAAGAGGAAACCTTAATTGAAAAATGCCTCCACCAGAGGCAAGTTTGTGTGGCATCTTTATGTGTGTGTAGGCAGTGTGACCAGTCCTCTATTAATGATGCCACCCCTGGGCAGATTGTCCTGAGCTGTATATAAAAGACAGCTGAGAAAGCCATGGGAGCAAGCCAGTAAGAAGCACACCTCCATGTCTATGCTGAATCTAAGGCTTGGGGTGCCTTCTTCTGCTTCTGCCCTGTCTTCCCTCTGTGGTGTACTGTGATCAGGAGGCATAAGACAAACAAACCCTTTCTTCCACAATTTGTCTTCGACTATGGTATTATCACAGCAATAGAAACACACATTAAGATAATGACATTCCTTTGAGCCCCAAGTCTGAATGCTACTGTCTCCCTAAAGAGAAAGTTCAGGGGAAAGACAGAGCCAGGAGTCCTCCAGCACTGAATAATGTTTTAGTTACTGAGTCTCAGAGAAACACCTTCCCTGTAACTGTGTAAGCTTCCAAGAAAGCCCCTAACATCCTTTCTCTCCACCATGCAGAAGTTGTCTGTGTACCATTTCATCTAGACCTAAAGGAAATTTTCTTCCATGATATAAGAGACAAATTAAATTTTACCATATTAGCACATAAAAATGTCTAATAAGTGTTTAAATTGTGCTGGTTGGATAGCTGTTTTATCATCAAGTCATATAAATGTGTCAAAATCTTCCCATTATTTCAACAATATTCTAACAGGAATGCATTCTTAATTAATGTTTGGCCAGTATGATACTTTGTTTATGATCATATGGCCACTCAAAGCACTTCTCTTTAATTAATATACAATTCCATTCCAAAGGAAAAGCTTTTAACACAGATGCCTACTGAAAATATTGCTTGAGTTAGGCTGCTGTCTTGGCTGCATGTTATTTAGTATAGTTAATAGTCTTTTGAAGAATTAAAGTCATACTTGTATTCTGAAAGAGGTAACAGGAGCCTATTGCAGCCACTCTAGAGACATTGCATTAATGAGAAACTGCAGCTTATGACTCTCAGATTTATAAGAGAGAATTTGGAGTATTAAACATGGATTCTTATTTTTCATTCCTAAGTCAACACCCATCAAGCTTTGAAAAAGTCTTCACATCTTGCTGCCCTTGAACTGACAATGTTGTGCATAGCTCTGTGAAACATGGCAATTTTTGACATTTGTAGAAATAGCAATTACCCATAGGAAGAAACATGAAAAAGCCCCAATCAGCTTGTCTTACTTTAACTATGTCCAATGACATGACTAAAATTGCTATAGAAACACAGTTACTCAAGTGGATAACTGAAAGTAATAAACTTGACTAGGAAAAATCCATCTTTGCTGAACCAAGTAGCAGCTAAACACGATGCCAGCATTGTTGCAAACAAGTATAGATTTACCTTTAAAAAAAACTATGACTGTCATCATGTTATCTGATGTTTCCTTTCACACCATCCCTTGCTAAGTTGTGATGTGTTAGAAATAATGTGGCCACATAGGTAGTCAATGTAGATGCAATATCTTTCACCACAGACTTAGAAGGTACTTAAAGTAGGTTTTGCTTTCCAATTAGCATGGATGTTGAAAGTGAAAAGGTTATTAGGTGAAACTTGAAATCACATGCCAGCATTCTATAGTTTTGATTCCAATGCAATATTCAAAGTCATTCTTATGAAGAGCTTGAGAATACACTGTCCATCTGCACAGGGCATGTTACAATTAAATATTGAGTAAACTCATAAGGGAAATGCCAGAATCATGCTACACATTGAATCTAAATTTTCAAAACCAGTCTCTCACTATCATTCCAGCTGATGTCTCTGAGCCTAAAAGGAAGAAGTAACAACTCTCCTGTGAACACACTCCTTTTTTGAAAGTTTTAAATCGATGAAAAATTCAAGATAAATATTGAGAAAGAGATTTTAAAAACACCACAGACATTCCTGAGGTTGGAATATTTAATTTTGTAAGCATCATCTATGAGTGACTGCTTTTGGACTACCCAAAGTGGCCCATAAATGCAATCATTAGAAAGCTGTAAATCTCTACTGTATTTTATACCTTTTACTTTAACTTTGTTTACCAGAGTTCATGTCCTTAAATGGTAACTCAGGTTGTATGTCGTATTTTTTATTTTATTTTTATAATTTAAATAATAAAGTATTTATATGCTGTGGAATAATCCTCTTGTACACTCTAAAGATTTGTCACTTGAATTGGTTTTATAAAATGCTGAATGGCCAATAGCTGGGCAGGAAGTTAAGTGGGAAAGCCAAACTGAGAATGATGGGAAAAAGGAGGACAGAGTCATGGAGTTGCCAGCCAGATGTAGAGGAAGCAAGATGAGAATACAATACGGAAAGTAGGTACTAAGCCACATGGCTAGACATAGATAAGAATTGTGGGTTAATTTAAGTGTAAGAGCTAGGTAGTAATAAGCCTGAGCTACCAGTTGCGCATTTATAATTAAAATAAGTCTCTGCATGGTAATTTGGGAAGCAGCTTCTGTGTATTTGGGAGTTGCTGGTGGGACAGAAACTTCTGCCCGCATTTATTATTTATAGGAAGTTCTTGGAGTAATCAGGAAATGTATTCAATTTCAATTGCTCCGCTACTATCCACCCAATGGAGACCTTAAAAAAAGCATACATCTGCTACTACTATGAGTTAAGAGTGGAGGCAGAGGTTGCTGGTCCTCTGTGAAGGGTCATTCAGGTTGTAGTAGATGTGGAAGCTGGGCTGCAGTCTCATATGAAGGACAGATGGGGGATTCCATTTCCAAGCTCATTTAGGATTTTGGGAGCATTTATATCTTATAGTTGCAGAACTGTCCTCTACCCTAGCTATCACACATGTATATACTTCTTAGATGATACCAATATCATTTGCCACTTAGTATTTTCCAGAATGATCTTTCTTTTATATATATATATTTTACAATACTATTCAGTTCTACATAATAGCCACAGATTCCCTTGTTCTCTCCCTTCCTGACCCCCTCCCCTTCCCCCCAGCACACCCCCCATTCCCACCTCCTCCAGATCAAGGTCTCCCCTGAGGACTGGGATCGACCTGATAGACTCAGTCCAGGCAGGTCCAGTCCCCTCCTCCCAGATTGAGCCAAGCGTCCCTGCATAAGTCCCAGGTTTCAAACAGCTAACTCATGCAACGAGCCCAGGACCTGGTACCACTGCCTAGATGCCTCCCAAACAGATCAAGCCAATCGACTGTCTCACCTATTCAGAGGGCCTGATCCAGTTGGGGGCCCTTCAGCCTTTGGTTCATAGTTCATGTGTTTCCATTCATTTGGTTATTTGTCCCTGTGCTTTATCCAACCTTGGTTTCAACAATTCTCGCTCATATAAACCCTCCTCTTTCTTACTAATTAGACCCCCAGCACTCCACCTGGGGCCTAGTCGTGGATGTATGCATCCAGATTCCTCAGTCCTTGGATGGGGTTTATGGCACAACTATTAGGGTGTTTGGCCATCCCATCACCAGAGTAGGTCAGTCCCGGCTGTCTCTCAACCATTGCTAGCAGTCTTTTGTGGGGGTATCTTTGTGGATTTCTGTGGGCCTCTTTAGCTCTCTGTTTCTTCCTTTTCTCATGTGGTCTTCATTTACCATGGTCTCCTATTCCTTGTTCTCCCTCTCTTTTCTTGATCCAGCTAGGATCTCCTGCTCTCTTTCCCTTGACCCTCACCCTTCATTGCTCCCACTCATGTCCAGGCTGTTCATGAAGATCTCAGCCATTTCTCCGTGTCTTTCTTGGGGTCCCGTTTTCCAGGTAGCCTCACTGGTGATGTGAGTAGCAGTCCAGTCATCCTTGTTCCACATCTAGCATCCTCCTATGAGTGAGTACATACCATATTTGTCTTTCTGAGTCTGGGTTACCTCACTCAGGATGATTTTTTCTAGATCCATCCATTTGCCTACAAACCTCATGATGTCATTGTTTTTCTCTGCTGAGTAGTATTCCATTGTGTATATGTGCCACAATTTATTTATCCATTCTTCAGTTGAAGGGCATCTAGGTTGTTTCCAGGTTTTGGCTATTACAAACAATGCTGATATGAACATAGCTGAGCAAGTGCTCTTGTGGTATGATTGAGCATTTCTTGGGTATATGCCCAAGAGTGGTATAGCTGGATCTTGGGGGAGATTGATGCCCAATTTTCTAAGAAAGTGCCATATTGATTTCCAAAGTGGTTGTACAAGCTTGCATTCCCACCAGCAGTGGAGGAGAGTTCCCCTAGTTCCACATCCTCTCCAGCATAAAGTGTCTTCAGTGTTTTTGATCTTAGCCATTCTGACAGGCGTAAGGTGGTATCTCAGAGTTGTTTTGATTTGCATTTCCCTGATGATTAGGGATGTTGAGCAATTCCTTAAATGTCTTTCAGCCAATTGAGTTTCCTCTGTTGAGAATTCTCTGTTTAGTTCTAAAGCCCATTACTCAATTGGACTGTTGGTCGTTTTGATGTCTAATTTCTTGAGTTACTTATATATTCTGGATATCAGTCCTCAGTCACATGTGGGGTTGGTGAAGATCTTTTCCCATTCTGTAGGCTGTTGCTTTGCCTTGTTGACTGTATCCTTTGCTCTACAAAAGCTTCTCAGTTTCAAGAGGTCCCATTGATTGATTGTTTCTCTCAGTGTCTGTGCTACTGGTGTAATATTTAGGAAATGATCTCCTATGCCAATGCATTCAAGACTCCTTCCTACTTAGAAACAGAAGGAACATTACCAAACTCCTTCTATGAGGCTACAATTATCCTGATTCCTAAACCAAACAAGGATGCAACAAAGAAAGAGAACTACAGACAGATCTCCCTCATGAACATTGATGCAAAAATACTCAATAAAATACTGGCAAATAGACTCCAAGAACACATCAGAACAATTATCCACCATCATCAAGTAGGCTTCATCCCAAGGACACAAGGGTGGTTCAACATACGAAAGTCCATCAATGTAATACACCATATAAACAAACTCAAAGAAAAAAACCACATGATCATCTCACTAGATGCAGAAAAGGCATTTGACAAAATCCAACACCCCTTCATGATAAAAGTCTTGGAGTGATCAGAAATACAGGGAACATACCTAAACATAATAAAGGCAATTTACAGCAAGCCAACAGCCAACATCAAATTAAATGGAGAGAAACTCAAAGCAATTCCACTAAAATCAGGAACAAGGCAAGGCTGTCCACTCTCCCCATACTTATTCAATATAGTAGTTGAAGTTCTAGCCAGAGCAATAAGACAACATAAGGAGACTAAGGGGATACAAATTGGAAAGGAAGAAGTCAAGCTTTCCCTATTTGCAGATAACATGATAGTATGATCTTTCTTTTTATCTAAGCAACAAGAAGAATCTGTAGGAAGAATGTGGCAGGAAAACTGTAACATAATATAAAGAGCCTTTTCACTTTGCTGTTATCTATTTGTTGCAAGCAAGCTCTTCCCACACTTAAAAAAATATATTTACACAAATATGCAGTCTTTGAGTTAGGGACCCTGAGAGGCAACTTCATGAACTCTATGACATGTATGCTAAGACCTTTATACAGGTTATTAAATTAAATATATTGTAACTCTATGAGGGTGATACCAGCATTAAACAGGAGGAAATAGTGTAGGTAAGCTACCCCAGGTCATATATAATAACTCACAAAGTAGCTAGGTGCGAACCTGTTGATCACTTAAAAAGACCTTCTTTTCTCAGTCATTAAACATTTGCTCTTTCTTACTTTTAATGTTTAACATTTTATCTTTCTGTATCCATATAAATGTGTGGGATGTAAGACAAAGCCTTCTGTCCTAGTTTAAGCAAATAGAAAATTAACATCAAATATAATAAAAAATATTAATGAAGCTAATGTTAGCATGACTAACTCCTAATTCACTAACTGCATCCTTTTCATATATTTATTCCTGGTAAAATCTTCAGAGTAACCTCCTTCATTGTCCCAGGATATCTGTATGCATTCTATATATTACATTATTTTATAATGCAAAGCTCTACAAATGTGCCAGTCTAGAAGCTTTGGGTGTACTTTCATTGCCTCACAGTCTCTCATACTAAATATTTATAGAAGATAACTGTTAAAATGCATTGTCATCTCTAAAAATGGTCTGAAAAGCAGATGTGTTGACTTTACATTGCTGTGGCCAAATACCTGAACATAGAATATGGAGGAGGGCAATTTGTTTTGGCTCATGGTTTCAGGGGTTTCATTCTGTAGCCATTGGCTCTGCAAATCCTGCACAGATGGTGAAGGAGAATGTCATGGCAGTGACCGCGATTCTCCACTTCATGGTCACCAGCAAGTAGAGTGATACAGGAAGGGACGAGGGTGATAGGCAGCCACAAAGTTCATGCTCCTAATGACCTATTTCCTTCAACCAGTACCTACCTCCTAAGTCTCCACCACCTGCAAATATAACACCTAAAAAGAGACCAATTGTTCAGCACATGATCCTGTGAAGGAAGTTTTCTATTTGTCATAACATCAGATATTGCTTTTTATTACTTTAAAAGAAAAATTCAATGTCATATTTATTTTAACAGAAAACTGTGAGACATGTTTCTATGCACTAGAGTCTCCATGAAAAAATATTTTATACTTAGTAATTCCCTTGAGCCTAGAAATTGCAAACTATATATAAACACAACTTTGTAGAGCAAATTTGACAGGAAGAAGTATCTTTAATGTTTTGCTTTGAATGGCAGGGAAAATGTAATAAAAGTTATCTGTCACTTATAAATGAAGAAGAGTCAAATTTTGAAGTAAGTTATTCATGAAAAAAATTGAATAGCAAGCAATATATTCTTGGTTTAGTTCCCTAGAAATAAATACTTCAGTGCTTTAGTTAGCATGAGAACAGAAAAAATGGTGCATAACAGAGACTAAGCAAAATGCTTTCATACTCGAATGACTTCATTCCAGCTTTGCTTTAATTAAAGCTGACCCTCTACAGAGAGAGAAGCTTACGTTATTGTCCAATACATACTTTGATCAAAAGGTTATAACTTACTTTGTATCTATGTTTATATTTAAAAGAAAAATCTTAAACATTTTTTATATACATCATATACACATCTCATATAGATCTAAAGGGAAAGAGAATCACCTCACTAATGGGAAGAAATGTCAAAGGTTATCTTCCATATGG
Organism: Peromyscus maniculatus bairdii; assembly: GCF_049852395.1. Classification (NCBI taxonomy): domain Eukaryota; kingdom Metazoa; phylum Chordata; class Mammalia; order Rodentia; family Cricetidae; genus Peromyscus; species Peromyscus maniculatus. The sequence continues at coordinate 88,857,333 of NC_134856.1, read as the reverse complement.
TGTGGTGAGTTTCTAGGTCAGAGATAGTTGCCATAGCCTTCCATACTCAAGCAAAATTGGATTGCACTGTATCCCATTTGATGAGGGTTTAACATCTGTATTAGTATAAATCATCTATCATGATGATACAGGTATGCCAAGACAGTGGCATCTTCTTTCTCAGAGAACCTAAATATTCAATGATAGGAACCATATCTTATTACTTCACTATTCTGTGTAATTCTTTTCTTTTGAAAAATTGGCATGGTAAGATGTCTAATTGTCCCTGTGCTTTATCCAACCTTGGTTTCAACAATTCTCAATCATATAAACCCTCCTCTTTCTCACTAATTAGACTCCCAGCACTCCACCTGGGGCCTAGCCATGGATGTCTGCATCCAGATTCCTAACGAATGGAAACACATGAACTATGAACCAAAGGCTGAGAGGCCCAAAATGGATCAGGCCCTCTAAGTAGGTGAGACAGTTGATTGGCTTGATCTGTTTGGGAGGCATCTAGGCAGTGGTACCAGGTCCTGGGCTCATTGCATGAGTTAGCTGTTTGAAACCTGGGACTTATGCAGGGACACTTGGCTCAATCTGGGAGGAGGGGACTGGACCTGCCTGGACTGAGTCTATCAGGTCGATCCCAGTCCTGGGGGAGACCTTGATCTGGAGGAGGTGGGAATGGGGGGTGTGCTGGGGGGAAGGGGAGGGGGTCAGGAAGGGAGAGAACAAGGGAATCTGTGGCTATTATGTAGAACTTAATAGTATTGTAAAATAAAATTAAAAAATAAATAAATAAATAATTTTTTTAAAAAAAGATATCTAATTGGTATACCTTTGAAATGCAAGTGCAAGGATGTATATTTAACTCCTAGAGTCCTCATAAAAAGCTATGTGGTGGCATGTAATCACAGTGCTGAGGAATCCGAGCCTGATGGAGTCCTGGGACACACTGGCCAGCCATCTTATCTTAATTATTGAATTCCACATAAAAGTGAAAGATTCTGTTTCCAAATGCAAACTAGATGTACTTGAGGAATAGCACACAAGGCAGAACTCTGGCCCCCATATCTACACATACATACACAGCTGCTTATTAAAATAATATATAGGCATGGTGTATAAACTGATATTTAGATTTACATATCTCAATATACATAAAGATAACCAAAATAAGATACACTATTATAACCTATAGTCTTATGTTGCACAATAATTCTCTACATTTAGCCATAGGACTTAGAAGTTAATAGTTCAAAAAGGCTTGAGTTATAATATCAAATATTGAAATTCCTTATTCACATTTTCCTCTCTTAGAAGAAAGACTCTGTACTGTGGAAGCAGAAGGTTATGCCAAATGATATTTTTCATCAAGTACCTTGCACAAGCTCCTTCCATGAGGAGTCATGATACCTTAGTTTGTATTCCTGCTCTGGTGCACATTCAGTATCTGCTTGACACATAGTAAACAGTTCAGTTTCATGGTCTGAACTGGGACATCATAAAAGGGACATCTTCAAACTTCAGATCTGTCATGCCATTCCTACATCCCTCCTGGAAAAGTACTTCCCAATATAGTCTTCAGATGCAAATCTTTGCCTCACACTCAAGTTACTGGCAACCCCAAACATACACAGGACTTTACCCGTGAAAGGGCAATAAGGTATTTCAATACTGTTTTATAAAAAAGAATGAGGAATTAAGTTGAGGTAAACTTCTGGGTCTGATAGTCTTCTAAAGACTGAGCAACTGTATACATAGCACAGATAAAATTTCCAACCTTCCAAGACAAGTGGTTAAGACAAGTTTAAGAATCTTTAGAGAAAATAAACATGTTTATGATGTCATTATCAAACTGCTATAGATCAAACCTGAAGACTTCCCAATGTTGTATTATCATATGTCATATTACCCTGAGTAGGAATGAATTGCTTATAGTTGAAAATTAAAAATACAGAGTTTTGATAAATAGCATAACAAATGAACAAAATGTTTAGATATCATACTTTAAATAAACTTTATCACCCAAATTAATTTCAGCTATTTTCTTTTATCCCAAATTGTTAATTGAAATAAAATTCACAATTATATGTGATGCTCTCATTTACACCTTGCATTTTCTAATGAGTGCTGTTGTGCTTTATGTCTTTCTTTTATGTAAATATGTCTCCTGCTTATATAGGAAGAAAAACCCAGAATTCTTCACTATTAGTGTGTTATCAAGAGACCACATATACTTTCTTCCTTTTGCTTGAAAATTTTGGTGGCAAATCCCTGAAGTATTTAATTTTCTTTTTATTAGATTTTAAATGCTTCCTTTTATTGTGACCAAAAAGCCATCTTTGTAATCAGTTACTTCTACTATAATTGTTGGGATGATGTGATTTTTGTAATCATATAAAATTAAGATTTAGAATCTTCAGAGGATTCTTTTTTCTCCTTTAGTGAGGCAAATGCATAGACCAAAACAAATTACCCTGAAAATTTACATTTAATAGAAAAATACAAGCAGAGGAGATTGTTGATTGGGTGAATGCAATGGAGGACTGAGGGCAGAAACCCCAACCCCTGTTAAACTGGACAGATACCTGGCTTCTGTAATCTGAGGCTATTATGGATAGACAGAATATTCTAAAGCTCAAGGACCAGTTTTGTTGGCATATACAGCAGTAAAAATCCAATAGACTCTTTCTCAAACAATGTACAAGTTGAAGATCACTGTACCTACACATAGGAATGCGTACACATGTGCATGAATGTACACACACACACACAGAGAGAGAGAGAGAGAGAGAGAGAGAGAGAGAGAGAGAGAGAGAGAGAGAGAGAGAGAGAGAGAGAATAATAAAACAATAAATTAGAAATGTAGGTTTGAGTTTCTACTGTTTTAATATATAAAAAGATTAGGAAACATAATATCTTCTTTGTAAAGAATGATGGTACAGGACAGAAAGCAATTTAAAAAAATTAACTCTAAAATGCACACACACAAAAAGGAATTTGCAATGCTTTTAACTTCTAACACCCAAGCAATTGTATATTTGCACTGTCACTTGATTACATTTAAAGATTTAAATGTCAATCCTAAAGACTCTCCAAATATATCTTTCCATTTCCCAAGTCACCCTATTCCGAAGGCTAAGCTATGAACACACAAAACTCATTGCCTGGTTTAATAATAGCCAGACTTGTCAGAGGAGAGGGCTCCTTTAGTCTGGAGGGCTAACAAAGTTGATTTAATTTAGCTCTCTTAATTGTTTCACGTTGTAAATTCCAACTCTTTCTAGTGATATTTCTTCTAAAAGTCATTGTTGTCATTATAATGTGAGGTATTTTCTCTTCATTTTTCATTCTTAGAGGTACTGAATTTGTGTTCACTTAACATCACATGATTAATGATTCTGTTGGCTGCATGCTTAAGTTTAAGATGAACAAATGCAGACTACCTAGCTTTAACAAAAATAAAAAATACTTTCTGATTAAAGTAGCTTATTTAAGTTTTAAGCCATGAAATTCCCAAGCTGCCTTTTATTTCCATGTAGCTTAAAATTCTTTTTTCCTCATTCATCTCCTGTTACAGACATGCAGCACATGTACACACATGTGTGTTTTATTTCTTGACAACCAGTGCATTGTTTCTTGAGACTCGTGATTCTTATTAGCGTGAAAAGCCTCGTTATGTGAGCATGAAAGCAATGCAGTTGAAGAGTCATGTCTCCTTCACTTATAAAATATTATTCCATGTTTTTTCAAAAACATTTTTATTTTCCTTGACACTTACAGCTAATTTCTTAGAATTCTGTATTCCCAGAATTGTCACAGATCCCCAAGGAAGTCTTGTTGGTACTGGATGGCACGGCCACATGACAATCAATTACACAAATTGTGCCTTATGAATCTGGTGAGGATTTTAACTAACAAGTGAAACCAATTAAAAGGAAATAGCACACTAAGGTCAGAAGTACATGCATGGGTATGTATGCACATTTCTATAACCCCCTCTTTATCCTCTAAAAGTTAACAGAACATGCATGGACATGCATGCACATTTCTATAGCCCCTCTTTACATTATCCCCAAAGTCGGCAGAACATGCATGAACATGTATGTATGTTTCTGTAGCTCCTCTCACTGACCCTACTCATGTAGTTATTTGAGAATACTGGGGAGAAGAAATATGAAATCATACACTACAGCCACCACACACTGAGGGGACACTATTCTCCATGCTGGATGTGCTGAATAGTCATAGGTTAAAATTTTGCAAATAATCAACAAAAATATGCTTAACCGATAATCATTCTGTATTTTATCAAGCTCTGGAAAAGAATATCTTTAAAATTTATAGTTTTAAAAAGTTTATATTCTTCCTATAAGCCATTTGTTTGTTCAGTTCATGTTGTTTTTGATGATTTTCCATATGCAGTTTCTCATTTAGCACATTTAACCAAATATAAGAGAAGACATGTATTATTTAATTATGTTACACTTATTCCGACAATATTTCATGTGAGCTGTAGCTATAATTCATTCAATATCTACTGATATAATGTACAAAGAAAGTTGTTAAGCAGGCATAGAAATTATGATTCAGCTCTCTGCAGAAACAGGACAATGTGCTGATAAAGACATGAAAAAATTTATTTTTGTATTCAATTTTATAAGAAAAGTTCAAATCCATAGTGTGTAACTCAACAACAAATAGGTTTTAACATTAATTTTTAGTATAGCATAATATTGCAAAGTTAGTTTTATGGTTAAGGGAATTCTGTATGTTATCTTAAACTTTTAAAATATGTTTATAAAAAAGTTGACATTTCCTCATAAATAATTAGGAACGGTTTAGGACAATTACCATTGTGTACCATAACTCCAGCTTTTACAGTAGTTTCTTACTGTTTCTCACAAGTGATAAAATACAATGTAATTCGATCATATTATTTAAATAAATGGAAAATATATTCATTGCACTTGTGTTTTTTTAAATTATTTTGTGTCATAGGCCATGCACACATGTGGGTGTAGGAAGACAGCCTTTGAGAGTCAGTTCTTTCCTTCCACCATGTGAATACTATGAATCAAACCTAAGTTTTCAGGCTTGCCAGCAGGTGCCATTACTTGATAATTCTCTAGGCCCCAAAATATTTATATATTAAAGAGAAAATACATTTAAAGAAAAAATTCATCAACATGGTCTTACCATAGTTCCAAAACATGTCTATAAATACATGCTTAAATAACAGTTTCCACTCTGTTTTCTCTCCTTCAGTTTTTAAAGTCTTAGGTGGTCACTAGAAAGTGAAAAATCTTGTTTGCATTCATCTGCACTTAAATAAAATGAATGTATCTTTATGAGAGTGTTAGATATTAAGGAATCCTACTGAGCCCAAGAAACAGCTTTGTCTTTGAAGAATCACATTGTCTTTGGCCAAGCGCAAACTTCAAGCCCCAGTGGCTTTTATGAAAATCATAACATTAGTGTAATAAATTTCTCTATGGGAAACATACATGTATTTTCTATTTGCATTACAATGATATAAAAGAATGACTTTTTAACAAGTGGGTCATGTATATACTTTCTAATTTGATCATAGTTTTTTCTTGTTTTGGGTTATACTGAGACAAGGACTCACATATCCCAGACTTTCTTCAAATTCACTATGTAGCCAAAAATGACTTTTTTTTTTTTTTTTTTTTTTACAGAATGGCTTTTCTTTTTTTTTTTTAGATTTTTTTTTATTATTATTATTATTTTACAACACCATTCAGTTCAACATAATAGCCACAGAATCCCCTGTTCTCCCCCTCTCGCCCACCCCTCCCCCCAGCCCACCCCCCATTCCCACCTCCTCCAGATCAAGGTCTCCCCCGAGGACCGGGGTTGACCTGGTAGACTCAGTCCAGGCAGGTCCAGTCCCCCATCCCAGACCGAGCCAAGTGTCCCTGCATAAGTCCCAGGATTCAAACAGCCAACTCATGCAACGAGCCCAGGACCTGGCACCAATGCACAGCTGCCTCCCAAACAGATCAAGCCAAATGACTGTCTCACCCGTTCAGGGGGCCTGATCCAGTTGGGGGCCCCTCAGCCTTTGGTTCATAGATCCTGTGCTTCCATTCATTTGGTTATTTGTCCCGGTGCTTTATCCAACCTTGGCTTCAACAATTCTCGCTCATATAAACCCTCTTCTTACTCACTAATTAGACTCCCAGTGCTCCACCAGGGGCCCAGCCGTGGATGTCTGCCTTCAGATTCCTCAGTCCTTGGATGGGGTTTATGGCACCACTATCTGGGTGTCTAGCCATCCCATCACCAGAGTAGGTCAGTTCCTGCCGTCTCGCGACCATTGCCAGCAGTCTTTTGAGGGGGTATCTTTGTGGATCTCCGTGGGCCTCCCTAGCTCTCTGCTTCCTCCCCTTCTCACCTTCTCATGTGGTCTTCATTTACCATGGTCTCCTATTCCTTGTTCTCCCTCTCTTTTCTTGATCCAGCTAGGATCTCCCACTCTTTCCCTCGACTGTCGCCCTTCATTGTTCCCACTCATGACCAGGCTATTCATGTAGATCTCGTCCATTTCTCCGTGTCTTTTTTTGGGGTCCCGTTTTCCAGGTAGCCTCACTGGTGATGTGAGTAGCAGTCTAGTCATCCTTGTTCCACCTAACCATCAGGGAAATGCAAATCAAGACAACTCTGAGATACCACCTTACGCCTGTCAGAGTGGCTAAGATCAAAAACACTGAAGACACTTTATGCTGGAGAGGATGTGGATCTAGGGGAACTCTCCTCCACTGCTGGTGGGAATGCAAGCTTGTACAACCACTTTGGAAATCAATATGGCGCTTTCTTAGAAAATTGGGAATCAATCTCCCCCAAGATCCAGCTATACCACTCCTGGGCATATACCCAAGGAATGCTCAATCATTCCACAAGAGCACTTGCTCAACTATGTTCATATCAGCATTGTTTGTAATAGCCAAAACCTGGAAACAACCTAGATGCCCTTCAACTGAAGAATGGATAAATAAATTGTGGCACATATACACAATGGAATACTACTCAGCAGAGAAAAACAATGACATCACACGGTTTGCAGGCAAATGGATGGATCTAGAAAAAATCATCCTGAGTGAGGTAACCCAGACTCAGAAAGACAAATATGGTATGTATTCAAAAATGACTTCTGATCTTCCTGCCTCTAACTCCTCTCCAAGTGCTGAGATTGGATTTACCCACTACCATGCCTAATTTATGTAGTGCAGAGGATCAATCTGAATACTTTGTGAATGCTAGGTCAGCACTCTGCCAACTGAGCTTCTATCTCCCTGCACAACATTTACCTTTGTGTTTACTTCAGCAGGTGATGTTCTCTTCTTCATATACAGGCCAAAGACTTGTAACTTGAAGTTTCCCATTTAGCATTTCACATTGTAGGTGTTTGATAGCAGTTCAGTTTTGTTTTTTTTTTTGTTTGTTTGTTTGTTTTTTTGTTTTGTTTTTTGTTTTTTTTGTTTTTCGAGACAGGGTTTCTCTGTGTAGCTTTGTGCCTTTTCCTGGAACTCACTTGGTAGCCCAGGCTGGCCTTGAACTCACAGAGATCCGCCTGGCTCTGCCTCCCGAGTGCTGGGATTAAAGGCGTGCGCCACCACCGCCCGGCGATAGCAGTTCAGTTTTATACTGGAAGTATATTAAGTCTCTCTACATTTTGTTCTATTATTTCTTCGAGAGTTTCATACAACATGTTTGGATCTTCCTCATCCCCTCCCCCCAAAGCTTTTCAGATCCAGCCCCCTTCCCTGCCCATCCAACTTTGCTTCCCATTTGCTTTTAAATACTTCAGCACTAATTTATGTTGCACACTTATTTTTGGATTTGTGGCCTTCTGCTGAAGAGTGGTTGAGATGATTTACTAGAGTATATACTCTTAGAGACTCACTTTCTTAACCCTTTCAACAGCTCCACAGCTAGGGATAGGATTGTGTGCTCAACACTCCTCTTCATGCTAGGATTTGGGTTTCCTTGGATTTGCACACGTCTTACAAATGGTGTCCCAGCTGATATGAGCTGCATGTAGAGACCATAGGATAACCTCGGGTATCATCCTAAGAAATGCTAAGAATTGCCTTCTTTGATACTGAGTCTTTCATTAGCCTGGAGCTCACAAATTAGGCTAGACAGGTTACTCACCAGCCCATTGTCTTTTTTTTTTTTTCTTTTGGTGGCAGGTGGAAGGGGGGTTATGGTTTCCAGAAATTGAACTCAGATCTGTTTGCTTTCTAGGAAAAGAGCCATGATCAGGGCACTCTTAAAATTTGCTATTATATTTTTAGATTTTACATAGGGAAGATGTTGCAAATATCTTTGTTGTGCAAACACCATTTAAAATCCTTAACTACACACATCATGGAAATTTTCAACATATTATAAATATTTGTAATATCTACCATGCTAATCATTTTGTGCATCATTTCTAAGTCTCATTAACAATGATGGCTTTCATTACTACGCTACAAAAGAGATTTGTTCAGGAAATATCTCCAGCTCAAAATGGTAAATTGGTTATTGATAACAGGAAGGTTCTTTTGACTCTGAATACACATTAGACTCTGAATATCAGTGCTGGTATGATGGCTGTGTTGACATTATTTTCACATAAGAGAATATTTGGTGAGTTGTAGAAGATATTAATAGATGAAAATCAGATTCTTAAAAATCTTTTTATTAATGGAAAAACATTTCCTCCTTAGCATTTCACTGCTTCCTCATAATACCACTTTGAAATATAAAGCAAATAATTATACCCTAGTCTGCTACATACATAATCCTCTGATGCAACCTGAGGCTAAACTATATCTCTTATTTCACCAATGCACTTAGTACTCTTGTCTACTTTGTGACAAAAACCCAGTTCAAAATTCAGACAAATAGATGTACTTGCATAATATGCATCCTCAATATAAAGAAAAATAGGGTGATGGAAAGATGGCTTCATGGATAAAGATATTTGCCCCAAGCTTGAGTCCCTAAGTCTGAGTTTAATCACACATGGTGAAATAAAGAACCCAATTGCAACCTCTCCTCTGAGGCTTCATCTTTGTTTATGGTTTTGTAAAGGCAAAACACTCATATAAGTTTTGCAGTTGGAAATAACAACATACTTCCAAAAGTAAATCAGAAAAATTTAAGCCTAATTCAAGCACCAATAGCATTGATACCACTATAATTTGGATGCCGGAACATCTTCCAACAATAGAACATGTTGATATTTGCTCATGGAGACACATTTATAGCTCATCTCTTTTAAAAAAAATCTTCAAATATTTATTTATGAGCAAACATGCAAAAACATTATAGTGAATCAATAAGCCAAAATCAAAATGATTTACCAAGTTAATAAGATTCATCATTCAATATTAAGGAGCTCAATAATACATTGAGGGGCTGAAGAAATGGCTCAAAGGAAAATGTACTTGTCTTGCAAGCATGAGGACCTGAATTCACTAGTACCCACCTAGAACATCTGAGCATGATAACACATGCTTATAATCACAGTGCCAGGAAGCAGAGATTGGAAGATCCCTGGAGATCTCAGTCAACCCAGCTCAGCCTACCTGACATGGAAAGTTGCAGACCAGTAAGAAACCTTGTGTCAAAAATTAAGGTGGATAGAGTCCTGTGACACAACAGTCAAACACACACACTACACATCACATTCAAACACACACATACACATACAGAGAGTGAGAGGCAGACAGACAGACAGAAACAGAGACAGAGAAACAGAGAGACACACACAGAGCGACAGAGATAGAACAGAGTTTACATGCATTTTCCTCTCTGTGGTTCATTGATGGGGTGTTCGGTTCCTGGATCTCAGTGTGGCATTGTTGAGGTGGTGGACATTTTGAGAAGGGGTATTTGAGGAGATGACTATGTTATGACAGTTGATTTTTCTGTGACAACCAAGTATGTAAGTTAGCCTAGCTGTTACACACTTTCTGACCTCCCTTCTTACATTTAATTTAATCATTAACAATTGCATACATATAAAAACACATTGTTGTATCAAATACACATATATTATTCTGATCTACCAATTAAAATCACTATTAATAATAAGATGCATAAATCTGGTTCGATATAGTACTATGACTGAGCACTTGAAGAACAGGCTCTGGATTTCCTTGCCAGCACCACAGCTTAACACAACCAATCCAATGAAACTAAGCATAACACCTGCAGTACAGAAATACAGCATCCTTTAAATATGGCTTATCGCAACTTATGTAGTCAGAAAAGTTTTTATTTAAATACATACCAAATTGTAAAGGGCATACTTATTTTCAGCATAATTTGTATATAATATAATATACAGTATCTAATAATATAATTTGTATTTCCAGATTTTAATGCACTGTAGTTTTAGAAATTTTACAAATTTGTAAACATTTTATTTTATTTTATTTTATTTATATATTTTTAGGAAAATTTCTCATGTTAAGTATTTTGGAACATTTCTATTCTGTTAAATGTTCTTTCTGTCAATAAACTGTGGAATGCCTTTAAATTACAGTGTACAAATTTCCTTCATGTTGAACGTAGTAGTAAAGATGGATTTCATGACTACAGTGACTGCATTATTCACATGCATTGTCTATCAGATACTGTAAAATTGGATTCCCCTCAAAACGTATCTTTTGGAATTCACATGCTTCTGGGGAAGTAATATCTTGGCAACAAAGTGAATTATTTCAATATAATCATTCACTGAGGATAAACCAATAAAAAATTCAGCCCGTTTTCCATAATGAGTACAATTCATGAGGGCCATAAAAAAGTGTGTGTCAAGAAATTAGCTTTGTGTCGTTGACATCAATGTGGAATAGTGTATAACTAATGAAACGAGTGACAAGAAAATAATGAAATATCAGCGAGAATTAATATGCTGCCCTTCCCATTTCTAAAAGCATTTAGGAAGAAGGCCGAAAGTCTAATGGGTCATGAGGGTGATTATTTCCAGCTTGTAATTTTAAAATAACCATTGATCATGTGCGAGGGGTCTGATGCAAGCCTTGCCTTTATAGAGTTACCAATCGCTTGCACATGCTGACTCTGTGGCACGCCAAGTTTCAACAGCCAGTTATGCTAATCCCTGACAATAAAAACTACCCAGTGTGAATTACTGCACTGTTTCTCAGGGCTCCTCATCCTCTCCCTTCATTGATTGTTCAGACTTTGTTCTGGTTTATGGAGAGCTATTCTCTCTCTCTCTCTCTCTCTCTCTCTCTCTCTCTCTCTCTCTCTCTCTCTCTCTCTCTCTCTCTCTCTCATACACACACACACACACACACACACACACACACACCCTCACCATCATTATACAATTGATGTGAGAACTTCTCTAAAGAAGTAACTACATGCTACTCACGACAATTTGTAACTTATTTCATAAAAACCATTTCTGCCTCATTATTCTAAATAATTAATGAATTTGAAAAATGAGTATGCAAGTTGAAAATTAGTAGAATACACTCTGGTGCAGGGTATGTTCTAGGAATCACATTAAACTCGAGGTTGAAAAATGAATTTCTGGCTCTTTAGACAATTATGTAGAGATGAAACTGGTCTCATTGTTTCTATGTTTCTAAATAGAAATTTATATCATGGATATATATAATATGATATATATAATATTATATATATATATCATATTATTATAGATGGTTCACTGGGTAAAAGCACTTTCTCCAAGTCTGAGTTCACTCCATCAAACCCACATGGTATAAAGAGAGAAATTATTCGTATGCTTCGACCTCAACATGTGTGCTTTGCCATACGGTGCCCCCAGTGCCCAATAAGTAAATAAATGCAACAATTTTAATTTCATCATTTTTTTATTTTATGGCTATCTACTCAAAAGGAAATTATTTTCTCCAAGTAATTCTATTTACCAGTTGCTTCTTAATTTATTAATTTTAACATTTCTTTTTTATATATGTTTTTGGTTTCATACAAGAAGTCTTTTTATTGGCTCCTTGTGTTTATGAATAATTGGATAAGTGTAAGTTGAGTTTTCTTGTCCTCTGATTTTTTAGTCATTTCCATCTGTCTAATTCTCATAAATCAAGTAATATTTCAACATTGTTCAGTGAAATAGATTAAGAAGTAATTATTAATAACATTATTTTGCCATAAGAAATTCTGACAACTAATCTGTAAAGGTGATTTCTACATTTCAAGGTGAGGAACAATGTTTCTAGAATCTCACACATATGTTTAAGGGGATCTTAAGCATACCTGAGATCATTAGTGTACAAGAAGAAGCAGCTTGTTTGGGGATTTAGTTTGGTTTCGACCCATGGGACATTGCTTCGTTGATTTTGAGTGTGTGTTGGGAGTGGACAGCTGAGGAGTCTATTCAGCTCATGGCTGCTGGGAAGTGAGCAGAGAAGCAGAAAAGGGCCAGGACCCCAAGATCACCTGAAAAAAATGCATTCCCAGTGATTTAACTTCCTTCTACAGGACTGACCCCTAATGATTCTATCACCATTCTTTATAGCCCTCAGCTAAGTACCAAAAACTCAAACATCTGGGACTTCAGGAGATATTCAAAGTCCAAATAATTTTAGTGGAAAAAGTCAGAAATAAAATGAGCACTTGGAAAATGTGTCCATTCTCTTTGTTATGGCACAATAAGTGATATTTAAGAACTCATAACAGTGCAATAATGTATGTCAAGAAGTGACTGATTGATTCATAATAGCCTTTGCTCCTGATAAGATTATAAAAGAAGCTGGGCATAGTGGAGTGAACCTGTAATCCCAGCACTACATGGGCAGAGGCAGAAGGATTACCATGAGTTTATAGCTAGCCTTGCCATATAACATGACTCTGTCTCAAAACAAAAATCTTAAGATTGAAAATATATTATGGGTAGGAACACTATACACCAGAGCTGAAAATATAAACTTGTACAGGCATTATGGAAATAAAGATTTTCTCAAAACACTAAAAACAGAACTGAATTGTCATATGAGCCAGCTATGCTACTATTGTTGTGTGTGTGTGTGTGTGTGTGTGTGTGTGTGTGTGTGTATCAAAGAGATGATGTATATATTCTGCAATATTCATAGTGGCCAGGTAATAGAACAAGCCTACATGCCCATCAACATATATATATATATATATATATATATATATATATATATATATATATAGTGTTTATATATTATATAATCTTATAATATGGTGTATACATGTAGTGGAATTTTATTCTGATACAGGAAAAAACAAAATGATGCCATTTGTGTGAAAATAGTTGAAAGTCAGTATGTTACGAAATATCAACCAAACTCAGAAAGAAAAAAAGTTTCATCTCATATCCAAAACCTAGATTTAAAATTCTCTCTCTGTCTCTCTGTCTCTGTCTCTGTCTGTCTGTCTGTCTGTCTCTCTCTCTCTCTCTCTCTCTCTCTCTCTCTCTCTCTCTCTCTCTCTCTCTCTCTGTGTGTGTGTGTGTGTGTGTGTGTGTATAAAAATATATAGGCATATATTAAATAAGGAGAGATAATGGCAAATGTCTCCGGAGCTCCAAAAGAAAATTTTAAAAAATGAAACATTGCAGAATAGAGGAAAGCAAAAGAGAACATGGAAAAAAAGTAAGACCCGTACATTTTAAATACCTTGGAAATGTGGAGGTAGAATGTGAAGAAGACAGTAGGTAAAATTGAAGGAAATTTTTAGAAATCCATCCTATCTAATTTGTACTGTCCACACATTATTTTATTTATTTATTTTCTTTTATGTGTATGAGTGTTTTGCCTTCATGCATCTATGTGAACCATGTACGTGTCTGGTGCCTGAAGAGGGCAGAAGAATGGATCAGAATCCCTAGAACTGGAGCTATGATGGTGGTGAGCCACCTATGGGTGCAAGTAAGAGACCCTCGGCCCTCTGCCAGAGCAACAAGTACTCTTAACCAGTGGGCCATTTCTCCAGCCCTGCCCTTGGACATCAGATGAGTCCTTTTACCAGAACTGACCCACCAGGGACCATATCCTTAAAGAAAAAAACGAACTCTTCCTCTACCAGCAGTTATCATCAATAGCGTCTCAGTTCAGGATGGAATTTCCTGCCAAATTCCCCTTTCTATGCAGAGATTCTGGCTGGCAGGAATTGCAAGAGAGCAAATATGATTAAAATACATTGCATATTTCCCTTGTGTACCTTGGTCTGGTTTTGTGGGACTCCTAGCAGTGAGATCAGGACCTGTCCCTGGTGCTTGAGCTGGCTTTTGGGAACCCAATTCCCCAAGCTTGGTTGTCTTGCCCAACCTTGATGCCTGGGGAAAGATGGGAGGGGAGGGACAGGATGAGATGGGACAGGACTTGGTCCTGCCTCAACTTGATGTGCCATGCTGTGTTGACTCCAATGGAAGGCCGGTCCCTTTTTGAATGGAGAGTGGAGGAGTAGATGAGGGGAAGAGGTAGAAGGGAGGTGGGGAGAAGGGAAAGGAGGAGTCGAGGGAGGGAAAACTGTGATTGGTGGGTAAAATAAATAAAAAAATTAATAAAAAAAATACATTGTATGAATTTCTCAAAGAAAAACAAAATGAGAAAAAATGAAGTAACAAGCAAACAAAAGACTAAAACAGTTATTTTCACTTGTCTTCATGACTTGTAGCACATTTGTAGAAGGGCAGGGAGTTTAGCACACATATACAACATATTTGGCTTATTACAGCATAACTAATAAATATTTATGTTAACTTTTTAAGTTGTTTCACCCTGAGAGAAGTTGTAAAAATGCTACAGACATTTACAAAAGCAGTAACAAGGGAATTGGAATATCAAGGGAGAGTTTATCATGCCAAACATTAGAAATATTGGCTGGAATGGAACCCAAATTCAGACATCATATGCATTCAGGTTTAGATCATCACAGACTCCCTTTGCTTCTACTACTATCAAAAATATAAACATGCTAGAAACTCAAGAGCTCACTGTTCCTTTGGTGAGAAATTAGTCCTGCATTACAACATAAGGGTGTGTGAAATGTTTCTTGAGCAATGGGGGTGAGTTTAACTTTGCAACTGGGTGCATTGATGGATGTTTCAACAGCCCCATGAATGACCCAGGCAAAGCCAGATCTCCACACTGCCAATCTTTACTCAGTATCACATAAGAGATGTGTGCACAAACATGCAATGGCAGGAGGAAAGAGTCCAGACTCTTCCTCTCTTCCTCTCCATTTTATTCTTTAAACAGAGTCTCGTATTAAACTCAAAAATCATCATTTCAGTTCTGTTTTGGTTAGCTAAAGATTTCTGCCTCTCTCCCCACCATGCCCTTCCCAGCGGCCATGCAAAACTTGAGTTACACACACGCAAACACACACATGCATGCACGCATGCACGTATGCACGCATGCACACACTCACCTGACTTTTACATGTTGCTAGGATTTGATGTTCTTGATTTCATAATACGCACTCTTGCCCACTAATCTATATCCACAGTACCAAATTATTATTTTAAAAAAATCTGGTTTTGCTATTAATTAAAGGAGAACACTGATTCTTAGATGAAGCAGAAAGAAAATACTTGCAGGCTCAGACAATTTACTTGGGTTCCTAACAATAGCATCTTGAGTTTTAATCACAGCTCTTTGTTTCTAAAATAAAGTTAAACAGTGTTTCATAACAACTTCCAAGTTCATTTCTGTGAGTTATTCTATAGTGTTTTAGCAATTGCCATTAATCATTGCTTAAATATAGATATGGAATAACAAAGTTATTCACCATCGTTATTTCAAAAAGGAAGTTTTTGCATCTGTGACCTTGAAATGTCTTGGTACATGACATTTTATTGTTTCTACTATTGTGCTTTCCTCCAAAATATAGAATTTGAATTTTGGAATTTGTGTTCTTCTTTGGTGGGCTTCCACTCAACAAGTTTAAAATTCCTGTTTGGAAATTGGTTGATTTACAGGAAATAGGATCATTGTAGATGTAATAAAATTGACAATAGCACACTCTGTATATGCCTATAAACACTCACAATTACCTCTTGACTCTAGTGATCTGCACCATAAACTTGTATAGGCAATGGCTTTTAGTGCTAGAACTAGTCAAGACTGTGCCACAGTATTTGGTGGATAAGAGGATGTGTCAACCATTTCTTATCTCATCACTTCTTCTCATTTGACTGGGTACTTTACTAAAGAAATGTGCTTTTGGAGAAAAAAATACAGTAGATTCATTTTGAGATAGTATAATTGACTTTTATTTCACTGTCTGGCTTAGGATGGAGTTTTAATTTTTAGATGTGATAGATGATATCCCCAAGTTTCAGCAACCACCAAGAAAAAAAGAAATTACACTTAAGTTCTAATGAACACAAAAACACATTCTAGGAATTTAAACACAAAGCAAAATTACAGGGCACTATCCAAGAAAACTAAACAGAATATCCCTTGTTATTCCTTGGTCTTAATCTAGCTGGACAGATTACAATTTCCCTTTGCAGAAAGATGAAAAGAAAGTTGAAAGTTCTCTTGACATGTGCTGATACATTCTTGCAGAGGGGAGTGGCTGTCGTTTCAGTATTTCACCAAAGTCAGCACATCTATAACCACAGCTACACCTCTGTATGTAACTTTGACCTGCAGGATGAGAGTTCCTGGATCAAGGATAATGTACAAGCTTTGAAGAGGATGGTTAGATGGAGGTAGTGGAACATGAGTGGTGCTGAGATCTAATACCAGCTGTAGGTCATTTTTTAGCCTTTGTCTGACTCTGAAGATTCAGCCAAAGGCTTCCCAGGATCATAGTGGAAAGGGGGGACCACTGAACAGTTTCGTAGATTCTGTATTCAGTGGAGGCATTCCTGAGGTTACTATGTCAGCTGTGACCCTTGTATTCATGTCACTTCACTAGTTGCAAAGGTGACAAATAAGGAGATACAGTCATGCGTTTATAACCCTGTGAACTAAGGCTTGGAATATGACACTCTACAAGTAATGTGAATTGAAGAACTTGCAGAGACTTTGCTATCCATAAACTCAGTTGTTCTTTATTATTTCTGTAATCTAGTTCTCTCACAGACTAAAGTTCTATGAGAATATTTTCATAGATCAATAGAGAAATTGGCAAAATAAAAACAATATTTGATACATATACATTAATAAAGCATCAGTTAAAATAACTAGGGCCATGATTTTGAAAGAGAGCAGATTCAGGGGGTCGAAGGAAGGGTCATGGCAGTATTTGGAAGTAAGAAAGGGAAGGTTGAAATGACATATTTATAATTAAAAAAATAAGAAAACAGTGTTATGAGTTTGAAAATATGTTCTGTGAGGATAACACTAAGAATTCTTTCCAAAAATTACACACCCTCTATATTGTGATTTTAAAAAAGTCATCCTTTTTCCCCAATAATGCCCATTAGAAAATAGTAGTTTTGTGTTTCAACATACTTACTTGGTATTATACTAAATTAACAGTATTAACATTTTCTCCAATATTTGTTTAATGAAAGGTATTCTTGTCTACCATGTACAAAGATGGATGTAATGTATAATTTGCAGGATTCATAACATGGTAACATTTAAAATAAAAAATATCAGATTAAAAACTTAAGAACATTCTTACCTTAAATTATCTAGAATCCTCCCTTTTCCTAGAAAAATAAAGTTTCTATAGAAAATATTTGATGCCAAGCATATTGACTCACACCTTTTATCCCAGCACTTGGGAAGCAGAGGCAAGCAGATCTCTGTGAGTTCAAGGCCAACCTTATCTACAGAGTGAGTTCCAGGGTAGCCAGGGCTACACAGAGAAATCCTGTCTCAAAAAAAACAAAAAAATAAAAATATAAAATAAAAGAGAAAGAAAATATTGAATGCTTTGAATTTATTTTTGAATGTATATATGTTCAGTATGCTTGACAGGAATCAGAAAGACATGGTTGGTGTAAAATAAGACAAGTTTCCATTATAAAATTGGCAGCTGGGAGATACTGAAAGAAAACAAATAGCATGTCAGGCATGGCGCCAAACTATAATCCCAACTCTTGAAAGACAGAGGCAGTCAGCTCTCTGTGAATTTAAGGTCGCTCTGTTCTGCTTAGTTAGCCCCAGGCTATTTAGGGGAAATGTAATGAAAGCCTAGATACAAAAGATGGGGGAAGAGGAGGATGAAAATTAGTAGACAGTCCAGAATTAGCTGGATCCATTGGCTTGGCCTCTGCTGAGTATAGTACATCATGACAGATGGAAGAGAGCCAAGCGAGTGTATGTCTCCACAATTTCTTTTCAGGGCATCCACTCTATTACCCAAGGTTATCCCACTAGCCCATCAATCCCATGGTATCATTTCAAGGATCAAACTCTTAACATATGAATCTTTGGGAGGATGTAGAACTAACTCGTGAATGATATAGAACCGTATTTGGAGGGATATTTGAATCACAGCAAATTCTACCTCATAGGAGCTGATCCAACCTGTTGGGGAAGCTTCCTTCAGTGCAAACAATTCCCACCCAGTAGAAGTAGTCAAGACTCAGAGAAAGGGAATTATAAAATAGATAGGCTGAGAGAAAAATACCTGGATACATAGCAAGTATAAAGAGTGACACATCATGTCAGCATATGGTGAGATGGTTTATGTAGGGAATTTCAAACAGTGAACAGTATGGATTTCTAGAACTTCCCTGGAGGAATAATTGTTGGATATTTGTAGAGTCCCCTAACAGTCTTGTGAGAGCTGCAAAAGCTACCATTCTAATTCTATCACCAACAACATTTTAAAGAACTTTTGGCAAGCCTCTAAGGAAGGAAAAGCTTCATTCTGGGAAATTCGTCTAGAACACAAAGGAGAAAAATGTGATAATTTGTACTAAGCCTAAGAGCAAGAATAGGACACATTAAAAAAATTAACTAAACACCTTACAGTAAAATCAAGAAATTAAACAAAAGTATTGACAACAAATTCATCTCAGAAAATTTTAAAACAATATCAGCTGGGTATAGACTATTATAGAAATTATGGTTGAATGTTTTAGTATGTATTATTTACCTCCAATAGAAATCCTTTGAAGAAAAAATGTGCATAGCAATTGTATAATGACCAAATTCCATTCCAAGGAATGAAAAACAAATCAAAGACAAAAAGAGAGGATTACTTTTGAGATTTTGAAACAGTAGTCCTAGAGTATCAGAATCAATACTCAGGCTGTCACAGGACAGAAATTAACCAGGTCATTGTAGGCAGTTATCCTTGCAGAGATTTTTTTTTCAGAGTTTTGGGTCCATTGATCTTTTGTGATAGTTACAGTCATCAGGAACATTGGTCTCGGGCCCATTGCTTTGCAACCTCTCAACTTCCTTTTGTTTTGCTTGTTTATTTGTTTGTTTATGCTTGTTAGAGTTAACGTAAAGTGAATGAATTGCGATTCAAACAAATTTTGTAGATTTCATGTATTTTTAGAAAGATGAATTAGAAAATTTAGGAAAGGGAACTGCAAAACATTGTGAAAATAGGCTCTGTGCTATATGCAATTTTTCATTGTTCAATTAACTTGGTGTCCAGTTTATTACATGAACATCATTTTCATGTGTCAGGCATTATTGTAGAAATCTGCAGTTAAAATAAAGAATAATACTATATACTGGGCCATAGAAAGCTTGATATTTAGTGGGAGAAAGAGAGCACTTCAAAAACATGCAGTTTATAGACATAGTAAGTGTGCAAAACAGGAAACATGATGTCAGCAAAAAATATCTAATCATGAAGATTTTGGTCAAATAGAAAAAAAAATAGAAGAAAAAACAATCTAAATTGAGTTTAATTAACCTATCACCATTGTCTAGACTCCTACAGTCTTAGGAGTTAAGGTAAAAGTAGGCAAGACAGAAAACAGATGATGAGGGGAAAGAGACAGCACAGCAGGGTGCTACCAAAATATAGAACTACTATCAAGACAGAAAGAAAACAAGAATGTGAGCCATGTGTACATTCATTGATGCATACTCTTGTTCTGTCATTAACCATAGAATTAATAGCATTCTAAGTATCCCAGAGCCTAAAGCCTAAAGAATAGGGCATATTCAGATGTCAACACCAATGCAGAACAGAATAAAGGTGTGCTTTAATTATATTTGTTGCTTGAAAACTGTAATTCTGGTCTTCTAATTTTTCATTTCATGAACTTATTTTTATGGACATTGTTTGGAAACTAAAACAAAAAGGCTCATCCTAGGACCACTGGTGTAGAAGATATGTAAGAAGTGTACACAGGTATCTTCTATCTTTCCAGAAGCTGTCGCAGACAAAAAAGGGGGCTGCCATCATCAAATAAAGTTGTATCTAATAAATATTTAATAACTTTAGGTTATTAACATAACCAAACTGTATAGATAATGATCTTCTGCATAAGAAAGACGGAGATAAATTACTGTGGCATTTTAGAGGAGGGAAAGATGCAGCTAGTGGGAAGGGCCATAAAAACTACCTCCATCATCAGACATGTAATTAGCCCTGGAGGCTGGGTTTCAAGAGGCCAGGATGGATCATCTGATGCTCTCCATCAAAGTGTGCAGGTTTCATCCTCAATGTATGGTAATCTGATTAATTGATCCACTGAGGATTTGAAAAACTATTTGCCTTAAGTTTTATTTATTTAGAAGTGCTAATCTCTTGTACTTCACAATGTATAAAAAATCTTATGAGAAAGATCGTACAGCCTTATGATGCATATACAAAGATGTATATTTTCCCTCATTTTCTTGTATTTTAAGGGTGTTTTCTATACTTATTGAATGTGTTTATGCCAGGGAATTTCTATGTAGCTGGAGAATCTCTCTCCAGCCCCCAGCAAGCCCTGCCAGTCCCGGAGCCCACTTATAAAATAAACACACCGATTCATATTATTTAAACTGCTTGGCCATTAGCTCAGGCCTACCATTGTCTAGCTCTTACTCTTATACTCAGCCCATTTTTGTTAATCTATATGTTGCCACGTGTTCTGTGGCTTTACCTGTTGTCTCTACATGATGCTCCTTGAACGGCCACTGGTGTCTCTCATTTCTGTTTCAGTGTGTGTGGACATCAGAGGACACAGTTCTCTCCTTCCACCATGTGGATTCTGGGAATCAAACTCCAATCCTCAGACTTTGTGGCAAACACCTTTATCCAGCGAACCATCTCACTGGCCCTTTTTCATCCATTTTACTTAATCAGTTACTAAAACAGTTTTCTAGATGTAGCATAGCTGCCTAGAAGCTTATGAAAGCTTATGAAGAATCTTCTTAAAGCTTAACCAGGGCTCTTGAGTACTTCTCAATCTCTAAGGCAATCTTCCAGATTCAGGAATTGTTTAGAGCCAAGTGAGCATTTATATGAAGAGAGGAAAAAAAGAAGAAAAATCACCCTGTCTCTTTCTCTTAGTAGTCATTGCTGCTAGTTATGGAGATGAATTCATTTGCTCTTTTGAGTCATGAACAAGAATATATAAACCTTTGCTTGTCTTCCTTCATGTTTGTGTAATGAGACACCAATGTTTTCTTACAGATAACTCCATAAGAAACCAGACATGGTTTACATTTCTGCAATGGTCATGAATGTATGTCTATTTTCACTTTAATTCAGAATATCTGGTTAATGCACTTTGAAGGTCACAGTATCAAGTTGTTTTAACATCATTTTTACATAAAAACCAATGGAAGTATTGACCAGTATGACTTTGTTAGATTAATGACCCAATTTTTAATATGTCTCATAAATATATAATTGATATTCATTTCTCTTTTGGAATATTTTGAACCTATGATTAAAAAAATAAACTAGGACCTGTTCACTGGAGATTTCAAATATATGCTAATAAGACATGACCTGGAGGTAACAGTCATGAGCACATTTTTGCATATTATCGGTTACTTTGACTCACCTTCAATATGAAAATGTAAATAAGTAGGCAAAAGAAAAGAGGAAAGACCTTCTTGTGTAAGCCGATTTATTTTTAGCTACTTAAAACTCCAAACTGTTTCATCCTCTGCGTACAGACATTCAATGAGCAGACACATGCTAAACAATCTACTGCAGGAAGAAAGCTGTAGAAAAGAATGTAATTTGTAAGTAATTGGAATTTAAGGTTTTACAATAACTCTGGATGTGTCCTGTGATATTCAATATAAAAGTATTAATTAATGCAAAATTATTCCCATGTATAATTAACCTTACAACTGAAGTTAACTATTAAATCTCTTATTTGCCATCTCTTCAACTCTCTACCCTGCTCTAAATGTATCTTGAACTAAATTTTAACTGGGGCTTGGGGCAGATGCATTTGTGTGTTTATTTGCGTATATGTATGTTTATATTTAACAATGATAATCTTAAAAAATAAGAGATCATTAATTTGAGAGAAAATGCAGGAGTGAAAAGAGTTATAGGGAGGAGGGAAAAGATGATTTAGGTGTGTTTTATTTAAATCAAGTTTAAAAATAATATTTGTGAGATATTAAATATTTCTATAACTTGCTATAAACCATCCTGTAAAAATTATTCATATTAATATGCAGGTTAATATTATAACACACAATTTAAAATAAAAAAGATCTCATGCTGTCATAGGGGAAATTCCATATTAAGAGTTCATTTCTTTCTCACACCCCCTCTTCCATCTCTTATGGATTAAGGTTCTCTAATGGTGTACAAAGTCCAATAATGACTCATCGCAACTTCAGCCAAGTGCTTCATATATGCAGAGATGTGTGGGTTCTTATAAATGGGGCATTTTACCTTTGGTATTATTCATCAATATTAAGTCACACCTGAGAATATGAAGTTGAAGGAAAGGGAGATTGATACTCATCTACCCAATGATCTGCCCTAGTCCCCTGCAAGACATACTTAAGTTGTATTTATGGAAGTATTTAACTCCTTAATACAGATCTATGTGGGAGCATAGGAAAGAAGGGAAACTCTCAAATTGCTTTCATAAATCAGGTGAAACATTGGTCTAAGGCCTTCACAAAAATTGTACTAAGGAAATTTCACATTAATCTCACTTATGAATATTGATACAAAAGGATCTTAAATGAAGTGTTTGCACCTAGAATCCAACAGCGCATCAATCATGATTACAAGCTGTGTTTGTTTTATAAAAAAACAAAACTAAACAATCCTCTTGTCTCTACTAGGGTTATCAAAAAGAATTCCCTAATGTCAATAGTCTTATTTTCATTTAAACAAATTATTAGATTTGTTTTATTGTTTTAGCGTAGCTGATTATTGGCAATTAAGAATAAATGCATTGCACTCTTTACTGTGAGTTTGGGTACATTTACTGGTTCCTAATTCACTCTTTTTCTTTATTTGCAAAACAGGAGACCACAGCAGTATGAAGGTTAATCTTCACTTCAGCTTGACTGGATTTAGAATCACTTAAGAGACTGGGAGTGCATTGTTATGCAGGAGTTTGTGAACATGTTTTCAGAGATTAATTGGGGAGGGAAATACCCATCCTGAATGTGAGTGTTTAAGAATCCAGGTAGAATCAAAATAAACAAACAAACAAAAAACAAATAAGTGAAGCCAGCAGAGCCACACACTTCTCTGTCCTCTGCCCCACCCCCACCCCATATCCATATGCTATACTGTGCTCTGCCCACCAAGATGGACTGAGTGGTCTGAGTCCATGTGACAGAAAAAAAGAAAAAAGGAAAAAAAAAGAAATCCCTTCTCCTTTTAGCTGTTCTGTCAAATATTTGATCAGAGCAATAAAAAATAACTAACACGTGTGTATGAACAGTGCCCACACCTAGAATTTTGCCAACCACACTCTATAACCAATTTGTTCATTTGTTTATTTTTAAATCCACTTTAATAGTCACGGGCTGCAATGAGCCTTTCCACAAGTGTTTTCTCTTAGTAAAGTCACTGCCTGCCACTGATGCTTCTCCCCACAGGGAGCAGCTCTCACTTCTGCTTGCTTAGGTGTTTCCTCATCTATTTCTAAATCTTATTTCCACCTAGTTATGACTAACTTCATTAACTTCATATATGAGCCTTAGCTTCCTATTTAACTCTTACTTGTTCCAACTGAAGACTGCCCTTCATTATGCCTTAATGTTTTTAATAATGGTTTTTACCTCAAAAGAAAATTGCTTACATTTTGCCACTACATACATTGTTATAACTGAGCCAAATATGGTACTGCATGATTTTTTTTTCATTGTGGAGTAACTACTAATTTTTCTGATCACTTGATTCCTAGTTGGTTGGCTTCATTTGAATGTAAAGTTAATATATTTACTCAGATAATTAAAAGCTACCATACTCTCATATTTTTATTGTCACTCCTGAATTCTTTTGAGTAGAACAAGGTGAGCCTTGTAATGATCAAACATGAAAGTTAACTTGATGAGATTTATAAGCATCCTGGCAACAAAACTCTTGAGTATAGAGCTTAAGCGTTTTATAGATTAGGGTAATTGTAAGGGGAGGACACACCCTAAATGTAACTTTCCACAGGCCTTGGTCTTGAACTGAATGAAATCATGAAAAAGAGCTGAGCATCTTGACTGTGATTGTAGTTGTCTTAAGCTTCTGCCTACATGTCTTCTCCATCAGCAACTTCAAACAGACTGCCTAAAAAACCTTTCTGCCGTAATTACTGCTGTTATTGTAAAAAGACATCAAAATCAAGGCAACTTATAGAAGAATACACTTAGTTGGGGGTTTTCTTATAGCTTTAGAAATCATAGTGGGGAGCATATTACTGCAGGCAGGCATGGTGCTGGAGATGTAGCTGAAAGCTATATCTTGATCCACAGGCAACAAGCACACAGAGAGAGACAGAGACAGAGATAGAGAGACAGAGAGATAGACAGAGAGAGAAAAACAGTGGACCTGTGGTGAGATTTTGAAACCTCAACTCTCACTGCAGTGGCACACTTTCTCCAACAAGGCCACACCTCTTCTAACAAAGCCATACTTCCTAATCCTTTTCATACAGTTCCTCTTTCTGGTGACTAAACATTCAAATATATGTGCCTACAGGGGCCATTCTAATTCAAACCACTACACTTTCCTTCTTCAATTTTTATTCTGTGAGGTATTTTGTCTCAGTAACAGAACAAGTAACTAATACAGTCCTGACCAATGTTCACCAAATCTACCTAAGTATTGAGAAATATGAATTGCAGTGTTGAAATTGGTAAAGAAGAATGATTTATGAAGTTTATTATCATGTAAGAATATTTATGAGCATTCATATCTCCACTAATGTGGAAAATTGTATAATAATTGATCAAGGATGACAAAATTTACAACCCTGTAAAGTGAGAATTGACTTGCAAAAGCTCATCAGAATATTGATACAGTGCTATGACTTAAAAAATTCTTTTCCTTTTTTTACTAAATCATTCCATTCAGTATCTAAAAATATTTAAAAAGAATAACTAAACCACTACTGACCACATTACAGACTCTACCTATTGCTCCATCCCCAATTCTTCCTCTTTTCACAAATGTATTTCAACAACAAACCTCACTTGAACCTGTCCCAAATGTCTCATCCAATGTGCTTTTAATAGGGTTATGAAATCACATGGGCATTGTTTATCCTTTTGATCTTTAACTTTCCAATAGTATTCACCATGAGCAGTCACATGTCCTATATTAAGAAACATTGCAATTGCTTTCAAAATCCTGCACTGTGCTGGCTTCCCTTAGATGTCGCTACAAGCTCCTTCTCCCCTCTTGCCTGCTTCTTATATGTCCCCATTAGTCCTTGAACCTTTATCTTAGTCTACTTTCAATTATTCTCTTCTGGCTATATTCAGATTAAAGACTTTGGGTTGATTTCACATCTATTTTCATCTAAGGCAGAGTCTTCATCTACTTTTCACAAATAACCTGCCTAGCTTTACTTTAGTCCTTGCCCAGGATTTCTCAAAACAGCAGTCAGTGTGAACCTCTTCAGAAGGAAGTCTTGGATCAAAGCCTCGACATAACTTATCTCCATCAGAGCCAGTGCCAAGCCTTAGGGTGCCTAGGACTGACTGAGTCTGCCCATCTGTTTGTATTCTAGTCAGTCACCCTGGCCTTCATGAGTTCTCTGCAGCATCAGTTTTTTTCTTGTCCTACCCTTTCTGCTCCAGACCAAGTCTTTGGTAAATTCTCTAGAACAGTGCCTAAAGCAGGAGTTCAATAAAAATTTGCTGGAGAAAACACAAATATGAATGAATGAATGAATTGCCTTGTTTTTTTTAAAGCATCGATCCCTAATTATTTTCAAACTCTTCAATATAAATGCAAAATACCTTTTGATAAGGTCAAACACATTAGGCAATCTATCAAATTCAGTTTTCTTTCTCAAGACGGAATGAAGATAAATAGAAATGTGAAATCTC
The DNA here is from genome assembly GCF_049852395.1 of Peromyscus maniculatus bairdii. Classification (NCBI taxonomy): domain Eukaryota; kingdom Metazoa; phylum Chordata; class Mammalia; order Rodentia; family Cricetidae; genus Peromyscus; species Peromyscus maniculatus. The sequence goes on along the minus strand of NC_134856.1, from coordinate 88,830,940 downwards.
TCATGCTTATCCATAAGTCCCTTTTCTTTTTCATTGTCCCAACTCCAATTGATGCCATTATTTTATAGCTAAGATAGAAGAAAAAGTGAGTGATGTCAAATATGAACACCATACTTAGAGGTTTTCTTACAGTTTATATAGCTCTGTCAGAAAGTTCACAGCACTGGGACATTTTATCCCACATAAGCAAAGTCTTATATTTTACTTACAGTCTTCAGTCACACAGGGTACCATCTATAGAATAATGTGATTCCAAGAAAAAAATAATAAGCCTCTTATCTTCCAAATCACATCCAACTATTGTGTTACACATTCTATTTAAAAAACAGTACATACCTCTCACAGAGTCCTTAAAGAGACACAGTTAGGGTAACATGTTTACAATATCTGTACCTATATTTTATATGTATAAAATGAAAAGTTTGAATTGCTGAAGTCTCAAATTGGCTTGCCAATATAGAAATCACTAATTCAACTTCTAGAACAATCTCCTGAACTAATTCAGCACATTCTGTTAGCTTCAATTTGAACAGTAAAATATCTCTGCTTAAATAACATAGGCCACATGGTTAAGTAAAAGGATTCTATATAGAAACCAGGTCTTACAGACAATTAATTCTATTTAAAAACAAAATATGTTATTTATACTATAATCTATGATTGAATAATGATAATAAAATTGTAGAGAGACTACTCTGTTCAATGTAGAAAAATCATTGAGTGATCAATGAACTAGCATGGTACCAGTTGGCTCTGAATGATTGAAACTGAAACTAAGCAGGGTTTATCTACCTAAAGATGGGGGAGCCAGTAAAACCAATGTATACAACAGGTAGAATAGTCAGCATTTCAAATGGAATTCAAGCTTCCAGATGCTTTAACCACCCTCAAGAACTGCACCATTATGCCTAATGATATCTGAATGAGCAAGTGATGTTTGGGATCTTTTCATAGTTTCACCTTCAAACCCACATGTATTATGAATGTATGTCAGAAATGATGTTCGTGTGGTTAAGGAGTATGCATATATATTAAGAAATATTTCTCAGGTGTAGGTGTTAAGTTCTCAGTGTTTTATTAAACTTCAAGGAGATAATTGTGCAGGATAAGATAATACTCTATAAGTTTGGCAGGCATGTCTTACTGTCTGCCTTCCAGGCTGATAATGCATGGTCCAAGTATATTGCAGAACTTGAAATTATGTACCTGGAATTATATAATTTGTCTCACTCTGTAAGCTGTGGTGGTATTGTGTTCCCCAAAATATTGTGCACCCAAATAAACTTATCTGGAGTCAGAGACAGAACAGCCACTAGATACAAAGGTTAGAAAATGGTGGCACTCACACTTTTAATCCTAGCACTCCAGAGGTAGAAATCCCTCTGGATCTCTGTGATGAAAGTTCAAGGCCACATTGGAAATGGCCAGGCATTATGACACACGCCTTTAATCCCAGAAAGCAAGCCTTTAATCCCAGGGAGTGGTGGTAGAAAGCAGAAAGGCATATAAGGCGTGGGGACCAGAAACTAGAAGCCTTTAGCTGGTTAAGCTTCAGGCAGCAGTTCAGCTGAGAGCCATTGGGATGAGCACACAGAAGCTTCCAGTCTGAGGAAACAAGGCCAGCTGAGAAGTTGGCCAGGTGAGGTTACCTGTGGCTTGTTCTGTCTTTCTGATCTTCCAGTGTTCACCCCAATACCTGGCTCAGGTTTTATTTTATTAATAAGAACTTTTAAGATTCCTGCTACAGTAAGCCACACTAGAAGCCTCAGAGAGAGAGGCAGACAGTACCACTCCAAAGGTTACTGGCTTGAGAATTGAGAATAATCACTTCCTATAGTGTGCTTTGGGTAGCTTTCCAGAAATGAAGTCACTTTTTAAAAAATTCACTGTATGCCACCCAGAAGTGGAAGGGAGCTAAAGCACAAGAGTTCACAGTCCTGTCAAGATTACAAGGTTACACTTGAGGATCTCTCGAGGAAAACAAGCTATTGCCAAAATCAGTCTTTTGATTTAAAAGTAAGTAGTTGGACGTGAACTTGGTGGGGTGTTGTCTTTTTTTTTTCTTGTAGGAAATTTTATATCATATTTCAACATTGTGTTTAGTCGATACAACTAATACTCTGAAACAAAACTATAAATTTTGCTAAAAATTGTTTTATAAGTCTGGGAATTAAAATCAAGGCTTTGCAAAGGCTAGCAAGTAATATATTGATGAGCTAATTTATATACTCACCTAAACAAATTTTTATTATTCAAATGTAAACAAATATTTTAATAGAGTGAGTAATAAATAAAGTACTTTCCACTAAGTTAGGATTTAGCTCAATGAGAAGAATTTATAATTTACCCAAAAGATCAAGTTATGCATTTTAATTATAATTTGCACTTATTTATTGCACTTACAAGAATCAAAGAACAACCTGGTAAGAGTTAATTCTCTCCTTCTATCAGAGTATCAAACTTAGATCATCAGTCTTGATGGAAGATGACTTTAACCACAGACCATCCTACCTTCCCAAATGTTCTTATATTGGACAGAAAAAAATTAAAATGCTATTCAGCCTTTAAAATATTGCAGAAACTTAAGCTGGGGCTTAATGTTTGACTGGCATATGGGAGGTCATGGGTTTGGTTCTCAGCATCACAATCAAATAATCAAATAAACATATTGAATAATATGTTAATTATATAAAATTATATGTTAACAATAACATAATAATTATAGATCTGTAACTATTGTCAAGGAAAAACAACCATTCTTTAAGCATGAAGCTTACATAAGTGCTTTGTACAAGTGAGTGTGTTGCAATCATATTTCCTATTACAATAGATTATTTTGGTGGAAGAAATTATATAATTATAAATACCATTGACACAATGGGGAAAGAGCAAGAACAGTTTTTAGTGTGTTAAATCAGAGTTTATGCATTTAAAAATGAAGCTGTGTAAATCAGGATACAAAAGTCATGAAGACTGTCTCTTTATGGACATTGATAATCACAGCTATCTATTAAGTCCTTGCTGTGCATACAGCACACTGGTAGGTCATGTGTTTCTGATATACCTGAACCTCTGAGCTGGTAATATTGAATTCCTGAGGCTCCAGAAGTGTGACCCATGAAAACAGGGCTCACAGAGAAAGGCAGGCCAATTTCAATGGGTATCTACATTCACAATAAACTTCAGGGTAGAAGTCACCTTTGAGTTATTCAACAGAATTTCTTTTTCTCAGTGGGAAATTCTATTTTATACCTTGTCACTGTTTTGCAGACAATAATCCTGTCGAGATCAATGTACGACCAGCACAGGAAATTACAAACAGAGTTAGGATTGCAAGTCCACCACAAGACCAAAACAAATTTGCTTTTTTTTTTTTTTGTAGTCTATTTCTAGACATGACCTCCCATTGTTACCAAGGTGGCTACGAAAGTTGTATGACTATGTTGAAGCTCAAGCTTAATTGTGGTTTGTAGGTTTTGATTTTGTTATGTTTCTAATTTCAGTGATCAACTTTACTTATGTTTTTTTTTTAATCATAAAAATTTATGTTTATTGGGCTTGGGAAAGCAAATATTCAATTTATGTCTTCAGAAGACTGTTAAGAATCCATTTCTAAGTCTACTCAACTTGTTGGAAGAACATAGCTCCCTGTGTTTCTAAGACTGGCTTCCTGTTTGCAGACTGTTTGCTGGAGGCCAACCTCAGCTCTTAGAAATACCGCAGGTACATCATTATGTGTTTAATTAACTTAATCATGGCAAATCAATACTTCTGGTGCTTATATTTTTTTATTTTCTTTTCAAATTTCAATGAGAAAAAATTAAATTGCTTTTACAAACACAAGCATATACCCATGCACTCACAAACACACACACACACACACACACACACACACACACACACACAGAGAGAGAGAGGGGGGGGAGGCATCAGAAAGACAGTGGACATAAAGTTGTATGGGTGGGTAGGGAGATGGGGGAGGATCTGAAAGGAACAAACATGATCAAAATATTTTGTATGAAAAAAGTTTTTACATAAAAAAACAACACTAGCTAGAGATCTCCCAGACAACATCTTCCAGACAAGATTTCTATGTTAAAATCATTTGCTAAATTTAATTACCTCTCCATAATCTTTCTTTGTAACATAATATTGTAAGGTAATGTGAGGTGACCAAAACTATGAAAGCTGTCTTAGAATACTGCTTATCCCAACCACATACCATTTTCCATGTACATGTTCCAATTTGCATTCTTCACTCTTCTCCACCCAACTTATCCACATTGTCTTCCATGTAGTCAATAAATCACTTTCTTCTTTTATTTATGTGAATGTGTATAGGTGCTCTCAGAGGCCAGAAGAGGTTGTCAGATGTCAAGCTAAAGTTATAAGCAGCTGTGAGGGGTCTGATGTGCATTCTGAGAATCAAATTTAGCTTCTCTGGAAGAGTAGTAAGTTCTCTGAACTGCTGAGCCATCTTTTTCCACCACAATTAATCCCTTTCTTGAGAGCACCTTCAATTCCTTTGGCATTTTCTTATGTATATACATGGATGGCAACGTTCTAACTCAATTACCTTATATCTCAGCCCACTTTAGCTCTATATTAAACTGCTGAAAAAATATACATGCCTCTCTTTCTGCATACACACGCACGTATACATATATATATATACATACATACATACATACATATATGTATACACACATAGATAGATAGATGATAGATAGATAGATAGATAGATAGATGATAGATAGATAGATAGATAGATAGATAGATAGATAGATAGATAGATAGAATAAATATGAATAGACTAATCTTGACTTTTTTTTTAGACAATGTTTTCTCTCTCTGTAGCTTTGGAGCCTGTCCTGGAACTCACTCTATAGACCAGGCTGGCCTTGAACTCACAGAGATCTGCCTGCCTCTGCCTCCTGAGTGCTGGGATTAAAGGCATGCTCCACCACTGCCCAGATCATCTTCACTTTTGACTCACAATATCCCAGAGAGTTTTAGCTACAAAAGGAAGATCCACTCTGAAAGTAGGTGGCATCCTCCATGGATTTAGGGCTTGGACTGAATTACTGAATTGAAAGGAGACATGAGTGGAGGACCAGGATTTCTCTCTCTCTCTCTCTCTCTCTCTCTCTCTCTCTCTCTCTCTCTCTCTCTCTCTCTCTCTCTCTCCCTCCCTCCCTCCCTCCCTCCCTCCCTCCTGGCTACACATCACAAACATTTTCCTCAATTTGCCTGGGAAATACAGTCAATCATTAATCTGAATATGCAAGATTGGTGTTGCATTTGTGGGAGAAGTCATTGAAAACAGAGGGTTAAAACAAATGAAGTGTACAAATTATTACCTATTATATGGTGCAATACCTAAGCTCACACCTTTATTGAACTTTAGGATTAAAAGATATAAAAATAAAAATAGGAAAATAAAATTAATTTAAAATTCCAGGGAGTCACAGAAAGAGCAACATAACCTTGATTCCCTTTCCCTTTTTCTATTTCTTTTATCTGTTTTTGAATCAGAAAACCTGCAGAATTTTTTTTTTGCCCCTGATGTGTGCACTTTAGACAAATGGAGAAACTAAAGAATAATCCCACAGAGGTAAGAGAATTCAATGTTACTTCATAAAAAGTGGCTTTGTTGGCACTATTCTCTTTGAACAGTGGGATTACTGAAAAAGGGCTCCAGCACATTTTGTTCTTAATGTCACCAAAAATATTCCTTTGTCATCTGTCTTAATGGAGTGAATAAGTCAGTTCCATAGAAATTAACAGTGAGGTTGAAAGCTGTCTGCCCCTCATTGCGGATGTACACCTGAGTTCAAATGCAGTCTTCTTAGTGTGACTCACCGGCTGTGCTTAGTACAGCATGAGTGAGGGATTTCGAAAAGTCAATCTCACACCAAAGAAGCAGAAAGAGAGTTGAATGAAAATAAAAAAGGAGCTTGTCTTTTCCACCTCCTTTCCTTTCCATCATAATGTGAGGTCTCGTTTCCCTTCTTGCTTCACTAGCCAACATGTCAGAGGTAAAAGCAGGAACAACCTAGATATTTCTTCTAACAGAAGTTACAGCAAACTGGTGAGTTTTAAATGTTAATGATTTCCATTTCTTGCAATATGAAAAGCATTCTAAATCTTCTGTTTTTTTTCTTTTTTAAAAAAAATTAATTCATGTGTACCACAAGGTGGAAAACCTCCTGTTGTGGACATAATTCACCTCCCATTTAGACTTAGTGCTGAAATTTACTGATACCAGGAAAATCAGGGTCCCTTGCTGGTATTATTAGTTTCTTTAATCAAAGAATTTAAGAGCATACTCAAATGGAAGCTTAAAGACAATTTTATTAGAGTTTAAAAGACAAGCTATAAAACTTAGTGGCTGCCCAGAGGGGGCAAATGGAGGAGAAAATGAAGAGTCATGGTGTTTGAGTTAAACAAGCATTGAGGTCAGTCACGTGGTCGGCAGTCACATGACAAGGGGGAAGCTTCTTCAGAGGAAGAAGAAGGAGACCACATTACCAGTAAAAGCACACCAAGGCTCTGGCCAGCATCCGAAAGAAAGATAGGCAAATCCACCAGAGGCTAACAGTGGCACCGTATATAGGGTAGGACTGTGGTATGTGGCAGGAATTCTGGAAAGGAAAATACAGTATATCATTAATGAGAGAATTGGTCTACCTACCTCTTCAGCATGACTTATAGTAAACCTGCCTTCCTAGAGGTGATCTCTCTTTCCTGAGTGGTAGTTCATTAGGCAGATTATTGACCCTGTCCAACTGAAATGTGAGGTCCCTACCCAGGTCAGAAATTCTCTTCTTTCCTTTACAGTCTTTTATTGCTTACTCTAACATTACCTATGCAAAAATGAGATTTATGGTGAAGAAAAATTGTAGGAGTGGTCGTCTGTGCTTTACTGTGGAGCACCACCTCTATTAAACAGCAGGTAACTGCTAGGTACTTGACGCCCCCCGCCGGATGAGCCCAAGGGGAGACCCCTTAATGTGTATGTGCTCACTCTCTTGGCTACCTCGTGGTCTCGGATGCCGGGTGCTGGTTCTGCGGATCAAGGCAGAGTTCTCCAGAGAACCACATTGGACTGCCCCGCCCCTCCTGGATCCTGCGACCAATTCCCTTATGCTTATTGTAAGTTAACCCAGAATAAATTCCTTTTGAGTATCAGACAGACTCCATGGAATTACCTCATTAAAAAATCAGCCCCCTTAATGGCTTTAAATGCCAAGTATTTCCCCAGCAAAATATTGTCATCTTGGAGAATAAGAAAGCTATAGACAAATGATACAAGGAAACGAAAGTCTGTCCCTTGTTTTATTTATGTGTTTACTTTCATGAATTACTGAATATTTCAAAGTATGTAAAAATATAACAGTAATGAACTAAAAACACAAAAACTTACGTATGCTTTTGTTTGACACCACGTCAGGAAGCCTCTGAGATGGAAGCACTATTATCTAAGAACTTTAAGAACATATAAATGGGCTTCACCTTCACCTTTCTTTGCTGGAGATAGAGAGTTCTGGGTTTCTTACACTTTTACTAAGCAAAGAAACACACCATTCACATTTACTTTCTGCTATCTGAAACAGAAATAAACAATATTGTTACTATTATAAAATGCAATACTAACATGATACTTAGCTACATTATGTGTCTTGAGCTTCCTTAGAGCACATTTGTCACTCCTAAGAAAGCATAGAAATCAGGAGAAAGAAAAGAGAAAAGTACTCTGTGAGGGAGGAGTACAAGGAGAAGGAGAGGCAGAGGTGTACTACTCTTACGTAGTTACATGAGGAAGTTTACATGGTTCAATCCATAAAGTCTTGCTATTCAATATGGTGACATGAATGTGATCTCTAGAATACTCATTAAAAAGCCAGTAGTGGTGACCCATGTTTGTCATCCCAAAGATGGAGAGGTGGAGACAGAAGGAAACATGATGCTCACTGGCCGGCCAGCCTAGCTCAATAAGTAAAAACTAGAATACTGTAACAATAAAAGATATGGTACATGTACCCTGAGAAACAACACACAAGATTGACATCTGGCTTCCAGAGAGCATGTATGCACACACACACACACACACACACACACACACACACACACACACACACACACACACGAGAGAGAGAGAGAGAGAGAGAGAGAGAGAGAGAGAGAGAGAGAGAGAGAGAGAGAGAGAAGGGGGTGTACATACCAGGACACACACTAATAAACAAGTTCATAAATAAAAAAGAAAAGCTTCAGGAGTCAGGGAGCATCAGCTTAATATCATTATTATTATCATTATTATTATTTTCCTTCTGGCCAGATCATATTCCAGTGCAAAGAAGTTAGAGTTCATCTTATGATGGACAGAAAGTTAAAGAATTTGCAGAAGTATTTTTAAACTACCTTAGCAGTGGTAGTAAGTGGAAAATTGAATAGAATCTAAATTCAAATGCTGTACCCGGGACATTCCACTCTTTTTAATCAGCAAACGTTGGTTAGTGGAGCTTTTAAATAGAATTATAGCTATTTTTAACTTGGTGGATTGGTATGTTTCCATGTTTTTCAAGCAAAATTTCAACATGTTTTTGTGGAAATAACCCAGTAGGGCAGCCACTCTGGAAGCAAAGCCATGAGAACATCGGTGATGGCAGCAGAGTCAGCAAGGCCCAGCATAGCAGGTACCTAACTCCCAACGTCAAGAAGACTCCAGTGGTCAGCTGAAAACTAGGCTCGTGAGAAATCCACAAACCTCCTGTGCTATTTTAAATTAAAAGAAAAAAATATATACTTCTGAGGTTGGAGAGATGGCTCAGTAAGCAAAAACAAAACAAACAAACAAAAAAGGAGTATTTGCCACACAAGCCTGAAGATTGTAGTTCAGCTCCCCAGAAGCAATGTAAAGCCCAATGCAGTAGTGATTAGAACTACTGTCCTAGCGCATTATGGTGAAGTGGGAGGCAGAGACACAAGAATGATCAGGACCTAAAGCGCCAGCTGGCCTGGCCCACAGTAGGGAACATGGTGGAAAGTGAGGGGCTACACCTGAAAGGAACCTCTGACTTCCAATATCACTGAAATGTGATTTTATTTGTATGTTAATAAATAAAGTTGCCTGGGGGTCAGAGCTAACAGCAAGCCATAGCAGAAACTGGGCAGTGGTGGTGCACGCCTTTAATCCCAGCTCTTGGGAGGCAGAGCTAGCCAGATCTCTGTGTGTTCAAGGATACAGCCAGCATGGAGACACATGCCTTTAATCTCAATACCAACCATAGAAGACCTGGAGGTCTGTACAGACAGGCAGTGATAAGGAGGTCATGTGGTTGGGTTTACAACCAATGAGAAGGCAGAATAGTCTATAAAAAAGACAAACAAACAGGAAGTAGGTCTCTTGCTGAGAAAGATAGCAGCAGCAGTGAAGGGTAAGGTTTTTAGCTCTTAGCTATCGCTCTGACCTCTTGGATTTTCATCTTTGCATTGGCTCTGTGTTTCTAATTTAATAAGATAGTTATGTCTACAACAGGCCCAGCACGTCAACTTGTAAACACAAAATGCCAGCATACACATTTAAAAAAAAAAGTTGAAGATGGGTATATGGTAGCATTTGGAGGGAGAAAATGAGGAAATAATATAATTATCACTTCAAATATTAAAAGAAGTAATAGAAATGATTATGCATAGGAGGAATTAAAGGCTTGGAAAAGCAGGTTTTGAAATATGGATCTGAGGCATTTCTGAGATGGAGAATATTTAGAGATTAAAAGTAAAATTCATTCATGTAACTTTTATTCATATTAACAAAGTCATCACTTTGCACTTTATCTTAGCCAAAAGCCTGAGGAACATTTCAACTTCTCCCACATTTGAAAGAACTGCTCATTATTATCTATAATTAGAACTTCTAAACACAACTATAAACAATTTAATAAGTAAAATACATTATACACATCCAAACAAATCTAAAGAAGTTGTCTTGAGTCAAAATGCCAACGGTATATATTTGGTATGTCAGTATTTTATTTACCCAAATTGATGTTGGGGTATGTTTCCAGTTAAGGGGATAAGGCTGAGCCTTGTCACTAGAGGGGAAAAAGTGAAAAAAACAAATAAAAAACAATCTGGGGATATCTTCTTAACTCAGATCAGGATGCAGATAGGCATGCTTGATCCTCATTGGCAATAACTATTTTCCTTATGTTCACAACTGGTATACTTTCATTTCCAGGTTTTCATATCTACTATGCTTTTGTTTCTAAAAAGGATTTGTGATAGATGTCTAAGAGGCCTGCCTGGACTTTATTTGATTCTAATTGTTAGAGAGGTCCATGGACATTTCTAAAGCTAATATTGCTGGAAATACTAATTAAAACCTACATGCATATATAGGTTTTATTTTATTTGTTTATATTTAAATTTAGATTTAATAAATAAATAAATATAAATAAATAAATAAAAATTAAATAAATTTATTTATATTTAAATACTTCCCAGGAATTTCAACTAAACCTTCAGGTTAAACCCACATCAAAGAAACATCTGGAAGTAGATAATAATTAACAGAGATCCAGACTGAACATATCAAGCACAAGACCTGTGTAAGATCAAGCAAGAGATAAAATTCCAGCACAGAGGAGTAGAAGTGTGCAAAATGCCCCACCCCTAGCCAAGATGCTATTTCTAAATGATATCTGCTGGGAAAGGAAAAATCAGTTTTCTCCAATAGAGTGACACTGGGTTTATCAAGCACACATCAGGGTAAGCCCTATGTCCAGGAGTATATTGACAGGACACCCTGTGTTTGTGTCTGCTGTTTTTGTTTTCGTTTTTGCTTTTGTTTTTGTTTTGGGATTGATTTTCATAGGAGAAAGAAGGAACATGAAGTTGTTGGAGTAGGGTAGTAGGGAAGACCTTGGAGAGTGGAAAGAATATGATCAAAATATATTGTATGGAATTCACAAAGAAGTAATAAAAACACTAAAAAAAAAATCCTACTTCCCAAATTTGGAGCTTTTGAAACAAATCTGATGGAAATACCATATAATTTTAAAAATACAAATGTCAATCACTCCTGTGAAGTGAATTTCAAGATTTAAAAGAAACCAAAACTAAAGTTTATCAGTGAGACAATTAATTCTTCATCTGCTTTTAACAGGCCCATTTTCGCTGTCTTTCTCATAGTATCTTTGTGAAATTATCTCATGCTTTTAAGTCTTCTGTCTATATACTTCATGGTTCCATCCTTGTAAATATGAATAGAATTTCCTCCACATTGACTACTGGATATTAAATTGTGCTATTTTTTGAACAAATGACTTTAGAAATACAGAATTTTATCAAAATCATCAGACTTTTGTTTATGGCATTAACAATAATTTTATAGCACTTGTTATGTGTAAGGACCAGGTAGAAACAAAACAAATTAGTACTAGAAGTAGGAAACAAAATACAAATAACCATTGCAGATCTGAGGGGAAGAATTTTTAAAATTATTTCTCTAATCTTTGGCTAATATGTTACTTCTTGTGATTTAAATCAAACTTCACTGTATGCATGTTTTAAATTCTCTGAGAATAAATAACTGTTGTTTTATTAAAAATTCAACAAATCAGTACAACTGTGAATGCTGCCAAATGCTCTGAAGGTGTCAAAATAGGATGGAAAGATGTGCTAATGGATAGATTTTTAAAGAAAGGATGACTGGTACCTATTAAAAGCTTCAAACAGTATCAGGCTCTGGTACAAGAGACTCTTATTTCCCAGGTTTTACAATGAAGGGGTATATTTGTGTAGTTCTTTTACTGGAAGGGTAAATGCAGAATTGTTCTCATGCCATTGTTCTTAAGAAACGGGGCTTTCCCTCCAGCCTGCTCTGGTTATCTTGGAACCACCAACAGGAATACAAATGTATGTCTAGAGAAGGAGTTGCCAATATTGGTCATTGTTCACAGGATAACATTCCTGTCGTTTTAATTGTGTTGCTTACATGTCCAAGCAGCAGCCTTGGGTGTACTTTAGTGCCACTATCTACACATATTCAGACCTTATAGGAATATTTATTGAGTGTCAGGAGATGACAAACCCAGGTTCAGGCATTAAGGAGTTCATAGACTGGTAATGAAAGCAGGCATCTCCATCATTGTGATGCTACATGATGAAGCTTGGGATAGAAAAACAATGACTTGGAGAGTCAGAAAAGATTTAACAGAGAACACAAAGTCTCAGCTAAACCTGTAACAACATCAGTCAAGAAAGGCACAGATTGCTGCTCAAAGTACTTCTAGACGTTCTAGGACAGAACACACTGCATCAGTGTGAGGTTTGCAACTTTCCTGCTGCGTGTAAAGACATCCCCGCTGTGAGTGATGTGGCATCAGAACATAACTCTTGCTTAAACCATCAATGCCCTTTGTTCTACTTCTTCGAATGACAAGGCCTTAACAAGTGAACACCCTGTGACCCTGACATTTTGGGGATTTGCAAAAATGTCTCTATTTCCTTACATGGGTGCTGTGGGTTTTTTTTTTGTTTGTTTGTTTGTTTGTTTGTTTGTTTGTTTGTTTTGTGTGTGTGTGTGTGTAGAACTTGCATGGATCTGAAAGGGAGAAATGATGAGTGGCCTTCCCTACAACAGCATTTTAAGTTTTGGAAAGACTGTTTCATTTAGATGCATAACACAAAAGCTTCCCCTTCTTCCTAAGTCTGTATTTCATCTCGAGGCTCTATTGTCATTTTGTCTTCCTCCTTTACATTCTGTTCTGTGTTATTTCAATTCCAGATAACAGGCTGACTGTGTTAGAAGGTTCCAACTTAAGGAATCTTTTTATGTACTTTTAAATCTCTATACACTTCTACATTGTATGTTATACATATTCCCTTCATACACTCTTTAAGGGGAGTGTGTGTGTGTGTGTGTGTGTGTGTGTGTGTGTGTGTGTGTGTGTGTGTGTGTGTGTATGCAAGTTTGCATATTCATGTTTGATGGATGGATATAAGAGGCAGAGACAGATGATGCCTTCCTCAGTCCTTCACTTTCTGTTCTTTCCTTTCTTTCTCTTTTCTTTTTCTTTTTCTTTTTCTTTTGAGACATGATCTTTCTCACTAAATTTGGAGTTTACCATTCACATAGACTTGCTGGCTGGAGAGCTCCAGGGACAAATCCATCTTTCCACATCCAGATCTGGGGTCATAGATGCGCATCACTGTGTTGAGCTCTTTATATGGGAGCTGAAGGTCTTCATGTTTACAAAGCAGGCACTTTAGCCACTGAGCCATCTCCCCAGCCCTTTAAGACATCTTTCTATTGTTAACTACAACCAGACTTTGGAATGAGTGGTTGATGATGATGATGATGATGAATTACTTTAACCTGATTGTGTTATTTTCTGAATCACGAACCCTGGTGCATCATGATGGATGCCGGGTTATATTATCTACTTTTTCAACGGCATCTGTGCAGCTTCTACATAAATTGTAAATGAATGTTTTCTTTTCCTAACCTCTTCTGGAGGACGTAAAAAATACATTAAGATTCTGAGTGTCACGAAGTATTCTAGGAATGAAATATTAGATGGCTAGAGGAGAAATGCAACTTTTATAAGGGAAATCATGACGCATGCAATATCAACTCCTCTAACACTCTCATCAGTCGTACAACACAAAAATAACGGAGTTCAACAACATCTGTTTCCACCTCGAGATTAATGCTGGAAGTGAAAGTATAATGCAAAAGGTCAGTCAGTGGAAGGCAAAGCATAGTTTTCTGGAAACACATTTGTTTGAATATTTGTATTTGCCCTGCAAGGCTGGGCAGTGTCCTTTGGTTAATCCTTGAATGATTTTGGCAGGTGTCATCTGAAGTATATGAGTGATCTAGATTTTGACTCCACAGATTAAGAAAGATGAACTTTCCCACAAAACATCCATTTCATGGGTGAGATGCTGGCTGATTACCATTCTATTCTGTTTCCTAAGGCCTAAAACATACTGTGCAACCAAAAAGCTGAATTTCACTCATGTGCTCATTTTTTTTTTTAGTTTTTGTTCTGTTTTTTTAATATCTTCTTAGACCTCAAGTGACGTAAACATTGATGATAATTTCCTGTGTGATATAAATATCTTCTTTCTTTTATTATTATGTGTATCAAGCAATTGTTTGGGGTATTCCACAAGAGCCTCCACTGAGGTTTCAGAGTCAATAAAATGGGAGAGTCATTACTGTTATATATATGTTCCCTTTCAACATTAACATATTTCATCTCCCATCACTCTCATCTTTCATCACTGATGATTCTTCCAGAATGTTCCCATGCATATGTGTTCATGAAACATGCAGACAAAGGTGGAGCTAAGAGGGGACTGAGCCTTCTTAGAATCTCTTCACTTTTCATGAGGGTAAGGTTTTCAGGGCACTAGACAAAAAGAAGACTAAGGTGACCTTGGAATGACTCAGTAAATGACATCTCTGAAGTTCCTGTCATTTCAGCATAGGCCTTTCTCACACCTCAGCTCACTTGTTAATTCTTATTTGTATACTTTACCTAATCCTCATTTTCTTCCAACAAACTATTTACTTTGGCAGTGACTCTGTTAGCTCCATTACTCCAGCTTCCTCAATCTAGACTTCAGGTTCCACAATGAGGCAGATTAGTAACCAGGATAATCAAGTTGACTAAAAACTGATGCAGGCACTTGTGTTCACACAACTGAAGTGTGAAGTTTTAAAATCTGTCTTTGGCATCCTAGAAGGTCTGCCTGCCTTCTGAAGGGCTGAGGGTCCATCAGGAAGTGAAAACATACTTTTCACATCAACTTTTCTTGACCAGATTCATTATGAACTATGTGAGATGTTCATGCAACCAGAAGAGAAAGTTTCTCAGCAATTAAAAGGAAGAGAAGAAAAAAAGAGAGAGAAAGAAGGTTGAAACCACCAAAAGGACAAATGTTCTGCTTTCAACTTTATTTTCTAAAGATAAAGAGGTCTTCAAACACTTTCATTGGATTTTATTCTAGAAATTTAGAATGCATGTAGTCCTTCAATCAAGGTGATTTCATAAGTGACAAGATAGATGGTATAAAAATTTGTGTATTATCTATCTGTAATATTGACACTTTAAACAATAAGACACCATTGATATCTACAAGGCAACAAACAATTATTTCCTCACAGTCAGTAATAAGAAAATTAATTAATAGGCAACTGTAGGAAGTAAACACAGAAGCAATAAGAACAGTGCCGCACCCTTGAATTTGACTACAGCTGCAGGGACATGGAACACAGACAATGGCATCATAATGTCTCCTTCTTACTGCACCCATTCATTTGAAACTAATAACTAAAAGATTATGGCACTCCATCTCTTCCCACCATAAGGTAGAAAGTCTTGCTGGCTCCACCCTGATGTGCTGGGCTTCCCACAACACTGAGGCATCCACAGAATTCAGGACACAGAATATGCCAAAGGAGAAGTTAGTTTCAAAGGAATTTCTTGTAAGCCTACTATAAGGACTTGTTTTGAATTCAAGTTAAATATTAGAGAAGTCTATCACCATCTTTTGTCTGTTTTATTCAACTAAGATGCAGAGAAGGTTGGGAAGTTTCTAGAGATGAGGGCATGGATAGACTCTCAGGCACAATCTATACAAGAACATTGGGAATTACAATAATATTTCTTCAGTGCTATCAAACTTGCAACTAAATTACAGCAAAAGTACAAACATTTAAATCTGATTTTTATTCTAAATAAATGATGACTGAGTAGATATATTGAATTTGATCAAGCAGTACACAAGGCACATATGCACTGGAACAACATATAATATTCCTGTGGGTAGTGTTTGATATTTACACTAGTCAAAATAAATGTAAATTAATATATAGATGATATATGATATGCAGAGACATGATAGATACATACATACATACATACATACATACATACATACATACATAGCAGACAGGCAGACAGACAGAGCTAGATGGCAGATAAATGATTGACTTATAGAGAGATAATATGTAGATTGATAGATGTTAGATAAGCAGATATGTGATAAAAATTAATAGATTGATATACAATACATGGGTTATTGATAGGTCAAAGATTTCCAGATATAAACATGCCTTCATATATATGTACATCCAGAAACAGAAAACAGAGAGATGATAGAAAGTTGAAAAGGTTAATGAATGTACATGAGATCAATTTTGAAACATGGCGTCTACAGAAGGTGCTTGGGCTGTTTTTAAATCTATGCCTTATACTGTAGAGAACACCTATGTTCTCCTCAGCATAACAACTCTAAAGTCTGTGCCACTCTTGAGCTTTATCATCTTATTAAATACTCACATAGAAACACTAATATCAGAGTCGTTTCATCCATTCATTGGTCTCAGATTTTTGGTTCTAGGAATTATCATTCTTTAGTTCAGAATATTCAATTTATTCTCCAGTATTCTCCGAGGCTAGAATTTACTCAGATGCAAATTTTCAATTACAAACCAACTTTATTTCCATTTAGATTGCTCCTGGTCTCCGCCAAAATGCCTAAAATTTCAGGTACAGTGGTCTGTGTAGCAAAGAGTATATTTTTTATGTCAATTCAGTTTCATTCCTGTGTTTTATAAAACATCACTACGGAAAAAAATTTAAATAAACATATTTAATTTAATTGTTTTCACTATCATGAAAGCCTTAATGTTCAGAAAGGACATCCTTAGGCTTCATTTAAATTGGTGGATAAACAAAACTCTTCTAATAAGCAAAATGTGAAAGATATATAATTCCAAAGAATAATATTTTAAAATTTTAAATTATGTGGCAATATAGTCATCTATTCCATTAGGATCCTGCATGTTTATTTTTAGTATTTATTCTATTTGTGTACATGTAAACGTGTGTGTGTGTGTGTGTGTGTGTGTGTGTGTGTGTGTGTGTGTGTGTACACATCACATATAGAAAGGTTTCCCCAGAGGCCAAAAGAGGGTATCGAATTCTTTAGAGCTCAAGTTACAGGCAATTGTGAAGCACATAACATGAGTGCTGAAATCTGAGAACTGATTCTCTGACAGAGCAAACCATGCTCTTAACTCCTGCCCCATCTCTCAGATAGCTCCATTACCCCCTTTTTTCCTCATTTACACTACTGTATCTCTCTATCGGCTGTAAAAAAAAAAAAATAGTTTTTCTGCGAATTCTTATCCTTCTAACTTGCTCCTTTCTTGGTCTCTTAATAACTCAATCACTGATGCGTCCTGTATTGTAAACACTGTCAATCTGTTCTGCCCACCCAGGACTTGTTTTCCTTCCTATAGAGCATTTGGCCAAATGTTCACCGTATGGAACTCAATTTATGCATTGATCCTATGTCTTGTATTATTATTATTGTTATTATTATGGTTTGGTTTAAAGTCATTCTCTCTTTTATGAACACTAAGAATTTTTATGCATAATATATTATATGATGTAGAATATTTATTCTTCCAAAATGCTCAAGTTTGCTCCTTCTATCTATTCCACAGTAGCTAAATTTTAAGTTTTGTAAGGTTTGAGGTGGAAAAACAATCTGCCTTTTCTTACACAAATAACAAACTTTCAGTACCACTGGAAGAGTTGTGAGTCATTTTACTTTTAATCTGCCAATGGATCTTACTAAGTCCTTGATATAAATCCAATCTTAACTGAGTTAACTTTACTTTTGTGAAATTATTTGACCTAATAATTGTAGAAATGGTTCATGGGTCATTAATGGACCATGTGAAGGCAAAGCCTTACCTCTTGTTCAGACAATAGCAATGAGATACTGTACCTAAATCCTAGCAGACAGACAACTTTAGGGTTTCTACTCTTAGTTTAGTTTCCCTTAATGTCACAGGAGTTATGGAGGCCCTACAAATTCATGGGAGTTAGTTTTCCCAGAGTACCTTTTGTGGTGACAGGGGAGACTTTGCTGAATTCATCTTTCTTACATTTTCTCTCTAAGTTAGATTGCTCCAGAACATTCCAAAAACACTTAATAAGAGTACACAGAACTGATTTAATTATAGTGTTCCTAGCACTCTGAAAGTAGACCTTCCTGAGTTTCAGCATGGTGTATACAAACAATTGAAAAATATTTTAGGAAAATATATCTAAGGAGATTTAAAAAATCTCAAGATGGAAATTTTAAGGCTTAAATGATACCACTTGTATTTTCGAAGATGAATTTACAGACAATGGAGACCTGATGAGAGTTGAAAACATTCTTCAATTAATTTTGTTTGTTTTTTGTTTTGCAAAGAAAGGCAGTGGCAAATAGGATGCATTGTCAGTTTGCAATGAGTTTCCTCCTGGGCCACGTAGCAGAGGTGGTGCTGGAGGAAGGGATCTGTGCCATCTTTTCCTCTCTGGTAGCCTGTAGCCATTACAGTACTTACTGCTTTGGAACGGTACTCAACTGTGGTACACTGTGTCCTGAACTTTATGTGTTCACTGCTGAAATTTATGAAAAGTATAGTTCAGGGATAGGAAAAAGCAGAATTCAGAGCTGACTATTCAAAGCAACCTGCATTTAAAAAATATGCATACGATATGTAGGAAATAGGTATATAAAATCGAGTTTTATACTTTACATCAATATATATGTTGAATCATATTTTATATACTTACTTAACAGAACATATGTCTGCAAATAAAGCAGACATATCAGAATGTTCATTCTTTGTTCACAGAGATTTCGGTAACTCATTTTGGTTTTCTGATAGAACTATTGGCTTGTCCAAATTTTATTCAGTGATTTATTTTTTGTGTGAATATAATTATGTTTTGGAGATAAGAATGTGAGAAATAAGACATTCTTCTTTGAATAGTCAGAATTTAGTACAAGCCTAAAGTCAAAGGATCTTCTACCTCTATTCCAGAGAAGAAAGAAACACACTACCATTAACTCTGTGTAGGTGCCTCTGCCCTCTTCTGTTCATTTTCTATAAGGATCCTGTGATTCTCAGCCTTTTGTTTCGTGGGTCTCCTGAACAATTTTGAAATTACAAACTTGTGAGCTGCATCCTTAGAGACTCTGAGGCTCCAAAGAAAAACAAAGAATACCCAGAAACACAAAGTTAATATATATGTTGTTTATGTTTGTTTTATCAATGTAATATAATCAGAATAAAACTATGGGCTTGATTCTTAGGAACACAAACAGAAATCTTCTTCTAGCTTTAAGAAATTTCTACTAGGGAGCCTTCAAAATGACTCAGCAAGTGAAGACAACTGTCTCTAGGTCTGACTTGAGCTCCATCCCTGGGGCATGCACAGTGGAAGGAAAATAACAACTTCTACATGTTGTCCTCTGACCTCCAGGAGTGCTATAGTGCACACACTTACTATATAACACACTTAATATACCAGATTTAAAAAGCTGAATCAACAGTCTTAATTTAGGGAATAAATAGAAATAAGAAGGAACAAATTATTCTGAAACAAATCTAATTTTGCCATTTTCCCCTTTGGTGGATCCAGTTCTATGAAGTTCATCTTAATCAAGGGTCACTGTTCTGCTGAAGGCTTCATTATATCCTGACATAGAGGTGTGACGTGTTGGCATATGAAAATGTAGCCTTTAAGTTGCTTTCACTTCAAAGTTTTAAATCTGTTTTTGAAACTCTATGGTAATTGTTTTAAAAATTAGGTCATCTATCTGATAAATGATTCAAAAAATTGTTGATTTACAAAATGAACAGAAATGTGTTGCTTTCAAATGTAACCCTGTACCTTTGCCAGGTATCAAGTTCATATACCATCTCCAGAGTGTTTGGAGTGATAGGCAGAATTTCCTGCACCTTTCCCCAGATAGACATATAGGGCTGTCTTTGCCTTGCTAGGGACTGATGATGCATTTTCCTACAAAAAAATAATAATAAAAATAAATAAATCAATAAATAAACATTGAGGATCAAGTGAGATTCATCATGCAAATAAGACCATAAAATGAAGAAGGCCTAATGCAGGGAACTGGCACTAAAACATCTTACTCCTACTGAATTTTAGTAACTGGGATGGCTTTCAGCTTCCCTTCCTTTCACGGACAATTAAGTTTTAACCAAATACATGGTGGAAATGTCAATACTGGGTGTGTTTTAACTGGAAGAGTCACTAGTGCTGCCTGTGATTAACTTCTTGTACAATGGACTTCAGAATAGATATTTGATCTAAAAAGTAATATCTCTAATGCACCTTTACTGTGGATTCACTAACAATCTGTTTACACTCAAGCATGTCAACTGAGAAAACGAGGTTTTAAGAGACAAAAAAAAATGTGACTCTTTTTTCCTGTCCAGGAATATGAGAATATTTACATACATTAGTATAATACCTATGGCGAGAAAGGTTATATATATATATATATATACATACATATATATATATATATATATATATATATATATATATATATATATCTTGACCACCATAGTCAGCTGCTTTTGTTTCTCAAGATAGGTGTGTATCATTAAATCTGATACATTCAGAAGGACAGGCTGGGAGGACTTTCAGAAGTTCAATGAAGAGGGCTAACAGCAGAAGGAGTCTCATGTAGATGTAACCAACCGTCTTATTAAATAAGAAACACAGAAACAATGTAAAAGAGAAAGCTGAGAGGTCAGAGCTCAGAGCTAAAATCTCACCCTTCAGCCTGCTGTCCCAGCTTCCCGAAAAAGAGAGCTATATCCTGTCTGTACGTCTTTTTTATAGTATTATTGTTCTGCCTTCTCATTGGTTGTAAACCCAAACACGTGACTGCCTCGTCATTGTCTGAATGTACAGCCCCCTAGGTCTTAAAGGCATATGTCTCCAATGCTGGCTGTATCCCTGGACACACAGAGATCTATGGAATTAAAGGCGTGTGCCACCACCGCCACACTCTGTCTATGGTTCTAATAGCTCTGACCCCTGGGCAACTTTATTTATTAACATACAATCAAAATCACATTTCAGTACAATTAGAATACCACCACAGTCTCATGTGGATCCCATCAGCTGTAAAACCTGTAGACAGGGGCTCCTGCTGACTGCAGTTCTCTAAAGAACAGGGGGAAGCTGGGACAACATGGACAACTGGTACAGACCCTCAGGGAGGAACTAACCAGATGGAGAGAACCTGAAAGGGCATCAATGCTTTCTCCCATGTATGGCAAAATGACCAGTGGTAGCAAATATGGACAACCATTACCACTCTGGGACCTAAAGTCCTAAAACTTTACAAACTTATCAAAGTAAACATTTCTCTCACTGGAGCTGTATCTCCAGAGGACTAAAACTATGCCATACCAGTCAAGAGGGAATAAGACGTCCATGTCTCTTGCTTCACCTGTATTTTTGGACACTCTCCATTGGGATGCCAAACATCTCAAAGCTTGAAGAGTTCAGCCTGAGAAATCAGTGTCATTGACCACAAGTTACACAAGAGAGTGTGGATCATTAACTCATACACATAGAGGTAAGACAGCAGAAAACACAGTATATCCATATTCATACCTATTCAAATCTATCAGTAAAGGTCTGCCTGAACCTTTGTAGACTTCTGTGAACTCATGGTCTATACATTTCTTCCCCTTCACTCTTCTAGTCCTATCTACTTATTTCCTTGCCTGGCTCTTCATTTCTTCTTCTCCCTCTTTTCTCCTTTACTTCATCTGTTTTTCCTGTCGTTGTCTTTCCTCATCTGTTTTTCCTTCTCACCTATCCCTTACTCTCTAGAATCCTAGTTGACCAATTGGAATCAGGATTCCCCTCTTCTGGCTAGGTGTGTTAAGCAGATGAGGACACATGCACTATGGATCAGGGATGCTGCTTGCTGAATGTGGTCTAAGAGCTGAATTTTACAATTAACTGGCATAAGGAAATGCACAACTCAATGTGCAAAATTTCATACTAAAGCCACCAAGGCACTTTTTTCTAATTCAGACTAAGAGTTTGACTACATTATTCTTGATGAAACAATATTTTGCAAATAAGACAGCCAAAGACAAAGGCATGCTGAAGATCCTTTTCAATTAATTAACCAAGGCTGTATTTCAGATAGAAATTCATATAGAAAGTCACTTTATGATCTGCATACTGATGATTTTATAAGTGGTTGTATTTAAAGAGTCCATAAACCTAAGACTGACCTCTCCTGCTCTGTGAATACTTAAATAATAAGATTTTTATAATTGTAGGAGATAAGTGAGCTGAGAAGGTAGCTCCATTGGTAGAGTACATGCCTAGTATATACAAAGTCTTCAGTCCCATCCCTAACACCCCATAAACCAGACAAGTTGGTAACATTTCTAACCTTGCAGTAAAGAGATAGTGTCTAGAATGTCAGGATATCAAAACTAGTTTCAGCTACATGGTGAGTTATATACCAGCCTGAGCAATAGGAAATCCTTCCTCAACAAAGTGAACATACAGTTCTGGTTACCATACCAACTTGTTCCAATACTTTCTATTTTTTTCTTCAACTTTCTGAAAAGCTACTATTCTTCAGAAGGTACAAGAGAGAACTGTATGTGTGGACTAGTAGAGCTGGCTACATGAACCAACTCTATTCCATAAGCATGTCTGAAGTGAGCCTCTCTCCAAGGCACCTCTTTGGCTTCCTCACTCATCCATGTAAATGGTCCCTAAGGGCTTGTTTTAGTTCTGGTCTTGTGACTCACAGGCTGAGCATGAAATTCTTCTTGCTCTGCTCCTGTCTTTGCTGTTTATAGTACTGCACTGAGCACCTCTCCTGTTCACCGTCTGTGCTAGCGCCAACAATCCTATACTCTTCCTTATCTGTTCTTGGCTGACACATGGATTATCTCTTGTGTCTGCTGCATTTACCAGTGTGCCTTGGCACCTTTGAATTCCAGCAAATGAAGTAAGCTTGAACTTATATGACTCTGAGAATAGAGTTGGCTTAAATTCTCTATTACCAAGACTGGGTCACAATCCAGTACATTCATAAGCCAGGATGATCTGGGTATTGTTAAAGAATCAAATCCCACTTCCCTTTACAATCCTTGCCTCCCACTCGGTCTCCATTTCTCTCCATGAAACCACATGCAGAAAGACACATTCTCAAATAAATGAACATTGTTTTTGCTTAAATTTTTATTTAACTGCCACTGTATCATTCAGAAAAAAAATTACTTTACAGTAGTAATGTGCTAAGTGATGAGATGTCTCAGTGAGTTTCCTTATAGCTTCACAGAAATGTTCTTAATTTGGCACTCAAGAGTTTTAACTGAAAACTTTAAAACATTTTTTATTTAAAAAATAAGTCTAAGTAAAAATCATTTGGAATAACTTAAAACATTTCTGGCATAAGAATGACACAAATAGGCATTTTTTAAAAATAACTCTCAGCCACCTGCATATGACCTCAACTATCCTATTTTTTCCCTCCTCACATTTATGACCTCTATCAATGTTTCCTGGATTTTCCTCTTCCTGTAAACATAAGCTGCCAGACCATTTAAGGAAGTTACACAGAGCTTACTCTCCCAAGATCCCAATTTTCAGAAGAAAAAGCAAATCCTTTGCCCTACTTCATTCCTGTCCCCCACCCCCACCCCACTCCACACCTCATACCAAATCCAAATAGCTCCAGAGACAGGACAAACTCACTGTAAGAAATAAACACTTCACAGGATGTCTCACATAGCAACAGTCTCCAGGCATCAGAGGCATGAGTCATGCAGAACACGTGGATGGTTGCTCCTCTCCAGGGTTTACCAAGTTCTGACTCAAGGGCGGAGTCCAACTGCGGAGACATTTCACAGGACTCAGCACACTGGTGATGTCAGCTGATCCAGTTACAGTCAGGAGATCAGCGGAATTCAAACAAGAAGAGTGTTCATTCAGAGTTCCAGTCAGAGATTCCAGCAGCCCTGCCAAGTAAATGATGGTGGCACAGAAAATAGGCACTGGTAATAGAAAGTACTGGAAGTCCACTTTAGCCATGGCCCTGGGAGCAAACAGATCTCTGTCACTGTGTGATTTATCACTTCAGGGTAGTATGTCCAGCATCAGACTAGGTTTCACTGATGGCTTCGGTTTCTTAGTTGACTTTCATCTGTTAAGGGATCTGCTGGAGGAAAGGGTCTATTTTTACTGATCATTACTTCTCCATCTGTTTTGCTATTTTCTATAAACAGCGTTAACGTCCTGCACATGAGCCTGTTTTAATGGGTGAGCTAGGCAGAGCCAAAGAGTAACAAGATAATAATGAACATTCTGTTTCACAAGCAGAGCTTGCAATTGCTGAAGGATCTTCAAGTGACTCAAATGAGGACAGCTTTAAAAGAATAACCCTGAAAGAATATTTCATTCACTCTGATGAATTTATATATATATATATGCTTGATTATTTTAAGCTCCTGGGGAAAATAATGTTCTCGTGAAACCCTTACCATGGACACTTTCCTTTGCTCTGTTCTCTTTCTATATAATTTAAAAGCAATTTAAGAATAAAAGCCCATGCGATGTTGAACACACACTGATTACACATTCGTAAATAAAATCCTTGTATTATCCATTCTTTAAGTTACTCATACAAAAACCCAGAAGAAAAGTGTCTCAAACTAAAAACATAGTTGAAAGGACAATACAAAGTCATGTGAAAAGTATATAAAAATAGCTCAAATGTGACAAATTGTACTATGATGAAAGTGAAGTAACTTTTGCAGAAATGCCATCACCACCATATAAATAAATGAGCACCTAACACTGCTGATTCAGCAGCTCACAAACAAATGAGTATGTAATGTGTGGTTTATGAATTTTGTTATGAACATAAATTGTTCTCTCCTATGAAAATTAATTCCTGTGTCTAGAAATATCAGCATCTACCCTTCAGTGGTAAAGCCTCTATTTCCATTTCACAACTTTTTTGTTGTGTCTCAGTCATCTTTGATAGTTTATTTTTATTTTAAAAATTAGCTTACACAGTAACAGGATTGTACGTGGAAACTTTGTAAGTATCTCATTTAGGTTGAATCTCCCACCAACACTCCTCTCACATCTCGCTGTCCTCCCTTTCTGATCTACAAACTGATATCTGCACAAGTAACACACTGTCTTCAATATTCTACCTCTGAAGTCAGTCATTAAAGCAGTTTAACCACTTTAAAATTTAATGCAATTTTCATCAAAATACCA
Source organism: Peromyscus maniculatus bairdii (assembly GCF_049852395.1). NCBI lineage: Eukaryota > Metazoa > Chordata > Mammalia > Rodentia > Cricetidae > Peromyscus > Peromyscus maniculatus. The sequence continues at coordinate 88,805,768 of NC_134856.1, read as the reverse complement.
ACAGGAATTTTTGGTAGATATATTCATCTAATCACAAACTGTAAGTGAAAAATAGAAGGAACCAGAATTGCAAAATAAATTTAAATAATAATTTGACATTCTGATGTACTTTATTTAAATAAAAATACATCATGAAACTGATCATTTTAAAGTTTACATTTCTATGCTTTTCAGTACATATAATAGACCTGTGCATTCATAACAACTATAAATATTTGAATATTTAGATTATACAAAAGGATCTCATAGCTTCTAATAGTAACCCCTTTCCATTATTTTCTCTAAAGCTCTAGCTAATTAATCTACTTTTGCTTATGGGCATACCACTTGTGGCTATTTTATATTATTTCTAGCATCTTTCTCCTTGCAAAAAGCATTTATTAAATTTTATTTGTTGATCCAATCTCTTCATTCCATTAGATCACCCACATCCTTCTCCAGGGTCTAACACAGTTCAGCTCCCTGACCCTCTCCATCCGCTGCGGGCTGCAAGAATATATCATAAAAACTCAGCTGGTTATGGCAAAGTCACTACCTGGAGGGATCAGGGAATTCCTCCAGAGGAAGCCAAATCCCAAGGAGCTTTTGGTGTTACTTGGCTTGTTATATATCAGCTGTCTTCTGTTATGAAAATCATGTGTGCCTTCATCGTTTTCCCAATTGACTTTTCCCTAAGAAGGGCTAACAATGTAGATTGATCACTCTCTAGACATACACATTTCAAGCATTTGGAGAACAGCCTCAGGAAAGGCTTTCTCTGGAATCAGATATCTCCCCTGGCCACTTTCAAGGACTAAAGGAGACAATTTCTGAGGACTAACAGTGATAACAACCCACAGGTGAGTCTCCTGACTTAAATTCCACAAGGAGACACCACCCAGGCAGTCCCCCAATTTCCGAGGACTAACAGTGACAACAGCCCACATACAAGTCTCCTGAGTTAAGGTAAATTCCACAAGGGGACACCGCCTAGGTCAGGTAGACATTAAGTAATAATAGCTTTACACAATTTAGCTTGGACCCTCCCTTTATATACCGGGACTTCCAGGGCACACAGGGGAGAGAAGAGAAAAGAGAATGGAAGAACTAGATGGGTAAGAACTTGAGAGGAACAAACTGAGATGGGAAAGAACTAGGTTGTAGGGCTAGAAGAGAGTACCAGAGGAACGAGATGGAAGATGAGGAAGAGTCAGATGGGGAAGTACTAGCTGGGTAAGAACAAAATGAAAAGGACCTACTTGAGGCAGAGTTAAGACAAGAGAATTAAGATAGAGCTTAGAGGAAGCAGTAGATAAATATAGAGAGAAATCAGTCAAGAAAGGAGCTAGACATGAGAACAGAACTGAAGTTGTGTATAAAGGATGTTACACCAGAGGAATTGAAGCAAGTGGACTATAGAGCTCAGTGTGCTGAGATTCTATTTCCTGAAAATAGTCCTCGCCATTAGTAGTTCTCTCTCCTGAGCCCCTGGGATGTATAATATTGAGGCTGGTCCCGCTAATATTATACAAGATCCATGCAGGCAACCTTCGCAACCCCCAGATCTAGCCAGATTTCACATCCACTTTCCAGACCTAGCCTGCCAGCCTTCCACCACCCACAACCTGTGCTACAACCAAGCTCTAGGCTTCCAACAGGATTCAGCGTGCCTGCCCCACAACCCACAGGCCCCTCCTACATCACACCCAGCCTTGAGGAAAATAAATACTTGAGAAATGTCCAAGGAAACCGAAACATAAGGCTCACCGAAAGAAGGAAAACAATCCAGGACTTGAGTATAAGTTTATAGTTTAAATGAAATTTTCTTGTCTGAGCTGACAGTGCTCTCTACCAAGGGCCAAAGACCATCAAACAGAAATCCCAGCATCAGGCATTAGAAGCCCTCTTTTGAACTGTTTTTCACGGTTGTCCAGGATATTCCCAAAACATTATAGGCTATTACAGGCTATTGCTATATCCCTTGGTTGTACCCCACTCCCTCTCCAGAGGTGGGTAAGGCTTTTTTTTGATGAAAGCACCAGGCACTTCAGATACAGGGCCCAGAGGCCCCTAAGCTAAACTGATTTGAATCTCTTCTCAGTGAGAATTAACTTTCATGGTGCCAGAAGGTGCCTTGCAAGTTCCAAAGGATCGGAGCATCCAATAATCCTACTGAGCTATAAAGTTTAAGAACAACAACAATGACTTGCATGTCATGATAACCCCAATAATGTAAGAGTGGCATGCATATCTTGGTGATAACTACCAGCTCTCTTATTGGACATAAGACCAGCTCAATAAGAGGGAAATCATACCTGGTACTGGAAACCTATCAAGTAACCAGGGATTCTGAAGTCATAGCTATCAAAGAAGAACCTACAATTGCCACTTTAATAAACCAACATAATCCTTAACTACATTCTAAATGTTTGCATTTATACCCATAGATAAATGTTCTCATCTCTCATGAAGCAAATTGCTCTTTGAAACAGAGACAATCACAGAAAAACAACAAGGAATCAAAATACAGGGTTAGCTCACTCCCAATAGATACATCTACAAAACAGCACCCACACCTAAGGCTTGAGGAACACTGCAAAAGGAGGTGAAAGATTACAAAAGCCAGAGGACCAGGAAATTTCCTGTGAAATTTTATCTCCTCGGAATGTCAGAAACTATACCCATAAAGTTTCACTGACATAACTGCCTAAACATGAGCTGACAAAGAACAACAGAAATAGAAAGGTCAAAGTGGATGGGGGAAAGACCAGGAAGCCTCAACTCTATAAAAAAAAAAAAAAAGCTTGAGGATGAGAGTGAGAGAAATGGTCTTCACCAAGGAAGAACTCACCATTTTGTTATCTAGTACCAAATGGTCATCACTAAAAACATACACACAAATAATACATAAATGTATATATATATATATATATATATATATGTGTGTGTGTGTGTGTGTGTGTGTGTGTGTGTGTGTGTGTGTGTGTGTGTTCATATGTGTATATGTAACAACAACTAAAGAAAAAGATACCATACATTTGGGCGAGAATAAGGAGGATGTGGTGGTTTGAATAGGAATGCCCCCATTGGTTCAATATTTGAACACTTGATCATTAGGGCATAGCTCTACTTGACAGGGATTAGGAGGTGTGGCCTTGTTGGAGGAAATGTGACACAGCAAATGGGCTTCAGGGTTTCAAAAGCTCAATCAAGGCCCAGTGTCACTCTCCCTGCTGCCTGCTAAAATGTAGGACTCCCAGCTGCCTCCCCAACATCATGCCTACCTGCATGCCACCATGCTTCTCACCATGATGATGATGGACTAAACCTCTGAATGTGTAACAAGCCTCAAGTAAATGGTTTCTTTTATAAGAGTTGCATGATCATGGCCTCTCTTCACAGGAAGAGAACATTGACAAAGACAGACAGGTATACGAGAGGTATACAGGGACAACAAAAGGGGATTGATGTAATCAAAAGTAAAAGGAAAATATTAAATTATTCATTTTGTTTTAGATTATGGTTTTCCTGTATATATTTATATGTACCATGTATATGGATGGTACCCTTGGAGGTCAGAAGAGGTTGTCAGACCCCCTGGAATTGGAATTTTAGATGATTGTGAGCCACCATGTTAGTTTGGAGAACCAAACCCTGATCCTCTGAAAAAGCAAAAAGGTGATCTTAACCACAGCCATTTTACAAAGCTTTTCAAGGTCATGTTTTAACATATGCAAGAGTTTCATTTACTTTTATGGGTTTATGATATCACATGGCATGCCTGTATAAAGTTTAGTTCAATAATCTATCAGTTGATAGACTTGGAAGTTTCCCCATTATGACTATTATGAAAATGATAATAGTAATTTCTTGGTATTCATTTTCCTTTAGGCACTTTTCCCTATCTCTTGGGCCTTTAAGAACAGGATTTCTTTGTCATATGTCAACTCTAGGTTTAAGCAGTTGACAAATAGCTAACATTTTTTCAAAATGATTATGCTGTTAGATGATGTTGTCAAATGAAAGGTTTCCAATTTCTTCATGCCTTCACAAATACTTCTGATACATCTTTTTTAATAATTTTTTGAGATTATAATATAATTACATATTTACCCTTCCCTTTTCTCAGTCTAAATCCTTCCTTTTACTCTCCTCATTGCTCACTTTCAAATTTTCTTTCTTTGTTTTTACATATGTGTATATGTATATACGTATACATACATACGCATACACACATATACTTTAAATACATAATACAACCTTTTTTTTTGCCCTTTGCTCTTTGGGGGGCCCACCATCCACCTCCCAAATAAATACATGGAGAGTTATTCTTACTTATGAATGTCCAGCCTTAACTTGGCTTGTTTCGAACCAGCTTATCTTAAATTATCTTGTCTACCTTTTGACTCTGGACTTTTACCTTTTTCTAGTCTATATTTTTTTCTGACATTAATTCTTCTATCCCATGAACACATAGTATATATAAATGTACATAAATAGTATATATATATATGTATATATATATATATATTAAGTAACATTTTACGATTTCTTTAGACAATATTTTATGTTATCAGTGCCTAAGTATCACACTTCATTTGTCAAAAATATTTAAAATAATTTATTTTTTATAAAATCAAATGGAATTGTTTATTTAATTCCAATTTCAAATTTTCCTTTTATTGTTCATAAATACAACGGGTTTATGCCTATTGATCTTGTCTCTTGTAACCTTGTTAAATCTACTCTGTGACATTTTTATGACGTCCTTAGTACTTCCTACCTATAAGAGCATGTCAAATAAAAGTAGAGAATATTTTATGGGTGTTGCTTACATCTCTTCCTTTTCCAATTAGCATTGCTAGAATTTCCTTTACAAGACACAGTAAGTATATTGTTAGCCAGAATCTTTCTCTGTTTCCTTGCTTCTAGAAGTAATATTCTTTGAACATTATATGAGGTTGAATAAATCAAATTTATTTCTAGTTTACTGAGTGTTTTAATACATTATATTTTGTCCATTTTTAGGTCTGTTGATCTGTAATAAGTGTTTTGTGGCTAAGGTTAATGTGTGTTATGTTGCCTCATAGTCATGTGGTAAACTAACCCTGAATTTTTAAGGTAGTTCTAATAGTCATTGTACATAAATCTATCTGTGTTGTTGTATTTGTTCCATAAGGGATACTAATCGATACAGAGTCTTCTCTTATGAGGTACATTTTTGTATTAATGATATATTGGTTGCATCAAGTGAGTTAGAGAGTGTGTCCTTTCTTTTTTCTGGAGAAGTATGTGAAGTTATGATACTAATTCTCCAAATATTAGACACAAATCAACAATGAAATAATTAAAGTATGGCAATTTTGTGGAGTTTTAATTTATAGCTTCTACCACTTCTTTATGAAGGCCTATCTTTCTTTCTTTTATAAAAAAAAAAGCTGTTTTTATTAATAGATATTCCATTCTTTCCTTCCCCTAAGGTCTCTATGATTGTCTTCTACCTTACTTGGTTACAGTTTCTCTGTCTCTCTGTCTCTCTCTGTCTCTCTCTGTCTCTCTCTGTCTCTCTCTGTCTCTCTCTGTCTCTCTCTGTCTCTCTCTCTCTCTCTCTCTCTCTCTCTCTCTCTCTCTCTCTCTCTCTCTCTCTCTCTCTGTATGTGTGTGAATTTGTGAATTTCTTAGTCAGCCAATTCAGGTTAATATGACAAAATTCACACACTATGTTTTCAGTGTCCGTGATCAAGTGCATACATCTTTTCCTGTATTTCAGAAGGCTGGAAATCTGCAAACAGTGTATCAGGATTGGTGGGTTATGGGTTATGTTTTTGTTGCTACTTCATAACATTAATTTTGCTAATGTTATGAATTGTAATATAAATATCTTATATACACAATATCTGATGTGTAATCCATGTGAATGAGTCATTAAACTCCCAAAGGGGTTGTGACCCACAGTTGAGAACCACAGCTATAAGTGATAATTTTTAAATAATTTCTTCTCTGATCTTTGCTTACTTAGAAATGTGTTTTGTAGATTTTATATATTCGAGGAAGTTTCATACTTATGTTACTTATTTTTAATTCTATCTCACTGTTATCAAAAATTATGACTTACAGGATTTCAGTACTTTTAACTTGAAAGTGTTTTGTTTTGGATCTTATTTTATAGTCTAATCCAGGCAATATCTTGTGTGTGTTTCTTCTTTTCTTTTTCCTTTCTTTTTTTTCAGAGACAGGATTTCTTTGTGTAGTCCTGGCTGTCCTGGAACTCTCTTTGTAGACCAGGCTGGCCTCAAACTCACAGAGATCCACCTGCTTCTGCTTCCCCAGTGCTAGGATTAAAAACATGCACTCCCAAAGTTTGGCACCTGTGTGCATTTTTTTTATTAAGAAATTTTTTTCAAGCCAGGCGGTAGTGGCGCACGCCTTTAATCCCAGTACTCGGTAGGCAGAGGCAGGCCGATCTCTGTGAGTTCGAGGCCAGCCTGGGCTACCAAGTGAGTTCCAGGAAAGGCGCAAAGCTACGCAGTGAAACCCTATCTTGAAGAAAAAAAAAAGAAATTTTTTTCATTCATTTTACACACCAATCAAAGATCCCTCTCTTCTCTCCTCCCGCTCCCCCAGCCTTCCCCTCCCAACCCCCTCTGTATTTTAAGAGCATATTCTTCCACTGCTGTGTGGCTAATTCTCCAGATAGTGTTTAGTTCAGATTGGCTTATGGCACCGTTTGAGTCTTCTATTTTCTGCTTTAACCTCTATTTGTTCCATCAATTGATGAGCTGGATCTCAAAATCCACAATTATTAGTACTGAGATTCTGCCTTCAGTTATCATTTTTTTTCTTCAAACCTCCTAACTAGAGCTCTGCTGTTAAACTGACATGTTGTTAGTTATATGTTTTTGATGAACATTGACCGTTTTTGATTATAACACAATGTTTTTCATTAAAGTTTTTTTTTTTTTTTAGTATGTTTTTTGAAGCAGCATGGCCACTCCACTTCTGCTAGGCATAATGCTGTTTTGTCCATCTGCTCTTTTTCCTTCTGAATCATTGTATTTCCACCCAAAGTGGTATCCCGCAGACAGCATACATGGCTAAGGCAGCATTCTACTCTAATTTTTCCCATTTCTGTTTTGATCTAAGTTTTAATTTGTTTACATTTACTGTTATCAACTGTTAACACACAAGTTACATCTAGAGTTTTACTGTTGCCCATACATCTTATAATTTATATATTCCTCTATGTTTCCCTTGATGTCATCTTTCTGAATTAAATATTTTTCAAGTATACCATGTTGTCTCCCTTGTCTATTCTTTTGTTGTATGTTTCAAATACTTTTTTCTGGGGTTATTTCTGAAGGCTACAGGAGTATATTCTCCATTTATACCAATCTGTTTGGGATTAGCAATAACATAGTTTACAAACTACACAAACCCTCTGCTGCTATGAAACTCCTTCCCTCTCCCATCTTTGGGGCCATTATTCTCACTTGACATCTTGGTACATGCATGCTCTAGTAGGTTTACACATTGATTCTTGCAATTGTTTTTTTTTTTCTAATGTGAGAATAACAGTTGCAAAGAATGTGCATTAATACCTTTCCTTTTATTTACACATATTATCATGTTTACAAGTAGTCTTTCTTATTATAATGGATAAGAATCTGTAGCTAAAGCCTCACTACTGCTGTCTGGAGCCCTAACTCTAGTGTGTCTAGTAAGCAAGATCTGACATCAAACTCTTCAGGTAGTTTTTGGAGGAAGTCTTACTTTCCATTTTATTCCTGGATAATAGATACTTCTTTATTTTAGTTTTTTTTTAATTCATTATTGAATATGCATGAGTGTTTGGGTTCATGTATGTCTGCACATCACATTCATTCCCTATGCATAGACTTCAATCTTGTTTTGAGAATCAGACTTTAAAATAATGTAGTGCACCAGAGCTGAAATTCAGATTCTGCTCCCTCTTCATATTGCTTCTCGTTAGCGATGCTTGCTGTTGTTACTGTTGGTTGCTAACGGGTTTTCTGAACCAATTCTGGGAAGTCTCCGTTGTTTGCCAAATGTGGCAGTAAAATTTCAGCTTGGATAAACTGGTAGCCCCTTAATGATTCAGCAGAAGATTTTGTTATTGTTATTGTTATTGTCTGAAGGCAGTAAGTTTCCAAACCTCTACTCATGAGTTCAGTGGTTCAGGTGTACCTTAAAGAACCAGGCAGACGTGTGACTATCTGCCTGATCATTAATATTTTGCTTGAGCTGAGCATAGTAGTCATCAGGAAGTCAGGACATATGACCTCCTCATGTCTTTGCTGGCCATGTACACACACAGGCACGAGAATGCATGTGACTTTCCATATTTCCATTTGTACTCAACAAATATTCTGCCTTTATTTTCCTGAGAAAGCTGTGAGCTATGTCAAAAAAAAAGGAAATACCAGACAATTAAAAAATTACAGATCTGCAAGAATGAGCTGTGAGGCATTTCCCCGACCAGCACCTGCCATGGGGCTAAGTTTTCTCCTGCTGGGGAGCTCTAATTCCAAGGCAACACGAGATGGGGAGGAGGAGGAAGGGAAAGAAGCATGGAAAAAAACCCACAGAACATTTTTAGCATGATTAAGATGTTTTAACTAAGAACTTGAGCTGTTACCACACAGGCTAGTTTCCTAACTTCCAGGAGGTTGCTTCTATTGACTTTGCTTTTTGTTTTGTTCTTTTTTTTTTTTCGGCGGGGGGGGGGAGGTGCATATTCTCACTGCTTTTACTGAATAGAGAATTCTTAGAGGTCCCATTATGTCTTTTCCTCTGATATCCCATAGCTGTATGTATATTTTCCAACAGATAAATAATTTCCTTATTTTATACTAATTGGAAGCAAAGACAACAATCAGTATTAAAATGTTCCGTTGTTAATTTGGCTGAGTAACAAACAGCGCATCACTCTGGGATAATGTGAAAAATCCAAGCTCCTTTCTTGACACTGGCAAAGCTGCATTTTGGGCAGTCATCACTGTGATTCCACTGATGGCAGTCAGAAATCTCTGCCCTTGCTATCACGGTGAAAGTGTAATTTATCCCCCTGGAATACCACGCAAGGAAGAGTTGTCTGTTCTCTTCTCTTCCAGAAATCACTTCAACCAAAATAACACTGGTAGTTCTTTTTCACAATAAATTTATCTTTGTATCTTTGAATTCTCCCTGCATGCATTTCAGTATATTTCAAATCCACATTTTTTGAGCCTTTTATTAGGATGAGACAGAATATAATATATTATTCATATAATATTGTACTTGAGATTTGTTTGTAGTAGGTCAAATATATTATAGTATCTATGGTTTGATTTGGAAAATAGAATGTAGTTATCATTATCAGGGTATATTGTATGATTTTTTTCAATAAAAGAGTTTACAATGTATACTATATATAAGGAAAATATAAAATAGTATAAAATAAAAGCTTTTTTAGTATCTATTGTCACAATCTAAATATGATATCTAGTATTTTCATTCATATCACTTGTTATTAATACCTTCTTAAAATTAATAGATTTCATATTTTATTATTTAGTAAATGGAAATATTTAGCAGTATAATTAAGCTATATAAGCAGCAATGAGACTTCAAAAGGCAATTTGTTCATTTCCTTTCTTATTAACAAGGCTTTCACTTGGAAAATAAACTAAATGTATCTTCCAATTTTCTGAATTTCTATGAAGATTAAAATAGTTTAAATTATTCTCCAATTATAAATATCTAGAGAATATTTTATAGTTGCCTTTTCTGATAATAGCTGGAGGCAAAACCTTTGTTCATGATGCTATGGACTATAATTCAACAAAACCCCACCAATTATTAAGAAAATGGGATCACAAGTAACAACTAGAAATCACTAACCCTCAAAAGATAACAATAACTTGCTTGGTATTTCTGTCAAAATAAGGTTGGAACCTAGCAGATGTCTAAACTACTTTTTATTGTATATTTTTTAGCTTTTTTTACTACACTGTGGAGTTCCAAAGCTGCCAGTACCCACTAGTAAAATGATGTTCAAAGTCAAAAGATATTTTTGTTGAAGTAACCACACGTTGAAGCATGCGGCATCTAACACTGCCACACTGTTTTTCATCAGGATTTTGATTTTGCAAATAGATAACATATAAATTTGTATTTCCAGATACCATTTTTATTGTTATATGAAAATTGCATCTCGGATTGTAACATTAAAAATTTGCAGCAAGGACAGGTCCCGGCTCCACTGCCTGGGGGCCGCCCAAACAGTTCAAGCTCATCAACTGTCTCACTTATCCAGAGGGCCTGATCCAGTTCCATGGGGGCTCCTCTGCCCTTGTTTCACAGTTCATGCATTTCCACTGGTTTGGCTCTTTGTCTCTGTGCTTTTTCCAATCATGGTCTCAATATCGCTTGCTCATACAAGCTCCTCTCTCACACTGATTGGGCTCCCAGAGCTCCACCTGGGGCTCAACTGTGGATTTCTGCATCTGCTTCCATCAGACACTGGATGAGAGTTCTATCATGACAACCAGGATGTTTGGCCATCCAGGCACTCTCTCGACCATTGCCAGTAGTCTACAGTGGAGGTATCTTTGTGGATTTCTAGGAACCTCTCTAGCACTCTGCTTCTTTCTATTCCCCTGGGGTCTTCATTCATCACGGTATCTCCCTACCCGTTCTCCCACTCTGGTACATGGGCTGGCTTTTTGGAGCCTGGAGCCTATGCTGGGACACTTTGCTTAGCCTTGGTGTAGGGAGGAGGGGACTGGAACTGTCTTGGCTGACTACCAGGCTGGGCTGACTCCCCAGGGGAGACCTTGCCTTGGAGGAGGTGGGAATGAGGGGTGGATTCCGGGGGAGGGCTGGGGGGTGGGAGGAGGGAGGACAGGGGAATCAGTGGCTGATATGTGAAATTAAGTTAATTATAAAATAAAAATATATAATTAAAATATGCAGCAAATAATTCTATTGCTTTCTACCAATATTCATTTAGTGGTCACTCTGGCTGACTTTGACTTCAGAGTGAATTATGGATTGGGTAGTGATTTTACCATTACACATCTCTCCACCTTTTTTTAATAGGGTCCATAGACACTGTATGCCTGATCAATCTATCAGACTCTGAAATTCTTACTCATTTTGTGACTTTCTAAGTGCCTTCATGGAGCAGAATATATCACTCTTGTTTTAAAAATTGTATCTTCATCCAGAAGTCTCTTGTGGCAGGTAGTGTGGTTTACTATTTAAATCATGCAACTGTTTATTTCCTTTTTGTTTCTTAAAGATTCTGAGTTATATCCTCACTGTGAAATGAAGAAGCTTCCCTTGTGATTGTTAGACTTTATAAAGATTTATTAATGTATGTAGATGAATGTTTTACCTACATGAATGAATGTACATTATTTGTGAATCTGGTGGGCATGGAATAAGAGAGGGTGAGATGCCCTGGAACTGAAGTTATGGATGGCTGTGAACTGTAACATGATATGGCTATAAGGAACCAAATCTGAGTCCTTTGATAGAGCAATAAGCCCTCTTTACCCCCGAGGCAGCTCTCCTGCCCCATGGTTACTATTAAAATACACATAAGAGGAGATAAAATAAGAATCTAGCTGATGTTTGCAAAATGCATTTAAACTTCAAACATATACTTTCAAAACTTGGGGAAGATTGCACACTTCTATTAATAATAAGAAAGCCATAAAACATTTTTAAATAGAGTCAGAGGGTCTCTGTTTGCATAGGAAAAAATGTTCCTTATTATAAATTGAATCTTTTCACTTTTCCAGGTATGCAATGCAAATTGGTATTATCAAAGGGATTGTGGAGAACCCAGAATAATGTATTAAATAAAATAATAGTATAGAAGATAAAGTATTAGTGCCTATAATCACAACATTGCAACATCATTTATGTGTCTTTCTTTTTTGATATGGTCAAATACACCTGTCAGACCAATTTTCCTACAAAACAACTATAAAATTGAGTAAACTCTTAAAGTTTCTGTGTGCTGGTAACACAGAATAAACAAGAACAAGAAGAATATAGAAAATATTCACTCTGTAAAATTGTGCATGAGGTGATATTCCTGTTTATAATGGCTTCAGACCGAGAGCAGGCTACAGTCAACACAGATGATGTCAAACGTTAACAGAAAACCTATGCTTTTCCTGCCTTAAAAACAGAGAGAGATGAAAGAAAGACAGCAAGGACAGACCATACATGGTGGCACAACCTATAATTTCAGCACTCAGGAGGCTGAGGCAGGAGAGTCACATGCTTAAATTCAGGCTAGGTGCATAATGAGACAAACACTAGTCTAGGTTACCTAGCAAGATGTTGTCTCTTAACAAAAACGACAGCCTCCACAGTAAAAAGTTCAGAATAATCATTGCTTCTTCTAGACACTAAGACAAATACTCCAAAAAAGAAAGGGGAGCCCAGATCCTATACAACTATCGTGACCAATTAACTAGCTGTTCCTAAACCATGTGTGCCCAAGGGGACTTGAAGCACTTTGAAATGAGTTCTGAGATGCACACAAAGGACAATGTTTATGTTCAAAGAGAGTTACTCACTAACATTTAGAAAATCTGAAGTCTGTTTATGACCATAAAGAATGCAGAGTTAGTTGCCTTCAGAACACCCAGGAAACAACAGAAACACCACCAATAAGTGAGGAAAAGTGAGGCTACAGACATGCTGAGAGGAAATTGAATGAAAACATTAGGAAAATTAGCAGACAATAAAATAACCAGAAAGATCTTATTTTAACTACGTATGGGGGGCAAATTGAAAAAAAAAAACACATTCTCAATATCCAAGTAAGCAAAAATATCATGAGAAAACCAAAATCTAGGAAAATCTCCCAAAGAAAATTATAATGTAAAGGAAATTTAAATGAACATGAATTGATAGGATTTAGCAGCAGAAGGCAGATAACAGGGAATAGACTAATAGTATATTTTAAATAAACTGAACAAAGGTGCTCAGACTTGTGAAATGATGATTCAGTATCAACCATCCATGTAGCTAACATCCCACAGCAAGTCAGACAGAAAATGAGACATAAAAATTATGAGGGTTTACTATATACAAGGAAATAATTCAATTATTTTTAATTTATCAGAAGTTTTGGAGATAATGGAAAATATCGTAAAGTGCTGAAAGAAACATATAACTTGTTAGCAATATACAGCCTATTTCTGGTAAATATATTCTTAAGAAATAAAAAGGAAAATATTGACATTTCATGTGTACAATATAGTATTCTAGAAACAAATAATGTGCTTTTTAGTTTCACAATTCCATGGATGAAAATAGTTTTCCCGTTATAAAATTTACCATGTGCTTTCTCATTATTTAAATTTTTATTTAAATTTAACATTTTGTTTTTGTAATTTATTCTTAGAATATAGTTACATCACATCTCCTTCCTTGACCTCTTTCAAACCCCTCCCATATCTCTCCCCTCCACTCTTCACATTGGTTACCTATTTCAATTATTATTGTTACTATTATCATTATTATTATTACACTATAAAACTCATACTGACAAATAATTGTAGTTTTTCCCCCTCACCAAAGAAAAGAGAGCTTCTTCACTGAAACCACTGGAGTGGGGAGGCTCAGAAGATATCCATCCAAATAACTGCTTTTCTGAATGAGGACAGAATAGAGAATAAACTTCTGTTGTTTATGAATGGCCTACCTCTTACAGTTAGAACAGTCTACATCAGTAACAAAACCATTGCTGCTGACCTGGTGAACACCTTTGTAAGTTGAAAAGAACAGAGAAGAAAAGCATTTAGAAAGAGAAATCCAGGAAGTCTGATGCTTCGATTCAATGTGAAAATACAAATTATCATGATCCAGTTACATGAAATAATAATAATAATAATAACAAATCAATAATATAAGCAAACCATCTGTCAAAACTACACTCTGAAGTTCATAGACAAGTTTTCAAAATTTAAATAGAATTTTTTGAGAAGAGTTAAATTTTTCAACAAATTAGGGATAGAACAATGGAATTAATGGATAGCTTATTCAGGAAGTTCTAATAAAAATTCAGAAAGACTTTGATTACATTTGACTAGGCTATCTAAACGTTTTCAAAAGAGTAAGAAGAACCTGGTATTATCTAAGGGAGAGGGTAGATACATAAGCAGATAGAAACACAGGTAAATCACATCTATTTCCATATATCCATAAGTTACTTTAAATCTCACTAACATGGATATTATCATTATATAAAATATCACAGTAGTGGAACAATAAAGACATGGATATGTCATAAGCAAACTTTCACAGCTTCATCAGACAATAGACTTCATCAAATATTTACATGAAAAGAACGTAACCTAATTTTGAATCCTCCTTTAAATCCAATTTGAAGGGATAACTTCATGTATCAAGCTCTACGATAACACTCTTGTGTTAAGTGATGAGGAAAGCATCAAGCTGGTAAGTCGCTAATTATAGATCTACAGACAAATGAGGTGACACATCAGAGACAAGTCCAGTTCTGTAAAGAGGTTTCAACATTTCTAGGCTCCTAAGATGATGCAACTCTTTCAAAAGAGCCCTGCACTTTCTAAAGCACCTGGTTCAAGTTTGACTGTAATGCACTAAGGTAACTGAAGCTGGAACAGGAATGATCACAAGGGAATTTTGTAAGTGTTCAGCGAGTAGAACTTGAGTAAGTAATCAATCCATACTGTCCTTAGTCACTCACAGTAATTCCCCTTCTCAGGAGCTAAGCAAACCATTTCACATTCTCCAATTATCTCAGTGTCATTTTTAAGCTTAACTGTTTATGCACAATAGCAAGCATCCTCCAACATAATTGACACCATTGAACAACACGCATTTAGAAAGACACAGAGGAGATGTGATGCTTGGTGTTTACAGGTGAGGAAGTCAGATCTACCAAAAGAAACTTACTCAAGGCCTCCTGTTGACTTAGCACTGAAATGCACAATAGAAAATTCCTGATACAGGGCCGTTGTTCCAACAGTGACACCAATGAGTCCTCATCTTCATTTGGAAAATGGTCATGCCAGGCTGAAGATGATATCTGCATCTTTGTATTAGAGATTTAACTTTCTAATAATTTTATACTCTGTTCATTGTACTTTCCGTCTACCAGTAACTAAAGGAAGAACAGTTAATTGAAGTTTTTATCATACTTAAAATATTTCTTTTCCCAAAGTAATATATGGTTCTTAGTTATGGTTAGGTTAATTTATTTTTTACCAAGAGATTTGTGTGGTTACATGGGAAGTTACACTGTACTAATAACCATGAAATTTCAATTCTGTTTTTTTTTAATTCACTTCCCCAGTTAAAATCCATTCACAATTGTAAACACACTAAATTTTATTAGCTATAAAATACCTAAATAGCTGTTTCTTTTTCATTATTATTTCTTTTATTTTTGAGATCATTTACATCTCTTCCCTTCTCTTCCAAACCCTCTCATATTTCCTTTCTTGCTCTTTTTCAAATTCATGACCTTAATAGTTCTTACATGCATATGTTGCTACATACATACAAATTTCTAAATATAATCTATTCAGTCTACATAATGTTACTTGTATATATGCTTTCATGACTGATCATAAATGCCTTATTACACACAGAAATAAAAGATTGTGTCTACAGGTAAATTTAGTAAAAGTAAAAATCTAAATATATTATAGTGGGGAAATACAGTAGTATATTACCAAATTGTAACAAATGTATTATTTCATTTATCATTAGAAAATATAGAGAGAAATCTTTTAATAAAAAATAGTAATCATCAAATATTAAAGATCTCACACATGAGGACATATACAAGGTGCTTGTTAAGATGTGAAAATAATAACTAAGCCAAACTTATTTATTTTTGCTTAACTTTTGTGTATTTTCTTTAGTATTCTCTTGTTTTCTCCTGGTAAGTAGATAAAACAAGGAGTTGATTCTGGAGTGTTCCTTTGAGCAGGTTATCACACTCAAAACTTTAAGTGTAATCATTATATGATATTTCACTGAAATAAAATTTGTCTCATAAAGAACAGCATTATTGAGACGTATTTGCACAGTGGAAATTAAATTAATGTATGATTTTCAATAT
This sequence comes from Peromyscus maniculatus bairdii, assembly GCF_049852395.1. Lineage (NCBI taxonomy): Eukaryota > Metazoa > Chordata > Mammalia > Rodentia > Cricetidae > Peromyscus > Peromyscus maniculatus. Next base: position 88,789,651 of record NC_134856.1, on the reverse strand, counting down.
AAAAAGTACCTGGGAAAATAAAAAAGGTTCGAAACAGCAAACGATATTTGAATATTATTGTTTAAGTGTTGAGATCTAGATATATGGGAAATGAAATATGCATAACATGACCTGAGATAACTCAGCTAACCTCTCCAAGGTTAGTATTATTTTACTGCATTAGAGGTGTGTGTGTGTGTGTGTGTGTGTGTGTGTGTGTGTGTGTGTGTGTGTGTGTGGCAGGACTGATGGCTTAAAAGAAGAATAAATCTAACCATAAACTGTATAAAGTACATGTTCTGGATGGAATACTTACAATGAAGAAAAATGTGGGTGAGGTCAGTTGTGACTAGAAAAGGGAATTAAGGGCATTTTTTGTTTGTTTGTTTGAGGGTTGTATTTTGTTTGTTTTTTTGGAGTAGACAATACAAGTCTGCATAGCTGAGGTGCATCAGTTCATTATCTGCTCCTGCAACAAAGTACATTGCTGCTTGTATAAAGAACTGTATTCGGTTTATCATTTTGGAGGCTGAAATATAGCCTGTGAAATTGAGCAGTTATTGGTCTGTCCTTTGGTGAGGGTTTCCTTGGCTGTACCAGAGCATGGTGGTTGATACAACTCTAATAGCAACTCTAAAGAGGAAAGACCACATGGTGAGACAAGAAGCCACAGAGTTGGAAAGTGCCAGAATTACTCTAGCAACTTACACCTGATGGTAATAAATCTACTCAAGCAGCCTTAGTCTCTTTTAAGGGCAGAGCCTCCATTGATCTAATTAAGTCTTATTAAGCCTTCCTTTACTATTTCTTAGGTTTGTGAAACTCTGTGTCTCATGCTACGGGCCAGGCTGTTCTTACATTTGTCATTATCTCTTCTTCTCCAAAATGTCCATTCCTTCAGTATCATCCCCAGCTCTGTAGCAAACTGCCTGTTGAACCCTCCCCTTCCTCTCTGCTCCCAACTCCAGTAGATCACATAGATCTTATCCTCCAAATTTCCTTCCCCCTACTCATCCCATTATTCAGACCCCAACTCCATCAGGCATTCCCTGGAAACCCACCAGTCAAGCCTGTCAGAAAAATGAGTAGGCTACCAAAGCAGGTGGGCAAGATTCACATCTTGACTCTCCTCCGTCTCCTCCACATAAAATACCCAGTATCTTTCTTAACATTAGAGAAGACTACTGTCCTGGCCACTTCTCAATCTCTGACCTCTTGGGACCACACTGACCAGGATCCCAGAAGAATTCCCTCCAGGCAGCAGCCACTGTACTCTCCTAAGTACCAGAAGAGCGCATGCAGATGTCCTTGGTCTTGCTGCCACCTGAAGCCATGTGGAAGTCCATGATCTGTACTGCTGCTGGCTGCTATGGGCAAGGAAGCTTCTTTTGCAGTGGAATAGATGACTGTAGACTCATAACTGAGAATGAGAGACATTGGAGGCTTCTATGACAACCTCTTCCTTGCCCCCAAAGGAAAAAAAATCCAGGAAAGAAGTTATTGAAGAGAATTCTTAATGGAAACTCCTTGGAATTTACAACAATGACCCCAGCTAAGACTCCCAGCAATAGGGGAAATGTAGCATAAAGTGACCATCTCCTATAACCAGGCAAGACTACCGGTGGAGGGATTGGGACACCAACCCAGCCACATAACCTTTGACCTACAGTGTGTCCTGCCTATAAGATGTTCTGGGATAAATGTAGAACAGAAATTGTGAAAGTGGCCAACTAAGGACTGGTCCAGCCTGAGACCCACACATACCATGAGAGGGAGCTCACCCCTGACACTGTCTGGAGGGCCATGACCCAGATAGCACAGAGACATAGGATAGAATCAAACATGACTGGCAATATAGATGTTTATCAATGTAATGATGCCTAATGATATCTGGCTATATTCATAGATTGGTGCCTATTGTCATCAGAGAAGTTTCATCCAGCAACTCATGGAAACAGATACAGAGACCCCACAGTCAAACATTAAGTGGAGCTCAGATAATCCTGTGAAAGAGGGGAAGAAATGATTGTAGGAGCCAAAGGGGTTAAGGATGTTATAAGAAAACCAACAGAATCAACAACCTAGACTCATAGGGGCTCACAGATACTTAACTGACAATCATGAGCCTGCATGGGACTGACCTAGGCTCTCTGCCCATGTGTTACAGTTGTGTACCTTGGCCATCTGATAGAACTCCTAACAGTGGGAGCAGGGGCTGCTTCTGACTCTTTTGCTACCTTTTGGGACCCTATTCCTCATACTGGGTTGACGTGTCCAGTGTTAATAAAAGAGAAGGTGCCTGGTCTTACTGTAACTTGATATGCCATGTTTGGCTGATATCCATGGGAGGCCTGCCCTTTTCTGAATGAAATGGAGGAGTTTGGATGGGGCAGCAGTAAGAAGGTGATTGGGGGAGAGGGACTAGGAAGAGAGGAGAGAAGAGAAACTGTGGTTGGGATGTAAAATAAATAAATAAATAAATAAATAAATAAAATTGTAATAAAGATGCTGAAGTGTAGCTCTTCACAGTACATGGCTTCTGGGGGGGGGACTCAGTTATCTTTAAGGTGCTGATTGGTCACTGGGCATTTGACTATGCTCCAATATGGGCAACACAACTGGACTTGGTGTATTTGGGGGAGGGGCTCAAGGGTGGACATGGGAGGAATGGGAAGCAAGTGTGATTGGGGTGCATTGCATAAAATTCACAAATGATTAATAAAAATGCTATGTTAGGGGAAAAAGAAACAAAGATGACAACAGAAAACAAGGAATAAAGCATCCACCCAAAGAAGACAAGAATAGATCAGATATCAGCACCTAGAATTACAATCTTCCCCATACCAGATGCCTAGACACTAGCATAAAAACACAAGCAATCACACCAGGACAGTATGTCTCAACTAAAGCTCAGCAAGTCCCTGAATATTCCAGCACAACTGAAACACAAGAAAAAAAACTTAAAATAGCCTTTATGGATATGATAAAAGTTCTTACAAAGAGAAATGAATAAATGCTGTAAGAAATCTATGAAAACACAAACAGTGGAAAAAAATGAATAAAACGTTTTGAGACCCAAGAGTGGAAATAGAATCAACAAAGAAAACCCAAACTGAGGGAAATTAGGAAATGAAAAAATTTAGGAGCTCTAACCAGAAACTCAGAGACAAGCCTCACCAACAGAATACAAGAGACAGAAGAAAGGAACTCCAGCACTGAAGATACAACAGAAGAAATGGATATCTCAGTCAAAAAAAAATGTTAAGCCTAAAAAACTCCTGTCACAAAACATCCAGGAAATCTTAAAAGAACAAATCTAAGAAGAATAAGAATAGAGGAAAGAGAAAAAAATAGGTCAAAGGCCCCAAAATATTTTCAATAAAACCATAGAAGAAAATTTCCTTTACCTAAAGAAGGAGGTGCCTATCAATGTAAAGGAAACATGCAGAACACCAAATAGACTAGAGCAGAAAATAAATTCTCCTCAGTACATAACAATGAAAATATTAAACATACAGAACAAAGAAAAATATTAAAAGCTGCAAGGGAAAAAGTCCAAGAAACATTTAAAAGCAAATCTATTAGAATAAAAACTAGCATCTTAATGGGCACTGTAAAGCCTGAACAGATGTTCTACAAATACTAAGAGATCACAGACCCCATAGTACTATACCAAGCAGAACTTTAAGTCACGATAGAAAAAAATAAGACATCTCATGATAAAACAAAATTTAAGCAATATCTATCTACAAATTCAGGTCTACAGAAGGCACTAGAAGGGAAACTTCAACCTAAAGGGTTTTACATTCAAGAAAACAAATGGAATTAAATAATCTCAGGCAAGCGAAGTCAAAAAAATGGAAGCACATACAAACACCACTACAACAAAATAATAGAAATCAACAAACAGCACACATTGATATCTCTCAACACCAATGGTCTTTATTCCTCAATAAAATGACAGACTAACAGAACGGATAAAAAAACAGGATTCATTCTTCTCCTGCATTTGAGAAACATACCCTTTCATCAAAGATAAACATCACCTCAGGGTAAAAGGATGAAAAAAGGTATTCCAAGAAGATGAGCATAAAAAAATAAGCTGGTGTAGTTATTTTAATATCTGACAAAATATACTTTAAAACAAAACTGATCAGAAGAGATAGGGAAGGACACTACATATTCATCAAAGGAAAAATTCACCAAGAGGACATTGCAATTCTTAATATCTGTGCAAAAACATAAAGTGTTCCAAGCACATAAAAGAAACACTACTACACTAGAGCTTAAGTCACACATTGACTCTCACACACTGATAGTAGGATACTTCAATACCCTATCTTATGAATAGACAGGTCATCCAGACAAAATATAAAGAGAGAAATGTTGGAGCTAACTGATGTTACAAACGAAATAGTTTTTGTTTTGTCTCATTTTATTTGATTATTATCCCTTCTAAGCTTGTTCATTTTCTAATGAGGAACAGAAAGGGGGTGGATCTGGATGGGAAAGGAGGTGGGGAGAAACTGGAGGGATTAGAGGGAGGGGAAACCACAATCAGGACGTAGTGTGTGAGAGGGAAACACTATTTTCACCATAAGGGAAAAACAAAGGCTTGCACTAACTAGATTGATACCAGCATGCTAGGCTAAATCTTGTAGAGATTTACCTATAGAAGATCAACCACATTAAAACCATGGAAGGAGACATGTTAGCCTAACTGAAGGGAATGAGAAAATAAGAACCCAGGTTTTCTTGGCAACGAAAGGATTGTAGATAGTGAGAATTGTAAGCACAAAGTACCTGAGTCCAGAGTGTTGGCAAGCAGTGAAGAATTAAGGTGAAATAGAGAACAGAATGGGTACTGGGAATGCTATAAATATATCTAGAAGGTTCAGAGACCTTGGACAGTTTTAACCACAAGCACATTGCTACATAAAACCTTACAATACTGTCTCTGAGGAAGTTTGGCAGAGTTTAATGGACAAGCACCTATTTGCTAAACATTAAAATGTTCTTTCCTGTCCTTGCAAAGCATCATGGACCACGATCTTGCAACCATCTGTCTTTGTTCTGATTCCTTCCATGTAAATAAGTAATCACATTATATAGGACCAGGCAGAAAGGATCAAAGGTTATCATATCCAAACTGATCTGATGCATGAAATTAAAACCAATTATTATGTCAACTCATGTTCCTTAAATAAAACTTGGTAGACTAGTACCCTAAAGAAATTTCTAAAATGTAACTCCATATGGGCAATAATATTGCTAGAGTGAGCAGGATGACATTAGAGGACACTTGAGGGACAGTTACCTTTAAATCAGACACATCCATCTGGCCCAGTTCCACTGAGCTGATGCATAACTTCTTACATGAATCAACTGAATGTCATAACTCAAATAATACAATACAAACTGCCTATGAAGTTGTTCAGGATTTACAAATTCCATGCAGCTTTACACTACCTTGCTATATGATAAATATGCCATCTGTCCAGGCTGTATGACTACTCATAACAGAACTCATAAACCTTGACACAAGAGGACTTTTAGCTGTATTTTCATGTCTAGTTCATTCATTCAATGAAAATAATGGCTCTTCTATACATTTCTTTTTATCTCCTACATGGACAGGCATGAGGCTGTTGACAGAGTAGATATAAAATGGTTCTTGGATGATTGATAGACAGAGGTAGAAAATATATAAACATGTATCAGTGAACTGATGTAGCTAGCTGCTTTTCTTTGCTGATAACTTATAAGGATGTGTGGACTCTGGTTTCTAATACAGTGTCTGGTTACGAACACCTTGAGGTTTCTCATTAAAAGTAGATTCCATTAATGATGCTCAGATGATCATGGCAAGTGGACACAAAGAACTGAGGAGTGGTTCTTTTCCACCCCTATGCCTTGAGCTACCTGTCTCAACAATGAAATTGCACCCTCAGTCTCGTGTGTGTGTGTGTGTGTGTGTGTGTGTGTGTGTGTGTGTGTGTGTGTGTGTGTGTGTGTATGCATGTGTGTATTCCAGCTTGAGCTTGTTTGGTTAATACTGTGACTGATTTGAAAAAAAGAGGTGGTGGTCCTTGATACATTCTCTATTCCCATTATTACAAAAGGAAAAAGGAACTGTGACTTTTGTAATGTCCTTAAGTTCAATGACAAATGTATCTGCTGATTTTGATATTCACATTGGAGAAGTTGATCCAGAAGCTGGCACTGTCTGTGTTATGCACTGTGCCATGGAATCAAAACAAAGAAAGTCATAAAAGAAAGAACAAATGGAAATTTCAAGAGTCAAATTTATTTGTTGTGGTAATTAAAAGGGGGAAATCTTGTTGACTCATGTATCATGAAATATCCAAGAAGATAACTTTTGTACAGCTATATAGTTCAACTCACCCAAGCTATAGACAAGCCCTTGTATGCTACCAATCCATCATGAGAAAATAATTTTCCGTTTAATGGAAGACTGAGATTTTGAATTTCCTAATATTAGAGTAGAAATATAAAATAAGATGCAAATATACATGTTTAAAATCCAGTTAAACATATTGTCACCTGTCAATTTCCTTGATTTGAACATTACTAGGTTAGGTTTGAAGAAGTAGAATGCAGTCTACTTAGGAAATGATGGTTTAAGATTCTGAGCAAAGAAAAATGAAGTGAGAAAACATTTCATTGTTCTAAGAAAAAGTGAATGTCTTCTTTTCATTGTCTCAGGAGCAATTTGAATTTGGACTTTATACATTCATTCTCCTTTCTCACTAACTTTTTTTATTCTAAGTATATGTTTCAAAGCTTTAGTAAAATTTGTAGGTCTGGGATATGAAGGAACATGATGAGATTATATGTAGAATGATTATCAAGAATGGATTCTTTCCTAAATCAAACCATTGTCTTGAGTTTTTTTGGTTTAGTGAGTTGATCCTGTAACAGAAAACAATCTGTTCTCTTTTCACAAGCTAACCCTGTTCTCTAGACCTAACCCACATCAGGTTAATTAGCCAAGAACTATATTATTATAGCTGATGAAATTAATAAGACCATATAAGGAAAATGAGGAATATGTATTAAATTACTTGTGTTGTTACTTATAGAAGATGATGTGTGACTGAGTTCAAAGATACATATGTGTACATGCATGGAATATACACATACATATATTCAAACACACGCACTTACATAGATCTGAATGTTTCATTGAATCCCTTAAATATTAATATCATATAGTTAAAAGAATATATTAGTATTTGCCTCATATTTTGACTGCCAGCAACTTCTCAATATAAAATAGAATGAGAGCACCAGGGAGTTAGAACACTTGGTACAGTGTTTGCCTAGTATGAAGGAAACCATGGGTTTTATCTACCACAGCACATAAACCAGACTGATAGCACATGCCTGTAATTCTAGCACTTGGGAGGTAGATGAAGAATTAGCAGAAGTTTAAAGCCAGACATGGTGGCACATTTTTTTTAATCTCAGCACTTGAAAGGCAAAAACAGGCAGATATCTGTGAGTTTGAGGCCAGTCAGTCCACCTAGAAGGTTCCAGGCCAGCTAGAGCTACATAGAGGAACTCTGTCTCAAAATCAAACAAACAAAAACAAAATATTCAGCTCTAAAGAAAAACAAAATACAAAAATTTCAAGGACATTAATGGACTTAAAATGTATAATATTACACAAAGCCACACAATCCCAGAAAAAAAAACTCACTTTCTCCCAGCCTAATACATATTTATGTGTGTGTATATTTGTATATATGTACACATAGGGTATATTTAACATGGAAGAGGAGAGCAAGAATGGGTAAATATTAGGTGACCAGGAAGGACTGAATACAAGTAATGAACACCACATCAAAGAACTGAATACAGGTAATGGACACTTGCATCATGAAAGAGAATATAAAGCTTTTCTAGTTTTGACATTGTCATGGATTTGCCAGGTGTTGGATATATCATAAAAAATGTATTGGATAGTGGAAGTGAAAAATCCAATGTGTAGCTCCATAGTTTCAGAACAGCTCTGCTAACTGTATAGAAGTTCACTGAGATGTATAAACTTAGGGTCTGGTTAATTTTGGTGTGTGATTGTCATTTACAAGGTCATTATAATATAGTTATTTTTCATTTAAAAAGCTTAAGGTTAATCCAGGGCTACATAGAAAGATTAAGACTAGTGTCAATTAGCTGGGCAGTGGTGGTGCACTCCTTTAATCCCAGCACTCGGGAGCATAGCAAGGCGGACCTTTGTAAAAAAAGACCAGTGTCAACTACATGAAACTTCTCTCAAAGAAAAATAAATTAAAGGAAAAATAAAATATGAAAGGAATTCATGTTTTATACTTTTATAAGCATGATCTAAGTAAGGACAGATCAGAAAGTATAGGGGCTTGTGATTTAGAACAAAAACAATGAAAACCAAAATATTTTGAAAACAACAATGCAGAGAATAAAACTGTGTAGATAAATTTTTTAAAGCCAAAAAATGTCAATCAAGATGTGAGATATGGAGACCAAGCCTCAAAGTTAGCATGGCAGACGTTCTGAGAGCCAAGGGAAGTCTAAAGTCATTCTCACCACGGAAAAGACACATCGCCCTAGTAGATACCCTGTACACCTGGGCAAGACTGGCAGCCTTTCAAATGCTGCATTCAGAAGAGAGCCCTGCAAATTGCCGTTCACAATTCTAAGCCAGATGGTCTGTGTTGAGGAACTTCCAGGGCTGTCAAGCATAATAATGGAGGTATTGTGAGGCACTTGCTCAGTTATCCAACTTATTATAGGAACATGAAGAAGTTTGCTGTTATTTCCAAGTTCTGAAACAATGTATTGTAAAATCTGCTGTTGTTTTCTGAGGTGTTATGTCTTTGTCCCCAGTGTGACTTACTGCATTAGGAATAAACTAACAGCCTCTGATCCAAATACATGATAATTTACATTTCCTCAGAAGTCAATTTCACTTCAGAAGAAATAGGATTTATTGAAATTACAAGAGTGTTAGAGACTTTAGAATCTATGTAAATAGTTTTGTACTTTCTCAATTAAAGAACACTCATTAAATTGGAACAAACAATAATCTGAACTATAATGTATCCCTGGTTAAATAGATGTTTTAAAAAAATATTCAGGTATCATACAAAATAAACATTTCCAAATGTATTTCATATTTAACAAATGATTCTTGACTGTGTTGGAAGAGAAAACTCCTTGGGTTGATTATGGTAAATAGAGTTTATTTGAGCAAAGAAAAAAAAAACAAAGAAAAATTGAATCAGAAATGATTCACATGTTAACATGTCTATAAACCAGAGAGAGCTGTGAGAATTACAGTTAACAGGACTGGGAATGAAGATCAGTGGGTAGAGAATCTGGCTTGAATGTATGAAGTTCAGGGTTCAATTGCAGGATCACATAAACCAGACATGGTGGTGCACTCCTGGAGTCCCAGCACTTTGAAAGATAAGAAGTTCAAGGTCATCCTCCTCAGATACATATTGAGTTTGAGGCCAACTTAGAATATATGAGATTTGTCTCAAAACAAAATGCAAGATAGCCAATCAGCATTCAAAAAAACAAACAAAAAAAAAACCCATAGACATGATACCTAAGAAACAATGACTTAAATATAACTTAGTCAATCGTATAGTCTGTTATTAACAGCTTAGTTAATTGGATACAGGGTCCCCTGTAACAAACTCAAATTCATTTGTTGTGACTATATTATATATTAATTTGATTTTCTGAGCCCATTGTAGAAGCCCGTTGCAAATCAATGACCTCATGTAATTTTACTTTACAGTTACCTAGCATAACTTGAGCACTAAGATAATACTAAGAACAAATAGAAAACTTATACTGCTTAAAGTTTGATTTCAATTGAAAGAAAGAAAATAAACAATAAATATAATCTTGTAATTATAACCATATTGTAATGAATAGAAAAGGAAAAATCATAATTTCAGGAATCTTAGAGAGTAATGGATATGTGTAAGGGCTGGTTGTAGACAGAGACTGGAAATGTTGTCATGATTAGATGGTTAATCCATGAAGGTTTCACCTCGGATGGGATTTCTGAACAGACTACCCCAGAATTAGTGGTAGTCCTTATACCACAATAGATATATGACGCAGATACAAAAGCACCTTTTAACAACCAAGCAGGTGTCCACAAAGCACAGTGAAGATGGACTAAATTCTGCCATGCACGTGAACTCTTGAATGTTTGGTTCTTGAGGACGTTGTTATTGTGGCCCATGTCCATGTGGGATCTTTTAAACATCAGTACTGCCCTAATTTCCTCTTCAATACTAATGGTCTTTCCTCCCAGAACACCAGGTAAGAAACCAAAACCAGAGAGGGAAAAAGTAGAAAACTGTCTCCTCACTGTGTAATCAATATCTGTTTTGACTGGAGAATTATTAAATGATTAATACTAAGGTATAGCATGTAATACCTTTTACACCTATGTCTATCTTAAAGGGGCACTAAAAGAAGCATTTATTATTTAGCATTCTTTTTTATTTACTATTTTACAGTTTCACGCAAAATGTTCTTTGATCAAAGATTCCCCCTTTGTCCTCTCTGTATCACCTTCCCCCCCACAAAATCTCCTTTTATTCTCATCTCCCTGATATTTTCATGTCTGTGTATGTGTGTCCAACTACATTTAATTCAGGTAGCCTGCATGATAATGGATTGAGGGCTAATTGCTTGTGTGGCAGCAATGTACCAGTGGCTACACTACTGAGGACTACTACTTCCCACCTCTTATAACCTTTTGGTTATCTGTAGTGTCTCTGGAAGTAATAGGGATTTATGAAGCCTTCTCCCATCCATTATAAAACATTGGTGGGTTTGGTCCTATACCATTTGGTCCTATAGCCATTGTTGCTGTGAGTTCTTCAAGGCCATATCAAGGAGAGCATTTTACTGCATGCCTTATCAACCTTCTTTCTACCATCTTCTGTGACATCTTCTCTGAGCTTCAGATGGCAGATCTAGATGTCCCAATTAAATCTGGATATTCAACAAGTCATGTACACAGTATCTTGATGTATTATTGATCATCACCCAGTGTAAACAGACCATAGTTGGAGGTAGCTCTGATCATTGAATATAATCTGATCCTAATGATTTAATGGTCATTTTGACATCATAACCATTTAGCAAGTTAACATTAGAATGACGCCCTCTAGGGATTATGAGGAGCCTAGTCATAGAATTTGTCCATGTTTGCAGTCCCAGGTATGAGCTCCTCCTGTAGCATAGGTCTAAAACCCAATCAGAAAGCAGCTGATTATCCCTAAAATAGTCCTGACACTGTTTCATCAGTGAGTACATCTTGCCCAAAAAGTTGGAACTGTAGTTTATAGGGTTAGCAGCTAGCTCAGACTGTTGATGGGTTATCTCCCATGACATCTTGCATGGTATCTTCTGGTGCTGAGAAAGCTTATTAGCAAGAAGAAGCTTTGAGCTCAGTTCTTGCTTTATTTCTCTATATCTTCCACAACAGGCTCACATTGTCTAGTTGTGAAAGCTAACCAAGAATGCCATGAGCCTGTACTGTCTTTGAACCTTCTGAGTCTTCCATGACCAACAACTTACAGGAAGTCATCCCACACCTGGCCTGATTAGTGTTTAAATAACTGATGATACACATGATGTCTGCCTTCAAACTCTTTCTCATGATATAATATAATATTTTTTAATATCACTTTTTATACAGTTTTCATTTTAGTTAATCTCACCAAGCCTGTGTCTCCACCCTTACCCCTACTTAAACGTTTTCACCCCCAGTATTTACACATATACACTTTTCGATCACCTACCACCCCCTTGAGGCCACTGCCCTCAATACGTCATTTGTAGTTTCCTAGCATATACATGTACTCCTAGTTAAACACATAAATCTAAAATTTTGAAAATACAATCCATGTGCAAGAGATAAATGTTGTGTTTGTCATTCTGGGTCTGGGTTGTCTTTGTAAACTTTACCAATTCTTTCTAAGCATGTGAAATAAATGTTTCTCTTTATATCCAAATTCCATTGTGTATATGTCTTTTATTATCTATCAGTTGATAAAGAGCTAAGCTTGTTCCATTTCCTTGTAGTTGTTAATAAAGCAGTCTAGGACATGGATGAAAAAGCCTCTCTGTAGCAGAATATAGAGTGTTTGCACAGCCAGCTCATCTCATAGTGCTGTTTGAGAAGCTTCCACCCTGATTTCTTTGGTTACTGCATCGCTACTTTAAATGCCTACCCACAGTAAACAACGAATCCCTCTTTCTCCACATTTTGACCACTGTTTGTTACCATTGGATTTCTTGATGAAAGCTATTCTGACAGGTAAATGGAATTTCAATAAGATGTTAATTTCCAATTCCCTGATTGACAAATATATCAAACATACTTATGGACCTATCAAACAAATAAGTAGCTAACAAAAAAGTTTTGTTTTAATGAATTTTCTACTTCAAAGCTGTGTTTACTCACTATTCAAAAAAAGAAAAGAAAGATGGATTCCTGACTTAATTAAAAAGGCAGAGTAATTGTTATGTGTGTGATCATGTGTATGTAATACAACACCAGTCCAGTATCTTATAACATATAAAGGACTTATACATTATCAATAATTTTCATCAATTAATACAACCTGGACTAAAATGTTAAACGCATGCCAAGTTTTGTTTGAATCATTAATAAGAGAGGCTGATGGAATGGAAAAAGTGGTTCACAGTGTATTTTAGTAGTTAAATATTTGTATATACTGTAGAAAGAAAGTCTGGAGATTTGCCTAAAGCTCATGAATCTACTGAAGGCTGTTGCTTTTGTTGGTCAGTGTGACATAAAGTCTCCAAAGGTCATTGGTCTATAGTTGGAAAGAAATAAACTCAAGTTCCAGAAAGGACTGAACCTACAGCTAGCTCATCTTCAAAGATTTGATTCCAGCAATATTGTGACTGCTAAAGGAAGTTACATGTGCCTGACCTGCTCATGAAGAAAGAAAAGCAACATATTCAGACGGATTTGGAGAACTGGAGGCCCAGCTGACTTCTGAACTAGAAAGGTAAAATGGCAGAACATCAATGATGTCCATTGCTACATGATTAAGGCAAGGTCATTGTGATAAGCATTGGTTATTTACTTAACATATACTGAGCTGGGGCCAAAGTGGTCTATATTTAGTGTTAACATAGTTTTTTGCCAATTGTAGATTCTATATTTACAAATAGAAGTTTGGAACAGTAGATGCCCTCCTAGTTGCAGAAATAGGCATAAGCTATGTAAATGCTACAAACAGGATGTGAGTGTTGGCCCGACAGCTTAGAAGTGCAAAGTCCAAGGGACTGTACAGGGTACAGCCACCCCACCAGGTGGGCCAAAGGCAGCACTACAAATTTAGAAACCACACAATGTGATGGGCTAAGCACAAGTATGAACCAAATGCACAGTGAGCAGGCTGTCACCCAGGCACACTCAGGAATAGATTAGAAGAGACTTTGATTTACATTTGGAGAGGTTAGGACTTGACAGAATGGGAGTGTTCGTTCTTGAGGCTAAGTGTTTGTTAAAGCAGCAGCCTTTGTCAGTCACTGGATGTGAGTTGCTGATAAACCATATATTGTCTTCTAAATGAAGTCTGTAGTCTTTCTGCTTCACATGCTAAACATGGGACAGATTAATATACCACAGATTCCACAGTTTAGATACTTATGTAAAACTTATTTCCATATTGTAGGTATTGTGGGAAAATCTATCCTGAATTAGTCTCTTAATCGACCCAATTTTCCAGTTCATTTCACGAGCAGCCCACAGGCCCCTTTGCAAGTACAATGTTTGAATTGGATTTGGAGAAGTTTCCCCAAAACACACTGGAATCAAAATCAGTAACCATCATGAAGTGGGAAATTATAACAGTTGCAGCTTTATGGAAGTCTGAGATTTCATCAATTCATAACTTAATAGATAACATAGAAATATGCAATTTCTATATCAGATCAGTCATGGGCTATAGCATTCTTTTGAAAGGGTTTACAACCTTTGTGAACTACCTCACTTTGTCTTTTTAGGTTGAAGAACCTAAATATGCATTTCTAGAATTCTAGATATTGCCACCAGGAAGATGATAATGAATGAATAATTTTACGTTGGGAATATAGTAAATATATATATATATATATATATATATATATATATATATGGGTTGTGTGTGTATGTATGTTTATAATACTAACATGTATATATGAATTGACTATGCATACATGTGTATATTGTATAAAGGATTAAATACAGAAATAATAGTTATAGATGATCTAGATATAAAAGTGAAACTGAGAAAAAATAACCACCAGTGTGATAACCAGTTAATAAGTTAGTACTGAAAACAGAATGAGAATGCTAGGGTTTTTTTTTCCTTATTCAATAGTATTTTTACTGACCTTTTGTTTACCTAGACTATTGTAACCAATACAATAGGAGAAAAAGGACAAGAAAAAACAAATTTGTAGAATATTGAAAAAATGAAAGCAAAAATCTTTTGACTAAATCATGGATTTTGTGTTATTTGTTTTGTTCTGTTTCACTTTTTTGAGGCAGTGTTTCATATATCCCAAAATATTCTTGAAGTTATGTAGTCAATTGTTGCACAAATTCTAATTGGTCTTAATAATAAAAACCCAGAGTCAGATATCAGGGTGAAAGCTGAAAGATCAGAGAAGCAGAGCAGCCAGCCACAAGAAAGATTTCTTACCTCTAGGAATTCTCAGACTGAAATGGCCCAGCTCCTGTCTCCCCCTCTCGTTATCACTTCCTCTCTCTGCCCAGCCATATATCACTTCCTGTTTCCTTCTCCCAAGTGCTGGGATTAGAGGTGTGTGCCACCACTGCCTTGCCTCTAGTGGCTAGCTCTGCACACTGATCTCCAAGCAAGCTTTATTTGTTAGAGCACAAACAAAATATCACCATATTTTTATTGGTTGATGAATAAAGCTGCTTTGGCCTAGGGCAGGGCAGAATATAGTCAGGAAAGCCAAACAGAATACAGGGAGAAAGAAGGGTAGAGTCAAAGGAGAAGCCAGCCATCCACCCAAGGAGCAAGATGCCAGCAGTCTGATAAGGCCACGGCTACGTGGCAATACTAAGAGAAAAGTGCTAATTTAAGTTGTAAGAGCTAGTTAGTAATAAACCTGAGCCATAGGCCAAACATTTATAATTAATATAAGCCTCTGAACGATTATTTTATAAACGGCTGTGGGACCCGGCAGGATGCAGAAAAGCCTCCAGCTACGTCAATGACCTCAAACCCTTGATCCTCCTGCCTCCTCCTGGAGATTGCTGGAATTACAGGCATGCGCCATGACTTCTGTTTATGTGGTACTGGAGACTGCCCCCAGGACTTTGCACATTCCAAGAAAAGCACTCTGAAAATAAAGCTGCATCCTATCCCTTAATTACAGTTTTTTTAATCTAGAAAATTTGAGGAGTGATTATTATATAAATGATCTGTGTCTATGGAAACCAGTCATCCATTCCACTTGCTGCTATTTTAATTTTAAATTCTGGACCAGAAGTTGCAGATGTTAGAATCTACTCTTCAGCCTTGTGTGGGCACGGCGATTGTTCAGAGACCCCATGTGCCCAAATATATTCTCTTCCCTTTGCCTTCCCTCACAGATTCCACAAGGGACCAGCAGAAAGCAGTCTATGAGCTAGTAAGTTGATGCCAGCTGGATGTCAAAGTGACTTAAACATAGATATATGGGACAAAAAAAAGCAACCTTATACCAAAGCTAATCAAGTTTGTTACTCTTTCTTTAATCAATAGACTATATGCTTATAGATGATTGTGTCAGTAGTAACACTCATTGCTGTGGGTACACAAAATGTGAAATATATACAATTAGACATGAATTCAATAAGTATACTGGGGATCTGTGCATTTTCTGGCTTGATAGCAGATATTAAATATTCTGAGTTTTGTTTGCTGGTTAAGAGGGAACCACTGAAGAATTCTGATTTTCGAATTTATGGAACTTTTATTTACTTTTAAAATATAATGTGACATAACTTTTATTATGTGGTTTCTCAAGGGGCAAAGGAATTCATTCAACTGGAAGTCTTCAAACATAAAGGCTGAAAAAAGCACTTCCTTTAAACTGATGTATATATGAGAAAAATAAAACCTAATTATATATTCTAAGATTACATACTATGTACACCTGTACACCTATTCAGATTTTCAATGGGGAGAATGTGATCAATTGGAAAGTAGAGCAATATTCCATCCTAATTGGAAACTTGAATAAGGAATCACATCATAGATACTGAAACACCTCCCATGGAGGTAAGTTTTCCAATGGATCATTCTTAATGATCCCTAGCGTCAACTCCATCATGTGTTAATGGGTTTTATATGAATATTTTATTTCTGTATGCAGCTTAAAATGATTGTCCTTGTTGGCCAAATGCCACTTGAGCACTCCACTATCTACCAAGCAGCTGACACATGAGAACTCAGGGGATGGGGGAGTGACAAGGAAGAAGAGTTTACTCATCATGTGGTGAATCCAGGCCACTAGTCAAACAAGCAGACCAACTGCTCTCCTGGTTTATGTAATTACCACGTGTTAGAACAAATCTTATCTAAGTTTAAGGGTAATATTTTCTTTCACATCCTTTCATGTTTCCCCTATTGCTCTTCATCATTATTTCACATGAAAGAAATCCCTCTGCCTAGTTGCCTCCCAAACTGATCAAGCCAATCAACTGTCATACCTATTCAGAGGGCCTGATCCAGCTGGGGGCCCCTCAGCCTTTGGTTCATAGTTCATGTGTTTCCATTCACTTGGCTATTTTTTTTCAATAATTGAATAAAACCAAATTTTATTATAAGCCACAGTCGTCCTAGGGACCTCCATGCTATATACATACATATATATATATATGTATGTATGTATATATATGTATATATATGTATATATATATAGCCTCCATGGTTCAATGGGTTGTGGTTGATTGGCTTGATCAGTTTGGGAGGCAACTAGGCAGTGGGACCAAGTCCTGTGCTCATTGCATGAGTTGGCTGTTTGAAACATGGAGCTTATGCAGGAACACTTGGCTCAGGCTGGGAGGAAAGGACTGGACCTGCCTGGACTGAGTCTACCAGGTTGATCACAGTCCTCGGGGGAGGATTTGCCCTGGAGGAGGTGGGAATGGGGGGTGGGCTGGGGGTAAGGGAAGGGGGTGGGAGGGGGGAGAATAAGGGAACCTGTGGCTGATATGTAGAAATGAATGGTATTGGAAAATAAAATAAATAACATTTTTAAAAAATCCCTAAATTTAAATGTTCTAGTCAATTGTCTCTGCCTGAATTCCGGGGTGTTTAGCCTCTTGTTCCAGTCTCCCCTGAAGGCCATAGTTTATGAAGCAAGACTTGCCAAAAGTTTGTTTCTAGTTTAGCTCCAATTCCAAAATACAGCATGCTATTTGTGGTTAATACTACATCGATATTTAGAGAAATCAGCTTCCAGCATTTTAGAAATTCATGAAAATCCCTCAAAAAGGAGAACAACGGGAAAAGCCACTGCTGAGTGTCTTTTTATTATTTTTTTCTTTTCTTTTTGAGATGATTTTTCCAGGGCTCATCTCACTATTCTTGCTGTGTCCTTGTTCCTGATGAATTCTATCTTGTGATTGAAATTCAGACATAGGGTGCACAGCTCTTGGGCCACTGAAACAGCTATTTGATGCTATCTCAAGATGCCACAAGCAGTCTAAAGCTATACAGACGTTTGCATGTACATCAAGCTGCGGAATGTATGTGAATGCTGCCAGGCAGCCTGCAGAGTAGATTAAGGGTGTTTATTTTCAGGACGTTAATATCTTCAAAATGTAATTGGCAAGCATAAGGCAGTGGCGTGGGAGGATGCTGGGTTTATGCACAATTGCACATGTTGATTCGTTAGCAATATGAGGCTTAAGTTGGCATGGTATTCAGGCAAAGGTTACCTGTGGCAATGTATTCAGATCTCGAATACATTGTCCACACTATTTCCTGTGACTTTGGCTATGACTATGGCTATGGGTGAAGTCGATTAAGTAGTAAAGAACGTGGAAAGAATGCTATGGTGTCTCAAGGGAAATATAACAAAGGGACCTAAGTAACTAACAATTTTATAGAACTCAATGATAAACTGAACTCATCTTTGTTTTAAGAAAATAAAATTATTAGTAAATTTTGATGCAACTAGAAAAATTTGACTGTCTATATTGGATAAAGTATACAATCAGAAATATTCAATTTTCAATGTGATTGTATGTTTTTTGTCTAAGATATTTGGTTTATGGATACCAAGTTTTCTTCCTACATTAAATTTTCTTAGATTGGTTGTAAATTTTCAGTTTATACTGTATGATATTTATTAACTTTGTAATAAACACAAATTATAAATACTATGATATCAGGATTTTTCTTTCAAAACTACTCTAGTGATTGGGAAAATATGCAAGGGGCTATACAAAGTAAGATTGGTCTGGAACTGATTATTGTTGAAAATATGCCGCAGAGTACCAATTATTATAGTCCTTCATAGATTCAACAATTATTTTCAACAAATTTAAATGGTTAATTCAACATGGCTTGGGGAAAATTTATTGCTGGGATGATAGGTCCTATGAACTTAAAACTCACTTGAGAATTGACAAAACATGATATGTGAAGAGTTAATCTCATTATGAGGTTTGTTGGTTTGGGTACTTTGTTTGTTTGCCATGTCTAAGAAAAAGTAATTATTCATTTAAAATTGTTATTTTTGTGAAATTGTTGGCAAACTTTTTCCTTCTCACATGTTCCCTTCTGCTCCCCATTGTTCTCTTTTTCTTTCCCTCTATTCTCAATCTATACTTAGAATTTTTAATGGTTTGTATTTCCAGGGCCATCCCAGGAGCCCATTCTCTCATACAACTGAAAAAAGTCTCCCTTATCCACTCTGCTTTAAGGTTCTCTTGTGTGATAATTCTACCAAGGTAGACACATATGCAGGTGATGCTATATTGAAGGGACAGAAGATTCGACTTTTCTTCACAGTTTCTTACTGTGTTACAGAAAACAAAATTTTCAGATAGGAAAATGGACAAAGAGGGTACCAGTGTAGTATTATTTGCAACAAATGTGATGACGATTCAGTGACTGAAACTTGAGTCAATTCCTATGCCTGCTGTCCCTGTATGTATGAACTTGACTTTGTAGTTCAAAATCTCTGAACATTATTTCCTTAAAAGGAAATTGGAAAATGTATCTCTCATTTATAAATTGTCTTAAGAACTGAATTGAATGTGAAAATTAAGTAACGGATCTAGGGTTGTGCCTAATAGTTAAATATTAATTTATCATGAAATATTAATTCATCTCCATCTTCAAATCATTCCTAATTATATCCAATATAGAACAAGATCTTTAAAAATTAATGGTGTTAAATGCTGAATTTCCTGGATTCTGGAAGATAAGCTGAATGTCTTCTACCTTCCTTTTTCTTCTTCCTTAGAGACCCCTGGAGGATGCAACTGTCCTTCTAAGGTACATAACAGGGAGCTCCAGAATCTTGAAGCCACACTTTCCTCAATCTGTCAAATTGTTGAGAGAATAAGGTAGCTGTATAAAATGATAACATGACTAAACATAGCTATCAGACAGGACCTAGCCATGAGAGAAGTAGGAGCAAAGAGAAGGGGGTGGGGATGGAGGAGAGAGCATAATTGAAATAGCAGGGTTATAAGGAGAATGAGTTGCTAGGGTGGGTAGCTGGAAGCTCATGAATAGGAAGGAGTTGAGGGTAAGGGTGGAAGTGAGAAGAGCTAGGATGCTAGCATGGATTTTGTAATGTGTAACAGGTACTTGTGATTATGAGGGAGCCTGGAGGCCAGCACCCTCTTTGGTATGCTAATAGGCACCACATGTAGCCTTTTGTCCCATCTGCCTTTTAGAATGTGGGGAAATGAAGTTTCTTTGGGTCTGACAGTAGAATTCGGTGGAAGAAACACCATGGCTCAGAACTTCCCATAGGGTTTGCATTAATAGTATGTACAATAAAAAGCAGAAAATAACAAAGAAGACTTGCAGGACCAGTGCATAAGAATGGCTTGCAAGTTCAGAAATATGCATAGCCTTGGTAATTCAGTTGACATGACTGACTTTGCTTAGTTAATATATGAAGTAGGCCTAGTCATATCCACCCTGACTACATAGAGGGGCTAATGAGTCAGCAAATTTGTTTTTCAAACTGACTTCAGTTTGAAATAAATTTCTACAAGGACACAACATACAGTCTTAACACATTGTAACTACATCCTTATGATAAACTTCGACTTCTTAAGGAAAAGCTATGAATTCAAATATATAAAAAGAAACAATCAAGAAAATAATTAAAAACCTCAACTAGTTTCTTTTTTTTTTTTAGTAAATTTATTTTACAACATCATTCAGTTCCACATAATAGCCACAGATTCCCCTGTTCTCCCACCCTCGCCCCCCTCCCCCTCCCCCCACCTCACCCCCCATTCCCACCTCCTCCAGATCAAGGTCTCCCCCAAGGACCTGGATCGACCTGGTAGACTCAGTCCAGCCAGGTCCAGTCCCCCCCTCCCAGACCAAGCCAAGCGTCCCTGCATAGGTCCCAGGATTCAAACAGCCAACTCATGCAATGAGCCCAGGACCCAGCACCAACACACAGCTACCTCCCAAACAGATCAAGCCAAATGACTGTCTCACCCGTTCAGGGGGCCTGATCCAGTTGGGGGCCCCTCAGCCTTTGGTTCATAGATCTTGTGCTTCCATTCATTTGGTTATTTGTCTCTGTGCTTTATCCAACCTTGGCTTCAACAATTCTCGCTCATATAAACCCTCTTCTTTCTCACTAATTAGACTCCCAGTGCTCCACCAGGGGCCCAGCCGTGGATGTCTGCATCCAGATTCCTCAGACCTTCCTTGGATGGGGTTTATGGCACAACTAACAGGGTGTCTGGCTATCCCATCACCAGAGTGGGTCAGTTCCTGCCATCTCTCTACCCCGTTAGTATAGTGGTGAGTATCCCCGCCTGTCAACTAGTTTCTTAAACGATCCCAAAGTTGAAAAAAGAGACATATCTACTGAGAATTTTACAATAGAAGCTGTATCTATCTATTGCTTTGAGAAAGGCACTACCTCTAATGCACTTAGATAAAACATGTCCTCTTTCTTGAGTTGTAGATTTTGAAAAAGTTTGGTGAGCAATGCCCAATAAAGAAGGGAAGACAAGTGAGACAATTAATAATGGTGTCCTATCTTCAACTTGAAAAGTGTGACCTTTGGGCCTAGAATTTATTTGAATTGGACCTTAGAATAATCAGATGAGTGGATATTTACTATAGCAATAATCCACAGGAAGTATAATCTTTCTCAATACAATGTGGCATCATACTTAATAAAGCATTTGCTTTGTAGATTGGTCAATATTAATTAATGGAATTTGGAAAGAAGCAATGAAACTGGCCCTATTCAAAAGAGTACACAATGTTTAAAAATATTTAAATATGTTTGGCTTTATTATATTGATCTTAATGTTTTCAAGTAACCAGCAAATGCATTTAGACTATTTATTTAATGTAACTTTAAAAGGCCTTGCTTAATACCAGCCATGGCTGCCTTTCCACTGCAAGCTCAGATCCCTAACTACACTCCTCACATATGAGCAGGGATGAGAAGTTTGTAAGAGCTCACTTCTGCTTGATGTCTGTAGTATATATGTCCCACTGTGATCTCAGCATCAGTGACCTTGGATGGATGCTCAAGGTCATAGCCTTCAAGTTCTCAGATAAAAAACCTGGAAATGAATGTCTCAATCATCTTTTTCTCTATAGTGCTCTTTCTTCACATGAGGATAGACTCCTACCTAGAACATAAGCCTGCTTAGAAACAGGACTGGCATTCTGCCTCAGGCTGACCTGATTAAGTACCTCTGCCTAGCACTGTAGGCTAATTATATTATCTTTCATGCTCTATGTCTACTGTCAAGACAGGTCAAACAAAAGCAGATTCACTGAGTCCCAGAGTTTGACAGGCTATTTCATGGAGGATGGAGGGAGAAAGTGACACTGTTATAGGGCCTTGGGTTGATCTGAAAGGGAGCTGATTGGTATCCTTGGTGCTTGGGTATTTTGTGGCATAGCAAGGAATTAATGGGAAAATGATAAACATTAATTGATGGGATTGGGAGAGGGATAGCACCAGAACAAGAGTCAACTTGAGTCTTTCAGAAATAACCACAGAGGCATTTCAGAGATGTACAATCAAAAGGTGATAAAAGTAGTAAGTGTAAACTGGATAAACCAAAGACTTAAAAATTATTGTGTATATGTGGGCTGAAATAACAAAGGGAATATCTAAGAAATATTATTGAAAATATTTTGTTCCCAAGAAGTCAGATTTGAAGCATAATAAACAAGGAAGACTAACCACACTGCAGCCAATTCATGGTAGTCACAATTTCATGGCCTAAAGGATTCTACTTGTTACAACTCAGGGATTCTGATTTGGAGACTTACTCCATTTCTGCATAGGGATGTGGTAAACAAAGCTCAGATTTGCTACAAAATCTCAGATCTCATAGCAATAAAACACAGAAGGACATATCTGTGTCTCTGAATAGAGCCTCTAAATGCTCAAAGTCCCTACATCTGCCTAGCAGGGAGAAAAACAGACAGTGTCCTCCTCAGTCAGAGACCCTTCTATCTAACACATTTCTTTTTACCAGTAACATGAAACACTCAACTTGTTTCATACCACCTTGGAAAACAGAGAAAGTAATGGAATTGTATGCAGTCAGCCCCTCAGAATCTTATCTTATATAGAAGCTGCTCAGAACATACCTTAATTTGGTTTTAAAGCTAGTTGCAAAACTTTAAACTCAATTTTATTCCCTGTCTACTCCTGTTTGCTGTTTAAATCTGTAAACTGAGTGGTGCATGGAAGTGGCTCAGAATATATCTACGTGGAAGTGAACACTGATACCAAGAACAGGAAAAAGTGGGAAAAGGAAGTTACTTTTTGCCAAAAATCCATGTTAAACTTAAAAGGTAAACGATAATGTGGTCTGGGTGGGTAGTGCACATCTCAGAACTCTAGAGTTACAGGCTGAATGGTCATTCGTTTGTTTTCAGCCAGGATTATGCAAGAGACTCTGTCTCACAAGAATAAATTAAAAAATGATGAGAGGGGGGTAGAGGACAAAGGGAAGGAAGAGCAAAGAAAGGAAAGAGGGAAAGAAGGAGAGAGGGAGGAAGGAAGGAAGGAAGGAAGGAAGGAAGGAAGGAAGGAAGGAAGGAAGGAAGGAAGGAAGGAAGGAAGGAAGGAAGGAAGGAAGGAAGGGAAAAGAAAGGAAAAGAAAATGTCTCAAGGTGAGACAAATTCCCTCAAGTCTTTCATCCTTTTGCTGGAGTGTTTATGCTGCTTACACATTGCTATTTAATATTACATTATCTCTGAGTATAGTATTTTATTTTGAGAATAGATGATAAGAAGAACTTTGAATAGTCAGAAAGTCAAATTCACATTGATAACAGTAAACCAAATTACCACTTGGTAGACAGATAAGCAACACAATGATGATTTAAATATGGTTTGCCGAAATGAAAAATCATATCATTTTTTAAGGCTGTCAGCATACTACAAGAAGATAGGATGAAGTAAATATTACTTTTCATGGCATAGTTGAGTAATTTGGAAACAAGAGATGTGAATAAAATATGACCACAATTTTCAGCTCCACTTACTTGATGTGAGAGACAGAAATACCAAGGCATCAAATGAAAAAGCTATTTCTTGAAAACTTCACCATTAATAGGATCATCACATTTGTAGGAAAATGTACTTAGATTTCAATTCAGCAGCACTAAGTTATGAACCCTTTAAGTCAAGGATCTCTTAGCACAAATAACATCTCTGACTTCACACATCAAGTGACTGGGGCATGTAGAGACATTCTGAGGTCAGAGAAGATGGCGAGACTGCTTACCCCGTGAAGCTAACTGGCTGGACCTGGAGAAGACTTCATGCAGTCCAGTAGAACAAAGAAACCAACCAGCTTAAAAGTAGTTTGGGAGATGGCAAAATGACTCATCGGCTAGAGGTGATTACCTTAAGCCTGACAACCTGAATTTTATCCCCAGGATCCACCCATAAGGAGGAAAAAAAACTGTCCTCTGGTGCCCACACAGGCACCACGGCAAGTGAGCACACACAAAACACACACACACACACACACACACACACACACACACACAGGTGGGGGACACAGGCAGGGAGAGAGGAAAGGAGGGAGGGAGGGAGGGAAGGAGAGAACAAAAATAATATAATGCAAATAATTTGCCTTCTGCTAGAATTTGGACAATCTAGCTCTAGAAAAAATGATTTCTAAGCATACATTATCCATTTTAGAGAAAATTTTATGGGTTCTATTCTGGCTCCTATAGAAGAATCAAGTTTTGTCATATTTGACTATTGTCTCTTGGAGGCCTGCTCCTTTCTGAAGGGAAATGGAGGGTGAGTGGATCTGGGGGAGAAGGGAAATCAGGAAGGAGCTGGGTGGAGCAGAGGAAGGGGAAACTGTGGTTGGGATGGATTGTATGAGAAAAGAACGTATTTTCAATTTTTTTTAAAAAAAAGCAAATCAAGAAAAAAAAAAGAGAATCAAGACAACATATGTAAACATAGATCAGAATGTTCTGTCTGCAGCAGTTCTTCACTGGCCTAGGACAATCTCCCTGCTAACAATGGAGATTTAAAAAAGAAATTTGCATAATTCTTGCTTTTGCAGGAAAGCTTATCTACAGAAAGTTAGACAAATAAATAGAACTGAAACTGTAGCCCAGTACCCCAGCCATTAGTTCAATGCTATGCAGGAAAGACTGGGGACTCTGGGCTCCCTAGGAGGGAATCTCCAGTGGGAGGGCACAGATAGAAACTGGCCTGGTGGTGAAGGCATGGAAAATAACAAACAGATTGAGAAGAGGAAACAAGGGTAGCAGCGAAGGCATGGCAGGCCAACCAGTACAATCAGAACTTAAGCACAGACTGGGTCTCTTGGCAGGAACCATAAGCTGAATGAGCTATAATAATCACAGCCTGAATACATCTTGGCTTTTATTGATTCTGCAGCTCATTCATTATTGAGAGACAGTAAAAGTGAACATGCTCTACAAAAGATTAACTTATGATTTTTTTTTTCCTTCAGAGGTACAGTTTGAGAGCGTATACATCATTGCCCTAAGGGAAAAAGAGGATTCTGACCATCTCTGTAGATGAACGATTCAAATCTACAGAGCAACATACAAGAGTCATTATTTAACTCCCTCCCTCTATACCAGCCAGGAATCCCTTAACACACATCAGCTTTCACTATAACCAGGGTGTCGCTGACAGCTAACTTGCAGAAGATACTATTCACAAGATGAAGGATGCAGTTCAAACGGAGAGTCACAGCAGCTGGCATATGCTTTAACTTGCTGTGTTGGCAGGCTCTCTGGGGAGCAGTTACCTGTGTGTTGAAGTAATCTTTACTGTCTTGGTGACGGTGATTTGAGCCTCATCTCCTCAGGTCCCTAGTGACACTATATCTGGTTGGGGTTGCCATCAGAATTAGCAACTTTATCAGAAACAAATGAACCAATAATGAAAGCAACCTAATGAGAATATAATTGGATCAAAAACTAGTGAGAGGGGCTGGGAAGATATTCTTATCAATAAAGCACCTGTCTTGCAAGTGTAAAGACTCCCATTCAGATTCCTAGCACCCATATAAAAGCCAAACACTTGAATAACTGATATTATAGTGGGGGGAAGTGAGAGAGGAAGGCTGATCTCTGAAGCTCTCTGGCCAGGAATTGTAGTGAACTGGTGATTGCTGGGTTCCGTGCCTGTGTTACTGTATCTTAAAAGACAACTTGAAGAATGAGGAAACTCGGCTATTGATCTGTATCTTACAGACACACAAACAGACACAAGCACACACAGGCATGCACACTCATGTACACATGAACATACATGCACAGGCACCTGAATATGCATACCCCACACATGTACACACATAGACACAAAATGGGAAAATATTCGCTGTCTAATGGGCTACCCTACAATATTAAAACATGGAGAGAGAAAAAACACATGGATTTAACACAATTTTTCAATTAAATGCATAAAAAGGATATCCTATTAGCTTTAATCTGTGTACATTTTGATGGAAGTTGCTAAACATAAATTTCCCAGGCCCCTAGAAAGTTGTCTATGGATCACTCAGTATCACTGGGCTTTTCTATCCATTATGGATTTAATTTTTGTCTCTATTTCCTCCCCATCATGTAGCACAATTATTACCACTGGCCTTCCTCACTACAGCAGGCTTCTCCCTGACATCTATGAATACAGCATGAGCTCCATGCTGTGACTAGAACACTTAAGGATATATGTGAAGAGACCTGGGTTCCATTTCTGACCTCCAAGACCAGCTCTGTGACCTTGGAGAATTCCTCCTGTGTTCTATGAGGAACCTGAAATGAGAAATGATGAAAAAATAATTAGTGAATATGAGTTTATTTGATCATGGAAAACCTGTATTTTTTTAAACCAGAATGAAGTATGGCAATCTATAGTATTAGATAGGAAATAAAATCTATCATGGAACTTCACAGAAAGACTACTTTGCCTTTACTCTCTTTTCTGTTCTCTCTTCCTTTCATACATATGTGTAAGCACATGTGTGTGTCTATGTGGATGAGTGTGCATGTATATGTAAGTCTCTGTGTGCTTTTCTATGTGGAAGCCTGAGATCAACATCAAGTATCTTTTTCAATTGTTTTCTATATTATTTTTGGAGACAGAATCACGCACTGAACCCTGAGTTTGCTAAGTGGCTAAATTGGCTGGACAGTGAGCCCAAGGATGTTCCTCTCTCTTCCTCCCTATTACTGGAATTACAGGCACATGCCATTGCACCTGGCTTTTTATATCAATATCAGGGATCAGAACTCAGGTCCCTGTGCTTGAGAAGAAAGCGCATTATCAACTGAACCATCACCTCAGCTCCCTAGTGATGTTTGTTGATGAAGAGGTTGGGAGCTGTGCGTTGTTAGCTTACTCAAATAGCAAGATTAGCTGGTTTAAACTCATTTATTTATCCAGAAATCTAAAGGGCAGGGTAGATACAGAAATCTATTGCTCAGTGGTAGAATACCTGCCTAATATGAATGAGGCCATACAATCAATCCTCAGGGAGTAAAACCATACAAAACTCCAAGAGACCCCAAAGAGACACAAATCTTTAATTCATTGAGACAACAAAAAAAGATTTTCATGTGTGGGTCCATCTATATTATGCCTTTTGGTTTTATGTATTAGGTAGCTATTAAATATAGAATCTCATGTATTTCAGATTGTACTCAACTTGATGTTTAGCTGAAGATGAGTTTGAGCTTCTGATCCTCCTGTCTCTGCCTCCCAGAGGCTGGAATTACAAGCATATGCCATGATGCCCTGTCTAGACAGCATTGTGTCTCGTGTATGTATGCTAAGCACTCTACCAATGGAGCTACATCTCCCCAGTCCTGTGTTTCTTCTGTTGTAATTCTTTTTTAACTGAGACTCATGTTTACTATTAGAAGATCATTTTGTAATGTTGTTCTAGACACGATTTATCATTAACTCTGTGTCAGGTACAGTGATATATGCTGGTAACAAAACTATAAATAAAAAGGAGTGCTTGCCCTCTAGAGCCCACAGTCTGGGCTGTAGTGAGATAAAAACTTGTGCTGCACAGGGGAGGCATAACATACTTGTATCTTAGGATCTATTGTCAGACTATTTATCACGTTAAGACTATTGCAAAGAAACCAGAAGCATTGGATAGTTCCTAAGAAATACTGTGGTCAGATAGTAGTAGGTGGTTGTTCTTACTCCCACTGGGAGCTAGAAAAAGCTAATGCAGTCCTGGTAACAAACAGGTGGTGATTAGCTCAGCCAGATCAGCATAAATTTAAAGCTAAATCAAACCATATCTGTGCTTCCTTTGAAATTCAGAATCTACAAAATATCAATGAAAAAGACAAAATGTTGTTACCACATTCTTGTGAAAATGCAAAACAAAAAAGGAACAGATATACAGTCTAAGGATATCATGGCCTCCTCACTATTTTCA
Organism: Peromyscus maniculatus bairdii; assembly: GCF_049852395.1. NCBI lineage: Eukaryota > Metazoa > Chordata > Mammalia > Rodentia > Cricetidae > Peromyscus > Peromyscus maniculatus. Next base: position 88,761,441 of record NC_134856.1, on the reverse strand, counting down.
AATTGACTAGGTGAGATCTCAAGAAACAACAATCAGAAATCAAATTTATCTTTTCCAATATTCAGTCAAATAGATTTTTTCAGTGTGTAGCATATGGAAAGTTAATATGCTGATTACCTTTGCTTCTTTTTCAATTAGAGATCAAAGCCAAGACTTCCTGTATGGTAGACAGGTGCTCTGTGGCCAAACTACATGTTTAGTCCCAAGATGTTTATTCCTTTTATTAGAAGACATTGATTATGCATAATGGGTTTCATTGTGACATTTTCACACAAATGGATTTTGGAAATATGAACTCCCATCATTCTATTTCCATTTCACTTCTAATGATCCTCTTCTTCTGTCCACCTGGTTTCCTTTCTGTTGGGGACAAAAGATCCTTGCACCAACAAAGCATCAGAGATTCAGGAATCTTAAACATGTAGGGTCCTCTCCTCAAAGGAGGAAATACTTTCTTTCGACCCATGTGGCTGAGAGTGAATATTGTTAACAACCTAGTGATCTTTTTGCTATTGGTGGAATCAGACAGACCTCATCCACCTTTTGCTATAAAGACAAACCTCACCCAAATACCCCAGAATGTTTATCCAAGACTCTCCCTCCCTAGATATTTATCTTTAGCTCCCAGTTAATAGAAGGCAGTCTTAGAGAAGATGTCACATGTATTTTATAGCTGGCTGACCTCTAGGCCATCTGTCAGAGACCACACTGGATTCTAGGCCTTCTAGCTATAGAACTCACCCTCATGGGCACATGTACTTTGTACAGAAGTTTTTAAGTAGTTATACCTTAAGCTTTATTGTTTACCTGGAATTGGAGTGATTGTTGCCTGGAAACTTTTCCCCAAATTGTACTGTGTTTTAAATATGCTGACAATGAACCTCCTGGCATCAGACTTCTTAAGTCTAATCCAGGTTGATGAAGCCAATCTGAACCGAGTTTCTATTCTCAGCTCTTCACAGGTCACTGCCTGCATTGACAGCTGCAGGGTCCTCTCATCTTTCATATCTTAGTTCAGTGTGTGTGTATATGTGTGTGTGTGTGTGTGTGTGTGTGTGTGTGTGTGTGTGTGTGTGTGTGTGTTCCTGTGAGTTTAATTATGGTTGTTTACTCTGCTTCTTGGATTTCTGTTAGAATTCAGAGAAAACCAATGACTCTCAACGCTAGAACCACCTAAGAGACAGATGGAGAAGGTTAGTAGACAGAAATGGAGAAGGACTTCCACGACAGCCTTGAGGCTACCAAGTGGAAGCTGTGACTGAGGAAAGTAGCACAGTAGGATTCTAAATAAAACCTAAAAGAATAAAGGCTTACTCTTCCAGTCTCAGGAGTTTCTAACATCCCTGGGTCTCCCCTCACAAGGGGTTGGGCTATCTCTTCTATGGCAATTATACGCAGCTGCTTCATTGGTCTTTCAACTACAGAAATTTTCTGATGGGCTATTCCTGACTGTAGAGTGTTTCCCTATAGATAAATTTATTACTAATAGATTTAGAATTATATACTTATATACTGCACAACAGAGGCCATAACATTGCACATTTAGGTGAACAGAAAGTTAAAGGAAGTTGGCAGGAAAAAAGATGCCCACAATTTAAAACAACTAGCCCTAGCTACTACCTGAGGTGATGGAGTCCCGTGGGGTTCTTGGGCTAAATGGCTGAATGGCACGAGTCTTTTCAGGTGGATGAAAGTACAGAGAAGAATGGCTGATTCCAGGTGACAGATTTCAGAGTTTCATCTGGGAAAAAAAATAAAGAGTGTTTAATAGCTACTGAAGCAACAAAAATACCCAGATACAAACTTCTACTGGACATAACTACAAATTCCAAGTGGACTCAAGTGAAATATTTAAAAGTTAAAAAAGCAAATATATCTGGGGAGAAATTCAAATGATCTTATATTTGTTATAATAAAAAAGACTGTCACATTTGAAAATTTAAATGGCATTACAAAGCTAAAAATTAAAATTTCAATTAAAACAAACAGGTAAGTTTATTTGATAAATTAACTTATATAATTAGGACCTGTGGTGATATTTTATTTGTATGTTAATAAATAAAGTTTGCCTGGAGATCAGAGGCCATAGGCAGCCATAAACAAAAGCCCTTAATCCAATCACATGGCAGGCAGACTCTTTGTGTGTTCAAGGACACAGCCAAGCTTGGTGACACATGCCTTTAATCCCAATACCAACCATAGAGACTTGGAGGTCTGTATAGACAGGCAGTGACAAGGAAGTGAGGTGGCTGAGCTAAGAGCCAATGATAAAACAGAACAGCAAGGCAATAAAGGTGCAGGTTAGACAGGAAGAAGCTGGTTTTCTTGGGAAGCTACAGCGGTGTAGTGAGCTAAGGTTAGTTGATGGATATCATTACTTCTCTGATCTCTACAGTTTTCACCCCTGTATTTGGCCCTGTGTTTCTTATTTAATAAGACTGTTTAGAAATTCATTTACAAGGACCTCTGAGAGGTTTTTAAACTGATACAAAATGTAAGTGATAAATAATTTAAATGTAGATGGGGTATGGGGAGTTGGGAAGAAGAGTATAGAGAAAATGGTCAACAAAAACTAAGTATGTGTGAAAAGGCTCTTAGAAAACCTGCCACAGTGTGATCTAGATTAAAAATAAGCAAAAATATGATAAAGAACAGTTATAATTTTTTAAAAAAGCATTTGAAGTTGAACACAATATGCACTCACTTTATTTAACAAGTTTTAAAAATTTCCTGTCCACATTCTTCCTGATAATAAAGATAATAAGGGCAGTTTACCCTTAAGAGAGTTAGTTGATTGACAAGATGTATAAATGAGCCAACAAAATTGTCATACTTCCACATTGTAAGACAAGTATGTTGCAGGATATTTGATCACATTGTGACACTCCAAGACTGTTAATAAAGTGAACCTTGAATCAGGGAGTGGAGCCAGCAACTAACTGAAGGGAATTAGCCATAGAGAAGCCAGAAATTTGGATAGAGCAGACAAAAAGCAAGAGAAGGGTCAGACTACATACAGTTTGGCACTTCTTTTGGTTTAGAGACTTGGGGACAAGTGAAGAGATATGTCTCTTGCTGTGTCTCTGGCCAAAGAGCAAGGTCAATTGGTGGCTTCTCGACTTCTCTGATCTAGCAGGTTTTCACCACAACATCTGACTTCTGAGTCTGTTGGTAAATAGAATAATAGAGACTTTAAACCTACATATTGCAGCTGAAGACTATAAGACCCTCCTGGCTGTGGCCTGAGTAGCCAATAGGGCACTGACTGGGGATAGGGGATGTGGGGCTGCAGACAATAATTAAAATATCAGTAGATTCATGTGTCACCGCTAAGCTGACAGAAAAGCAACAGGAGTATCTTGGAGGTGGGAATAAAAGCCTAGACTGAAAATATTGACAGGTGAATTAAAAAGTGAGATTAAGTGAATGACAAAAAACCTAAGTGAGGGGCTAGGATGACAATTAAGTAGTCAAGTACTTGATGTGCAAGCATGAGGACCCAAGTATTGGTGGAAGTATTAAGGCAACCCACATTTAAAAACTAGACATTGTTTTGTGCACCTATAACTCCAGGGCTTTGGGGTGGGGGAGAAGCAGCTCTGTACATGCACCTGCATGCACATGCATTTATGAACACACACTTAAGAAAAACTAAATGGATAAGAACCTTCTAGAAGATGATGTCCCAATCTTAATGTAAATATAGATATTAAGGAAAAGTGGGAAGGACAAAGAGACAAAAGTTTAAGAAAAAGTTTAATTATACTGGTATACCTTTATTCTAAAATCATCTCATGTTTTGTACCATATATTAAATACAATAACGAGAGTTACTCCTAACTGAATTCCATGCTGAGAACAAAACAGGAAAACATCAGACCTCAACTTCCAGACAAAAGGATATTACTGTTAAGCTGGAAATTTTCTGGGACTCTTTCCAATCATTTTATAGAAGACCTAGCTGCATCTGGTATTCACAATAAGAGAAGTGAAAAAAAATTGAAAAGACAGAATTCTATAAGGCTACTATTCAAACAAAGCACTTGCTATCCTGTGCTGAATATTATAATAGCCAGTGTTTTACATCTAACAAGAAGCACCAGAAAGGTAGAACTTTTCAAATATGGTGACTTAATAAGTGATGGTTAAGATGTGAATATTGAACATGTGCTTAGCCAGAGAGTTTAATTTTTCATATTTTAGTGTGACATTATCTCTGCAAGGAAATATAAACTAAGGTGACACAGAATTTTTTAGACAAAAACTAGGGAGCACATATAGGAAACAAAGGACCAAACCAGCATTTTAATTCATTCTCTATGTGAAATTATAATTCAAAAATTTCATGTGAGCAAGTAAATTTAAAAACTCTTCATTAAAAAATAGGATCAGATTTTAAAGTACTTTTATTAATTCTTTGAGAATTTCATACAATGTATTTGAACCTATTTACTCCCCCAATCCCAACCATAATCACCATAACACCTTTCCAACCTTACCCAACCTTGAGATGATTCCTACCTTTTACTCTCTTCATCAAGTACAGTCTATATTGCCCAGCTAGTCTTGGAACTGGGGCTTGTTCTAGTGTGTGCCTACCAAGGTGTTGCATCATTAGTGACCCTCTCCCAGAAGCTATCAAATGCTAATAGATCCTCAACTAGTGGTGGGATTACATGATTGAGCTCAAGGGACAAACAGAATGTGAGTCCTCCATAAACAAGGGCTGAAAAGCTAATTCTGGGGCCTTAGTTCTTCACTTTGAAGTCACAGACATGGCTTCAAGTGTGGGTAGTCAACTGCCCTGTGTAAAAGGCCAACTGTTTGACAGTCTTCAAACAAGTCACAAAGACATTCCTCAGCAACATTCACATTCAGTCCCTAGGAACAAATGTTGGATAATTACCACTGTTCATAGCTACATCTCACATTACACTGTAGAAATATGTCTGAAGTATAATTCATGAGATTGCTCCTCACTGAACATTTCCCAAACCTGGCCTATCATGAATGCTAGAACAGGCCTCTTCCACTAAGCTAAACCTCCAGGCTACAAAACATTCTAAAAATATATTGTGAAATTGTCTACTTTAAAATATTACCACAAAATATATGCTTAATGAGAAAGACAGTTTTAAAGACAATCTCTTCTGTGCTCTTCAATTATGCAAAGTAGCATATATATGTGTGTTCATGGTAGATTGGTATTTGGACATCATGTTTGTACTTTGTCAAAGTAGTTCAAAAAAACTGGAGGAAGAAGATATCAATGTGAAACTAATAGGTGTTTTACTACTGAAATATAAAGTTTAAAGAGCTAGTTGGTGCATTTGTTTTATGTTTCAAGTGTTCCCAGGTGTGTACTCTGAAATGTTCAGTTACTTGGTAAATGAATGAATAGATGGATCAGTGACAAAGGGGAAAGTCCCAGATACCGTCTTTGATCTGGTAATTTAAAGAATTTATCTGTTTATTGGAAGGCAAATGGTGACTTGTTTATCCCCCTGGCACCCCATTTTCTCCTCAGCTTACAAATACCTGCTAGGAATACATATAAGCTGGAAACCAAATTGTCAAAATGCTTTCCACAGATGCTAATGAACGCCAGTATTAACCAAATCAACAGTTTCATGATTCCTTTATCCATGCCTTAAGAGTAAGAGAAAATCAGCACCAAAGTTTATGGATGTCAGTTGAGTTTACCTCCATCAAGTTGGCCCATGTCTTGTAGATTATTACTTTGCTATACCCAAATGCTCCATGGTAAAGACTACTACAAATTCTATTGAAAAATAATACTTCTTGGATTGTTGTTTTGAATGGTGTTATTTTTCCATGTGTCTCTGTGTAGTGTGTGTGCATGTACATTCAGAGGCCCAAGACTGACTATCTTAGTTAGTGTTTCTATTGCTGTGAATAGATACCATGACCATGGAATGCTGTGGGATGATTCTGTATGTCAAATGTGTTGCTCTGATTGGTTAATAAATAAAACACTGATTGGCCAGTAGCCAGGCAGGAAGTATAGGTGGGACAAGCAGAGAAGAGAATTCTGGGAAGTAGAAGGCTGAGGCAGAGAGACACTGCCAGCCACTACCATTACAAGGGAGATGTAAGGTACCAGTAAGCCACGAGCCATGTGGCAAAGTATAGATTAATATAAATGGGTTAATTTAAGATAGAAGAAGTAGATAACAAGAAGCCTGCCATGGCCATACAGTTTGTAAGCAATATAAGTCTCTGTGTTTATTTGGTTGGGTCTGAGCAGCTGTGGGACTGGTGGGTGAGAGATATTTGTCCTGACTGTGGGCCAGGCAGGACTAGAAAAACTCTAGCTACAATGGAAACTCCTCCACAGAAAACATTTAATTGGGGTGGCTTGCTTACAATTCAGACATTTAGTCCATTATCATGATGGTGGAATGTGACAGCATGCAGGCAGACATGGTGCTGGAGAAGTAGCTGGAAAAACAAAAGAGAGTCCTACATCTTGCAGGCAATAGGAAGTGGTCTGTATCACTGGGCATGGCTTGAGCATATATGAGACCTCAAAGCCCACCTCCACAGTGACATACTTCCTCCAATAAGACCACACCTACTCCAAAAAGGCCACACCTCCTAATAGTGCCACTCCCTTTGGTGGTTATTTCCTTTCAAACTACCACACTGACCTTAGGAGCCTTTCTTAGCCACTCACTATCTTATTTTGGAGCAAGGTCTCTCATTTAAACTCAGAGCTTCCTGATATGGCTATTCTAGCTAGCTTGCTTGCTCCCTTCTTCTCCTCTGGGTACTCAAATGGGTGCTGAGGATTAAAACTCCATCCCTCACACTTGCACTGAAAGATCTTTATTTGCTGAGCCAACTGTGGAACCACAGCACTGTCATTTTTAAGCAGAAAATGGTTTTGGTTAAAGAATTCTTTGTGCTATAAATGATTTTGATCAAAGCTTCCTCAATTTGGAGTAATGTGAGAGAATTAGCCAATAAAAAATACAGCCATCCTAGGGTATTATGTGATACTTTTTTAGAGTCCCACATTAAAACTAATAACAACACTATATAAAGAGAATTTTGAAAACACACCAAAGCCCCAAATGGTATTTTTTCCAAATTGGCAACAGCAGTGAACATTCAGACTTCAAGAGAGAAGAATAAAAATCCCCACATTGCCTGAGACCTGTCTGTAAACCACAGAATAGTCATTATATTTGGGCTCCACAAAGAGTTCTTTTTAAAGAAAAATAGCTTTCTCCATGGTCGTCTTTGCCCCAGAATAATATATAGCAGATATCTATTTTAAAGTTCAAGGTCTAACTCCAGTTATGTGTCATTATCTCTCTCTACACAATTTCTTTGTGTGTCTTTTCAGTGTTTGCTTTGAGTATAATTCCATTATGACTCATTCTGACATTAGATCAAGCTGTAAGCCTTTATACCTCTCTTATTGTAAAGGTGACTCAGAAATTTGAGCAAGCTATGTGAACAGTATTCAACATTTCCTAATATGTACATATCTGTCTGTCCTTTAAAAAAAAGCAATTCTATGAACACACTAAACCTTAGCGTAGCATTTTTTGAATATGCTATCTTACTATCACCATGTCTACTGTGGATTAGGAAAGAAACAAGTTAAAGTAATCAGTGTTTTACCTCTTTGTCTATCAAGTGCACAAATCCAAAGCCACATTAATAAAAGTTGACTTTTGAGAGATATTACATTTATGCATTTTTTATGAAAGTAACATTATAAGAGAACTTACAAGAAAATATTTCACATTTCTTGAGTGGTATTGAATTAAAAATATTAAATTAGTTATTGATTTTTCATTAAATTACGGATACTTTTAAAATGAAATTCCAAAATTTAAAATTTTATTTATAGAAAACATTCTTTAAATTTCTAAGTTTTTAGCATAATTCTGAGTTCATAATTGTTATGATATACAATATAAACCATGTATATTTAAATTTTTTTCTTTGCATGATTAAATAAAATCCTCAATCATCAGAGTAAGATTCAGAGACCTATACTGATATGGTAGCGATTTAGAAAAATCCTAAACACTTAGTGATATTCTTCTCATTATGTTTGGTCATAAAATTTTATCCATCTTCAAAATTGTTTTCAAATATAGGTTATGATTTTTACAGAAATTATAAGGAACAGTTTTATTTAACTTATTTTGGTTTCTTAATTCTAAAATATTAGCATCTCTTGTTGATTTTTAAATAGATTTGTGTCTTTCATCTAGCAATACCATAATGTTGGCAATCAAACAAGAAAACTATAGGTGTCAGCTCAATATGCGACATTGATGTTTGGTAGAAATATGCAAATACTTGTTTCGTTTTTTTTCTTAATCATTTTACAAATATACAAAAATTTATTACAATTGGTCTCCACTCTCATTTGTCTGCCCAAAGCGTAATATGGTAGTGAATATGGGTCTAAGAGAAGCTTGCTCAGAGAAACTAGAAAAATGGACCTAGCATAGAAATTTAAAAACAAAGTGTAATGTAAAAATCTTCATGGAAGTTCAAAAATATCCAATATTCTGCATATATAAAATGCAAAGCAAAAAATGGCCCCATGGGTGCTTACTTTCTCTTGTAAAATATACAGTTTTTACACAGGCTCAAAAATGTGATATAAGATTACCATATGAACAGTATCTTATTTGCTAGTCAACAACTTTAATTTCTGAACTGGTCCTTTTTTATTACTTAGAAAGTACTTAAAGCTTGTTCTTTGTTTAAAATTGGTCTGCTTTTAGCTCACATTTTTGGAGGTCAGAAGACACAGCAGCAGCATGGCTCTGATGAGGGCCTTCTGTGTCCATCATGTGGCAACCAGCGTCATAGGAAGAGCATATATGAGGAGAAATGTGAGCTGGGTCGGCCATACTCACACTTCTGGGAACAACCCTATCTTTTCAAATCCAATTCACTCTCAGGAGACACAGCATATTCTACAGACCACCATCAATCAATGAATGAGAGTAAAGCTCAGTGATCTAACCTTCCCCACAATATTATCTCTTAAAGGTTCTACAAGCTTAACTATATAACACTGGATACCAAACTGTCAGTGCATGAATCTTTGGGAGACAAAAAGAATATCAAGTTCAAAACAACTCTAGATTTAATCATCTAATGATGCAGAGCTACCAATGGCTTGATTCTCTCTCTCTCTCTCTCTCTCTCTCTCTCTCTCTCTCTCTCTCTCTCTCTCTCTCTCTCTCTCCCTCTCTCCCTCTCTCCCTCCCTCCCTCCCTCCGTCCCCCTCTCTCTTTTTCTTTTCTCCTAATAAAGAAGCTCCCCTATCCCAAGTTGACCTCAAACTAGCTATATAGGTTAAGCATAAACTTGAACTCCTGATCACTCTGCTTTCAGTGTGTCACCATACCTGGTATACATAATGCTAGAGCTTGACCCAAGCCTTTGTGGTAGGCACTCTACCAACTGAACTACCTCTAAAGCCCTGAATATCCTTTTTTGAATATGAACGTAGAGTTTATGTATGAAAACACTCTGGGAGATAAAAAAACAAGGTCAGACAATCTCAGACTTTACTGGAATGTTTTGCACCTCAAAGAGAGAGTTGGCCTCCTGGGGCCTCCTCATGGACATGAAAGTTTAAAAAATAAATCCTTATCAGTTCTAAGGTAAGTTAATTTCCCAACAGTGATGGCTGATAGAGTGGCTTCTTCCATGAATTTTTCATAACTTAGAGGTAAAATTGCTAAACTCCAAATACCTTCAGCATCATAACAGCAAAGGAAGATGAACTCTGCATTCAGGAAAGTTGAGCTTACCAGAATGATTAAGACTCAAAGTTCGGGAATATGTCTGCTGTTTTCAACACATTCAAATGTCTCATGCCCAAATATAGAGAAAACTTCATTGAGTCTGGCTTCAAACCCTGTGAAGTCTAGAAGAGCTGCCTTCAAATAAACAGGCACCTACTTGTATTCTGTCATTAGAGACTTCCCCACAATGACTCCAGCTGACCTTCTGTGAGTGCCTCCTGTCCACATGCTGGTATAAAACATTGATCACATTGTCCTTTTTGATATTTTGGCAATCAAGAGAATTTCTCAACAAGCTGGCATCCCATTTCCAACTAGAACTTCAGATATAGTTATAATGAGAAATAGTGATGAATCTTCTAGCACATTCCACCCCCTCTCTTCAGAGCTCTAGAAAGAAAATTCTGTATATGGTCCTGCCTTCAAAACCACATCGTCTAAACTCAAAGACAATCATTCTCAAATCTTGGCCCATAGAACATGACCCCACCTCTGTAAGCTTTTTCTCTTTAATGTTACAGAGAGAATAAAAGAATCTGTGTTTGACTTAAGGCCTATGATTCTACAGCAGATCATCCTAAAGACACTGTACAAATTTATTGGGAATATGTCTACTTTTTGGTAATTTAGGTTACCATTGAAGTAAAATAGCAACTTTATTCACTTTGTTAGCCTTTTTCACTTAGTTATTACTTGAATTGTATTTAATAATGTAAAAATAGTGAAATTCTACAATGCTTAAGACGTATAGTCATATTGTTTGAGTTGGATAGTGCATCTGTCATATACTAGTCTGTGCAAACTTGGCAGTAGTTCTGTGTCTATTTATATATGTATGACATATATCCATTCACACAGACAAGCATTGCTGTAATAACTAAATTTATCATCATTAGCTATTGTTCCTCCCAGGCGCTCCTTAAATGAGTAAGAATATCATAATCCCCAGAGTTACAAAGAAGTCTTAGAAAAAACTGCAAATGAATTCACAATTGTGTAAATCTTACAGAGGACAAACAGAACAGAGCAGATTTACTGTTCCTATTACTTAAGAATCTTTTTAAAGGTTAATTTTATAACAAATGTTCAATATCTTACCAACAATTCAACCATTTCTTGTATTATTAAAGCAGCAAATCTTAAACAGGATGCTTGTACATTGTAGATATATCACCTGGAGGCATAATGTACAATGCTGCATGCATAAAGACAGTTACACTCACACACACAAACACAAAGTTTCATTCTGCCAGCTTCATGAGACACTTTGCAGAGCTATGCTGACATCAGATGTGCTTTTACAATGGGCCAATGTCATGGAAGAGCTATAGATGTAGGACTCCAAGGGCAGGTGGAATCGCACGATGCTTGAATTATGAGAGGTTAGCACTAAGGTTTGAGTTGATGCTTGATTTTGAATTCCACAGTCCTTTTGTATCAGTGAGGATATGACCGGATGGTACACTTTAGCCCTACTCCATTTGTTTCTGTCAGATCATTAATTACTACAATGGCTTGAAGTGCAATATGTTGGATCTGAAGAATAAAGTAGATGTTTTAGAGGAGTGACCCTGTTTCAAGACTGAAATTTATTATCACTTCAGAAATATAGTGACTTTAAGTCACTTAGTATTTTGTTTAGTTGATTTTGTGGGCTTTTGTTCTTGTACAAGAGTGGTATTTTTAAAATATATAATAAATATTTATACACTCGATACTGTATGTGAAATTTACCTGGATTTCAAGGTTTTTGACAATGGCTTTAAGTTATTCAAATGTTTATAAACTTCTCAATATTTTGAAATAAACTCCTTTCACAGGAAGGTGACTAGTATTTATTAAAAAGGATCACTGTGAGTGGCACAAAATAAAAGAAAACATTAAAAACTATGAAAGTGTTTCAGTAGCTATCATATTCCATAGTCAACAAGCTTGGAAATTAATTATAATGCACATATTAAAAACTTATTTGGCAAACACACTAAAAGGATATAAAACTCAATTCTAGATATATTATTAATATAGATTATAAAGAAATCTTTTATATGGATGTGCACATTATTAATCATCAAAGGCATATTAATAACTCCTCTATATCAGTGCCAGCCAATAGAAATTAAAGTAGAATATTAAATTGTAATAGTACATAAAAACAGTAAACTAAAAATAAGTTATCCTGAATGTAGTTAAAAAAATGTATTCCCTAACTTCAATATCACAACCAGCACTTTAATTTGCAATCAATATAAAAATTATGGTTTCAATGTGTTGTTATTTTGTTCATACTACATCTTTGAAACCCAGAATTATTTAATATTTACAGCATATCTCAGAATCCCCTGCATCTTAACAGCTCAAAGCTGTGACTACTCTACGGGCCAGCTCAGACCTAATTCATAATGATGATTCATTTCAGGTTCAATATGAATCATCACCTTGCCTAAAAGCATTATAGACCTCCCTTCTATATTCTGTACTTTTACATCACTCATTGCTTACAAGTGCTGACCCAAGTAATATATCTATGTGAATGAAAGGAATAACTGAGTCATTTAGCCAATTATGCCAGGAAATTTTTATAAGTATATGGGTTGTTAAAGTCATTGTTAATGTCATTACAAAGTGACATTATCTCTCAGTTGCGTACTTCCTTTAACCATTCAGAGACAGTATAAGAATTTCTCCTCAAGACTACTATGAAAACCCTATTTTGTGTTGTATTTTTTAAATGTAGAAGACAGCTCTCAGGCATAATTACAAAACGAATTTGGTTTTTATCTATAGTCATATGTCACATGATCTTATTTGCACCAATGACAAACTCTTATGTAATAGTGGTTCCATGATATTATGATAAGTTAGAAAATTTCTATAATCTAATAACTGGTCCCACATGTAAAACCATACTGTGATACATTACTGGAATATTTTTGACCACACTGGAGTAACAAGCCTACTGCATTCACTTCCAGTTGTATGAAAATATAACACATTTAATTATCCTTAGAAAGTAATACTTGAGAATAATAATCCATTGAAAGTACTTTATATATTTGCACTGCTATCATTTAAGTCATTATTTTTGAACATACTCCTACTTATAAAAATGTTTTATTATGCTGAAGGTTATTTTAATCCATCTACTGTTTACTGAATCTCTTTATTGAGTAATTGACCTACACCATGTAGGCTATTGTAATGTTTACACAGTGACAGAATCATCTAATGATGCATTCCTTAGAACATACCCTGTTGGTAAATGATGCATAAGTCTGCATAGGTAATTGCAGATTTTATTATCATTTCTACCCTCATGGAACAGAGGATATATTTTTAAAATTATTCCAGATGATGTAGTCTTGAATCTATTCTTATAATAGTAATATTATAATCAATATTAATTACAAAGGTAATTTATAAGGCTATATTACAATATTATTTTGAAGACTATAATTACTGGGAAAAGGAGTGGAATGAATGGTTCCTTGTACTCATTAAGGAGAATCAATACTGGGTTTTGATAGAACTCCTGAGCAACCTTAGGTTTGATATGTATGATTTTCTGCTTATTAGTACTAGTGATGTCTCCAAAGATAACAGACTCTAGACTCATTTGGGGCTAGATTTTCATAAAACAAACATTTTACTTCCTAGGCATGTTTTTCCTGTAGGCATTGAATGATGGCAAAATGAAGCTAACAGTAGCTGTCAGGAAATATTTGATGAAATAAATGAAAAAATAATAATCATCTAAAGGTGCCTATTCTTTTTCAACCATGCAAGTAATAACACATTTTTTAGACATAAGAACTTACATGATGAGGTGTTCTAGAATGTTATTAGGCAAATGTAGTTGTTTTGTTCTCTCTGTGGTTGGGGAGAAACAGTCTATATTTTAAAATACATTTTCACCATGCAAATTCCTTCCTTGAGATGTTTAATATCATCTCACAGACACATTTCCAGATTAGGATCTAGTTGGTCTGTGTAGCGGGAGCAAGCAAATATCATCTAAAAGTTTAGGTTAAGAGGTGAAAATTTTTTAAGAATCTTAATTAGAGGTATTTCTCCAGGGAAAACCCCAATTACTATTGAAGTATCTTGCTCCATTTTTTAAAGTTCACAGATACACAGACTTGGAAAGATTGAAGCAAAAGAAAAACCAAGTGAAACCAGTCATTTAATATATAATATGCCTTCTAGGGGATCATAAAACATTGAAGAATATAAAGATACAAGTGCCACACCTTCTAAACCAACAGGAAGATACTTTCTTCCTTTGCCTTTAAGGAGAATCTTAGCAGTAGGTCTGTGTTTGTGGTGTGTAACTGTCAGCCAATTAATTAATCCTTATTGCTCCAAAGATACTGATGGTCTCAGCAGACATATTATCTTTGGAACTTAAAATATTTATTGGTATTTCTTGGTATTAATGTGTCCTTTTTGTCTGATATAGCATTTACAAATGACAGAAGTGATATTTTATATTGATACATATAAAAACTCTTATTTTAAATTAAAGCCATGCGAGGGTAGCACAATGAGAGTTTACAAAAACATGTATCCCACTCATTTTGAAGATGAAAAAGCCACCACCCAGTGTTTAATATTCCACTTATCACTGTTGAGGGAACAAACCTTGGACATATTTTACACCACACATATCAACTTTGGAGGTTCTGTTTTCATGAAAATGTCACGTAAGTCTCCAAAGGCTAATGACTTATTATGTTCTATGATAATGATACTAAAAAAATGTAGGTCCCAGGTTTAGGTAGTCAGAAATTAGCAAGCTTGAAGGTCTTCAAGGATGGACACTTCACTCACAATCAGTTCCCAACCTAATTGTTCTTATCCTTGTTAACACACTAATATCGAGGGACAAAAAATAACCACAATCATGAGTTGGTATTTAAATAATAATAAATTTGTGGCCAATTCATATGTATTTCAGTAAGTGTCTATATATCCTAAGTTCTGAACAATGAAAAGGAAAGCATTATCTCACTTTACACACAAGAACTTCTATGTCTGACTCTGTAAAATATAGCTGCATTTGTGGTGATATATTGTGTACCCTAATAAAGTTGGCCTTGATGATTAAAGAAACAGAACAAGCCACAGCCAACTTCACCTTGCCAACTCCTCCACAGATCCTGTTTCTTCAGAGTGAAAGCCTCTGAGTCCTCACCCAAAAGGATCTCAGCTGAACTGATTTAGTTCCTGTTTCCTCACACCTTATATGCCTTTCTCTGCCCTGCAGTCACTTCCTGGGATTAAAGGCAATTGTGCTTCCCAGTACTGTGATTAAATGTGTGTGCCACCACTGCCTAGCTCTGTTTCTGGTGTGGTGTTGAACTCACAGAGAACCAGATGAATCTCTGCCTCCCAAGTGATAGGATTAAAGGTGTGTGCCACCACTGTCTGGCTTCTATGTCTAATATAGTGTCTGGCTCTGTCCTCTGATCCTTAAGGCAAGATTTATTGGGGTGCACAATATATCACCACATGGACCCTCTGAATCCATCTACCAACACTATGTCTGAAACCTCTTTTACAGTAGAATAGATTAATATATTCAGTATTTGATTTTTACACTTTAAGGTCATATTTATAAATTTTAATACAACTTGTGTTCCCCAGTCCTTTATTCTTCCATTTTTAATATTACACACACACACACACACACACACACACACACACACACACACACACACACACACACACACTTAGAGGCACACACCTCTGCATATTATAGATACTCCAATATAGATTACAAAAATTGGCAAGGAAAGAAAGAATCTCAATTGAGGAGTTGCCTGCATGAGATTGGTATGCAGGCATGTTTATGGGTTTATGGGTTAACTATTATAACAAACCCACCATGAGTAGTGTCATCCCTATGCAAGTGGGCCTGGTCTATAAAAGAAAAGCAGCTGACCAACGCAGAAGAAACAAGCCAATGAGCAGCATTCCTCCATAGTGTCTGCTGCAGTCTGTTTCTGGGTTCCTGCCTTGAGTTCCTGCCTTGGTTTTTCTCAGTGATGGACTACAACTTGTAAACTTTTTTGTACACAAAAGGAAACAAAAAAGACTCTCACAGTCATCACTCATTCAATTGTTTTCCTTTATTTCTTCCCCTTTTCCCACTTTTCAATAGTGGATTATCCAGTGTCTTACAGAGAATGTCATTCTCCTTCTTTCACATAAATCCAAACATAAGCTGTAATAGCATCATTTAAATTTCTCTGAAACCACAATTAAAGGTTATTATTTGCTATAATTATTCAAATTTGCTTTAAAGTGGGTTACTTTATAGCTTAATAAAACTTAAGCACGGTTTTTATCTTGTGGCATTCCTTGGGTACTGTATATCTTTGTTTTGTTTTGCTTTTGTTTTTGCTGATGGACATTCCTACCCCAGAAGTGAAAATGTTTACATATATCTTAGGGGTCTAAGGTCTTATTAATCTTTAAATGTCATCTTCTCTTCTTTTATGACAAGTCCTCACCCCAACACTCAGTTTTTCTAATCTGGTTTCAGTAAGTAGAAACATCTCCTGCTTTGTTTTATAAGATAATAGAAGTGATAACATAAAATTCTAAATTCAAAACGTTCAAATAAAAACACATTCCTCATAGTAATCATAGAATTGTTTTGGAAGTCATCCTAATAAATTTTGTTTTAAAAGACATTTTTGTCATGCTTCAGTTAAAATTATCAGTATTAAGTATATTTGCATGTGGCATCATTACTGAAACTTCCTGGCTCTCCTCTATTTATTCTCATAATGCAATACCATGGACATGGCAAAGTGTATCAAAGACATGGCCAGTCATCAGTAGCTACAGAACTGAAGCAGAAGCTTCATATCCACGAATATCTGTACATGGTATAAACAATGTGCTCATACACTCACCACAGTTGTGGTTATCTATACAAACCTGGACAAGATTGGGCCCATCAACATTTCATTATGCACTGGGGAGGAACCCACAAATCCATCCCTTTTCCTGAGAGGCTTTTGACAAGTAATTGTTGTTGTGGAAGGGGTGTCACTTTCTACAGTTGTGTATGCACAGGTAAGTAACCCTTGGTACAGTAAATTACCTCCAATCAATGCTAGGGCAAGTACCATTTTGTTAAACTCAGTAGGTTATGTCCTTTCCCCCTGCCCAGAAAAAGAAGACGAGATTAAAACTAGTTAGGAAGAAGGTTTTTCAGCAAGAGACACAAAGATATGAGGATAGAGAATGATTAAAGTGTATTATGTAAGTGTACAAAACTGTCAAACAACTAAAAAAGAAAGAAAGATGACCTCACATAGTCGGTAGAACATTCCAAACAACTGTATTTCAAAAACTTTAGTGATAGAGATTGAAATGTGCTCCTCAAGATAAACGGGGCTTTTGCAAAGATGTTTGCCAGCATTCTTCAACTCATGGTCTGTAGGCGATAACCACTTCCACCATATGTAGCTGCAGACAGGACTTCATCTTTGACTCAAAATTCTTTCATGTTACAAATTTCTGTTCCAACTTTTCTCATTGCTCAGCCACCTCATCTTCTAAAGACATCTAATTATTACTGTGTGTTTTTGCCAAGACTAAATTCCTCTGCATCCTGCTTCCATAAACAACATTGAAACAAAATCTGCATTTTCCTATTTGGTAAATGTCAAATTGGGTGAATTTCTCTGAGAAAATAAGTAGCTGTGTCAGAGAATTCCTTTTCATTTCTTTCATATTGTGTTGCTGCTTTTTCTCTGTCAGCCATGTCTGTCCGTCTATTCCTTAAATGTGGTGCCCATAAATACTTAGTTGTCTACTTTAAAAAATCCGATTTATCTAGGACTTTTCCATTTAAAAGTAATCACTTCTATTATCATCCAATAATTTCAATTTCAATCAAACTTACAACCAAGAAATACTTTCTGGCTAAACAAAGAGTAAAACTTGTTTGAGCTGAAATGCATTCAAGATCTAACCATTAGGTTAGATAGCTCCAAAAATTATATAAACATATAAGTATGCAACTTTTTGCATGTTTTTCCAACTTTCTTTTTATGAAATCTTTATCCTGGGCCAGCAGATGCTGTGCAGTGACTAAAGAACCACCACCAAGACCAGCAATCTGAGTTCAGTCCCTGGTATAAGGAGAGAACTGACTTCCACAAGCTGCCACTGACCTGGTTAAGAATACCCTGATGTGCACCCCCACCCCCACAACATATACACACATGCAATAAATGAATAAAATGTAATAAATTTTTATGAACTTAGACATGCTCTTATTAATTTGTAAATTAAAATTTTTAGGTAATACAAGCCAAAAATTTATGATGGTAAGTTAGAATTACATCATGGAATTTACTTCCTGCTGGAAACTGAGAATAGCAACAGGACTTGAGATTTTTATTCAGTTCATGAAAACACTTATTTTGTTAATACATTGCAATGAAACCATACAAATATAAATTAGATAGAATAATATATTTGAGGATATCAGTTATCATGTACATTAATACAAATACATAAATACCACTAATAAAATTCCTTTATATAATGAATATTCGTATTAACATCATTATTATTTTAATGATAAGAACAATGGCAATATATTGATCCTTCTGGGGTGCAGATAAGAACTTAAACAGAGAGCAGAATGTACTAATAATTCAGATCTGTGTCACATAATTTTCTTTTTTGCTCCTTTGTCTCATGTTTAATTGTCTAAAAATACTGGTGCAACTGCCTGGCCTGTGCTTATAGCCAAGCAGATCAAAAGCCTCCTTTTTGGTTTCATACTTCAATTCTGATAACTATACTTAACTGTAAAGACTAAATACTACCAATTGAGTTAATAATTCAAAATATATGTTCTTAAAAATGTTTAATCGCAAGCAACTATAGATCTTGTGTTATTCCATGAGCAATTTCTCCAGGAACAAATAGATACATGTATTTTTTTATAGAACTGAGGAACTGAGAGTGCTTTCTAAACCAATATCCTCAACATAAAATCATTTCACCAGGACCCTAAGTCCAAACAAATCAAAACTACTGACACGCAGGCTTTGAGAGATCCATGTGTTTGTACTGCTCTTCACTCTGCTCTGACTGCCATAAGACTGGTAAACCTTGAAACTTATTTCAAAGATGTCATTTTCATCTGATTTTCCAGATATGTGTTATGATACCTCTGAGCTATTTATAGAATTTCAGTCCTTTATTTTGAAATAAAAGCAACAGTCTCATAAGAATCCTTACATTCATGACATTTCTAACCATCTTCCTCCCAGGAATAGTGAACTCTGCTCATACATTCAGCTCTAAACAAAGCTAAGACTCAACTTCAAAATAGAAATATTTTTGTTTAAAACTCTGCTTACTCAGTAGAAAGCAAGCCTCGCATATCCCACTTACACTTCCTTTCCCATATGCTTCCTGATACCCACTCCTTTCTTTTGTTCTTTATTTCCTTCCCATTGTTCTTTCCCCAATATCCTTGTTTTTCACAAACTTCAAACCCTGTTTATCTTGTTGTCTTAAATTCTATGATGAACAATTTTCTATATGATCAATATTATCTATAATATAATTTAGAATGCTTATGTCACTTTCTCCCCTGTGGGCATATTTATTCCATTTAACATTCTCCTAATGCTGAATATGCCTTTGAATTTTGAAAGGTAATGATGTTAAATGTATGAATAGAACTAAAAAAGAAAGGATTCTTTTTCTTTCTTAGTCATTGTTACATTAGACTTAAAATTTCTATTTTCGGCATATCTATTTTACCTTTTATCAAGCATGAACTTCAGAAAAGCCTTGAATTTGAAACAATGCTGCTTTTCAGCTAATGTATTACAACTCTCTTGTTTCATCACTATTTCATGACTATGTTTTGTGGCTATGCAGACATATTTTGGTATCCAAATGGAGTATTATTGATGATATATCCATTATGGCCTACTCATGCATATGCAAATGATGAACAACAATCTATGGATTTTTCCTGTCCTTTCTTGTTATCATTCATCATCAAATTTTATAGAAGATGCAGTATATGCTCAATTCAGAAAAAGACAAAATACAAAATATATGATAGGAATGTCTTTAGCTTAGAGAATTCAAGTAAAAGTAAGAATAAAGTAATAATGATGGTAGCAAGAAAGCACTGATATTTTTTCATATTTCCCAAACTGCTAAGCTGAAAAACCATACTCACTGAGATCCTAAAACATCAAAGTCCCTAAAGTCTAAAATCCAAGAAGACTAAACACAAGACAAACAAACAAACAAGATTCTCAATTTTGTGACCCTAGTAAAACTAATTTCTAAAAATTCTTAAAGGATGTTAGTGTGGTGTCCTTGACCCTCTCTGGCTCCTACAATCCTTTCTCCTCTTCTTCTGCAGGATTCCATGAACTCCACCTTATGTTTGGCTGTTGGTCTGCATCTGTTTCTTTCAGTTGCTGGATGATGCCACTCTAATGACAATTGGGCTAGGCACCAATATTGTCACAGGAGATGGCCAGTTCAGGCTGCATATATTGTTAGGAGTTTTAACTGGGGTCATCCTTGTAGATTCCTAGGAGATCCCCTTGTGTCGGGTTTTTACCTGACCTCAAAATGCTCCCGTTTCCAATAGTCTCTTTCAATACTGTTCCCCTCCACCTCCCCTGCCCCTACCTGATCACTCATGTTCCCATCCCCACCCTCCCTCAATTCACTCATGAAATTTCTTCTATTTCCCCTTCCCAGGGAGTTCTGAGTGTCCCCATTGAACCGTCCTTGTTACCTGGTCTCTCTAGGTCTGTGGATTCTAGCATAGTTAGCTTTTATTTTATAGCCAATATCAACTTATGGGTGAGTACATACCATGTTTGTCTTTCTCGGTCTGGGTTATTTAACTCAGGATAGTTTTTTCTAGTTCCACCCATTTGCCTCCAAATTTCCTGGTGTCCTTGTTTTTAAGGGCTGAGTCATTCTCCATTGTGCAAATGTACCACATTTTCTTTATCCATTCCTCCATTGACGGGCATCTAGATTGTTTCCAGATTCTGGCTACTACAAATAAAGCTGCTATGAACATAGTTGGGCAAGTGTCCTTGTGTAATGATTGAGCTTCTTTTGGGTATATGCCCAAGTGTGGTGTATCTGGGTATTGTGGTAGGTTGATTCCCAGTTGTCTGAGAAACTGCCACACTGACTTCCAAAGTGGCTTTACAAGTTTGCATTCCCATCAGCAACTAAGGAGTGTTCTCCTTGCTCCATATCCTCTCCAACATGTCACTTGTATTTTTAATCTTAGCCATTTGGACAGGTGTAAGATAGAATCTCAGAAGAAAACTCTCAAAATCAACTAATCTGGGCTCATGGAGGCTCATAGAGGCACACAGAGACTGAACTGACAACCATGAGCCTACATGGTACCAACGTAGGCACTCGGCATATATGTTAAGGTAGTATAGTTTGTTCCTCTTGTGGGACTCCTAATAGTGGGACCAAGGGCTGTCTCCAACTCTTTTATAGTCTTTAGAACCCTGTGCCTCATATTGAGTTACCTTGATCAGCCATAATACATGGGGAGGTGCTTAGTCTTACTGTGACTTGATATGTCATGTTTTGTTGATACTCATGGGAGACTTGCCCTTTCCTCAACAGAAATGGAGGAATGGCTTGTGGGCTGGGAACAGAAAGGAGATAGGAAGAGGGACTGAGAGGAGAGAAGGAAGGGAAAACTGTGGCTGGGATGTAAAATAAATAAATAAATAAATTTATTAAAAATTTTCATTTATCTTCCTTACCAGGAATAAATTGTCTTCAGCTTCCTAGCACTTCAAAAACTGTTCCCTGTAAGCAAAATACTGCTGCTTTTTAAAAAAAATGCATGATTTTAAAAAGGCATTCATTTAAAAAACACATGAGAAAACTTCCTAGGCCACTTTGAAGAATAAACTAGACAATAGTAGCTAATAATAGACAACACCATGATATTTTTGCCAAGCATAAACATCCCAATTCGCAAATAAAAGTTCCATGGCTGTCAGTTCTGATCAAACTTACTTGATAGTACATAAAGAAGTATACATGTGTGCATTACTCTGGGTATTATTCCTAACTTCAGACACTTGAAATATAATGGATAGTCCATGTCATTTGATAAAACTGATCAAAGCTGGTGCTTCTCTACCATGTATGCAAGCCTACAGGCTTAGAGATCTGATATCTGAGGTAGCAGGAGATACAGGTACATCCCAGCTCTTAGACAAAGTCCAATTTGTCCTTTGCACACATTATATCTGGGCCTTGCTAAACATAGCAAAACTCTCTTGCACAAATGAACACACTACCCTTTGCCCCCAAGTTTGGCTTTCTATTTACATCACATCCTCCCTAAAAAAAATTGCTTATGGTTTTAAGAATTTCAACATTGAAGGTTTTAACATTGCAGAACTGTGACTTAGGGAATTTAGACCCTAAGAATTTTGATTATTATAGTTTCAAAGATCTAGATGATATTCATAAGCCTGTCTATGTATTTGGATAAGGACTAATACTACACAGAACACTGAGAGTATAATAGAAACCATACCCTATACAGCACACAAATTTAGTTCAACCTGTACATTGTATTTTTTATTTTATTTTAGGATTTCCTACATGAAAAATTTACATCATTTTTATCCTTACCTCTTCTTCTCCTCCCTCCAGTTTCTCCCTGGCAACTTCCATTCCATCTCACACTTAGGCTTTCTTTTAAAATTCTCCTCTGTCTCTCTGTCTCTCCGTCTCTCTCTCTGTCTCTCTCTCTGTCTCTCTCTCTCTCTCTCTCTCTCTCTCTCTCTCACACACACACACACACACACACACACACAGAGCGTGCAGACTAAGTCTATTTACACATACGTACATGTGTTTAGGGCTGACCACTTGGGATTGAATAATCATTCAGGGAGCTTTCCCTTGAAGAAAATGTATTCTTCATCTCTCAGCTACCATTGACTAGCTGTAGTTCTTCATCTTAGGGTAGAGCATGTTAACTGGTATTGTCATTATACAAGTCTTGTTTAAGCAACAATATTCTTAAAATTTAATGGGTACAGCCTTCCTATCATGTATAGAATATACTATCTAGCAGCAGGCATCCTTGTCCTCTGACTCTTGCAATCTTTTCACCTGCTATTCTGCAACTTTCCCTGAGCTTTCAGTGTAAAGGTTGCATTTTAGATGTATCAATTGAAATTAGGCAACCCACTGACAAACTTATTTTCGATGATCAGTTGCAGATCTCTGTAACAGTCTCCTTCTTTTGCAAAAGGAAGCTTCTTTGATGAAGAGTAAGATCTACACCTACCTGTGGGTATAAGGATAAATTTTGGAATGCACTTAGAAATTATATTGGTCTTTCTGGGTCTGGATTAGGGTGATTTAGGATGTAGAACATTTCTTTAAGTGTTTCATAGCCATTTGAGATTCCTCTGTTGAAAATTCTGTTTAGATATATACCCCACTTTTTAATTGGATTGTTTGGTTTGGTGAGGTCTGGCTTCTTGGGTTCATTATATATTTTAGAAATTAGCCCTCTGTCAGATGTAGATTTGGTAAAAATATTTTCCGATTCTATAGACAGTTTGTCCTATTGATGGTGTCTTTTGCCTTACGGAAGCTTTTCAGTTTCACGAGGTCACATTTATTAAAGACAAGCATGGTATATATTCACTTATAAGTGGATATTAACTGTAAAGTAAAGGATATTCATGCCACAGTCAACAGATCCAGAGAGGCTAAGTAACAAGGAGGGCTCAAAGATGGATGCATGAATCTCCCTGGAAAGGAGAAATAGAATAAATATTGTGGGTGGATTGGGGTGGGGGGATGGGAACAGGAAGATCAGGAGAAGTGGTGAGGGAGAGAGAACTGGGAGTGACAACTGGAATGGAGGCTGCAATTCATGGGTGAGGTAGAAACCTAGTACGATCGAAACTCCTATTAGAGTGACCCTAGCCAAGACTCCCAGTAATGGGGGATAAGAAGCCTATGTCAGCCATCTCCTCTAACAAAGCAAGACTTCCATAGAGAGCTTGGAACACCAACCCAGCCACAAAATCTTTGACCCATAGTTTGTCCTGCCAGCAAGATACGCTTGGGTAAAGGTGGCACAGAAATTATGGGAATGGCCAAACCAAAGACTGGTCCAACTTAAGACCCATGCCACAAGAGGGAGCCCATTTCTGACACTGCCTAGTGGATAGAAGCCAGACGCTGGATGGCCCAGAAACTGAGGATACCAAACACACCCAGAAAAAAAAGTCAATGAAATGTCTGCTAATAATATCCTGCTATATTGGTAGACAGAAGCCTAGCATAATCACCATCAGAGAGGTTCCATCCAGCAACTGAGGGAAACAGATGCAGAAACTCACAGCCAAACATTAGGTAGAAATCAGTGAATCCTGACAGGAAGGGGAAGAAGGATTGTAGGAGCCAGAAGGGTCAAAGACATCACAAGAAAACCAAGAGAGTCAACAAATCTGAACTCATAGGGCCTCACTGGGACTGAACCCACAATAAGGGAGCCTGCATAGGTCTGTGAAGCTTGGCATTTTTTGTGGGGCTCCTAACAGAGGAAACAGGGGCTATTTCTGATGCTTTTTCCTGCTCTTGGGACCCTTTTCCTCCTACTGGTTACCTCATCTAGCCTTAATAATAGGGGAAGTACTTAGTCTTAATGCAACTTAATATGCAATATTTGGTTGATATTCTTGGAGGCCTGCCCTTTTCTGAAGGGAAACAGAGGAGGAATGGATACAGGGGGAAGGAATAGGAAAAGACAAGGGAGATGAAATTGCAGTCAGAATATAATATATGAGAGAATAAATTAATAAAAGTATAAATTATATTAATTTAGAAAATGGCAGTAACATGTTCTCCTCTAGGGTCTATGACTTCTCCAGCAACAGGTAGTTGGTTATATTTCAAGTACCAAGGATAAATTTCCTCCTACTTAGTGAGCCTTGAATACAATGAAATAGATACCTATTATCCACAAGATAATGGTACCTCTACTCTACCTTAAGAAATCTGAGGCATAAAACATGTTGTAATAGCAACTTTTCCCATCGCTATAATAAAATACTTGATAAAATAGCTGAAGGGAGGAAGTGCTTACTTTGGATCACAGTTTGAAGATCTTTCCTTGCCCTTCCATGAGGACATGGAAGACACTGGCAGGACCATGGAGCTGCAATTGAATGTATATATGCTACCTTATTGTAATCAACTCAACAACTTCACTTCACTCTGGCTTGTTTTGATTGTTTTTATTTTATTAACATTTTTCTCTTGGCCATATTTCTCTCTTTTAGTAGAATGTACTTGTACTAAATGAGAGTGTAGTTTATTTTTTTTTTATCTATTTGCATGGGTCAGTCAAAGTCATCTCTCTGTCTTTTCCTTTAGAAATGATGATGTCTGGCTTCCAGAGTTTGATAGTAAGTCTCTGAAGATGGCATATCCTATTTCATTTTTCACATTTGCATGCATGCATATATTGGATAGTTCTTAGTTTAGGCACTTCATTATGATAATGAAGAATGAATCATTGATTTGCCCATTGTGATGAATGTAATTCTTTCTATGCTTCCCTCTTGACAAGATATGGCTGCTGATTTAAGTTTTAAGGAAACAGTGAAATTATGGTAATGATTCCAGATGGAAGGGGATCAAAAACCAGAATGGCTGTTTGGTTTTAATTTTTGGTCCAAGGTAATCACAAAGTTGAGCTCATGAAATATTGTGGCTTGAAGGCTTGAAAGGTTTTAAGGACTCTGGTGACAATGTTTTAAGTATTTTTGCCACAAATGCAAGTGAATCAATAGACCTCCAAGATCCTGTCACTTGATCAATTAAATGTCATTGCTTCTCAGCTGGCAGCCACTGGAACCCCTGAAATGTGCAGTGTGAAGGAGTCTTCTTTACTCAATCTACAGTGGTGCTCCTGGCCCAGAAAAAAACAATTGCTCCTTTAATTGAAACATATAATTATTAGCTATCTAGTTAACTATTAGCAGGATTAGGGGAGCCTGGAGCCTTCCCTCATAATCAACAGCTCATAAAACCAAAGACTCAAACAACAAAACTTAATTAATGATCAAAATAATGGATCAGAGTCCTACCTCCAGCCTTGGAATGAGACACGACATCTCAGAATGTCCAGAAAGAAATTACTTAAAGAATCAACCAGCTTAGATTGGACCAAGAGCAGCTCCCTAAGACACAGAATCCTCCAGCTTCAATTAGATTAAGAGCTAAGATTGGACCCAGAATAGCTCCCTGAAGACACAGACAAAGCAAGCACAGATTGGACCAAAAGCAGCTTGCTCAGACACAGGGGCCCCTTACACCTATTGGAGGAGAGATCGGTAGACGCCAGTGCAAAAATACATACAACAACATAAAGAGCGATATGGCATTACCAGAAACTAGCCCTTCTACAACAGCAAGACCTGAACATCACAACATAGAAGAAGCAGAAGTAAGTGACCTTAAAAATAACATTAGGAAGATCATAGAGTTCTTTAAAGAGGAAATGAAAAATTCCCTTAAAGAAATTGAGGAAAAGTCAAATAAAAAATTGGAAGAAATCAAAAAAATCCCTGAAAGAAATCCAAGAAAATCAAGAAAAAGTAATTAAATATGTGAAGGAATCAGTTCAAGACCTGAAAATTTAAATAGAAATAATAAAGAAGACAAACTGAGGAAATGCTGAAAATATAAAATCTAAGTAAATGAACAAGAACTACAGATGCAAGCATAAGCAACAGAATACAAGAAATGGAATAAAGAATCTCTGGTGTAGAGGATAGAATAGAGGAAATAAATTCATCAGTTAAAGAAAACACCAAAGCCAAAAAACTCATAACACAAAATGTCTAGGAAATCTGCGATACCATAAAAAGGCAAACCTAAGAATAATAAGAATAGAAGAAGGAGAAGAATAACAACTTAAAGGCACAGAAAATGTATTCAACAAAATCAAGGAAGAAAATGTCCCCAACCTAAAGAAAGAAATATTTATGAAGATAAAAGAAGCTTATAGAACACCAAATAGACTAGACTCCCCCCCACAAAAAAGTCCCCTCACTACATAATAATTAAACCACAAACATACAGAATAAGGAAAGAATATTAAGCAAAGGGAAAAGGCCAAGTGACCTATAAAGGCAGACCCATCAGAGTAACACTCAACTTCTCAATGAAAGCCAGAAGCTCCTGGACTGATGTAATGCAGACACTAAGAGACCATGGATGCCAGCTAGACTAATACACCCACCAAAACTTTCAATCACCATAGACTGAGTGAACAAGGCATTCCAATACAAAACCAGATTTAAGCAATACCTATCCACAAATCCAGCCCTATAGAAAGCACTAGAAGGGAAATTGCAACCACAGGAAGTCAGACGCACTCACCAAAAAAAAGCAATAGATAACCCCATAGCAGTAAATCCCAAAGAAGGGAAATACACACACACACACACACCACCATCAAAAGATTACAGGAATTAACAATCACTGGTAATTAATAGCCCTTAATAACAATAGACTCAATTCACCTATAAAAAGACAAGCTAGCAGAATGGATATGAAAACAGGATCTATCCTTCTGCTGCATACAAGAAACACACCTCAACTTCAAATGTAGACACTACCTCAGAGTAAAAGACTGGGAAAAGACTTTCCAATCAAATGGACTTACAAGCAAGCTGGTATAGCTATACTAATATCTAACAAAATAGACTTGAAACTAAAAATCAATCAAAAGAGATCAGGAAGGACATTACATACTCATCACAGAAAAGATCCACCAAGATAAAGTTTCAATTCTGAACATTTATGCCACAAATACAAGGGCACCCACATATGCAAAAAAAAATTACTAAAGCTTAAATCACAATCAAACCCCACACATTAATAGTGGGAGACTTCAACATCCCGTTCTTACCAATGGACAGATCTGCCAGACAGAAACTTAACAGAAAAATAAAGGACCTAACAGATGTTATGACTCAGATGGACTTAATAGATATTTATAGAACATCCCATCCTAACAAAAAAGAATATAACTTCTTCTCTGCACCCCATGGAACCTTCTATAAAATCGACCACATTCTCAGTCACAAAGTAAATCTAAACAGATACAAAAAAAAATGGGAAAACCTCCTGTATTTTTATCAGATCACAATGGCTTAAATTTAGATTTCAACAACAACAAAAATTACAGGAAGCCTACAATCTCATGGAAACTGAATAATACTCAACTGAATTACCAATGTGTAGTCAGTAGCTGTTCCAGCTTTGCCCTGGAAGTACTACCCCCATTGAGGCTTCCAGCAATTGTCATGCTTACAAGGCGAGGCTGAGAGAGGAGAGCCCTTAAGACCTGAGATCTGGATGTGCCTGCTCTCTAGGTTCCTGGATCCTGGAAGCTGGAGGTAGATTGAGCAGAGTTCTCCAGAGAATACGCTAGACTGCACTTCACCTTTCTCTTTACTTGTAAGTTACCCCACAAAATAAACACCCCTTTTAACTACACGAAGTTGCCTTAACACTTCCACCAGTACCAGTAGGTCAAGGGAGAAATAAAGAAATAAATTAAAGACTTCCTAGAATTCAATGAAAATGAGAATACTGCATAACCAAACCTATGGGACACTATGAAAGCAGTGCTAAGAGAAAAATTCGTTGCACTAAATGCCCACATAAAGATGTTGGAGAAGTCTCACACTAGCAAATTAACAGCACACCTGAAAGCTCTGGAACAAAAAGAAGCAAACTCACCCAGAGGAATAGACATCAGGAAATAATCAAATTGCCAACTGAATACAATAAAGTAGAAACAGGATGATACAAAGAATCAATGAAACAAGTTGGTTTTTTGAGAAAATCAACAAGGTTGACAAGTTCTTATCCAAACTAACTAGAAGGCAGAAAGAGAGCATCCAAATTAACAAAATCAAAAATAAAAAGGGAGACATAACAACAGACAATGAGGAAATCCAGAGAATCATCAGGTCAAACTTCAAAAACCTGTATGCCACAAACTGAAAAATCTAAAAGAAATGGACAATTTTCTGGATAGGTACTACATACCAAAGTTAAATCAAGACCAGATAAGCAATTTAAATAGACCAATAATCCCTAAGGAAATAGAAACAGTCATTAAAAGTCTCCTAACCAAAAAAAAAAAAAAAAAAAAAAAAGCCCAGGACCAGATGGTTTCAGCACAGAATTCTCCCAGATTTTCAAAATAGAGCTAATACCAATACTCTTCATATTGTTCCAACATGATAGAAACAAAAGGAATATTATCAAACTCCTTTTATGAGGCTACAGTTACTCTGATACCAAAACCACACAAAGATGCACAAAGAAATAGAATTACAGACCAAGATCCCTCATGAACATTGATGCAAAAATACTCAATAAAATATTGGCCAAATCCAATAACACATCAAAAAAATTATTCACCATGACCAAGTAGGCTTCATCCCAGAGATGCAAGGATGTTTCAACACAGGAAAGTCTGTCAATGTAATACAACATATAAACAAACTGAAAGAAAAAAAAAAAACATGATAATCTTATGCTGAAAAAGCCTTTGACAAAAATCCGACACCCCTTCATAATAAAAGTCTTGGAGAAATCGAGAATACAAGGAACATACCTAAACATAATGCAAGCAATTTACAGCAAGCCAACATCAAATTAAATGGGGAGAACTAAGAGCAATTTCATTAAAATCAGAAACAAGACAAGGCTGTCCACTCTCCCAATATTTATTCAATATAGTACTTGATGTTCTAGCTAGAGCAATGCTGTGGATATCGCTCTGTATGCTGTGAATGTGTTGCTCTGATTGGTTAATAAATAAAATGCTGATTGGCCAGTAGCCAGGCAGGAAGTGATGGTGAGACAAGCAGAGAAGAGAATTCTGGGAAGAGGAAGCCTGAGTGAGGAGTTGCCAGCCAGACACAGAGGAAGCAAGATGTGAAGGCAGAACTGAAAAAAGGTACTAAGCCACGTGGCTAAACAAATAAGAATTATGGGCTAATTTAAGTGTAAGATCTAGTCAATAGTTACCTGAGCTAATAGCAGAACAGTTTTAATTAATATAAGTTTCTGAGTGATTATTTTATAAGTGGCTGCGGGGTCTGTAGGGCCAGGCAAGACACAAGAAAACTTCAGCTACAGATCAATAAGACAACAAAAGTAGATCAAGGGGATACAAATTGAAAATGAAGAAGTCAAACTACCACTAATTGCAAATGATATGATAGTATACATAAATGACTCTAAAAATTCTACCAGGGAACTCCTACAGCTGATAAACACCTTCAGTAATGTGGCAGGATACAAGATTAACTCAAAAAAATCAGTAGCCCTCCTATATACAAATAATAAACAGGCTGAGAAAGAAATCAGAGAAACATCACACTTTACAATAGCCACAAATAATATAAAATACCTTGGGGTAACTCTAGTCAAGCAAGTGAAAGACCTATATGAGAAGAACTTCAAGTATTTAAAGAAAGAAATTGGAGAAGATATTAGAAGATGGAAAGATCTCCCAAAGTCATGGATCTGTGGTAGGATTAACATAGTAAAAATGGCCATCTTACCAAAAAAATTTACAGGCTCAACACAATCCCCATCAAAATTCCAACACAATTCTTAGCAGACCTTGAAAAAACACTACTCAATTTCATATGGAAAAACAAAAAACCCAGGATAGCTAAAACAATCCTGTAAAATAAAGCCACCTCTGGAGGCATCACCATCCCTGAATTCAAGTTCTACTATTGAGCTATAGTAATAAAAACAGCTTGGGATTGGCATAAAAACTGACATGTGGGCCAACAGAATCGAATTGAAGACCCTGAAATTAACCCATACACCTATGAACACCTGATTTTTTACAAAAAAACAGAACTGTACCATGGAAAAAAGAAAGCATCTTCAACAAATGATGCTGGCATAACTGGATGTCAACATGTAGAAGACTACAAATGGATCCATATCTATCAACATGCACAAAACTCAAGTCCAAGTGGATCAAAGACCTCAATATAAAACCAGTTAAACTGAATCTGATAGGAGAGAGAGTAAGAAGTAGTCTTGAATGCATTAGTACAGGAGATCACTTCCTAAATATAACACCAGTAGCACAGACACTGAGAGCAACAACTAATAAATGGAACCTCCTATAACTGAGAAGCTTCTCTAAGGCAAAAGACACAGTTAATAAGACAAAACGACAGCCTACAGAATGGGAAAAAATCTTCACCAACGCTATATCTGACAGAGGGCTAATTTCCAATATATATAAAGAACTCAAGAAACCAGACATCAAAATGCCAAATAATCCAATTAAAAATGGGCTATAGAAGAATCTCAAATGGCTGAAAGACGTCTAAGGAATTGCTCAACATCCTTAATCATCAGGGAAATGCAAATCAAAATGACTCTGAGATACCATGTTACACCTGCCAGAATGGCTAAGATCAAAAACATTGATGGCAGCTTATGTTGGAGAGGATGTGGAGCAAAGGGAACATTCCTCTACTGTTGGTGGGAGGGCAAACTTGTACAGCCACTTTGGAAATCAGTGCATCTTCTCAGAAAATTGGGAATCAATCTATCTCAAAACCCAGCTCTACTACTCTTGTGTATATACCCAAGGAGTGCTCAATCATATCATAAGGACACATACTCATCTATGTTCATAGCAGCATTATTCATAATAACCAGAACCTGGAAACAACCTAGATGCCCCTCAACTGAAGAATGGAATAAAAAAATGTGGTACATATACACAATGGAGTACTACTCAGCAGTGAAAAAAATGACATCATGAAATTTGCTGGCAAATGGATGGAACTAGAAAATATCATCCTCAGTGAGGTAACCCAGACTCAGAAGGACAAACATGCTATGTACTCACTCATAAGTGGATACTAGATGTAAAGCAAAGGATAACCAGACTACAACCCACAACTCCAGAGAAGCTAGCTAACAAGGAAGACCCAAAGAGGGATGTATGGATTGCCCTGGGAAAGGGAAATAGATGAGATCTCCATGAGTAAACTGGGGAGGAGGGGTGAGCAATGGAGGGTAGGGGATAGGGGATAAGAACATAAGGGAATGGTGTGGTCAAGCTGGAACAGGGATGGAAGGGGAAAGTAATGAAAGAGATACCATGATAGAGGGAGACATCATGGGGATAGAGAGAACTGAGTTCCCTAGGGAAGGAAAGTTCCCAGGAATCCCCAAGGATGACCCCAACTTGGACTACTAGAAATAGTGGAGAGGGTGTCTGAACTGAACAGGCTTACCCCAGTGACCAGATCAGTGAATACCCTAACTGTCATCACAGAGCTTTTCTCCAATGACTGATGGAAGCAGATGCAGAGATCCATAGTCAAACACTAGGCAGAGCTCCAGGAGTCCAGTCAAAGAGAGAGAAGAGAGATTCTGTGAGCAAGTGCATTAGGATCATGATGGGGAAACCTGCAGAGATGACCAAACCAAACTAGTGGGAAATAATTAAACTTGTATCAATGGCTGTGGAGCGTGCATGGGACTAGGCTAGGCCCTCTGAATGGCAAGACGATTGTGTAGCCTGATCTGCCTCAGGGGCCCCCTGGTAGTGTGATCAGAATCCATCCCTGGTACTTGAGCAGGCTTTTTGGAGCTCACTACCTATGATGGGACACCTTGCTCAGCCTTGAGGCAGGGGGAGGGGCCTGGACTTGCCTCTACTAGAAGTGCCTCCCATGAGAGGCCTTACCTTCTTATAAGAGGGAATGGGGGATGGGTTGGGAGGGGGAGGCTGGAGGGGCAGGAGGAGGGAAGAGGGGATCTTTGGTATGTAAAATGAATAAAAAAATTCTTAATAAAAAAAAAACGTTACTTGATAACTGTCAAGCCCAATTCTTGTATCCCTGTACCTTGGAAGATACTGTCTAGCAATAAATAGGCTTTGTCATAAAGAATAAAGTTATGCTGCTGCCCCTCCTATGAGAATCAAATGAAATAAGCCTGTCAATCAACTGAAAATGTGACTCAGGAAAATCTATCTTCTCTAAAGTCTTAAAGAACAATATAAAAATCTAACTAAAATGTAGATCCACATGTTTGCCTCTGGGCGCTACTTTCACCATTTGAGAGTATGCTAACATCTACTCTGTAATAAGCTGTATCTTCTACTATATCTGGGTATGTTGCTCAAGTCTTTCTTCTTGCTGTGTTGTTGTTGTTGTTGTTGGTGGTGGTGGTGGTGGTGGTAGTGGTGGTGGTGGTGGAAGTGGTATGTGTAAGTGAATATATGTGTGTGGATGTTCATGTGAGTAACTGTAGGTACAGGAGTGTCATAGCATGGGTGTGGAGGTCAAAGAACACCCTCAGGTGTCAACCCTTATCATTCCTGTTTGAAACAGGGTCTGTTTTGTTGGTTTCACTACATACAACAATCAAATTGCTCCAAATAATTCTAGGGATTCCCATGTCTCCATATCCTATTTCATGGTAGTATGGGAGATACAGATGTGGCCAGTCTGCCAGGCTCTATGTTATTTCTGAAGTTCTAGACTCAGATAATCATACTAGTTCAGTTAGTGATTTAACTAAGCCATTGCTTAGCCCCGCAATTATTCCAATGGAAAGGTAAGGGTTGAGGAGCCAAGGAGAGTATAGAGCAAGATCCCAGTGACATAATGACTTGTGAACATTCTTGTCAAAGAAAGAATTTTTTTGTTTCCCTTTCCCTCCCTGCTTTCAATGTCCGTTAGTACAATACCACAAATACATACTTAGAGTGATGCTCCCTAATTAAGAAAGGAATGGGATTTTTGATTTGGTAGTATTTCCTTTTTTAAGCTCGCAACTAGGACAGGCAAGATGTGTCAACGGTCAAGAATGCTTACTACCTCTTCTTGAGCACCAGAGTTCAGCTCACAGTACCCATGTTGGATTGTGCATAATCTCCTCTTCCAGGGGCTCTAACACCCTCTTCCATACATCACAGAGGTACTGGCATACATGCATGTGCTCATACACACACACACACACACACACACACACACACACACACACACACACACAAGCATAATGCATAAAAACAATTTTAAATAAATTAGTATTTAAAGATCTCAAATAATATGCCTATGGCGATTAGCTTTATTTTAAAGAACTCTAAGCAATAGTTTATAAAAAGCCACTGATACGTTGCACATTGACAAAGAAGGTGTAATTTTGCCACTGTCCTTAATTGAACAATATATAAATAACACAAATGTAAATGGTCTGACATTAGGAAGAACAGCAGGATTCACAAAACAACCTGACCAATTTTGCCTTCAGCTTTGAAGCATATTTTGCTGTTCAGGGTCAGTTGTGAGGACATAGAAAGCCAGATTGTCTATTTTAATTGAGCATCCCATGCCTTAATACCTGCAGGGTAGACTTGCATAGGCCTTCTGGGTTGATCCACTAGACACTAAGCTTCCATCAGATGAAAGGCCTTTCTCGGCCACTCAAGGCAAAGTCATGGGAAGGCTTTAAAGTAAATACTCACAACACGTTCTCCTCTCCTGTCCCTTAAGTGAGACCACCATCAAGGAGATGAGAATAAAGATCATGGTGACAGTGCTGCTAGGGCTCCAGGGGACATGAAAAGGAGAAAGGGTGGCATAGTGGCTAGCAGACCTGTAGGGCTTGTGACCAGAGGATCACACTTGTGAACTAATAGAAAACAATATATTAAACTTCTTTAAAAATTAAAAGAATTTATTTGTGGAAGAGGAGGTTTTGCTATGGTGTACGTGTAGAGTAAGTTCTCTCCTTCCAACAATGGGTCCCAGTTTTGAGCTTGGTGGCAAATGATTTACTCGATAACCCATCTGATTAACCCCTGTGTTGAGATTTTAGATTTGACATATTTTGGTGTCTGTTTACTTATATTGCCCCATCTCTAAGAAAGGGGAATACTTTTCTTCATTTTTTTCAAATAGTGTGGGTTGCTTGATAGCTCTGACTATTAAAAAATTCAGTGGGTCAAATAATGAGTACACAAATGTCAGAAACCTAGATGAACTCAACTCTGTCTTCATGCAGAATCAGAATTTATTGAATAATGACAAACTCACAAACTATCTTAATTTCACTAGCACAAATTTTCCAACTTGTCTCAATTCCCCTTGATAGTTGGATAAGGCAGATGCTGGTTCTTTTATTCCTATCGTAACCACTAACACTAGCTCTCAGATCACACGTTCTATAGTAATTGGGTGCATATATAGATTTACATAATTAATTTAACTAGCCAAACAGGCCTCATCTGAGTTCAAGTATCTCCTAGGAGACATTACAGAGAGACAGTACTAAGGAGGTGACAGGAGATCTCTTTCAGGGATCTGTAATCAGATAACAAACCCTTCTGGCAGATTCAAGAGTTAGCCACAGGATCAGTTAGCCACAGAGTTAGCAGGGTCACAGGTTTGTGCCAAGCCACAGGATCAGTCAAACTGTAGAAGCAAGGTATAGGATTATGGATATCATAGAGACAAAGGACAGAATCAGTTCTAGTGGGACACATGGGTAGGCAAGTGAATGATAGTTCCAGGTGGAAGCATAGGCAGATTCAAGCAGGCCATGTGGGTGTCCTCTGCTTGCCAGGCCCTTGACAAATACACTGGTGTTAGATGAGTTCTAACACAGCTTAGTGGAGGCAATAACTATTGTCTGGATAGGGAACATCTGCTTTATGGAGTCCTTGCACCTGTCCTCAGCTGGAGTATTCAGTGATTTCTCAGGCTTCATTGTCTTGACATGATATTTTAACCTATTTTCTTGTGTGGCCCCAAGTTACTTCAATAAGTTCATAGAAATAAGTTATCATGGGAAATATTGTAACTCATAGGAAGTACTAGTCAGAGAGTGTTGTTTACATGCCAACAAGGATGTAAAGTCACACCACCTCTGTGTTTTCACCAAGATGGAGTCAAGAGATGTTTTTAAAATAGTGTCTCCCAAGCAAGGCAAAGCCAGCTAAATCATTGTTTACATAAAATGGGATAACTTAGAACAGGATATGACCTGGTCTCAACATTAGACCCCAAATTAAAGTCAACTCCAAACATCAGGATGTAACAATCTATTTGGAAATAGAGTCATTGTTGCTTTAAGAGATTAGCCATTCTCTGAGGCATCACATGACAATTTCCGTTAAGGAAGAAAAGTAGTGGTGGTGATCTACAGAATGTTAGGTAGTCAGGGTAGGGAATTAAGCAAAACAATAGTAGTGATGCTTATAAATACTCCCACATAGATAGAGATAGAGGAGATGCACAGGATGCATGCCTACCCTCCAACTGCCTGTGACATTGAAACATATTACAGTATTTGGGATGCTGAATGTTCACTGATGACAAGAATCCATGACACGCAGTTTTTGAGTCCTACTTTGTGGTACCTTCTGGTGATGCAGCTGATTTGGGAGTCACTCAAGTTCTTCTAAGTAACTCCCTACCCATGCTCAGTACTTAAGCTGGATTAAATTATGTTGACCAAGCTCAAATTGAGTGAAATGCTTACTTTGGTCTGTTATCAATGTCCAATCTGGAGGGAAGACATGTTTGTTCACATCTCCTGAGGAAAAATAATAGCACAGATATATTAAGATAAGATTTTGGGAAAAAAAAAAAAAAAAAAAAGCCGGGCGGTGGTGGCACACGCCTTTAATCCCAGCACTCGGGAGGCAGAGCCAGGCGGATCTCTGTGAGTTCGAGGCCAGCCTGGGCTACCAAGTGAGCTCCAGGAAAGGCGCAAAGCTACGCAGAGAAACCCTGTCTCGAAAAACCAAAAAAAAAAAAAAAAAAAAAAAAAAAGATTTTGGGAAAAGATGTTTGACTGGAGTGAACCCTGAAACTTGAAGAAAGTACCCTAGCAGAGACTATGAAAGGACACTTCAAAAGGGGCCACATGAGCACAAAGAGAGAGAGAGAGAGAGAGTCTTCTGTCATGCTGCTGCAGTCAAGGAGCATCCCAGGGTCATCTGAAGCTGGAGGAGGAAAGAACAGATCTTCTAGTGTAGCCCTGTTAACAATTTGATTTCAGTCTTCCAGTCTCTAGAACAGTTAAAACACATATTTTTAGTGTTTGATTCGATAGTTTTTGTAACTTGTTTATGGACAAGTAACTAACACCAAAGAGCTCTATAACTTAATATTTAGTGTTTATTAAATCATTGATTTGATTATGTTAATCCCTTTTGACAGTGTCACTATGTCTGGTCAAGGCTGACAAGCCTCAGTAGAAGGAGGTAAACAGATTTCTTGGATTTGAAAGATTCAGAACATTAACTGGGAGAAAGCATTCTGAAACCATGGTCTGAATGAACTTCTCTTTTCTCAAACTGTTTCAAATCCTTTAATACCACCAGCCTTTGATTTTCTGGATGAGACCACCTCCTCTGTTGATAGCTCTATCTCTGAATGAATGAGTGTTCTTCACATAACAATGGTTGAAATTGATGTTCCTGTTACAAAAAAAAAAAAAAAAACAGGTGAAAGAGCTTCGTAGATTTAGAGTTGAAATATAATCTAGTGTTTCATCTAGCTTGATGGAAATTTCTACCTGCTTTTAATATCTGAAAGAATTTTAAAAGACAGTTTCATCAACCAATATTGTAAAGTTTTTTTATAAAAGCTTGAGAGGGTGATAAAAAGGGAAATCTCCAAAGTTGCAAGTTGTTATAATTTTAAGAACTAATGCACTTTCTAAAAATTAGATTCATGCTTTTAAATTTGCCAGTGACATCTAAATACCATGGTGATTTATATCTTGGAACATTACCTAAAAAACAGACATTGATACAATCAAATAATAGCTGTCTGCTTTTTTTCTTACTATTAGGATGATAATTTTATTCCATTTGTCCCACAGAGATTTTTTATTACTGTAAAGGTATTTTTGTTCAGAAGTACTTTATTAATTATGGTGTGACTGTTTTGTAAAAATATATATATACATGAATATCAAAGATGAAGACTCTGAAGGGGGTTGGAGAGACGCCTCAGAGGATAAGAGTGCTTGCTCTACAAGTATGAGGACCTGAGGTACATGTGACTGTAACTCCAGCCCCGGAAGGTAGAGAGAAGCAGATCCCAAAGTCTTGCTGGCCAGTTAGTGTAATCAAAAAGGTGAGTTCCCAGTTAAGTGAGAGACCTTGTCTCAAAGCAATAATGCAGAGATAGTAATAACAAGATGTCAATTTACAAATCTATTTGTTAAATAATAATAAAAGAAAAAAAAGACACTAAGTATCTTCCTTTGGCCTCTACTCGCTCATACATGGGTGCAGTCATCCACATATTCGTGTAGATACAGCACATATATAGTCTCTAATGGAAAAAGACTTTATTTTCAATTGATTTTTTTTCAGTAGAACTGTTCATTAATACAGAAATGGATGCCAAACTACATTAATATGGTCACAAAAACACAGCAATGCATATATAGAAATAATCATATATATATAATTATGTGAACACCACAATTAAACAAGTAACATATTGGAGCCTTCTGGAATTGAGCTGCCTGAAACCCTTCAGAGACTGTCATATCATGGTCAATTTCCAGAGACAGATAAATCTGTGGCGATTCAGTATTCACACTCCTCATAGTGTGGAGGATAATCCTAGCAATGTGACACACGATCATGATACACAGCCTCATAAATTGGTACAGAAAAGCATGCACTGCATACTACATTTGATAAATAAAAGATGACTGACACTGGTGTTTGGAAACTGAAGGCTGTTCCATTTTGAACAAATCTAGTTGTCAGGGGTGGCATGTGAAATGAAGCTTCACGGGGAGGGAGTTGCCCCCTAGAAAAATGATTAATCAATTCTTAAAATTAGGTCTAGAAATACAGAAAATGCCCTTTTATCTATTATCAGTTATGTACACTTCATATTGTGACAGTTTAACACCCACAATGTTTGGTATTATCTTAATAGCATTAACATATTGTAACCATCCTTCCAGATGTGAAGATATCCTAAAATGGTACTCATGTCCCACTGTTTGGCTAAGAGGCTATTAAAACAAGGTACCCCCAAGGAATTGTACCTTCCTCTGGGAATCTCAAGCTGGGAAAAAGAAAAGGCAAATGTCCCATGCCACACCACCCTGAAAGGGAACGTATCTCTCAGAAAGAAATGTATCTTGCTGACAACTTAGAGATCTCTATGCAGGAAGGACTGTATTTCTGGACTGGGGCTGCTCAGCTATGCATACCTGTGGCCTACTATCTAAACCTAAATCTCATGTCAGGAACCCCAAAGATGGATTTGGGATAGGTTTTGGAGGATCACTGCATCTCATTGTTCCTTTTCCCAATGTGACCACAATGGATAAATCTCCATTTTCTGCTTGTCACTATTACTTGGTTGTTTAATTGGCATATTTCAGGTTGGGTGCGCAAAGCTGACTTATTTGGGCTGTCAGGGCATAGGCGCTGATCCTTTTAACTTTGGTACTGATGTAGTTTACATTTTCTCACTGAATAGAATCTGCCATTAAATCACAAAATCATGCATTAGTAAAGTCACCTCCCAGTCCTAAATAATTGACTAATGCATTTGAAGATCTTATGTACTATTTTATGTTCTTCAAAAAAAAATAAACATTCACTTCTTAACATTTTTACTTTTGTCAAAATAATTGAGATTTTACACATTTTCATAGTAGAAAAAATATAATGCTCAAAAATGTCATACACGTGCGTGTATAGCATGTTCTCATCAAATCCAGCCTTCATTTTTCTCCTATTCTTCACCACTTTTCCCTTCAAACTTCACGTGCTCTTTTTCTTCTGTTTTTTCTTAAGAGATTTTTCCATTCATTTTACATATCAACCACAGATTTCCCTGTCCTCCCTCCTCCTACCCTCCAGCCCTACCCCCAACCCACCCACCCCCCTCCCACCCTCTCCAAGGCAAAGTCTTCCATGGGGAGTCAGCCGAGTCTGGTACATTAAGTTGAGGCAAGTCCAATCCCCTCCTCCCTGCACCAAGGCTGCGCAAAATATCCCACCATAGGCACTGGGTTCCAAAAAGCCAGCTCATGCACCAGGGACAGGTCAGGTCCCACTGTCTGGGGGTCCTCTAAACAGTTCAAGCCAAACAACTGTCTCATTTATTCAGAGGGCCTAGTCCAGTACGCACCCGATCTCGTCACGCGATCTTGTCATGTGCTCTTAAAAAAAAAAAAAAAATGAAGGCAGCTTTTCTTTTTCACATTGACAATACAGTTAAGATCATATTTCTTACCTGAAGAACTTCGATGTCTCCTATAGTGCCCCGCAGCTTTGCTCTTACCTCTTCTGTTCATCTGTCCTGCCCACCATAAGCACTTTTGCTTTAAGCCCAGTGATGAGCCTGTGGCGGAAATTAAAAGGCTTTGTAAGCTCTACAGAAGATTCCGTGTTTATACAAAAAGACATGAAAATGTCAAACCCTTGAGGGTGTGTGAATTAAGAAAAGCGATTTAATGGGAGAAGCTTCCTTGAATTATATGACTTTTTTTTACAGAAAGTGTTAAGTTGAAATCTGCTATTGTTTGTTAAGTGTATTTGCATAAATCTGCCTCTTACAGACAGTAAGTTAGTCTAAGAAGATAAATATAGGACTTAAGTCATAAAACTCATGCTTATATTCATTAAATAACATGCTTTGTATTAAATAACCATATTTTGGGACAATAGTTTATACTACAGAAGCATCTGTGTGTGTATGTGTATGCACATGTGCGTGTGTGCATGCATGTGTGTGTGTGACACATGAGCACAGTTGCCAACAGAAGCCAGAAGAGAGCACTGGATCCCTTGGAACTTGAGTTAAAGGAGACTGTGATCAGCCTGACAGTGTGGTTGGGAACCAAACTTCTAAAATGGCAATAAGTACTTTTAATTGCTGAGCCATCTTCTCTTGCCCTATTCCTGCATCTTAAGACAGAGAGGCTTGTGCTTTATTGTATGAAAATATATCAAGAGTTCACTTTGCTATTCTAGTTTTAAAACAAAATTTAAGGCAAAAAATGGTTAACACACTTAAAACATAACTACAATAAATTTTTATTAATTTGTTATTATTGTTGTATGTGTATGGCATACATGATATATACTGGGGTACTTAGAAAGGCCATGATCAATATTAGACACACTCTACAGATACCTCGTTTTTGTGAGACAGGGTCTCTCACTGAACCTACCACTCATGGATTGGCTAGACTGACTGACCAGCAAGTTCCAGAGATATTGCTGTCTCAGGCTCCCAGCCCTGAGATTTCAGGTGTGTGCTGCCACCCCTGGTTTTTCTAGGCTGCTGGAGACCCACCCTTGGATCCTCATGATGTGCAGCCGGCACTTTATCTACTGGGTCATCTCTTCATCTGAACTAGCATAAGATCTTTAGAAGCTCAAAATTAAAGCTAGTTCATACTATCAGAATTTTGTATACAATTTTATTCTAACAATAGATCTAGAAACAAGGGGAAGGGACAAATTTCTTTGAATACTTACATAGTATATATTTTATAGTCTATAGTTTATATATGTAGATATAACAAACACATATTTTCCCACCACTCTTTAAATACAAATGACCAAAAGAATGTATGTATTACTAGCAGTCAACATTTTTTGTTAGTTTGAAAAATAAGAAAATAGCCTTTAGTTAGTTGCTTTAAGGATGAATGCTGGCTTTCTCCTCTAACTTATTTGGTCCTTTTTACAAGCTATTAAGTATGATATCCTTTTCTTATACAGTTAAGAAGAACAAGTTTAGGCTACACATCTAATGTTGCCAGGGGTCGTAGCTGGGTCCATCCTGTAGACTTGTCCAGTAATCTCTATCAGCACTGTCCCCCTCCATCAAGCCCCCAACCTGATCCCTCAAGTTCTCATGTCCACCCACTCCCAGTTCAACAAGAAGATCTCCTCTACTTCCCTTTCCCAGGGAGATCCATGTGTTTCCCCATAGGCTCTCTTTGTTACTGAGCCTCTCTGGGTCTGTGGTTGTAGCATGGTTATTCTTTATAGTTAATATCCATTCATGAGTGAGTACATAGCATGTTTGTCCTTCTGAGTCTACACTAACTCACTCAGGATAATTTTTTCTAGTTCCATTTGCCTTCAGGCTTCCTGATTTCATTGTTTTTAATAGCTGAGTAATACTCCATTGTGTAAATACATTTTTCTTTATCCGTTCTTCAGCTCAGGGGTATCTAGGTTGTTTCTAGGTTCTATTACCAAAAAAAAAAAAATCTGCTATGAACATAGTTGAACAAGTGTCCTTGTGGTATGACTGAGGATACTTTGGGTATATGCCCAAGAATGGTACCACTAGATCTTAAGGTAGATTGCTTCTCAATTTTCTGAGAAGCAGCCATACTGATTTTCAAAGTGGCTGTACAAGTTTGCACTCCCACAAGCAA
This sequence comes from Peromyscus maniculatus bairdii, assembly GCF_049852395.1. Taxonomy (NCBI): domain Eukaryota; kingdom Metazoa; phylum Chordata; class Mammalia; order Rodentia; family Cricetidae; genus Peromyscus; species Peromyscus maniculatus. The sequence goes on along the minus strand of NC_134856.1, from coordinate 88,719,061 downwards.
TGGAGGAGTATTCCCCTCACTCCACATCCTCTCCAGCATAAGCTATCATTTGTGTTTTTTATCTTAGCCATTCTGACAGGTGTAAGATAGAATCTCACAGTCATTTTGATTCACATTTCCCTGATGGCTAAGGATGATGAACATTTCTTTAATTGTTTCTCTGCCATTTGAGATTCTTTTGTTGAGAATTCTCTGTGTACGTCAGTACCCCAATTTTTGATTGGATAATTCAGTTTTTTGATGTCTAGTTTCTTGAGTTATTTATCTATTTTAGAGATCAGCCCTCTGTCAGAGGTGGGGTTGATAAAGATCTTGTCCCATTCTGTAGGCTGCCATTTTGTCCTATTGACAGTGTCCTTTGCCTTATAGAAGCTTTTCAGTTTCATGTGGTCCTGTTTATTAATTGTCTATCTTAGTATCTCTGCTGCTGGCATTCTATTCAGAAAATTGTCTCCTGTGCCAATTCGTTCAAGGATGTTCTCCACTTTCTCTCTTATCAGATTCAGTGTGACTGGATTTATGTTGAGGTCTTTGATATACGTGGATTTGAGTTTTGTACAAGGTGATAGATATGGATCAATTTGCATTATTCTACATGCTCACATCCAGTAATGTCAGCACCTTTTGTTGAAGATGTTTTCTTTTCTCCATTGTATATTTTTGGCTTCCTTGTCAAAAATCAAGTGTCCATAAGTGTGTGGATTTATGTCTGGGTCTTTAATTGGATTCCATTGATGTACTTGTCTACCTGTCTGTTTTTATAATAATACCATGATGTTTTTATTACTATAGCTCTGTAATAGAGCTTGAGATCAGGGATGATGTTATCGCCAGCAGTCTTTTATTGTATAGGATTGTTTTAGCTATCCTGGGTTTTTGTTTTTCCATATGAAATTGAGTAGTGTTCTTTCAAGATCTGTTAAGAATTGTGTTGGAATTTTAATGGGGATTGTGTTGAATCTGCAGATGTTTTTGGTAAGATGGACATTTTTACTATGTTAATCCTACCACAGATCCATGACTTTGGGAGATCTTACCATCTTCTAATATCTTCTCCAATTTCTTTCTTTAAAGACTTGAAGTTCTTGTCATATTGGTCTTTCACTTGCTTGGCTAGAGTTACCCCAAGATATTTTATGTCATTTGTGGCTATTGTGAAGGGTGTTTTGTGTGTGTGTGTGTGTGTGTGTTTGGTAACTACCCCAGTTGTCATCAGAGAGCCTTCATTCAATGAATGATGGAGGCAGATTGAGAGACCCAAAGCCAAACATCGGGCCATGCTTGGGGAGTTCTTCTGAGGAGAGGGGGGAGGGAATGCAGGAAAGAGTGGGGTCAGGAACATCACTGGAAAACCCACAGAAACCACTAGCCTCGCTCATGGGAACTCACAGAGTCTGAGACAACAACACGGGAGCCTGTGTGGGACCAATGTAGGCCCTCTGCCCATATACGACAGTTGTGTAACTTGGTGTACATGTGGGACTCCTGACAATGGGAGTATGGGCTGTCCCCGGTGCTTTGGTTGGCTCTTGCAAACCTATTCCTCATGCTAGATTGACTTGCTCAGGCTGAATACAGGAGGATATTCTTGGTCTTGTAGCAGATTTATATGTCTTGCTTTGTTGAAGCCCATGGGAGACCTGCTCCTTTCTGAGGGATTACAGAGGAGGGGTAGATTGAGGGGGCAGAAGACAGGAGGGGGAGGGAGTGGAAGGAAAAGAGGGAGGGAGGCTACAGTCAAGATATAAAATAAATAAATTAATTAATAAAAAAGAACAACATAAGTGTCATGTGAATGGAATCAAACATTCTGTATGGATGAACTTGACATCTTCATTTTGTTTTCCTCAGTACTGGGGATTAAACTTATGGACTCACACATGCTATGTAGGAACACAACACTGGCCTAGAGCCATAGCTCTTTTTATTTTGAGCCAAGGTCTCATTGCTTAGGCTGACCATCAAGCTATGCTTCTTTTTTCTTGGCTTCTAGAATACTTGGGATAACAGGCTCAATCCTCCAAGTCTAGACATGTTTAATTTTTTTGTATGTAATATGCAGTTGCATTAGCAAGCTTGCCTAACGTCAACATCTGCTGAAACAGAGAGAAGGGGGGGCTGAGGCAGTAGCCTCAGGACTCCAGTGTCAAGTAATCTGCAGGCTAAAATCCTCTCAACTACCCTTTCTTGTCTTGAGACCATGGTGACCCACAACCAACTGTACACTAATAGGAGCCACAGGAAAGAATAATTTCTCTGTAATTTCATCAGAGTGGGCTGAAGACAGTGAAGCATATCCAGGACACATTTACAGGTCATGTGTTTAAACTGGGGGAAAACGTAGGCTTCCCCTCATCTATTCTCTTCTGTGAGAAGATCTTACACACATTTAAACATAAAAGGCAATTACATGGTAAGAATAGTTTCCCTAGACAGGTGTATCATTTTTTTTTCCTTACTAAAATCAAGGGCAGTAAAAAGAGTCACATGTAGCTGAGAGGCCTAACCATAGCGGATATGAAAAGCTGCACACATTTTGCAGAGTGGATAAACTGTTACTGGTTCAACGATTTTTGAAAACGATTTGCAAAACTGCTGTAGGGGACAGATAAGTAAATGTTGATTGATTCATTGAAGGATGCTGGCTCTGGCTGAACTAAATGACTGGAAAGGTGTACTCCGGAGTTCCATTTCTTGTTCCACACCTAATTTGCTGCTCCTGAGGCAAGCGATTTCAATTCAGCATGCCTCCGATGCCTGCTTATATGGATTTCACCTCATTTGTTAGCAAGGCGTAAGCTGGCTGGAGAACAGTCTACAGAAGAACAAGCTGATACTGGCAAGCAGGTGAGGAAAAAAATGATGAAGAGGTCAAGTGAACAATAGCAATAAAGGCTGAATGTGTTTGACTGAAATGTTACAAGTTGCAGATTTACAGTCGTTATTGCTCAGTGTGATCCTCAGCAACATTGGAGGGCATAAAATCTGAGTGTCTCTGTGGGAAGTTTCCTCTAAGATCAAATTCTTCCCTACCTTGGTGATCCACAAATAAACATTTTATGAGCAAGTACTCTATCTGCATTTTGTTATGAAACAATCACAAAGGTCAAAAATTTAATATGCTGGTGAAGGTCAATAGAATCAACTTTATTCTCATCATTACCCTTATGGTAATAGATGCCATATCCTTATCTATAGTATAATAAATACCATGTTCTTACCTATCACTGAGATTTTAGTTTATTCCGATCTCATTCATGTACTCAAGTTCCTACATTGTCAAAGAAAAACTCAACTCAAAAGCTGTGTATAATCCAGGCAATTAGATTCTGATAGATTTGAAGTTGATGTAAGAATAGTAGTAAAAAAAATATGTTCAAAAATACAGTTCAGAAATATTAACTGAAGAAGAAAAATGTATTGACATGTGCTATACAATAATTGATCCTTGAAGACACTATGTTAAGTAAATAAATCACTCAGAAAAAGAAAATTATAGATAACACTACTTAAATAATGAACCTAGAATAGTCAAAATGAAGGAGACAGAGATCAGATTAGTGTGTACCATTCTGGATGGAGTGAATGGGTAGTCAATGTGTCGTAGATACAATTTCAGTTTATAGTAATAAAAAGATGCAAGAGATAGATTGTAGTGATGTTAACATAATTTGAAGGTACTTAATAACCCATAACTATACACATAAAATACAAAAAGTATAAATATCATGTTATGTGGTTCTGTGATGGTTAATCTTTACTGCCCACTTAAAATCATCATGAAATAAACATCTGAGCAAGTCTATGAGTGTATTTCCAGATGATGTTAATTGAGGTTGGAGGGCCCACCCTAAACATGGGCAGTACCATTCCATAGCCTGGGATTCTAGAGAGTAAAAAGGAAAAATTTAGTTGAGCACTAGTGTTCATTTCTCTCTGCCTCCTGTGTGTGGATACAATGTGACCAACAACCTAACACTCCCGCCACCACGACATCCCCACCATAAGGTTTGTCCCCTCAAACTAAACCCTTCATCTTTAAGTTGCTTTTGTCATAACAAAAAGGAAATTAAGAAAGAGTACCTTAATCATAACAACTGTGAAACACTGCTATACTCAATATCAAACTTCCTTCTGGGAAGTCAGCTGTGACTTTAAGCCAGCTAACACTAAATCTTTATACAGTTTTGCTCTTCCAGGGCAGTCAGCTAGTTTGGGCCATACTCCATAGTTTGTTTGTTTTTTTTAACTAACTTGGTTTACATTTTTGGACTTCTTGTTTGTAGTATGACAATAGTGCACTTAAAAAAAAGGCTGTGTCATAAGTTGTCCATGCTGCCACCATCAGCAGCCAATCACCACCAGCAGCTTCCTGAAAAAAATGATTAGATAAGTTTATAGCACCACCTCTAGTTTCTTCTTTTCCAGATCTTTAGAATGGTAGTTTAGCTACTGAATGTTGCTGCCCCCCAAAACAGGATCTCACCTTGGCCACTTATTTGATAACTATCAGAATGAAAATAGATGAGATTTTACATTGTTCATCATCAGAGTGATGAAACTTGGTTTTCTTGATTGACATCCCAAGACAACTTGGTTAATATAACATTAGAGTGATCAAAAAGGGGCCTGCAAAATTCTAACAACTCTGTTCTAGTGAAATGGGTTCTTTGAAAGGACTGGCATATGTTACAAGCTCAACTATGTCCCTGCAAAGGTCATATGCGATTCTTCTGAAGCCCTAACCTTTAATGTAATGTGATTGATTGTATATGGACATATGACCTTTGAGAGACATTAGATTTAGATGAGGTCATGAGACAAGGACCTTCATGATGTAATTGTAGCCCTATTTTTAAAAAATGCCATGAGACTGGAGAAATAGCTCAACAGTTGAGAGAAGTTCTTACTCTTCCAGAGGACCAGAGTCCAGTTCCCAGCAGGTGTTTCACAATTGCCTGTAACTAAATATCCAAAGAGTCTGATGTCCTCTCCTGTACATATGCATTCCCACATATAGATACACACAGATACACAAAAATCTTTAAAATATTTTAAAAATAAGAGGAAACATCTAGAACTTTCTTTTTATATTCTATAAAACAAACAAACAAACAAGAAAGAAAACAGTAAAAAAGACCACCATCAGAAGTTCAAGGAGTGGTGCCTCACCACAAACCTACCACAATGGCACCTCAAACTCACACTTCTGACTTTCAGAATAATGTGAAAATTATAAGCTGTCATTTAAGCCATCCAGGGCCTGGTGTTTCATTATAGCAACCTAGACAAACTAAGGCATCTTTCTAAAATCACCAGCTAATGACCATTGGTTTTGTATTTAATCTTGCTAACCCCTGTGGAGTGACTTACATGACATGAAGGAATGAAAATAATGAATGTTGCAAGTGTTTCTCTTTCTCACATTTGACTCTCTGTAGATGTAACCAACCGTCTTATTAAATAAGAAACACAGAAACAATGTAAAAGAGAAAGCCAAGAGGTCAGAGCTCAGAGCTAAAATCTCACCCTTCCTCCTGCTGTCCCAGCTTCGCGAAAAGAGACCTACCTCCTGTCGGTTCGTTTTTTTTAAAGTATGTTGTTCTGCCTTCTCATTGGTTGTAAACCCAAACACATGACTGCCTCGTCACTGTCTGAATGTACAGCCCCCTAGGTCTTAAAGGCATATGTCTCCAATGCTGGCTGTATCCCTGAACACACAGAGATCTTATGGGATTAAAGGCGTGGGCCACCACCGCCACACTCTTGCTATGGCTCTAATAGCTCTGACCCTGAACACACAGATATCTATGGGATTAAAGGCGTGTGCCACCACCGCCACACTCTTGCTATGGCTCTAATAGCTCTGACTCCCAGACAACTTTATTTATTAACATACAATCAAAATAATAATTCAGTACAATTAGATTATCACCACATTTCCCCTTTTCTATTTTAATAAAAAGAAAAAGAAAGCAAAAGGTTATAACTAACAAAAGAAAAACTATATACAAAAGTACAATAACTATATACAATATATACAAGTAATAAATACCTAAACAGGTATTTGACAAATCAGAGAAAACAATTCCATTATCTATCCTATTTTGGTAAATCCAAGATGTATCTAATGCACTTTCTATCCTAATTAATTTTCAACTATAACTAACTAATCTTCAACCATAACTAACTAATCTTCAACTCTCTCAGATACCCAAGAAGGGAATAATAGTAGCTAACAAAAATAAAAACAGGAAGTGCATGCAAGCAACTTCCAAAAAATTTTGTGAGTTGACAGAAACAGCCAGCCGCCTGGGCAGTCACCTGAGGTTTCTCCGCAGTGTTGGGGCATCATCTTCAGCCTATAGGCTTAGTGTATCTGACAGACTCATTTGTGAAGTAGGATGTACACAAGGTCAACAGTTCAACCTCACATTGGGTGAGAGCAGTCCACGTACCAGAAACACCTGAATTCCACTAGTGTCCTGTCATGATTCAGGATTTTAAATTCTGGAAATTGTTGACAGTTTTTTAATTCAGCTGTCCATTCTTCTTGGCTGTGTATATATGGCTTCATCTCAGCATCCCCTTCTTCTCCACATCCCTCTATTAAATGCCAGTCTACTTTTGAGAGGCATGAGCTTTCAGCTGCTGTTCCATTGTACAACAGAATCCATCGGCCCTCTGCCTGTTAAGCTGCCTTCGAAGAAAAGGGCACCGTACCTTTTCCGGATGCGAAGGCCACTTCAGGGATGGGGCCATATTGTCCTGGCCTCAGAAGATGCCTTTTGATAAAGCCATAACCACACTTGTTTTGGCAAGAATCAGTAGTCCCTTGTTTCGTGATCTGTCTGTCCATTTTGTCCTGTTGATTCGAGGATACTTTGTTGTCCAGTGGCTAACTTTTGCCAGAATGAAAGTTGACTCCATATGCAGTTTCTTCAATGCCCATATTTTCTCTAAAGTAGATTGGTACTGCCAGGAGCCGACATGTCTCAAAAAAGAAAAATTTTCTAAGTTATTAAAACATTTTAAATGCCATATTCTGTAGATCTCTGAAGGGTTTGAAGATGACCTGTCTAAAACATCTCTGCTCAATTTTTAAAACATATCTAATATGACTACAAGTTCTATTGTAATGTCTAACGACTAACTTTCATTTCTTTATATCCTAATAGTTGATAATAATAACATTCAAGGATCAGAAATTTGTATTACATTGTTAAATGAATGGTATAAATACAATTAGAAATATACATATAGCATTTTCTAACAATATCAATTTCAAATTTGTATACAATATAAAACAATCCAATCCAATGTAAAGTATTTAAAATTAGTAATTGTCTTTTTCTTTTCTTTCTTTCTTTTTCTTTTTTCTTTTTTAAACAAGAACCTTAAATCTAATCTCCTTTGCTTAGCCTTTTTCCTAACCCTTGATAATAACTTGTAACCAACCCCCCTAAACACTGAAAATTATCCCAGACCCAAAACCCATTAAAAAGACCAAAAAACCACCCACCCCACACCACCTCTTTGGGAATGTGGGCGTCGTATTCTTAAAATTGCTTCCTGCTGGGTATGGGTGAAGTTTTCTTTATCCTGAAAGAAAAATTTTAGGTTAATTGTCAAATTCTAGGAGAGGTAACTATATCCTTCATTATCCAGTCTGTGTATAATGCCAAAGTTCAGGGTTTATCTCAAGTCCTTATTCAAGTAGTCTTTGAGACTGGATCATCTCAGCTAGTCATCTCAAAATTGCTCTGAGCACCTTGTAGTTCAAAGCTGATCTATGGATGATGTTTGTCAGCTTAATGATATTATTATTGTCCACGTGGAATTGTTGTTGTTGTGGGGCCCCATCTTCTTTCTGGAGACTTCAGTTGATGTTAGGCCTGGCCGTGATTTCCTGAGGAAAACTGATAAGAGACTCGAACACAAAAACATATATATGCAGCTAGCCTTTTTTCTAGAATTAGTTAGTACTCTATGTGACCATTCATATCTTAACAAAGTTTAAAATGTATATATATATATTAATCTTGTAAATTTTGATATAAAATTTATACTTTAAGAAAAGTTTAAAGAATCAGAATAGAATCAAAGAGTTGAGATTAGTAATAGAATAGTCCCTTAATTAATTTGGCTTTTGTCCTGTACCATAGCAGAAGATGGCTCTTATTCTGGCATGATACAGGGAGTTTGCATTTTCCTTTTAACAACATGCTTGAGTTTAAAGAAGGAGAGAGCCATTCTCCAACTCCAAAGTCAGCTTTAAATTTTAATTGAACTGGGACTGTTAGAAGACCAATAGTGTTAAATCTTTAGAGAAAAGCAGAAACAAACATTTAGGAAGACATAAAATTTTTTTAGATAATATATACCCATACACCGTTTCACTCTGTTTCTTGGGATAGATGATTTGTCCCTTTTCTTCAGTTGTCTCATTTGTCCAGTGTTCTTCAGATTCCTTAACCTTCATTCTCCTAAAAGACAAAAACAAAAACCTTTCCCCAAGACTAATTTTGGGGATGTTTCCTTTTGACAAGTTATTATCTGATTAAATGAAAAGGCATGTGTTATTGATACAAGTTAGTTTAAATTGGATGTTCATGCTGGTTGATGAACTATCACCTCCTCTAATTAAGAGGTCTCTCTTGTTCAAATCGAACCTTTATCAATTTTGATGGTACCCACAGCTTATCTTCTCCTGTAGAAACAAAAGCAAAACCACGTCCCCAATGTAATACATACCCTGGTTTCCATTCTGAGGTCAGCACATCCTTAAAGTATATAGGCTGATTTAATTCTGTAGTTTTTTCTATTATCCAATGTCTCTCTGCAGCTGTTGTTCCTTTCTCATTGGCATTCAGAAAATTCAAAGTTAGAAGAGCATTATGCAGTCTATTTCTGGGGGTTTTTGTTACCCATTTCTGTTTATTTAGCATATCCTTTAGAGTTCTGTTTGATCTTTCTATAACTGCTTGACCTGTAGGATTATGTGGTATGCCTGTAATATGCTTTATATTGTAATAAGCAAAAAACTGTTTCATTTTAACAGAGACATATGATGGAGCATTGTCAGTTTTGATTTGTGTAGGCATACCCATGATGGCCATAACTTCTAGCAAATGAGTGATTACAGAATCAGCTTTTTCAGAACTCAAAGCAGTTGCCCATTGAAATCCTGAATAAGTATCGATAGTGTGGTGTACATATTTCAATTTTCCAAATTCTGCAAAGTGAAACACGTCCATCTGCCAGATTTCATTTCTCTGAGTACCCTTTGGGTTACATCCTGCTGGTAATGGCGTCTGATTGTAGAAGGAACAAGTAGGACATTTCTTTATTATTTCTTTGGCTTGTTGCCAGGTTATGGAAAAATCCTTTTTTAAACCTTTACTATTAACGTGATGTTTTTTATGAAATTCTGAGGCCTCCAGCACATTTCCTATCAATAATTTATCAATCTCTTCATTGCCTTGTGCTAGAGGGCCTGGCAGACCAGTATGGGATCGAATGTGAGTTATATATAAAGGATGATTCCTTTTCCTGATTGTATCTTGTAATTGAATAAATAGTGAAGTTAATTCTGAAGCATCAGGGATAAATTCTGCAGTCTCAATATGTAACACCACTCTTTCAGCATACTGAGAGTCAGTTACTATGTTGAGAGGTTCTGAAAAATCCATTAATACCAACAGAATAGCATACAATTCTGATTTTTGAACTGAATTATACGGACTTTGAACCACTTTACTTAAATTTTCTGATTTGTAACCTGCCTTTCCTTCTTTGTTGGCATCTGTATAAAATGTACGAACTCCAGATATGGGTTTTTGCCGTACAATTCGAGGCAAGATCCAATCAGCTCTCTTTATAAGATCAATTCTATTGCTTTTGGGATATTTGCTGTTAATTTCTCCCAAAAAATTACTGCAAGCTCTTTGCCAAGGTTCACTTTCTGTCCATAATTTTTCAATGTCCTCCTTAGTTAATGGTACGACAATTTCTGCTGGGTCTATGCCTGCCAATTGACGAAGTCTCATTTTTCCTTTGTAAATCAAGTCAGAGATTTTTTCCACATAAGTTTTTAATTTTTTATTTGGTTTATTTGGTAAAAATATCCATTCCAATATAATATCTTCCCTCTGCATTAATATTCCAGTAGGAGAACGCCTGGAAGGTAAGATAACCAAAATGCAATCCAGCTTTGGATCAATACGATTCACGTGTCCTTCATGCACTTTCTTTTCTACCAAGGCTAATTCTTTCTCAGCTTCAGGTGATAATTCTCTTGGACTATTTAAGTCCTTGTCACCTTCTAAGGTTCTGAACAAATTAGTCAGTTCATCATTTTTTACCCCAACAATAGTTCGTAGATGAGAAATATCTCCAAATAATCTTTGAAAGTCATTAAGAGTCTGTAGTCTATCTCTCCGAATTTGCACCTTTTGGGGTCTAATTTTTTGTAGCTCTATTTTATATCCTAAATAATTAATAGAATCTCCTCTTTGTATCTTTTCAGGAGCAATTTGTAATCCCCAGCGAGGCAAAATTTTCTTTACTTCTTCAAACATTATTTCTAAAGTATCTGCATTTGAGTCAGCTAGTAAAATATCGTCCATATAATGATAAATTATAGATTTAGGAAATTTTTTACGTATCACTTCCAATGGCTGTTGTACAAAATATTGGCACAGAGTTGGGCTATTCAACATTCCCTGTGGGAGGACCCTCCATTGAAATCTTTTAACCGGTTGAGAATTATTATAAGTAGGCACTGTAAAAGCAAATCTTTCTCTGTCTTTTTCTTGTAAGGGTATTGAAAAGAAACAGTCTTTTAAATCAATAACTATGAGAGGCCATCCTTTTGGTAACAGAGTAGGCAAAGGCATCCCAGATTGTAGAGAACCCATTGGCTGAATTACTTTGTTAATTGCCCTAAGGTCTGTTACCATTCTCCATTTACCAGATTTCTTTTTAATAACAAATACAGGAGAATTCCAAGGGCTGGTTGATTCTTCAATATGCTGAGCATTTAACTGTTCTTCTACCAGCTCTTCTAAAGCCTGGAGTTTCTCTGTTGTTAAAGGCCATTGCTGGACCCATACAGGCTTGTCTGTTAACCATTTTAAAGGTAGAGCTGTTGGTGTCTTTGGAAGATCATCAGTTATTGTGCCCTGTTCTTGTATAATATGGATGGCTGGTGACCACTCATTAGAACAATATCTTCTAATATTTCTCTCAGTAACATGTGCTAGTTTATGATTTGTTTCTGAGATTGGAGGGATGTTAATCTGAGTATTCCATTGTTGCAACAAGTCTCGACCCCACAGGTTCATAGTTATGTTAGCCACATATGGTTTTAATTTTCCTCTCTGTCCTTCTGGACCTATACATTCGAGCCATCTTGCACTCTGTTTCACCTGAGATAATGTCCCAATTCCTAACAGTTGAACGTTTACCTCCTGAAGAGGCCAAGTTGGATGCCAAAATTCTGGTGCAATTATGGTAATGTCCGCACCTGTGTCTACCAGACCAGACAACAAAACACCATTTATTTTTATCGTTAATTTTGGTCTTTGTTCATTAATAGAAGTTTGCCAAAAAATTTTCTTTATGTTTTCTCCTGAATTTTCTATTCTCTCTGTTTCATCATTCTGACCAGCATGATTTATTCCAATAGGCATTTGGTTATTTAATCGCTCTCCAGAGCAGGCATTTCCTCTATGGCTGCCGGAAAGGTTTGAACTGGATTTGCACTGGGGGCCTGCGTGAGGCCCCTCTGGGAGTTTCCCGAAGACTGAGGCAAAGGATTACCCTGTCTGTCCTTTGTTGATCTACATTCGTTGGTCCAGTGTTTTCCCTTACCACACCTTCTGCATACTCCAGAAGGAAGGGGCATTCTGTTGCCATTGTTCCTTGAAGAAACATTGTTTCTGGAAATGGCCTGTCTACAGTCCCTTTTCAAATGTCCTTGCTTTCCACATCCAAAACATCTAACACTCCTCAAACCTTTTGAAATTACTTCTCCTACCCATGTATCATCATGCTCATCAGCTTCAACATTAATTGTTTCTCTAATCCAATCTTCCATAGGTGCAGATCTTGCCCTTAATGGCCTGATTATTCTTTTGCATGCTGCATTCGCATTCTCAAAGGCCAAAGATTCAATTATTGCCTTACCAGCTTCTGAATCCGAGACCATTCTCTTTACTGCTGAAGCCAGTCTTTGTAAAAAATCTGTAAAAGACTCTTTTGGGCCTTGCTTCACCTTTGTAAATGACTCAGATTTTTTTCCTGGTTCCTCAACTTTGTCCCATGCATTCAAGGCTGCCGTTCGACATAAAATTAGGGTTTGGACATCATATAAACATTGTGCTTGTGCTGAAGCATATTGGCCTTCGCCCATAAGCTGATCCTGGCAAACTTGTACTCCTTTATCCCTCCATTGTTTTTCTATGTTTTTAGCCTCCTCCTTAAACCAAGTCAGAAATTGAAGTCTCTGGCTGGGTTCCAGAACACCTTGTGCGAGGTCCCGCCAGTCCTGTGGTACTATCCTATTATATGTTGACCAAGTGTTTAACATTTGCTTTACATATGGGGAATGCATGCCATAAGATACTATTGCCTCCTTAAACCTTTTTAAATCCAACATTTCAATTGGAGCCCAAGTATTTTGTGTAGCCATTTGATCAGGCATCTGCTGTACTGTTACAGGATAAATTAAGGGTGACTGTGTGAAAACAGGCTTTCTTTCTGCAACCTTATGATCCCGACTTGAAACAACTTCACTGTTAATTTCTTCTGTCTGAATTTTTACAGGTTTAACAAGTTCTTCTAACGCTGTTATCCTGGCACTTAAATTGACTATCTTTTTAAATATTAAAATGTGGATTATTATAGTGATGAGGTGCATAATTCCACCAATACTAATATTATATAGTTGTTCCATTGCCAGACTGCCTAAAATTTCGAACAAAAACCAATTTTCTTCCAATGTACACATAAAACCCATTTGTTTTTTAATGTGGAAAAAAATTCTCTTTTAGATAGTTTCCTTTAAAATATCTGATATATTATGACTTACCAAATCTGCGTAGAACAGTAGAAATCCGAGGGGATTTTCAAAGCAGCCACCTAGTGTCCCAGGTGTAAATCCAGAGAGAGAGAGAGAGAGAGAGAGAGAGAGAGAGAGAGAGGAAAGAGAGAACGCACAAGAAAGCGTAGCCGGCTAAAGCTTAAATGCAGCCACGTGTTCCCTCTTGTGCCGAGTCAAGGCTTGGGTCTGGCTTCCTTAAGCTCCGACCACGTGCGTTGGCTTTACAGGCAGGGCCCTGTTCGGCAGGGCAGGTCTGAGTTGTTTGTAGCACCGGCTTTAGGCAAGCTGCTCACAGACCTAGGCCCGGGCTAGAAGTTGCTACCCAGACTAGGACGCCAGCAGCTCGGACTAAGAAGCCGATCGCCGCCGGCCGCCGTGTGCCGCCGCTGCCGCCGCCGCCGCCGCGGGCCGCCTGCCGCCCTTGCGGGAAAGCGGACCTGCCGCCAAGCCAAGCAGTTTTTAATGGATTCTTGTCACGTTGGGCGCCAGATGTAGATGTAACCAACCGTCTTATTAAATAAGAAACACAGAAACAATGTAAAAGAGAAAGCCAAGAGGTCAGAGCTCAGAGCTAAAATCTCACCCTTCCTCCTGCTGTCCCAGCTTCGCGAAAAGAGACCTACCTCCTGTCGGTTCGTTTTTTTAAAGTATGTTGTTCTGCCTTCTCATTGGTTGTAAACCCAAACACATGACTGCCTCGTCACTGTCTGAATGTACAGCCCCCTAGGTCTTAAAGGCATATGTCTCCAATGCTGGCTGTATCCCTGAACACACAGAGATCTTATGGGATTAAAGGCGTGGGCCACCACCGCCACACTCTTGCTATGGCTCTAATAGCTCTGACCCTGAACACACAGATATCTATGGGATTAAAGGCGTGTGCCACCACCGCCACACTCTTGCTATGGCTCTAATAGCTCTGACTCCCAGACAACTTTATTTATTAACATACAATCAAAATAATAATTCAGTACAATTAGATTATCACCACAACTCTCCCCTAGAAAAGTTCTGAATATGACTGGGAAATTACTGCATGAGGTGTAGTTAGAGCTAGAATAAGATGTCCTGATGTAGTAACAGTGCAAAGAGTATCAAGTCCATCAGTAAGAGTAAAGGTGAGGTGTCAATAATGATCTTCATCTTTCTGCAATGTAGCTCTCTCAAGCCATTGAGAATACCAAAAGTCTAAAAGATCTGGGGGTGCTGGATGTAAATGAATAGATTTTCTATTTAGCTGCATGAGTCCATTGGACAAGTTGGAAAAAAAATATTAACCACTGTACCTCTTAAAGTGCATGTGGGATCCTCTGGGAGTTTTCCCTTCTTCCATTCCCATATGTGTCTCCAATCTTTCCACTGGACAAAGTAATGTTATCTGTCTGGTACAAAACTTAGGCCATCTGTTAAGAATGAGGAGATGACTGAGAACTGGACAAAGAGGCCACGTGGATTGAATTGTCAGCATGTACTCTCAACTAATAATGGTCCTAGTTGTCATCTTTTTAAATATAAACAATACTTCCTTTCTTGTGGCATTGTAAGTAATCTAACACTGTATGGAACTCAGACAGTCATTTGGTTATCTCCTCTAAACATGACGACTTTCTTCTTAGGAGTTATCATGGGCAACTTCAAACTGTAAAGGAAAATACAGATATCTATTGGATGGACATGGAGGTTTCTCAAACATAAAGATTCCCTAGGTCACTGAGGGGATCTTCTCAGAAAAACATATTATTTATGCACATTTTGAGAGTCAACATCCCAGCAGAACTTATCTTAATAACTTAAAAAATATGTGCCATAAACTTTTTCAGCTTCAATTGATATGATCAATGACACCAACAAAACTCCAGGAAGCCATAAGGTCATAGTCAACTCACTGGCCAGAATTGTTGCAGATGTCTACTGTCCAAGATGTCTACTTTCTGGGTTAGTGTAGAGTCAGTAGAATGACTAATACATCCTGACCTTTTAAAAGCAATGCCTCAGAGCATGTGTAAAATGTCCATTCAGAAATCTAACAAGAAAACTACCTGGAATTCTGTGGTAAGACAAGGATTATGAATGAGTTACAAATACTTTATATAAATGGTAAGATCATAATAGTTCTCTGTGGTCCATAAAGACTTTGTCACACCTGTCAATAACAAGAACAATTATAGAAACATATATGTAAAGGAATGGCATCAGGAATCACATGCCGTGTTTCTTCCATGCAGCATGCTCATCTATTTAAATCTAAGACTTGGGGGTAAGGATAAGATATATGGTTTAATTCACCAATGCAGCTTTTCTTTCCCCTCATACTTGCAATCCTATTGCAACAGCCTCAGTAGATGCTATCTGATGCAAGGTGACTGGATTTTTCTTTATGTTTGCTGAGCTGGTTATTTATAGTGACCCAAACTAGGTAAACTCATAGGACGATGTTACCATCATCTGAAGGAGATAATTATCTACATATTACTTAGATTTTGGTACAACTTATGATCAGAGATGACTGCCCAGCGAACCTATATCTTGAAGGATGCTGGGATAGAAACCAGCATAGAAGATTGCCTTCAATAAGACTCCTATAAGAAACACACTTTATGCCTATTAAAACAATACCCTAAGTTCTATAAAACTATAATTTCTATTCTTCAATACTGTCTCTGCACACAGATGAATACAGGCCTCCATCTTGGCCTCATTGCATCCATCTGTGGAATTAGGGCACAAGAAGCACTAACTCAGTGTTCAAGGTGGCTGCTAAACCAAGAGTAACAGCATTCTCTGTATGTAGAAACTCTGCATGAAACTGGAGGCCAAACATGTTTGCTATAAGTATAATAAAGTATTAGACATGTCACAGATCTTGACAGTCCCCATAGGAGACTACCCTATCTTCCCTCATGGAAGCCACATACACAGCTGGATAAAAATAAACTTAAATGAACCTTGGAATTTGAAATATTCAGATGAATGTCTTTAGAAAAACACAAGATATATCAGGGTGTTGATACTGAAAATCAGCATCTTCACATAGTAAATGTAACATCATTCTAATCACCCAAAATGCACTTCAGGGAGTGTTTAAAATATGTGGATAGTATCCACATCATAATAATTTTGTTTTATTGTGATGTGTCAGCTTATCCAATCATCACATAGATATTAATATTCTAAGGAGAGAAAAAAGATGTGTGTCTGTGAGAGAGAGAGAGAGACAGAGAGACAGAGAGAGAGAGAGAGAGGGAGAGAGAGAGAGAAAGCAGTAGCTGACCATTAACTCCAGTCATGGAAGAATATTTTTCTTTAAATAATCACAAATGCATTTGTTCTATATCTATATACCATTATTTTTTTTATTTTGAACAGATTATTCCTCCTTTATAGCAATTAATTTGATGAGCTGTTAATCCTTGCAGTCTTTGGTTTTGTTTCATTTACTCATAAGTTCACTGCTACAGCTCTCTTTTCCATCTTTCTGAGTTTTTATCATTTTCTCAATAGCTTCCCTGGGACCTTTAGAGCAAGTTTGTTGCCGACGTACTTCAGAAGGGCAGAGCTGTGTATCATCGCTATGCAAAGAGCACAAGTTTCATTCCTTCTGTGTTTCTGGGTTTTTTTTTTATTAGTAATTAAAACCTTGGTTTTACAAATTCATTCTTTTTATCCATAATTCTGAAATTCAAAAGGTAAGAAAAAATAAGAAATATTTTTTCATAACTCACTAAAGCGTAGCTATTTACCTGAACTAATGAGAAGTTATTTATAGTCCTGATTGCTAGTGTCTAATATCAGACAAGGGCTGCAGACTCTTTAATGTGTTTTCTTGACAGCTGCCTCATGTCTTGCTCAGGTCAAAATAATATATTTGTGATATATTACCTTTCCAAATTTCAAAAAAACATTTTAATATCTTAATTCTGAAGCACATCAGATCCAGTTTGGTGTGGGTTTTTGATATGGCCTTGGGGACACACCCATTGAACGATCAGGTGTTGGAGTCCCTAAAACAGCTTTGTGTAGCAGCAAGCATCTCACTCTACTGCAGCCCAGGTTTTTCTATTTTTAAAGTGGAAATTGATGCCTAAAATGGCTCACAGGCTGCACTTCACTTATTTTTATAGGTTGCAATCTATAGACCAAAAACGTCAGTTCCTTTTTCAGGACAGAAAGAAACAAAATATATAAACATATAATAATAAATTACAAATGATAGGCAATATTGTAAATTAATTGAGTTGCAATCTAAAAATTTCAAAATAATTTTCTGATTCCTAATATGAAAGTCATTAATGTTTTTTCACATGCTTAAGTTTTTGTTCATGAAAACATAAAGTCAGTCTAAACATTGTCCCCAAGAGAACATGATGTGCAAAATTGGTTAAATATGGGAAAGACTGAAAATTGTTACAACATTATTCCTATCATTTAAACAATACAGGATTTTCCCCAAAAAAATACTTTGCAAACATTTCAGTCCTGAATATGTCCTAATAAAATAGGCATGAGTGAAGTAATGATTCTTTACAGACCCTTTTCAATGTTAAATAGGTAATGAAATAATTTCTTTCTGCCACATTTTCCTATAAAGCAATGAAATATTTTTTACAGTCATTCTTTCAGGCATGTGAAATAAAATCAGAGACATTTTGATGGCCTCTTTATTTGGGATAATATGATAAAATCACCCAAGTTCAAGCTCAGAAGGCTCTGAAAGAACATCTGATTCGGTCATTTACTTCAATGAGTTAACCAGGGCCTGGACATTCAGTTCTTTGTTAACAGTCTTTCTGCTCAAAAGAACATAAGCTGAAAACTGAAGAGCTATTTTGAAACATTCTGGGGAAATAACGATGACAACAACAACTAATAATAATAATAACAATAACAATAATAACTGGTTATTTTAGGCAAACATAGACATCATATGTTATCTATAGTTGTTCATTTTATGTTGCTTCTGAAGAATATGTAGCCCAATGAACTGCTTTTGCTAACTGAAATTTAGTGAAATGACTGCAATGTTCTTGGCAATTTGATTTCAAGCACTGTCAAAAGGAAGCCATGTTATAATATTTATACATTCCAGAAAGTAACTTATTTTTATAATGAAGACATTTTAGATTAGTTTTTAACTCTGAGAATTTCATACTGTATTTATGTCATTACCACCCCTACAGTTCCTTCCATGTCACTCCTCAAAAATATCACCTCTCAAATTCATGGCCTCTTTTCTACAGTTAATGTTCACATGCACACACATACACATATCCAGCCTGCTGACTCCAATCACTCTTGCCTGTATATACAAATGTTTAAGGCTGACTACTTAGGATCAGAGTATTATCACTGAAGAAACTGGTTTACCCTCCTTCATCAGCTACTGACTGACTGTCTTCATCTGGGGTGGAACCTTATGAAACTTTCTCCCATCCATGCTGGCATGCCAACTGCCATGGCGTTGTGGGTATTGTGCAAACAACTCCGTTACTGAGAGGTCATGGATGAATGCTGAGGATCAGGACAACAGCTGTAAGACTGTCTTCTGGACATGACGGGAATGTAGTTTTAATTTTTAAGATTGTATTTCCTGGTTATGACATGTGGAAAACTCCTTTTATTGTTAAAGTGTCACACTTTTATCCTTGGCTGATAGAAAGCATTACCCATGCTGTAGTCTGGGTTAAAATTTTGAATCCTCAATATTTATAATGTAAAGAAGAAAGGATTCAATGTGGCCTTCCCTCTGATGCCTAGTGAGTATGAGACTACCCTGGGCAAAATAAGACATGTCTTAAAAAAATAAAGAAAAAATAAGAGAAATAAAAACAACAACAAAATGTATTGTCCATGGATAAAAACAGGTAGATACAGATTTGTCCTCAAGGAATTTTGATTTTCCAGAAATTCTTTTTTCTCACCTGTCCGGGCTGACTGTAATAGTCAATTTGACATAGCTGATAGTCATTTGAGAGGAGAGGCCTCAAGTGAGGAATTGCACAGAGTGTGCAGGAACGTTTGGGGTTATCTTGATAGTCGATGTTGGAGGACCCAGACTACTGTGAGCGACACCATTCCCTAGGCAAGTGGTCTGGGATGTGTAAGAAAGCTATGCATGAGCCTGTGAGTGACGCAGCAAACAGCATTCTTCCAGGATTTCTACTTCAAGTTCCTGCTTCAGTTTCTGCCTTGAATTCCTTCAATGATGAAGATAAAATCAACCATTTTCTTCTCTAAGTTGCTCTGATCAGTGTTTTATCACAACAGAAAGGAAACTAGAACATCGCTTTTGCAACAAAAATACCCAATTAATTGTTTCTAGCAGGAATTATCATTTATAATCCATCACAGAGCATTTATGCCATTTGACATTATCATCATGAAAAAAATCGGAAGTAACAAATTCATTCTAGCATTATGTTCTTATTTGTTTGTTAATAATTTCATATGTTAAAAATGCTCCCGTTGATGGGCACACATTCATGTACAAATTAATGACTTGAAGTCCATGGTTACCATCAACTTTCTGTCATTCTAATTTATTAGCTGTGGAGATTACTATTGATACAGTGTATGTTCCTTCTGAACTCAACCTCCCAATACTTTCTTGCTCTATAATGTAAGCATGCTTTTCAATATGAACTTCTATGTTTTGAACAATATATATACTTCTCTTAGCCTCTGGCAGCATTGTTGAAGTTTTATCTTCCTAATTATTCCTTCTACTGTGCAATTTCTTGACTCTACAGGAAATATCTTCATAGTCTGAGATAAATGTGTGAACAGCAGCTCTCTTTCTCTTTACTACAGAAATAGCTAGAGGCTGGACAGGAAACATTTGGCAAAATGTCTTGCTGGGTCACACAACAGAAATGGGCAGAGGCTATGTTCTCACTGAAAATGCTATTCCTCAGATGACTCTTATCTCAGAAAATGTGTCCTAAATAAACACAGGCAGGCATACATTGCCATTAATGATCATATACCTTCCAATTTTTATTACTGGGCTAATGAAGAAGTCAGCCAACAATGTGGCTAATCCAATCCTTCATGGATCCAATCAGGTAACTAAATCTCTCCCTAAGCCCCTCCACTGTACATAGTTCAAGGTCACAAATCTCACTATTAAAGCAAGACTTGGATCAGAAATACCTTAAGGAAAAAGAAGTCAGATATTATGTATAACAGTGCTATAATTACATTAAAACAATAATTAAATATTTCATGGTTATATTTTAAATATTATTTGCCAATAAGGTCTTATTTTTAGGACCATTAAGAATTCCTAGGCAACAGGAGGGAATGACTGACGTTTTCTGTCAGAGATAAATTTAAAATAGGTTGTTGCGCCATCTGTTGGCAGTTCTTAAGCCGTCGATTGGGAAGCTAATCTTCATAGTTTTAACAGCACGTTTCATTTTTACCTCTCCTCCCTGGAAAGGCTTTCAAAAATACTTTCTGAACTCCATGTAAGGTGAGAATAAATGCCGATAATTATGATGCTTTAAAAATAATGTGAAGCTGTGAGCATTACGTTATTTGCATTATTCGTTTTTCCACGTCCTCAAAGAGCCACAGACAATGCTGCTTCTTTTTTTTTTTTTCTTAAATGCATACCAATTTGGATCTTATGGTATAAAAAACAGATCATTTGGACACTGACAACTAGTATTTAAAATGGAATCCCTCTCTCCCCACCCCCCCAACTCCAAACTCACTTCAGGAAGCTAAAAGCTGAGAAATGAAGCAGCTTCCCTGGCTACAATCATCTAACTATACTTCTTCCCATGGGCATGCTAACAGAGTCTTCCCCAAAATGACACTTTGTGATATGTCATACATATGCATGACTCCATCCCGCCAAGGAGCAGGAAGCAACGTGAGTGCTTTTTGTGAAAGGGATGATTTGAGTCAAAGTTGTGATGAATAAAAGTACATTAATGAACAAAGAACAAAGGAAATTCCTTCCCATAAAAAAGAATGCATTTTTTTTGTATAGCATCAAAGAAATAATTAAAAAGGGTAGTACTTTATTTGACACCATGCATCTCTTTGAACTGTCAAGATACACATGGAAAGGTGTTCTGTGTTTATGGAAAGGGAGATCAAGTGTCTTTTTAGGGTAAACAAAAGGGGCACATAGTTCAATGACTTTAAATAGTTCTAATATTGAAAAGACATAGTCCTATTCTTCCACTAGCAGTCCACTGAAAATAAATTTCAAGTTTTTTTGGAAGGTCTGGCTTGTAGCGTTTGCACAATTGCTATGTCAGGCCATGTTCCAGGGCTAAATAAAGGTGAGACAAGAACAATACAGGCATCAGTGCGTGTTGAAATGCAAAATCTCTCCTTGAATTGGGACACAGTGGATTCCCAATTCCACAAATGCTATATACCTATATTCAATGTTTGAAAATAATCATGAAACTAAACAGTGAAATTACTGATAAACACCATGGCCATAACAGCAAGCAAAGGTGTTTTAAATTGCAAGCAAAGGTGTTTTAAATTGAATCCTTAATTAATACATCCCTTGAAGGATAACTAACATGTTCATGACTGAGTTTTATGAAAACAATTAGAGGTTTTCATGAGAATGAAAGCCTTAGGAGTCCAAACTCTCTGAAACCAAGACCATTGGTGATGTCTTTACAATAACGGGGAGGGTTATGCTTCAGGAAATGTGAATCCATTCTAGGTAGTATGAAACACAACATTAGAATAAATACGGTGGTGCAGTTTGGATTGCCAACCCTCATCATTTTCTTTGTTTCCTCATTTCCTTTCACCTATCTCTACTTAGGGAGATCAATTGCAGCATGGATGACAAAACTAAAGTAATCATTACCATCCACAAACACTTTCATTACGGGACTCCTTAATACTCAAGACACACTATTCCTTACTGAAGATAGATAGCTTTTTGTTTCTGAAATCAACAAAAAGTACTTTTATGACAGAACAATCTAATAAATACTAATTTCCATTTCTTCGTCTCCAACTGAATGACCAGGTTGACTACATTCCAGTTCTGGTTGTTCTTGAGCTTATATAAATTTTATGGGTGGGGTAAATATTTACAGTCAGGCATGAAGGTCTGCAAGGGAAGATCACGTTGGCCCCAGATTCTCAGCACTTTTAACTTAGTTAGACTGACTAGTGAAAAGAATAAAAATGTCCATACGGGCATAACCAAGTCCAGCAAATGGCTATGGAAGCCATACATTATTAAGAAAAGCTGTAAGCAGGAAACACATCACCTAGCCCACTTAGTTATTTTGTTCTCAAATAGTGCCAAACCAAAGAGAATTGGAAATAACAGATTTAAGTGGGGACAAATTGCAAAACCCTAAATAAAAATTATAATTTTAAATTTACCATAGGCACACCTGCAAAAATATGATTTTATTTATCAGTTTTCTTATTTGTATCAAATTTGACCTTCTGGAATTCATTCTTATGCTGACTGATGAATAACAGTCAATTTTATAGGTATAGAAATCTACTTAAATGTCCTCACTATTCAAATATCATTCCCAGTTGTTCAGTTCCATCTTTAAGATAACTGACAGGCAGTATGGCCACAGAGACAGACAATGATGCTTGCTAGATGTTTGCTTCTTTAAAAAAAAAAAAAAAGGTGGGGGGAGGGGGGACACAATACACCTTAGACTTCACATTATTTTTAGATTTATTTCAAATTAGCAGACCATATTGTTTAAACATAAATATACAAGACAAGGTAAAAGAAAGGCAAGCATATACTGTGTTCACCAAACAATTCTCTCATTATTCATTATTATGAAAACTGTCAATGTCTTGAATATTTCAAAAGCTTCTGGACCATGTGACGTTTAGATAATTACAAAAGTATGCAATGCAGTTCTCTCTGCAAACCAGTATAAAAGTGTTAGCTGACCTGGAAGACAGTACAGCTTGACAAGGACACCATTTATTTTAGCGAAGTGTTAAGAAAAATGCACAACAAAGAAGATGCAGCTGAAGGATGTCCAATAAATCAAAGCAAGGAATTATTTGTGTAATAGTAAATGTAACTTTGATAATATTTAATGTTATTATTTTGAAATAGTAATCCTGACTGCTGACTTGGTAAGCACACATTTCATAAATTGCCTCTTTACCAACAATATTTCTTTTCTTTCACTTTCAAAATGGTTAAAAACTAATAATAAATGATACATATGTTAGTTAACTAGTCTACAAAATTGAGTACTGTAATATTTTTGACTATTAGTCAAAATATAAAATTAAAACTCATATATCAATAAAATGAAGTCACATTTCAAATTTATGTACTAATCCATTTGAAAAAAATATGGATGATTGAAGATGTCATGGCATTAAAAGATACTGGAGAATGCTAGATGTTTTAATATATGTTAAAATGTGGAGCCTGGAATTTACTTTGAAGTCAGTTGTGCATCCTGCAGGAACTTCAAAATATTTATAGTGTCTTAAGCTCAAGATAATAATGCATACTGAATATCAGTGGTGTGTTTTTATTTTGCCTGAGAATTATTATTTTACTGAAGAAATTTAAGCTGATCGGGGGAGAAAGTAGGATTAAAAACACACCAATAACGTTGTTGAAGTTTTCCTTTTCTTAATTTTGAGAAATCAGACATATTTAATATCCTGTTGGAGAACTTAAAATGTCATCTCAAACATGGGTAGATCTACATAATAGAAAGTGTGTGTACATCACCTTCGATATTTAGAAACTCTTAAGCATTATTTTATAATTTCTTCCTGAAGTCATAAAACTTCTCTGCTGTTTTGATGGGCTCTGGAATCAATAAACAATGACAGTGGCAGGAGGCACAGTCCTGGGTCACAGTCGGAGCCCTTTACCCTTTAGAAGTGTTTTTGTTGTTGTTCCCATTGCTTTTTTTTTTTTTTTTTTTCCAGTTTCCCGTTGGTTAGTCACATTGTACTCTCACTTCCCCTTGGAAGCATATGGAGAAGTCATAAAGTGCCTCTCAGTACACAGCTATTCAGTGTTCCTTAACTGACTAAGGGGAACGCTATGAACGTCTTACCGTTGTCATAGATGTCCATTCAGCCATTCAAAGCACCAGAAGAACCGGAAGCGAGTGGGAACAATGGATAATGGGCACTTTAACAGTTTCAGGATTTTATGAAAAAGAAAACAAAAGAAGTCAGACATGACCTTTGATAAAAAACGCAAACGATGTCCTTGGCCATTTCTAGTCAAAAAGCAAGCCTCTTACAAGACTAGGGCGCAGCCATAGATGTCAGTCGCCAAAAAGTGGTTTATTTTTATTATTTAAAGAAATTGTTAGCATCAAATCGTGCACACTGTAGCACCACTTACTGTCAAAACAATTAGGAGCCTTCAGTAGCAAACACTAGGACTGTGAACAACCAGTCCTTTTCCCAGAAATTCCAGCCTTATAAACATGTCTAAGGATTTAGCGCCATCTACCGGAAACAGGAAATAAAACCTTGTGAATATGAAATGCTCTGTATATGTACGCTAAGGTAAGACTGTTTTTGTCACTTTCATTTGAAATCCTCCTACTCCTAGGTCTAAAGTGCATAGAGGGTCAGCAACAGTGACTGCCCTTCACCCCTAAAAACATACACAGACAAACAACACTAGAAGGACTCAGAGGGGTGTGTGTGTGTGTGTGTGTGTGTGTGTGTGTGTGCGCGTGTAAAACAATAATTAAAGAAAAGAAGCCATGAATTTGAAAAGGAGGGGGATGGCAGGACTAGGGGGAGGAAAGTGAGGGAAACTATATAAATATAAATGATGCTTTTGTCTGGGAAAGACAGAGAGTACAGAGAGTTAAATAGATTTGACTCTTTGACTTACCCATTCCTAAGGCTTTGAATCAATTTTATTCCCTATTTTCTTAGTTAGAGCTATCATTGCTGTGACGAAACACCATGACCAAAGCAACTTGGGGAGGAAAGGGTTTATTTGGTTTATGCTTCCACATCACTATTCATCATCGAAGGAAGTCAGGACAGGAAATCAAGCAGGCCAGGAACCTGGAGGCAGGAGTGGATACAAAGGCTGTGGAGGAGTGCTGTTTACTGACTTGTTCCTCATGACTTATCCAGCCTGGTTTCTTCTAGAATCCAGGACCACAAGCCCAAGGTTAGACCATCCCTCAATGCACTGGGCCTTCCACATCAATCTTTAATTAAGAAAATGTTCTACATGTTTGCCTGCAGCCCGATCTTATGGGTAATTTCTTTCAAAAGATGTTCCCTCTTCTCGGGTGACTTGAGCTCGTATCAAGCTGACATGAAACTAAACATAGTTTTTTATCTTTCAGATGGGGGGTGGGGAGGGAGTGTGTATGTGGGTGTGTATTGGTGCTCATTTGTACATATAAACTAGAGGAAGATGCCAGAGGGAGGCCTCTATGAGTGCTGGGGGCTTAAACTCATGTCCTCTTGATTTTACAGCATTTGTTCTTACCCTTGGAGCTATCTCTCTGCTCTCTCTTGCTTATTTTTAAGTCATCCATCAAACACAGAGTTTATAAATTTTCTGAAATAGATACTATGGAGCACTGAGAAAACCTTCCCCAAGACTCCCCAGTGGTTTGAAAGCAAGAATCCCTGAATATTAGTGCCAAGTAATTTTGTCTCTGGGACAGGTTTTGGTTCTTGTCCTCCCAGTAAGCTTTGGACCCTCTCTGAATGTCTGCCCACCCCTACACCAGTTCATACTAATCTGTATTCTCCAGCAAAAGCCAGGAAAGCTGGGGATGGCCCTTCTTAGAATTTGCAGAAATCTGATGCAATCATCCTCCTTGGTCCAGGTTACTTGATAATGTGGGTTTCTGCTTATTTTCAGAATAAGCACCTTAATATCAGTTTGTCCATCAGGGAAATGTGGTAAATATATTATAATATCAAAAATAAAATAAATTATTTTAATAAATAAATAAAGTGTTCCATTTTCTCCCAAAGACATATGTATTCATTGCTAAGTATGTCCCTGAAAAAACAAAATGCCTAGTTGTGTTTTGGTATTGGATAAGCCTGACTCCTGCCATGGACTTCCTTCAAAAGTATTAAGTGGATTTGATACACAACATCTTCCTTACAGTATGTGTGGCCACCAGTTTTCTGATAGTAGATATCTACTTTTTAATCACTAAATTTCCCCTAATTAAAGTTAAACTTGAAATGCTCTAATTTACAGAGAAATACCTTGTTTGTGTTTCCAGTTCTCAATTCTCAGAATGCCAGAACATCTCAAAATAAAGACACTGCTGCTGTGGATGATTGATTGATAAATAAAACACTGATTGGTCAGTAGCCAGGTAGGAAGTATAGGCAAGACTAGCAGAGAAGAGAATTGAGAGAACAGGAAGGCAGAGAGGAGGAGACACCAGCCTGCCATCCAGGGAGCATCATGTAAAGGCAACACGTAAAGCCACAGAACACATGGCAACATATAAATTAACAGAAATGGGCTGAGTATAAGAGTAAGAGCTAGACAATTGTAGGCCTGAGCTAATGGCCGAGCAGTTTAAATAATATAAGTGTCTGTATGTTTATTTCATAAGTGGGCTACAGCACTGCTGGGGCTTGGCGGGACCCGGAGAGAAAAACTCTAGCTTCACACTGCATTCTGTCTAATCCCATGTACCAAAAATGATGGCTGAGTACCAGTCACTCTGCCCTCTGCATGGGATTATACTGCATGATATAATATTCTCCATAGCATTTCATCCCAGGGTAATAAGGAGAGAACTCACTGCACAGATAAATATCAATTTCTATTCCAAAACAAAAAAAACATAAGCTTTTCAAATCCCATGTATTGAATGTTTTTCAGCCTCAAGCCCTTTAAGAAAAATTTTCCTTCAGGTTTCTATTACTTTTACAAGAATAATAAACTCATAAATGTAAGCTTCTCCATTAAATAATGCATTATGGATGCCATACATTCAGAAAGAAACTGCATAACATTTCTAAGGAAATCAATGTGACAATCCTAATAAAATTATAGTAGACAGATACCCAACAGTGTACTGCTGCTGAAATCCTGATAGGATGATAAACAAAGGAAAGTATACAAGCAAGGGAACAAGATCAGGGCCAAGAGCAGATGGGAGCATTAACAAATACTGAAGAAGAGAAAGTGAGGCTCAGTGGAAACTAACCTAGCAGGACAGAGTAAGTTGAATGTGGGGTGTGTGTGTGTGTGTGTGTGTGTGTGTGTGTGTGTGTGTGTGTGTTTATATAAGGAATTTTGGAATGATTCCCACTTAGAATCAGAGACCTGAGTCCTACAAGTAGAAGAATTGATGTGAATGTGGCTCCATTACTAGAGGGTGGAAAAGTGCTTGAATAAAAAGATATAAGGGCTCTTAGGGTGTCTTGATTTTACCCACTTCACCTAGGAAATACTGATCCAGAGACACGGTACATTGGGGTTCTGGATACTCGACCATAGCAGGAGGGGATTGGACATTCTGTCATGGTGTTGAACTTTACTGTGACCTGTGACCATGCCTTTCTTCCCCTTGTCACCTTCTACAAATCAATATCAATCTCATTGCCTTTGAGAAGGAG
Organism: Peromyscus maniculatus bairdii; assembly: GCF_049852395.1. Classification (NCBI taxonomy): domain Eukaryota; kingdom Metazoa; phylum Chordata; class Mammalia; order Rodentia; family Cricetidae; genus Peromyscus; species Peromyscus maniculatus. Next base: position 88,691,373 of record NC_134856.1, on the reverse strand, counting down.
GTAGGACAAACCTTTAAAGTGTCTGGTCTGAGAGGTAAAATTTGTAAAGAATCCAATTTAGATTATTTTAAGTCCCATCAACAGCAAAATTAATAGTCCATACCTAACAACATGCCAGCTCTATAATGAACAGAGAAATATTTGAATCAGTTTTGAGGGACACACTTCTAGACATCAATAAGTAGTTAAAACTTGTTAAATTTTTGAATAAAGCCTCCAAGCAGAAAAACCCAAAGCAAAATGTAAAAGATTTTGAAAAAAAAAAAATCAGTGACATAGAAAACCTCTGACAGAATGGTCACATAATGAACCTTAGTACTAAAGATAAATAAATGAAAATTTTTAAATACCATTATAAAATATTTTATATGATAACTGAAGAAGTCTTTGATAAGTTGAGTAGTTGCATAATCTGGTGTCTATGTGGGCTAGTTTAAGGTCAACTTGACATAAGCTGTAAGGAAGAGGAAATCTCAATTGAGAAAATGCAGATTGGTCTGTGAGTAAGTCTGTGATACATTTTCTTCATTAGTGATTGGCAGAGGGCACAGTTCACTGGAGGCAGTGCCACCTGTGGGATGGTGGTCATGGTTATTAAATTTAAAAAAAAAAGCAAGTTGATCAAGCCATAAGGAGCAAACAGTAAATAGTGTTTCCCCATGGCCTGTGCTTTAGTTCCTGCCTCCAGATTCTTGCCTTGCTTGAGTTCCTGCTCTGATTTCCCTCGATGATGAACTGTTACATGAAAATATAAGCAAAACAAACCCTTTCCTTCAAAATTGTCTTGATTATGGTGTTTTATAACAGCAGTAGAAGCATAACCAAGACAGTGTCCAGTGGAGGTCCTAGAACCACCCTTCAGTTGATGACTGTCTATGCCTTTCAATACAAAGATTATTTCAACCAATCCATGTTTGTTAATCTTGTTTTAAGAAAACGTCCCAATAGTGCTATATTTCCAAAGATGTCTCTATAGAAGTAAGCTATATTGAGTATGACTTGTCTTTTTCCTCCTGAAAAAGACAAGTGAAGAATTGGTTGCAGATTTTTATGAATTGACTGAGATTTGTCATGGGGGACCATCCCAGAACATATTAGGATAGATCAATGAAGTATTTAATAGTACAATCATGCATGTTGGATCCAATCAGTTTGATATAAGTGACTAACTTAAAGATAACCAAAGAAGTGTTAATCTTGTTTAAGAATCTCATCAATCATCAAAGTGAAAGTAGGTGTAGAGGAATTTGAAAGCATAAATTGATTGCTAGGAGCAAGCTCTGCATTTCTACTTAGTTTGTAAGTGCAGAGAAGATCAGAAAAGGTCAGATAGCGTGGCTGTGCATTCACATATTTGGGTTTTGGGGTCTTAATTAATTGTTTATGGGAATCAACAATATGTAAAAGTCTGTCGGGCAGCAGTTGTGCACACCTTTAATCCCAGCATTCAGGAGACAGAGCCAGGCCGATCTCTGTGAGTTCAAGGTCAACCTCGTCTACAGAGTGAGATCCAGGACAGGCACCAAAGCTACACATAGAAACCCTGCCTAGAAAAAAAAAATTACCTTAGCTTTTAATCTTTCTTTTGCAAATAAAGTCTGAGGTGTTAAAAGCAGACAATTATGATGGATGTTCAAGATGCCAAACTCAAGATACTACAGAGGAGAGTAACCATATGCTGGTTATTTAGAATACAAAATTGTCAGCTGTTTACACAGGTTCAGACATTGTCTCATGAAACATTGTGTGGAGTTAAGTGTCCTGATACATAACTGTAATCCTAGAACATAAGGAGCAGAGATAAGAAAATCATGGGTTCAAGGCAAGCCTAGCCTACATAGTAAGTTCCATGCTAGCCTGTGATACCAGGCTAGAATTAGTCTCAAGAAAAGAAAAAGAAACACCATGAGGAAAAATCAAAAAGAATACACACAGAAGATCCATGTCTAGTGTGACATGAATTAAAGATCTGTAGGACAACATTGGATCTGAAAAGTGGGACTGTTCTGCATCAGGGTAACATGGTACTTTCTGATGTCAGATGTTTACATTCACCATATACACACTCGAGCCTCAATGCCATTGTTCAAACTTTCTTACAGGAAAGGCTCAACTCCTTGTACATAATTGTACCTTTTGGTCTGTTGGCAATCTACCAACTTCAAAACCCACTTACTCTAAGGTTATGAAATAACAGTCTGTGATCACTGAAAATGAAATAGTGTCTGAAACCAGAGAAAATAAGGGCGCTGAGCAGAAAACATGCAGAAGGTATAGGAAGTGACTTGAAATTGCAATGATGTCTGAGAACACCACACACTGACATGGTGTGTTAGTACAAGAAAACTGTGAGGGGAGGTCGGTAGGTAGATACAGGATTTTTTATATTTTAAATACATTTCTGGAATAATATATTCTTTCTCTGTAATTTACTTGACAAATTTTTACCAGTTTTTCATAAGACACTACTTTGTGTTTTTGCTGAACAGTTCTTTAAATACTGAAGGCAGAGCTCAAGTTCTAAGACGTCTTCATGAGTTAGCTTTCTTTTTATCTAGAACAACATCCTAAAGTGTCTCTCCATTCATCATTGAAAATACTGTTAATTTTCTTTATTATGCTGAAAAATGTTCCAGGAGACATTTTTCTACTTGGTTACTACTATTTTTAATATGTTTCTTTAAAGGTTAATGAGACATTTTCCAAAAATGTACATTAAAAAAAAACTAATGCTCAACTTCTGGTTTTAACTTAAATATGTTAGAAGTCATAGCTCCTAGCTAACAAGCTGAAAATGGGCAGCTTTCTTGGATCTATCAGAGACTGAGATTCCAGGAACAAATGTCATCCCAAAAGCTATGTCAATCCAGAGAACCACAACAGAAATCTCCCTTAGAACAGAGGCTTCTGGAGCCACAAATGAGTATGCACCCTAAACCAGTAATTCTGACAGATGATGTAATTCTAATGAACCTGTAATTCTGATGGATCACTGACCAACGAGTGTGGACTCAACTTATGAGAAAATCTTGGTCCTGGAGGTAGAAGGGATTCTTCATGCTTAGACTCTACCTCCAAGTAATTTACCTGGCTATGACAAGGAAGACCTGGAGGAAGAGGAGAATAATAATAAAGGTTAATATAGACTCTTTTCCCTAATAAATCAGACAGTATGCACCATGCTGAGGTAAGAGGATTGAGTTTGACACGAGCCTGGACTATATTTTGAGATCTTGTGTAGAAAATACAGAAATAAGAGAGACAGTGGGATGAGGAAGGGAGAGAAATGGAAAGGGGGAACCTCCCTCAGTATCCTAAGTTCTGGGACGACAGGCATACACCATCACACCCAGCTGAAAAGATGACTTTCTACATCAATGTTAAGTTACATCTCTAATCTTGATAGTTAAAAATTAATGTCAGCCCTATCTCAGTGAGAAGTATTACATCATTGTAGACACACTTGGAAGGTCACAGCCCCAAGCCACAGATGCACTAAGAGTTGGTCTAAAAATACAAAATGGTTTCCCATTCACTATCTTTACAATTCACAAAAATGGCATGGTGACACAATGACAATGGTACACCAGTCAGAATTTCCCACAGAACCAGTGTAATATATTCACATACACAGGAAATTTATCATGAGAAACCGATTCACGTCATCAGAGAGTCTGAGAAGTCTAATTGCCCTATGGAACTCGTGAATATTGGGAATGTAGACTAGAGTTGTTAATATTAAGTCCTGATCCAAGACAGAAGGTCCCAACTCTGGAAACACTAGTGTCTGAGATCAGGAGAAGATGAATATCCCAGCCAAAGCACAGAGGAAATCTGACTTCGTTCACCTTGTATCCTTATTCAAGTTCTCCATGAGCTGGACAATGCTCGTTTCACATTAGAAAAGGAAATCTACACTTTGTTTATAGGTTTCAGTGTTAATTTCTTACAGAAACATCTTCACAAGCATACTCAGAAATGATGTTTCCCCGAGTATCCCAGCCTCCATTACACCATTTAACATGCATAAAATTAATTATCACAAGAGGATTATACCTGGAATATCTGAAGGAATTTGCCATCTCTTACAGTTTTTTAAGGAACCCCAATGTGACATTTAAAACAGCAAGCATTAAACTGTGGCCCAAGCTCTAACCAAAGGACAATGAGCTCTCCAAGCAAAAGCCTATTCTGTTATTGCTACCCAGTACTTACTTGTCCAGCTTTCAATACAGAATTACAAAACATACCAAAAGGCAAGAAAAACACAGTGTATAAGGTTGACACACTGTGGCTCAGATGTTTGGACTGTCATCAGAAAGGGAATTTCTATGATTAATACGCAATGACCCATAATGAACAGAATGAAATGACAGAATGCAAGAACCAAAAGGCAACGCAGGCAGAGATCAGATTGGAAGTAACTCAAAAGAAATGCTAGAAATGAAGAAGAAAATAATAGATATGCAGAGTGCCTTCAAAAAGAGCACCAATTAAATTGGTAGGAAACTTATGTTTGGATTTCCATCTGTAACTCCAGCTCCAAGGAACTTGACACCCTCTTCTGTACCCCAACGAACCTGCACTTGTATGTGTGTACACACGCAGACCACACACACACACACACACACACACACACACACACACACACAAATGGACTCACAAACAGATATGCACTAAAACTAATTAAAATAATCTTTTTAAAGTGTGTAGAAAAATATTTGAAAACAAAAAGCAGCATAGTTGTCAAAAAGCCCCTGATTGCTGTGTTTTCCTTATTAGGATCATATTTTAATGTTGTTAGGTGCTTTTGTCTTATAGCTTTTAATGATAGAGAAAAATCTCATAACCTGGGATCTAAATGGTATTTGTGGCATCTGATCTTTCTAAAGTCAAGTGGCAACGACTCAGAAGACTTCCATGTAACCTCATTGATGTGTCCTTGCCTTCTGTGATTCCTCTAGCCTATTCCCTATTCAGAGTGGTCCTTTAATCTGCACAGTCTCCATCCAAGATATCAGAGGAATATTGGAATTCTTTTCCCCATTCTACAGGGAATGACAACAGAATGGATATTTAACAATCATTTTATTCTGATAAACTTAAGAGAGCTTTTTCTACAGTGCATTTGCATGATAAATAAGTATTTTGACTGTAAGAGAACCAGTTTTTAAAAAAATCATATGAGTGTAGGACTCAGAGAAAAATAAACACATGATAAAAGAATTCTTCCTTTGGAGTTCTGAGATAATATCCAATAATTTGGTTTTCTGAATATCTTAGTATTTGACTTTGATTGTGACAAATGAATACAAACTATTCCACTGAGCATCAAATTCATTGCTAAAGAAAGGAATCAATGGTTAATAAAAAAAAATTTAAAGTAGTCCTGGGGCTCAAGAGATAGCTCAGTGGTTATGAACACCAGCTGCTCTTCTGGAGGATTCAGGTTTGAATCCCAACACTCACATGAAATGGTGGCTAACAAGCATCTGTAATTCCAGTTCCTGGTGCTTTCTTCTGGCCTCTATTGGCACTACATGCAGGTGATGCACAAATGTACATGCAGACAAAACAACCAAACACATAAAATAAAAATAAAAAATGTCCTTTTAAAATACTCATAATACATAATAAATTGTAAGATTTCAAGATGGACTTTAAATCTGCTTTGATAAATGTAAGATATCATACCCCATTCCATCAAATACAGCTAAATAACAAAGAAATACAATGAATAATCTTAAGATTCTTCTTGATTCATATTTTGATATTGATCTTCTCTATCAATATTTTTTAATTTAATTTAATTTTATTTTACAATACCATTCAGTTCTACATAACAGCCACAGATTCCCTTGTTCTCCCCCTTCCTGTCCCCCTCCCCTTTCCCCCAGAAAAACCTCCATTCCCACCTCCGCCAGGTCAAAGCCTCCCCCGAGGACTGAGATCGACCTGGTAGACTCAGTCCAGGCAGGTCCAGTCCCCTCCTCCCAGATTGAGCCAAGCGTCCCTGCATAAGTCCCAGGTTTCAAACAGCTAACTCTTGCAATGAGCCCAGTACCTGGTACCACTGCCTAGATGCCTCCCAAACAGATCAAGCCAATCAACTGTCTCACCTATTCAGAGGGCCTGATCCAGTTGGGGGCCCCTCAGCCTTTGGCTCATAGTTTATGTGTTTCCATTCGTTTGTCTATTTGTCCCTGTGCTTTATCCAACCTTGGTTTCAACAATTCTTGCTCATATAAATCCTCCTCTTTCTCGCTAATTAGACTCCTGGCGCTCCACTCGGGGCTGAGCCATGGATGTCTGCATCCAGATTCCTCAGTCCTTGGATGGGGTTTCTGGCACAACTATTAGGGTGTTTGGCCATCCCATCACCAGAGTAGGTCAGTCCTGGCTGTCTCTCGACCATTGCCAGCAGTCTTTTGTAGGGGTATCTAAGCTTTCCCTATTTGCAGATGACATGATAGTATACTTGAGTGACCCCAAAGATTCCACCCAGGAACTGATAAAACTTATAAACACCTTCAGCAACATAGCAGGATACAAGATCAACTCAAAAAAATCAGTAGCCCTCCTATATACAATGGACAAAGAAGCTGAGAAGAAAATCAGAGATACATCACCCTTTACAATAGCCACAAATGACATAAAATACCTTGGGGTAACACTAACCAAGCAAGTGAAGGACCTATATGATAAGAACTTTAAGTCCCTGAAAAAAGAAATCGAAGAAGATGTCAGAAAATGGAAAGACCTCCCATGCTCATGGATAGGCAGGACCAACATAGTAAAAATGGTATTTTTACCAAAAGCAATCTACAGATTCACTGCAATCCCCATCAAAATACCAACACAATTCTTCACAGACCTGGAAAGAATAATACTCAATTTCATATGGAAAAACAAAAAACCCAGGATAGCCAAAAGAATCCTGTACAATAAAACAACCTCTGGAGGCATCACAATCCCTGACTTCAAGCTCTACTATACAGCTACAGTAATAAAAACAGCTTGTTATTGGCATAAAAACCGACATGTGGACCAATGGAATCGAATTGAAGATCCTGACATTAACCCGCACACCTATGAACATAAAATTTTTGACAAAGAAGCCAAAAGTATACAATGGAAAAAAGAAAGCATCTTCAACAAATGGTGCTAGCATAACTGGATATCAATGTGTAGAAGGCTGCAAATAGATCCATATCTGTCACCGTGCACAAAACTTAAGTCTAAGTGGATCAAGGACCTCAACATAAATCCAGCTACTTTGAACCTGCTAGAAGAGAAAGTAGGAAGTAGTCTTGAACTCATTGGCATAGGAGATCACTTCCTAAATATAACACCAGTAGCACAGACACTGAGACAAACAATCAATCAATGGGACCTCTTGAAACTGAGAAGCTTTTGTAGAGCAAAGGATACAGTCAACAAGGCAAAGCGACAGCCTACAGAATGGGAAAAGATCTTCACCAACCCCACATCTGACAGAGGACTGATATCCAGAATATATAAGGAACTCAAGAAATTAGACATCAAAATGACCAACAGTCCAATTAAGAAATGGGCTACAGAACTAAACAGAGAATTCTCAACAGAGGAAACTCAACTGGCTGAAAGACATTTAAGGAATTGCTCAACATCCCTAATCATCAGGGAAATGCAAATCAAAACAACTCTGAGATACCACCTTATGCCTGTCAGAATGGCTAAGATCAAAAACACTGAAGAGAGCTTATGCTGGAGAGGATGTGGAACTAGGGGAACTCTCCTACACTGCTGGTGGGAATGCAAGCTTGTACAACCACTTTGGAAATCAACATGGCACTTTCTTAGAAAATTGGGAATCAATCTCCCCCAAGATCCAGCTATACCACTCTTGGGCATATACCCAAGAAATGCTCAATCATACCACAAGAGCACTTGCTCAACTATGTTCATATCAGCATTGTTTGTAATAGCCAAAACCTGGAAACAACCTAGATGCCCTTCAACTGAAGAATGGATAAATAAATTGTGGCACATATACACAATGGAATACTACTCAGCAGAGAAAAACAATGACATCATGAGGTTTGCAGGCAAATGGATGGATCTAGAAAAAATCATCCTGAGTGAGGTAACCCAGACTCAGAAAGACAAATATGGTATGTACTCACTCATAGAAGGATACTAGATGTGGAACAAGGATGACTAGACTGCTACTCACATCACCAGTGAGGCTACCTGGAAAACAGGACCCCAAGAAAGACACGAGGATCGCCCAATGACAGAGAAATGGCTGAGATCTTCATGAACAACCTGGACATGAGTGGGAGCAATGAAGGGTGAGGGTCGAGGGAAAGAGAGTGGGAGATCCCAGCTGGATCAAGAACAGAGAGGGAGAACAAGGAATAGGAGACCATGGTAAATGAAGACCACACAATAAAAGAAAGAAACAAAGTTCTATCAATCTTTCTTAAGATTGATTTATTTTTATGTGCGTGAGTGTGTCTGTTTGTCTGTATGTATGCCACATGTTTGCTTGGTTTCCATCAAGACCAGAAAAAGGCATTGTATCCCGTAGACCTACAGTTAAAGGCACCATGAAGCTACTGAGTTCTGAGACCCAAAACCAGGCCCTCTGTAAGAGCAGCAAGTGCTTTTAAACATTCACTCATCTCTCCAGCTCTTCTATATGTCTTCTTAAATTTGAAATAGAAGATTTCATCTGATGATCTCTTCTAAGCTTGGTGACCTATGAGACTAAGCTAAAGAGGGGCATTTAAGTGAAGTTAGAGTCAAAGACAGGCACTCAAATGTGTAGCTGACTAATTCATCACTCTTTGGGAAACAGTGAGTATCTGTCTAGATACATCATTTCATACAACTGGGTTTATCTGTTGAAGTAAAAATATATTTCTTCACAAATATCACACATCTCTTATGGTCCAGGGAGCAGCTACATGGGCATACCATGAATCCTGATGAAAATTCGGGTTCTTGTTCCATACCTGATATCCATAGAATCAGATTCTGCGTTTAACAACATCCCCAGAGGAATATCCATGTGTCATAAGTGTTTCAAAATGGTTACTGTTGCTTGGAACATGTTTCCAAGACATGCACTATAAAATGTAAGCCAAAGTTTGATTCTGAGTCTGTTGCCACCTCCTTTGTTATTCATCTGTTTCCTGTCCTCCTTGCAGAATGTTCTCCTCTGCTGCAGCAGCAGTCTGTCCCTGTCACTGGCTTCTGGCCTGTCTCTGTTGGAGCAAAACCCCCAGAAGCTAGTTATTAAAGAGTGGGAGACCCAGGATGATACCATTAGTATTTGCTTTGTTCCAGAAAACACATAATAAATGCTTCTTTTGTGACTCAGTAAGACAAAGCCTCTCTCTAGCAACTCCAGTAAGATTTTCAATGATTACCTTGAGAACAAATGGAGAAATTAAAACCAACAGATTAAAAGTCTAGAAGATGCCATCAGAAATACATGGTATCTGGGAGAGAGAGCAAAATAGGTTATATTTTGACATTGAGCTCTAATGAAAGAGGGTGTGTGTGTGTGTGTGTGTGTGTGTGTGTGTGTGTGTGTGTTAATGTCTATTAAAAACTGCTTATTAAAATTTTAATTTGCTGTCAAAGGCAACTTATATGAAGATGAAACTATGTTATGATGCATTAGCCAAGTATGGCAATAATAGCTAATGTTAATATAATCTGGTTTTTAAGCATTAATATTCAAAAAATCTGAAGCTGAGAGATGAACTTGGTATTGTTTATAAGATAAAGGAAACGCTTTGCATCTTCTGTTCTGATGATCATAACAAGCTGGTGGGTTATTTTATGGCTAAACACAAACATGAATTGTTAATGAGAATGCATTCCATGATGTCACGCTGTCCTCTAGACATAGCCTTGAATGACACACTGTCATAAGAGGCTGTAACATTTACCCTGGAAAAGAAATGTTTGCCTCAAGCAACAATTGACATTTCTGGCTTCTTGCCTGAATGTCAAGCTCTATTTCAAATCACTTTCCCTCATCATTTGGTGCCCTGGCCTTGGGCCTCAAGCTTGTATCAGATTCTTGGCCCTGACTCATGGCTCACCTTTACTTCTTTGAAATACATATACCTGTCGGTAACATAAGAGCCAAGTTCCTAAGAAGCCAGATGTTTAACAGTTGAAATAAACAAGCAGAAACTGTAGAAGTAACAGAAGAACAGCGGATGTGGAAGATGCTCAAAATGTTAGGCCATTTTTCAGCTATCAGGAAGCCTTGGGTACTACAGCAAAGGAGCTCTTCAAGGCTGCACATGAGTGGGAATCCTGAGCCTCTGATTCCTCTTTTCATAGCCATGCATTGCAGTTGCTATTGGTGACTGAGGTTTACACCTGAAATATTCCCCATAGGCACATGTGTTTGAACACCTGGGCCACATCTGGTAGAAATGTTTGAGAAACCTTAGGAGATGGTTCCTGTCTTGTGCCGGTGTGTCTCTGGGGATGAACCTTTGAGGAGTTTAGCATGGCCCCATTCCCTCTCTCTGCTTCCTGGTATGGCCTACATGAAAGGCAGGGTTCCTCAATCTTCTGTGGTGCCTTCCCTTCCTTGGTGGATTTACCATCTAAAAGCACCCCAAACAAACCTTTCATCTCATAACTCTTTCTTTCAGGTATTTTATCACCATGGTAAATAAAGTAACCAACATAGAGTATGTCCAGAGATTCTTGGATAGTGCCAACAGTTCCTATGTCTTTATTCTTTATTGCTGCATAAATATAATGTATTGGTACGGTAAGTAAAATCTGTTAATCCTCTCCCTTTGTCTCTTCTGTAGGACTTAAAAGTCCCTTATAACCTCTTTGTGGATGAATGTACAGTGTGAGAGCACCCACATGTGCATGTAGGGGTCAAATCAGGATGTCGGGTGCCTTCCTCTATCACTCTCTGCCCTTTTTGCTTAAGACAGTCTCTCGCTGAATTGGAAGCTTGCCCTTTGGGCTAGGCTGACTGGCCTGTGAGCTCCCAGGATCCACCTCTCTTTGTCCCCCAATGCTAGAGTTACTAGAAATGCAACCATGCCTGGCCTTTCATGTAGATGCTGAAGATTCAAACTCAGCTCCTCATGCTTTCAGTGCAGGTACCCTTGTCCAGCCATCTCTCTATCCCCTCTAATTGACAGAACAAAAGTACTAAAAAGTCCTCATTCCAATGTTTCTCCCCATTCTAATTTTCTTCTCTCAATGTAAGTCTGAGGAGCCAAATCGGGCTATTTTTGCCATTGATTACAATTATTACTAGCAAGAGTTTACCATATTTCCAACATCTCATGAACTCTACACTTTGGCCAGTTGTAAGTCTCTGTATTAACCACCACCCAATGCACAAAGGAGCTTCTCTAATGAGGGAGGAGGGATGCACTAAACTATGTATATAAGGGTAAGTTATCGGTGCTCCAGTGTGTAACTTTAGTGAGCAATAGGATCAATACTAACTGACTAATTGTACCCAGTGAGTTGTAAAGAAGATGGAGGAGAGAAGGAGGAGGAGAAGAGGAAGGAGAAGGAGATAATGACATTAAGTTGAGAGTAGGATATAGCTTGAAGCTTGCACGGGGAGATCTGGGAGCAGTTTAGTGTAGATGTAATTCTAAACGGTCTTATTAATAAAATAAAACCTGAAGCCAGGTATTGGGGTGAACGCTGGAAGATCAGAGAAACAGAACAAGCCACAGCTTCCTCACCTTGCCAATTTCTCAGCCGACCCTGTTTCCTCAGACTGGAAGCCTCAGAGTCCTCATCCAGAATGAATCTCAGCTGAACTGCTGCTAAAAGCCTAAAGGCTTAACCAGGCCTAGTTCTTTGTCCTCATGCCTTAAATACCTTTCTGCTTCCTGCCATCACTTCCTGGGATTAAAGGTGTGTGTTACTATACCTGGCTGTTTCCAGTTTGGCTTTGAACTCACAGAGATCCAGATGATCTCTGCCTCTGGAGTGCTAGGATTAAAGGTGTGTGTGCCACCATTTTCTGGCCTCTATATCTAGTGGCTGTTCTGTTCTCTGACCCCAGATAAGTTTGTTAGGGTGCAAAATATTCTGGGGAACACAATATCACCACAGTTTAGGGGGAGTAGAAGGTGGACCTGACCTAAGCACATTCTATACATATAGAAAATTGTCAAAGAAAATATAATAAAAATCAATTAAATAAAAAATTAAGCCTGCATAATGAAACTTCAGACTCCATATACTACCTTCCTTCTGATTTATCCCCGATGTCCATGAAGAACATATTCACATAATACACATAGGTAATGTACAGTTATGACTATACCCAAAAACACATTACAGAAATTATATTGAAACAAGCTCTGGGATGAAGGACTTGATAAGTTAATGCCACGTGCTAACTAACTCTATGATCAGTGCTACATGCTCTGCACCCCTCCATATACCTGGATGTCTCTGGCATAGATTATAGTCTGATAGAGGAACAATCCACCATATACCTTGTTAGCTCTGTTTCTGAGGCTATTTTTCCACAATCACCCAAGCACATGTTAAAGAGAAAGGTTAAACTACTGAAGGAAAGCATCCACATCACCTGACATATGTGATGATTAATCTTGATTGTCACTTTGACTAAGCTGAGAGGTGCTTGGGGGATTAGAACTCTATACTTTAGTGTGTGTCTGTGAGAGAGTTTCTGGAGATGATTGACATATGGAAGAGTAACTGAGAGGGAAACCCCCACTGCAAACATGGACAATGCTATCCAATGATCTACAGACCATGACAGAATAAAATGGAAGAGAAAGGCAACCAATATGTGGCGCTTGAAGAATGCTTTAATGCCAGCGTCATTTCTCAAAGCTAGCAGTCTTTCAGCACAGACTCACCGCACCGCTGCACAGGAGCTCCCAGGCTTCCAGCCTCACACCTGGATGGCTCCATGGCTTGAAGGCCGCCAGTTGCTTGGACTAAGAATCTCCTTTTCCAGAGACCAAATGGCCATTTGAAGATGACTCAGTTACAATCAGCAAGATGACCCACAGGTGCTTGCCACCACCCCCAATGACATAAATGCAACCCCCAGAACCCACAGGGTGGAAGGAGAGAAATCACTCCCACCAGTGTCCTCTGACTTCCACATGTGCATCATGGCACAAGTCCACTTACAGTCATTCAATGTAAGTACTACTCAATGAGTCATGTAAGAGATCCTTCCAAGGAGTTCCCTTTAATAATTGTATGTGCTATATAATGCATTATATCCACCTACACAGATACATATTCAGTCAAGGTAAGTACTATTCAGCCAGTCATGTAAGTGATCCTTCCAAGAAGTACATTCAATAATTTTATATATATTACATAGAATTATTTAATCATAGAAAGCATGGTATATATGAACTATAATTGCTTCAATTCCTACAAAGAACCTTGCATGGTGCAGTATGGAGCTCATCCCATCTGCCCCAGTCTGAAGTAGCCTAAAGATATTTCTCTAAATAGTTTCATTGAGGAAGTCATCAGACTTAAAGATGACTTAGAAGATCATATGGCTTCTGCAGGTAGAGAGGTATTATGGGGCAAGAATCTAGAGAAGGAGAGAAAGGTATTTTGTAGACAGACATTTTCTCCATCATTGAGTTTATTGGCTGCTGAGGTAGCAGGTTGGAAAAATGAAGAGTGAACAGCAGGAATTATCCAGAGCCCCTGGATCCATATATATCTTTGACTTTATGTTTTTTTAATATCTGAACCATATCCATATGGCCAAAATTCAATTTCAACTTCCGAGTGCATAAATATATGTGCTACATTTCAGAGCAGTGTGTACATTTTAAAATGTATCTGAAGAGCTAAGTATAGCTGAAAGAAATTACTCTGCTACTTTTCCTTGTTTCATGTTGAAATGGACTCTATAAATATTAGTGGTAGAGAAAACTGAGTACTTCAGTCGAAAATAAGAATTGTAGTAACTTGGGGAAAGCACTCACACATCTGTGGGTTTTGCTTAGATGCGAAAAGATGTGTGGCTAATGGTTATGATTTTAAAATAAAATTGGCTGCATCTTGTTTAGTTTAAAGCCCAGATAACTCTAGTGAAATGTGCATTCCTTCATCAGTGTTCTGGTAGTTCTCATCCATTCTTTAATATATTCTTAAGCATACCGGCATTTCATAAGGATAATGTTCCAGCAACAAAATGAAGCAAAATGTGTAATCAAACCTAACATCACATCTTTTATGAGGATTTTGAAAAAGGCAATATTGTGACTGACTGATTGAAACTCAGCTTGTGTAACCTAGAGTTATAACAATCCTTATTCCCAAGTTTTGTAGGTCAGTCACATCAGCGTCTGTTCAGCTCTGCACCACCCCTACCCCCAGCTATTCATAGTCTCCAGATTTCATGTTCTGATTTTGAATTGAGAAAAGGAGAGCATTCACAACTACAGGTTGTTTCTGCTTTTTTTCTAGGCAAGTATGTTTGTTTAGAGCTTCCAGATTGGCGTAGATGCTGCCAAACTATTTATAATCTAATTAATACCACTACTAGGTTAACACAGTGGCTAAGAGTCCAGAGTTTTCTTCCCATGGTTTCAAGGGGAAGGGCAGTGAGTAATTTCTTCAATGTATTTAGGCCCATGTAGATTTATACTTTAAGAATGGTGATAGTATTATTTGCCTCAGCATTTGGTTGTGAGTACTAGATGAGGTAGTATTTGAAGCATTGCTTTCATTGTTTTTCAGGTTGTAAACACTCATTAAACGCTAACTGTCACCATGACTGCTTCAATACATACCCATAATTAACATTCCATGAGATCCTACTGGCAAATAAATCACTTTCAAATATCCTTTCTCTATTTTTGAATTGGTAACTCTCATTTGTACAAGTACCTCAGGTTTAAATTATAAATCTTTTTTATGTATAATCATTTAAAATAACTTTGTTCTCCATTTAAATACATTCTGACTTTAAAATTAGTTATCAGAGATTCAAAGGATGGCTGTGTGGCTAAAAGCACTTTGTGCTCCTGCAGAGAATCTGAGTTCAGTTTCCAGCACCTACATGAGGTAACTCCTTCTCCAGGGAACTCAATGCCCTCTTTCGGGCCTCCATTGACACTTCACATATTTACATCAGGCACACACACATACATATAAAATATATAAATCCATGGTTTCTTATTTATGCTTTTACCAGATAAAATAATTCCTGAGAGACTGAAGAGATTGAGATTTTTCTTTATCTACCACAAGAGGGAAATATTATCAACCATAGCTACAACATGGGAAGAGGAATGCAAACATAAAAGCAGTAGTCTAATGCTGATGTGATTTTTTAAAATGTATTCTCTGTAATGCCATTGTCTCACAGAAAAAATATATGGAACTAAGTGCAATTTTATGCCTGACAAATTGGTTTATGTAATTTTCTTGTTCCAACCAAACACAGCAAGAATGGAGAATTCTTGCAAACAAAATATTGTGTGAGGAACAGATAGACATTAATGTGTTAGAGAGTAGCTACTGAGCAATGACACAGGCAGAGTCCAAATACCATAATCAGACTTTTGTGCTCTGTGTGCACACTCAACTTGCTTAAGTAGAATATTATTTTGAGTAAATAATGTTTCAATCATATAATGCTGCAAGGATTCATATATTTATGACTTTCTAGTGAGGATATTCATCTTGTGATAGGTGTCAGTTATGAAAGTGTAACTGAGACCCTACAAGAAGCAAAATCTCATCTTCAAAAATAATGTCCTTATTCTGATTAAAGTTATATTTCTCTCCTCCAAGCACAGAAGTCTGCTTCAGGTTTTAAGAACCCAGAAATTACACTTTCCTGTGTAACCAGTAGCTAAAAATAGCAGAAAATAGTTGTCTGAATATAACTAGAGAATTAACATTACCATCTGTGGAATATAATAGAGACCACAATTATTTTAAAAAATAGAGGGATATGCATCTACTCTAAGTATGTTTACATTGGCAGCTTGCAACATTAATTCATATTTTTCTTATTTTATATGTTAAATCTGCCTTATAGTCCATTGTTATTTGCTTCCTCGTAACATTTAATGTTCTGAAGACTAGATTCTCTACTTTCTTTTTAATTGAATATGAATGTGGTAAATTAATCCATGATCTTCTAATTGTCATGTCAAAAGTCATGCTTTGATTTTTATGTAATTGATTTTTATAATTCATTTGGTGATGCTGGCTACTAATTTAATGAAACTGTCTCTTCAAGATAATAGCCCTTACACTTTGCATCTGTTAGAATGATGTTCAGACTGTTTTATTTGCCAACTCCTCTACCCGTCTCATTAAGATTAATAATGTTGGTGTATTAGTGTAATAATTCTCTGTGTAAATGCTCCCATGCTGACTTTTATTGAGTAAACAAGTTCAAAATTGAGTCCCTACTATAATACAAAAAAAAGAAAGAAAGAAAGAAATCGGATGCACAGGAAAGCAATACCATGAAAGTTAGCAGTGTGGTTTTCTCTGTGATGGAGAAACTTAGACTCCATGGAGTAGAGTTCACCAAAGATAATGAAACTATTAAGACATGCTTGGATGCTCCATCACAAGGCTTCCTGCATGGGATAGTGAACCCAACCACATCAAGACTCAGAAACTAGTTACGCAAACTCAATACGGCAAGTTCACACAGCATCCAATAGTGTCTGGTGGAATTACTGGCTGCTAGGCTTATTGAACATTTGGAGATAGATATAAGAGAACAGAGTCCTGTAGTCTAAGAGATACAGACTGACCAACAACAATTCCAGATAGTCTCTTTTCAAAAAAATCTCACAACCAAGACTTTATAGCAGGAACTTAACCTTTAAAGTAGGATTTGTGTGAGAGTCTCCTTGAATTAAAAATAACTCGTACACAAATGATGTAATTCCTCCTTCCTTCATCCCTCTCCTTTATCCTACTCTTCCTTCTCCTTTTCTTTGACACCAGTTCTCATTAGTCCCAGGCTGACCCAAACTTGTTATTGAGCTGAAGAGAACATTGAACTCTTCATCCTTAACACACACATTTTCCCCTAGGAACCATTAGAAGAAGATGATATTGAGTTTGTTCAACAAGATCTTGTTTATAGAAGCAGATTCATTAGTATTTGTAGATAATTCCTAAATATTTAAAAGCAATCACACTTCTCAAAGGATCATTCAAGAAAGGAAAAAAATATATGAAATTTTAAGAAGGAGAAGAGAAGAAGTCTCTAGGGAAGAGGTTAGAGGAGAAGCCTCCAGTAGGGCAACATTGACAGGCTTCCTGATATTGAAAGGACGCCCAGCAAGAATTACAGAGAAACTCAATTTACTTAGGATTCGAGTAAGCACATTTTCAAATTCACATTTGGATTAAATAAAAAGACCACTGGAGATATTAGGAGATATTTTTATTAAATGAAATTAAAAACAAAGCAGAGTGTTTGTGGCTAGGCACCCAAAGTGTCTTTTACAGAAAGAAAAAAAAAAGCTTACTATTTTAATGACAACATTATAAAAGGAAATGTTCTTTTCTTTGAAACCTAAAAGAAATACATAAGAAATTTTCATTTCAAAATTAAGAAAATCTATAGTTGTTTCTTTATAGTAACTAGAAGAGATAGGGTGGGGAGGAAAATAGCCATATACTTTTATATAAAACATAAATATTGGCCAGGCATGGTGGTGCATAGTGTTAATCCCTGCACTAAGGAGGCAGAGGCAGGCCAATCTTTGTGAAATTAAGGCCAGCCTGGACTACAGACTGGAGTTCCCCTGTCTCAAAAAGTCAAAAAATGTAAAAATTGGAGTTGGGGAGATGATTCAACAGTCAAGAGAGTCTCCTAATCTTGCAGAGGACCCAAGTTGAGTTCCCAGAACTCATGTTAGGTGGCTCACAACCACCTAAGATTCCAGTTCAAGGGGAGTTTGATGCCACTGCTTTCCACACATACACTCATTCACAAAACCATATGAAGACACCCACATATACAAAATTAAAAATAAAATAAATCTTTATTTTAAAAAATGGAAAAGTAAAATTTATAGTAAAACGAACAAAAAAACTTTGACAAAGAATACCCAAGGCTCATATATACTATGCCCCAGCCCTAACTGAGAAGATATTGACCACTGATTGTTGCATGAGGAAGAGTCAATTTTCTTTTAGAAGGTGACTGCTAGTGTATAACTCACTGTTTCTGTGGTTACCTGTTTAAAACCTGTGCAAAAGTAAGCATGTCAACATTTTTCATGGGGAAAGGAAGGGCTCATGAGTCTCTGCCTCTCTTTGAGAGACTGGTGATTTGGAAGAAAATGTGTCAGACTTTTTAGAAGTACAACCCCTGGTTAGTTGCCCACTCGCAAATACATTATCTACTTCCCACCCTTGCTTATGGATGCAACTCTGTCTAAAATCTGGGTCATTACACACAAAGACACACAGACTCACACACACACACACACACACACACAGACACACACACACAGAGTGGGAATTAGGAGGAAAGAAATTGGGAGAACAGGGGTATCAGCAGAAGAAAGAGGAATGATTAATGAAATTCTTATATAACTGTATAAAACTGTTAAAGAATGCTGTGGGATAATCTTTTTGTATACTGTGAAGATGTGTCTCTGCCAACACCCCTTTTGATTGGTTTAATAAAGAACTGAATGGCCAATAGCTAGGCAGGAGAGGATAGGCAGGACTTCCAGGGAGAAGAAGGAACTTGGGGGAAGAATCTGAGAGGCAGGAAGATCTGTCAGGGGACTCTGAGCAAGTCAGATGTACAGTATGGAGGAGAGGTAATAAGCCACATGGCAGAATGTAGATTAATATAAATGGGTTAATTTGAGTCTTAAGAGCTAGTCATCAACAAGCTAAGGCCACACTTTCATAATTAATAAGAAGTCTCCATGTTATTAATTGGGAGTTGACAGTCCAAAGAAAGACCGATTACAAAATTATTTTTTTATTTCTTTAATTATTTTACGTACCAACTACAGTTTCTCCTCCCTCCTCTCATCCCTCTCCCTCCCCCCCACATCCTTTCTACCCCTCCATCCATTCCTCAGATAAAAAGAGGAAGCCACAGGGTACCCAATCATACCTATCATCTTATTACTCAGGAAGTAGAGGCAGGTGGATCAGGGGTTTGAGGCCTGGGGCTATATGAGACCCTGCCTCTAAACAAAACTAGTAGATGATAGATAGATAGATAGATAGATAGATAGATAGATAGATAGATAGATAGATGAGAAGAAATTATCTCCTCAGTCCTTTTTTCCTATTTATTTGTTTATTTTGTTATTACATCCTGACCAAAGTTTCCCCTCCCTCCCCTCCTCCTAATCCATCCATCCCACCTCACCCTGCCCTGTATCCACTCCACCACCTCTGTTTCTCTTCAAAAAAAGGGTGGGCCTCCCATTGCTATCAGCCAGCCATAGTATATCAAGCTGCAGTGAGACTAAATACCTCCTTCATCTATTAGGCTGGATGAGAGACAATCCAATAGCAGGAAAGAGTTCTGAAAGCAGGCAATACAATCAGATACAGCCCCTGTTCTCACTGTTAGGAGTTCCACAAGAAGACCAAGTCACTCAACTGTAACATATATGCAGAGGGCCTAGGTCAGTCCCATGCAGGCTCCCTGGTTCTCAGTTCAGTCTCTGTGAGCTTCTATGAGCCCAAGTTAGTAGATTTTTCGGATTTTTCTTGTGGTGTCCTTGACCCCTCTGGCTCCTGCAATCCTTTCTCCCTGTCTTCCACAGGATTCCTGGAACTGCCTAGTGTTTGGCTGTGGGTCTCTGCATCTGTTCATAAGTTGCTGGGTGAATCCTCTCTGATGAAAATTGGTTTCAGAACCAATCTATGAATATAGCAGAATATCATTAGGAATCATTTCACTGATTTTTTTCCAGTCGTGTTTGGTTCTATCCTAGGACCTAGGTCCTGGCCCTCAGTGGTAAGCTCCCTCTAATGATATGGGTCTCAAGCTGGGCCAGGCATGGGTTGATCACTCTCACAATTGCTACACCACCTTTACCTCAGCACATTTTGTAAGCAGGACAAATCGTAGGTTGAAAGTTTTGTGGCCAGGTCGGTGTCCCAATCCCTCTGTTTGAGGCCTTGGACAGTTACAGAAGATGGCCAGTTCAGGTTCTATATCCCCCACTTCTAGGTATCTTAGCAAGGGTCACACCTCATAGATTGCTGGAAGTTTCCATTGTACTGTTTATAGCTCAGTCCAGAGATGCCCCAGATTCTAGTTGTCTCTCTCAGTACCCTCTTCCTCCATCCTCCTCTTACCTGATTCCCTCCTGTTCTCATCCCCAACCCTCCCAATAATGACCCCTCCCCCATCCAACAGCAATGACTGTTCTATTTCCCTTTCACAATGAAATTCATTCATCCCTCCTTTAGCCCTCCTTGTTACTTAGCTTACTCTGCATCTGAGGATTGTAGCATGGCTATCCTTTGCTAAATAGTTAATATCCAATTATAAGTGAGTACCTACCATGTTTGTCTTTCTGATTCTGGGTTAACTCACTCAGGATGATCTTTTCTGGTCCCATTATTTGCCTACAAATTTCATGATGTCATTGTTTTTAACAGCTGAGTAATACTGCATTGTGTATATGCACATTTTCTTTATTCATTTTTCATTTGAGGTACATCTAGGTTGTTTCTAGTTTTTGGCTATTATGAATAAAGCTGCTATGAACTTAGTTGAGCAAGGGTCCTTGTGGTATGGTGGAGCATCCTTTGGGTATATACCCAAGAGTTGTCTATCTGAGTCTTGAGGTAGATCAATTACCAGTTTTCTGAGAAACCACCATATTGATTTCCAAAGTGACTGTAAAAGTTTGTACACCCACCAGCATGGAGGAGTGCTCTCCTTGTTCCATATCCTAGCCTGTATGAGCTGTCACTTGTGTTTTTTATCTTAGCTATTCTGACAGTTCCCCTCAGTTCTTAATGATAAAATGTTTAACTTTCCAAGTAATATGCAATGTTCATGATGTCTAAAATTTAAAAACTAATATTAAGTTTTGGTAAAAATACATAATAATCACCTTTTGCACACACTCATATTGGGAATTTAAGATCACAATTAAATAATTCCAGAAATGTGGGGATGGTTCACCACATAAAAATCAATAAACACATGAACAGATTCATGGACAATAATTGCACAAAAATCTCAATAAATGCAGAAAAATTTTCAACAAAATCTAGTGTCCTTTTGTGATAAAAGCCCTAAACAGCACAGGAATAGCTCTAATACATCTCAACATAATAAAGTGTATGGAAAACCTATAGCTATACTCAGTGCTTGAAGTATTAGTTAGAGCAATAAGACAAGAAAAGGAAATGAAAGAAATACAAATAAGAAAGCAGATTATCCTTATATGCAGATGATGTGATCCTACACATAAAAGATCCTATAAACTCTATGAGAAAAACATAGATCTGATTATTTCATTCAGCAAACTGTCTATAAAACTAGCATGCACTAACAAAAAATTAGTAGCTTTCCTATATACCAGTATCAAACCCTGTTCATAATTGCCTCAAACATGGAGTAAATCTAGTCAAGGAAATGAAAGAAATCTACAATAAAGTTTTAAAACATTGAAGAATTGGAAGAAATAATATTGTGAAAAAGGCTATACTATGAAAAACAGTGCAATCAAAAGCAATTCAATACAATCTCCATCAAAATCCTAATGCCACTCTTCACAGACATAGGAAAAAAACACAAAACACATGTAGAAACACAAAAGCCCCTGGTGGTCAAAGAACTGCTGATCTGAAATTACAGTGGTGGAGACATCACAATACCTGATTTCAAGTTATGCCACAGAGTCATAATAACACAAAATTGCACAAAAACAAGCACATAGATCAGTGAAGAACAGAAGATTCAGATTCAAACCATTGCAGTTACAATCACATGATTTCTTTATAAGGCTGCTACAAACATGCTCTGGAGAAAGAGACATCTTCCAAAGTGGTGTTGGAGACCCACATATAGAAGAAGGAAACCACGCCCTCATCTCTCACATTTATAAAAGTCAATCAAAATGGATCAAAGACCATAAGGTAAAAACCTGAAACTCGAAAACTGTTGGAATGGACCTAAAGAAAAGACTCAAGGATGTACATAAATAGGCAAGGACATTCTTAGTAAGAACACAGCCACTCAGGAAATAATGCCAGCTACTAACAAAGGGGATCTCACAAAATTACAAAGCCTCTGCCTAACAGTGGAAGTTCAGCAAGGAGACAGCCTACAGAGAGGGAGAAAATCCTTCCATTCTGGACATCTGATCAAGACTAATCTGTAGAATATACAAAGAAATGACAAAACTAAACAACAAGGAATCAAACAATGCAATCAATAAATGGGCTAAAATGAACAGGCAATCCTCAAAAGCTGAACAAAAAATAAATACATGATTTTTCAACTGAAATTGCCACCAAAGAAATGCAAATCAAAACTACATTGAAATTTCTGCTCACTTCTGTCAGAATGAGAATCATCAAGAAAATTCTATCTCCGTATCCGGGATGTTTAGTAACGATCATAAAGTAAGTGTTGTAAACAGGCTACTGTGACAGCACTCTGGCCAGTTGCCAGAGGGGGGACTGATCAGCTGACGAGTTCTCCATCCCAAGCTGCTATGTTTAAGGGATGGCATGTGATGTCTGCAGATACTCATAGACCTAAATGCTTGGCTCATAGAGATTTTGTTCATTGACAAAAAAAAATATTGTATGTTTTTAATGAATACTTAGAAGAAAGAACACAAAATTAATATTCTAATACTATTTAACAAAATTTAACAGAGGCTTCACCTCTACGCCTGCGCCATAGGAGGAGGTGGGTCCTCTGTCATTTTCAAAGTGACCAAGGTCTCTATAGAAAAGACCACTTGTGTGGTAATAAATATTTTTAAAACAGCAATTTTTTTAAATTTCTGCATAGACTCGGGTGAATATTTATTTGGAGAGATTTTGTTTGCTCATGCATTCTAGTTTTCTAAACTCAAAACTGCCTTATAAAGGAAAACCAACTGCCACACTTCTACAAACAAATGTGAAAAACATCTGATTGTCATGCTGCAAGCACATGGCCTATAGAATCTGCAAGGGTTGGTTGCTATCGAAATGATTTTTCTAAGGTGCAAAGTCTCCATCCCTGGTAAAGCTAGAAACTTAGACATTCCTTGCACCATAGAGTTCCATTATTGTCATTTGGGTGGGGGTGTTATGTCCTGGGATGATTTCTGCATGCCTCCTCTTCTGTTGCTGTCCTGGTGTCTTCTTTAAGCTCTCCTGATTCTATACACTCTCCCAATTCAGACTCATGGAGAAAATAATTTCTCTGGGTGTCCAATATCTTAACCCTGAACCTCTGCTTATGCCCACCTCTCATACTGACGGTTTGTTCCTTCTAAATTCCCCTTGTCTCTGACCTCTGAGGCTTATTCTCTGTTGCATTTGACCCTTTGCAAGACTCTATATTCCTATTGGACTAATTAAGAGTAGACTGTAAGTTCTGTCAGTCATTTTTGTCATCAAAAATGGTTACTGAGCTTCAAATAAAGTAACACCTGGCACTTTTAAATACAGGTCACTCAGCAGCCATTTGCTCCTTTCTTTTCTTTATGGCTCATTTGCAACTGCATTGTTTTGGGGGGATAGAAAGAAATCTTTCCAAGGCCTGGAATTTATTAATGCCCTATTTTTATAGCTCTATTAATACAATCTAAATTTCAACTTTGGTAAATAAAAGAAATTTCCCATTTGTCAGCAAGCTTTATTTTATGTTGGTATGTTTTATGTTTAGTCTTTTTCCATATGTCTGTGGCTCCCTGGATAGTTGCTATAATTTAGAACGTTCTACACACACAGAAAGTTTATAGACAAATACTTCCTTGTCCAATGATAATAATATACAATAACAATTCCCTGGCTTAATTTTACATTTTAACATTAGTCATAGTCAAACATTTTGGCTCACAGATTTTATATAAATTGTGTGTTACATAAAATATGCATATACATTTAGTATATTATATTCTAATATATGAAATATATAAATGTAAGTACTTTAATCTGTATATCATTTTTGATACATAATGTCTGTTTGTGCTTCCTGACTTCTGCTCACAGTTTGAAATTATTCCCTTCTATATCATCATTTTCACAAAGCTCATTTCACTGTCTTAGTTTAGTAATTGATAATAGAAAGTTGATGTTTATGTAGCATCTTGGAATTTGTTCTGTTGTGGAAGACGGGAATCTGCAATCCAAATAAATCTATTTTTAAATCCTAACTATGCCATTATCTTCCTATTATCTGCCCATCCCATTGGACAATTTCGGTTATATTTATGAGCTCTGGTTCTCATTTATGAAATGAAGGATTGAGCTGTGGGAAACACATGATCCTCATGTGTGGTTGAAATATCTGCAAAGTAAACCTCGTAGATCCATCATATTAACAAATGCGACAAAGCAACTGTCATGTTTAATATTGATCTTCAATTTTACTGGATCTAGAATCTCCTAGAAAATACAGCTCTAGGCATGTACTTGGAGACATTTCTTCTGTGGATTGATAGAGGTGGGAATGTCTGCCCTAATGTGGATAGCACTGTTCCATGGGATGGGATCTTAGACTGAATGAAAAGGGGAGAGTAAGCTGAATACCAGCATCCATCTCTCTGCTTCCTGACAGCAGATTCAGTGTAACTTGCCTGCCCAAACTCCAGCCACTATGACTTACTGTAACTTTCAATTGTGATTCAAAATAAACACTTTCTTTTTCTTCTGAAAAATGTATTGAGAATCTTAAATATTATTCATTTATATTATATGATTTATATCACTGGTATATGTTTTATTAAAATTAAAATGGGGAATTTAAATGAATAATTTAATTCTGCCTTCAAAAATGACAATGATGAATTCATTGCATGTCAATATAAAAACCTACTAAAAATATATTTTTCTGAAACAAAACTAAACTGTTACAAAGAGTTGTCTTGATTTACATTTTGCACTTTATTGTGTGACTAGAGGGTGGCTGGATTTTCTTGTCATTCTGTTGTCATATTGTATTTCATTTAGTATCTTGGAAATTGTACTGGCACTCATGAAATATTGAGGGTGAAAAGGATATATTAGTATTCTGAAAATGCTAAGTTTGTCCTCATAGAACTTCTGAAAGGGTATTGATGTTCAGAAATCTTTATAGACCCCCACACACACACTGCGAGAACTGATAACATTAAAAAATCTGGAACTACTAATATGAAGAAAATGAAATTTAATGTAAAAATTTTAGAAAGAACAGAAAAGGAAAAATTTTGTGTGAAAATCAAACAGTGTATCAAGAAGATTAAACTAGAGTCCTTCTCATATTTAACATGAGAAACTTGCAACATATCAAGCAAAACTTGATAGAATTTGTGATTAGTTAGAACTTCATATCCACTAGAGATTAGTATCTCAGACAGCAAGTAGTAAAGAAATAATTACTATACTCACTGTTTAATGATGTAATTATTAAGGTTGTGCTACTAGGTACATAGAGATATATGCAGGATAAAAACAAGGCACACGTTATATAGAAACAATGAGATGACAAAAACATTTTGCTTATGTATTTCAAGCTGGCATGAAATGAACAATTTTCTATAATCACACATGTTTATACAATTGATCAACATGTATAAAAACATATAAATATTGATGGTATATTAAGGGAATCCCAACAAATTCATCATATAGACAACCTTAAATTATGTTGGCTAAACTTAGGGTGTTTACATTTATGATGGATGAAATTGATGTATGTTCAGTAAATCGTATTTAGAATTTGAAATTTTGAGAGTGTTCTGCCTAACAGTACACATGTTTCATAGCTTCTTGAGATGGGTTGTAGCAGAGAGAAAATTATCAGCTGAACACACAATCATGAGGGTAAATCACCGATAACCTGAAGCTCCCTATGCCGTGAGTAATTTGTATTATAAAGTATCCTTGGTGCTAGATGACTTCTATGAATGTTAAGAGTTCTGACTATGTTTAAGATGGACTAGGCTGAACTAAGATTGATATTCTGTAGTTTAGGTATATACAAAGCACATTTGACTTATGATAATATTTTAACTTCTATAGACTTTTCTGAATATAACTGCATTGTAAGTTAAGAAACATCTTTATCAGTAATTTATGAGCCACATTTTCTGATTGTAATGCTTTTAAGTTAAATGCCAACTGAAGCTGCAAACATTTCCATATATTTAGAATTTTATATGTAGGTTTCTCAATAATTGTGAGGACATGATCTTTGCATATTTTTAGTCAAACTGTTGACTTAAACACTTATAACAAGTGACTCAATCAGTCATCTCAGGAAATTTGATGAAATTGAAGATGAGATATCTAAAAGAAAAGATAAATAATAGATTAAAGTTAAGAAGGCTGGAGTAGGGGCTAAAGAATTGGCTCAGTGATTAAGAGCATTGGATGCTCTTCCAGGGGTCCTGAGTTCAATTCCCAGCAAACATATGGTGGCTCACAACCATCTATAATGAGATCTGGTGCCCTTTTCTGGCATACAGGCAGAACACGGTACACATAAGAATAAGAATAAGAATAAGAATAAGAATAAGAATAAGAATAAGAATAAGAATAAGAATAAGAATAAGAATAAGAATAAGAATAAGAATAAGAATAAGAATAAGAATAAGAATAAGAATAAGAATAAAGAAGGCTGGAGTAGGGTGCAGAGAGATGTCTTAAAAGTTAAAAGAGTACTTGCTCCTCAGAGTACCCGAGCTCCATTTCCAACATTCTTACTGGGTAGTTCCAAACCACCTGCAACTTCAGCTGCCAAGGATCAGACATGATACCCATACATACATTAACATACACAGAATAACATGCATACTAATATATATAAATGAATAATAAAATAAATCCTTCACAAAAAGAAGACAGGAGTTAAGTGGTAGAATTGTTGTTTAGCATTTATAAATTCTGAGATTAATGAATTGGGCAGCAAACATAAGAGGAAAATGTGAACAAAATCAAAAGTTTTTTCTCCTTAAATAATAAGATAAAACCCTGGCAAGACTGCAAAAATAGCAAGAAAAAGAAGATATAAGTATTGTTATGAATAAAAAGAACATGGTTGCTTAGAAACTTTTTCAAGGTGAATGTTAGGTACAATTTTTTTTATAGTATTTTTATTAATTATGTGGGATTTTCACATTAAGAACCCTGATCACACTTACTCCACAGTCTTCCCAGGTCTAGTCCCCACCCTTGTAACCTCCCTCTCAAAAAAGGAAGAAGAAAAAAAAATACTAAAAAACAAGACTGCAATCTGTGTTGCCCATATACTCATTGGTGCATGGAAAATTCCCAGTGGCCAGCCCCTTAAAGAAAACTGAGTCCCTCTCCTCCCAAACCCCTACCAGAAGCCATCAATTGTGGAGAGCTACACTTCAGCATTCTTATCACGGTTTTTAACAGTTTTCTTCAATGGCTTTCAGTCTAGGCTGTTACTTTTGGGGTAGGATTGGGGTAGGGGTTATCTCACAAGCCTTCTGTGTTCCTTTCTTAACTGTGAGTCTACAGTCATTAACACCACTGCAAAAGTATCTCCCTTGCCCTTTACACTCAGCAGGAGCATAGAGCGTGGACTTCCACATGGTTTCTGGCAGGAGTACAGACCATGGACATGCACATGGTCTCTGGCATCAGCACTTGCCACAGACCTCAGCATGATCTCTGGTGGCAGTACAGACCATGGACACTAACACAGCCCTCTGTGGCAGCACAGGCCATGGACACCATCATAGCCCTCGAGACAACACATGCCAAGGACATCAACATGGCTTCAGGTGGTAGAACAGGCCATGGACATTTACATGGCCTTCAGGCCATGTTGATGTACAATTTTATACATAATGCAAAAAGCTATTTTATTAAAAGAACTAAATTATTGAAACATAGAAATTATTTTATTGGTAACTGTGGTCAAAACAAAACCTAATTATTATTATTATTGAGGATAGATTTCCTGGAGATATTTTAAGGAAAATGAGAAAATGGTAAATAATATAAAAATAATGAATGATAGTATTTTGATAAGATCATCTACAAAGAAATGCCAGTATCGCTAATGAGTCAAGCTATAGAAATTACAAGAGCACTCAGAAAAAATGAACAGTTTCAAAATAGTCATAAAAATACTTTACCAGCTTTTCTATTTGGATATTACAGAGGTACTCTTTACCTTTTCTTCCTCGGTAAACATATGCAAATATATTCCCTTAGGTTCCTGGATGGAACAGAAGCATAGGACGAATATTACAGTTGTTATAGCCTTGAAGTGTATCTCAGACAGATTTGTTTATATTTCCTACATTGTCCTGAAGATCAGAGTTATCTCCTGTATTTGGTTCATCCCTATGAAATGATTCTTGTTTGTGAAATTGCTTAGCCTATGGGGGAAAAAAAAGTGTGCTTTTGTGGGAACATCAATTAATATCAATATGCTTCTAAATCCTAGTAAACTTCATAATAACTTAGTTCATTATCTCCACCTAAATAGTGTAGCATGAATCTTAAAGGTACTTATTGATAAAATCAAACCTGAGTCCAGTTATTGGAGTGAATGCTGGAAGATCAGAGAAGCAGAACAAGCCACAGCTACCTCACTTGACCAGTTCCTCAGCTGATCCTGTTTCCTCAGACTGGAAGCCGCTGAGTCCTTATCCAAATGGATCTCAGCTGAACTGTGCTGCTCAAAAGCCTAAAAGCTTAACCAACTAAAAGCTTCTAGTTTCTGGTCTTCACACCTTAAATACCTTTCTGCTTTCTGTCCTCACTTCCTGGGATTTAAGGCTCACTTCTTAGGATTAAAGGCATAAGTCACCATGCCTGGCTGTTTCCAGTGTGGCCTTGAACTCACAGAGATCCATGCCTCCAAAAGGCTAGGATTAAAGGTGTGAGTGCCACCATTTTCTAGCCTCTGTATCTAGTGGCTGTTCTGTTCTCTGAGGCCAGATAAATTTATTAGGGTGCATAATATTTGGGGGAACATAATATCACCACAAAATAGAACTAAAGATTCCATTTAAAGTTAATAACCAAACCAGGAATGTCTATCAAGTGCCTTGCTAACAAGGGCTCTTACAATATGAATTAAAATTCTATTACAAGAACAGGAATTCAACCACATGATTAAATGAGAGACACATGTTTACACAGAGCAAATATAAGTGATCACAGCACAATGTAAACCGCAACCAAACTTGATTTTAAAATCATTAATGACATTAAATATTTATATTTTATACTGGTGTATTCAGTTTTTCTTAATCTTTCTATTTTTATCTGGCCTTATTTCCATATTCTGTAGCTTCATTTTTTAAGATTTTTTTTATTTTATTTTATGTGTATGGGTAATTTGCCTGCATGCATATATATGTATGCCATATGCATGCCTGGTGCTATGGATCCTCTGAAACTGGAGTTACAGTTGTGAGCTGCTATGTCGGTTTGGGGAATTGAAACTGGGTCCTCTAGTGGAGCAGCCAATGCTCTTAATTGTTGAGTCATCTCTCTAGCCATATTCTTATTTTTTAAATTGTTTGTTTGTATGAATTAGTTGAGAGTCCTTAGTGGAGTCAGGACAGAATTAGAGCTTGCTTTCTTAATCACTATGGAAAAGACTTCGATTGCCTTTAAAAGATGATTACTGTTGCTGATTTTAGGATGCTTGTTATGTGGCCACTAGACAATGTGTGGGCAGAATGTTAAAAAGGGCCCTCACAAGATCCCTGTTCCTTGGTTATGCACTCAGTCAAACACTAATCTAGATATCACTGTACAAGGCCTTTATAGATTTCATTGAAGTCATTAATCTTGAACTCCCTGTGAGGACTGGGTGTCTCATTGAACTTATAAAAGCCAATGAGGAGTCCATTATTGAGACGTAGTGATAAGGAAGTCAGGGAGATTTCAAATACAAGAAGGTTTCAATATATGTTGGGATAACAGCTGTGAGTGACCCAACGCTAACAGCTTCAGAGTAATAGCCCTCAACTCTACAAGTACAGAGGGTGGGATTTTGTGAATGACCGGAATGAGCTTGGAAGCAAATCCAGCTTTGAGATTCTCAATAAAAAACCAGTCCTGGGATGAAAACATTTAAAAATATACATTTCACTCAGTTGCACTTAGTTGTATGTCTTGCATGCTTAGTCTAAAGACTGTAGCAAAAAAAAATAAAGAAAAAAGAAAAATTAGATTTTACATATCTTTGCAGGTGTCACAGCCTTGCAGAAGAATCAACTCAAAAAAAAAAGAAAGAAAATTTCTCAGGCTTTACAGCAAGCCATCTTCACTCTGATTTTTACAATTCTGATTCTGTCCCTTGGGGGGGATTCTGGTCGCTTCTTTAAAATGGGGTTGATGCGGTTGTACATACATCTCAATCTATCTGTGTGAATCTTTGTCTTTTGTGGGGGAGGGCCGAGGGCAGCTCTTTTCTTTCTTTTTTTTTTCTAATTTTATTTTTTAGGTATTGTTCCTAAAAAGGAATAAATGCCTACATTTGTTTGAAAAAAAAAAAAGAAAGAAAGAAAGAAAGAAAGAAAGAAAGAAAGAAAGAAAGAAAGAAAGAAAGAAAGAAACCAGTGAGTTTATACTGATAATAGTCATATAGGACCCTGAGCAGAAAGACTAAGGGAGTCAACCTAAATTCTAACTAATGGAATCATGACACAGTTTCTTAACCTTATTATTTAAAGCAGTTAAGTCACAACTTTCCAGTTTTATACTAGTAAGATGCAAAAGGTCCCCATTTATACCTTGTCTCAACCCATAAATGACCTGCCCATTATCAACCTCACACCTCCATCTTTATGGTACACTTGTTACAATTGATGGACCTACACTGACATATCATCACCCAGAGTCCACAACTTCCAAGAGTCTGTATTGTCCGTTCTCTGGGTTAAACAAATGGACAGTGACACATATTTACCAACACAGTCATGATGACTTAACTGTCCTCTGTGAACCACCTATTTATCTTTCCTTCCACTCTCCACACACCATCAGCCACTGAACTTTTTGCTACTTTAGTAGTTTTCCTTTGTCAGCATCACTTACTGAAATCATACAGCAGAGCAACCTTTCAGGTTAGCTTTTTCATTTCTTAATATGTACTTAAAGTTCCTCCACACTCTTCCATCAACAACTCATTTCTTTTTAGCAGTAACTAAGATTCCAATATATCAGTTTACCTGCACACATATTTAAAGATGATTTTGTTCTTTATAAACTGAGGTTAATATTAATTAACCCTCTATGGACAGTAGTGTGTGGTTTGTGTAAACACTACTTTTAATTTTTAGGGATAAGTATTAATGAGTGTAACTGGTGTGCCTCATGGAAGGAATAATTTTAGTTTGTGTAACAAACTGCTTTCCTCCACGTGGTTACACCACTGTGCCTCCCTGTTAGCAATGAGAGTTCCTGTGGCTTCACACCTTCACCAATATTTGGTGGTGTCAGTACCATTGGCCATTAAGAATTAATGTAGTGACATCTTACAACTGTAAGTCATATTTCCCTGATGATAGACAGTAGAACATTTTTCAATATGCCTCAGTTCATCTTCTATAGCAGTGTGTCCATTAAAGCCTTTAGAACTTCGAAAATTTGGTTTTCTTATTGTTGAGTTTTAAGCATGCTTTGTATGTTTTGACTTGCTTTTATCAAGTATTTTGTTGTTGCAATAGAAATATAACCAATATAGCAACAACAAATATAACCTGCAAGTCCCAGCTATAATTGGAGAAAACTATGAAGAAGAGTTATTGATGCACAACTGGAAATTCAGAGTGTTTTGGGTTTTTTAAACAATTTTGTACATGCCTTACAGTTCACTTATTAACCTGTTTCTGGTTTTTCATTGTGCCTTAGTTTCAGACTTAAGTTGATGTCCCTTTTGACAATAAAATGCTTTCCAGAGCTGCAGATTTGTTGACTCTTCCTTTCTTTAATAAATTCTTGGCCAACATTCTGATTTGACCAAATAGGAAAATATCTTCAATCCTAAGACAATATATTCAGGTTTGGGTTCAGAGAGATGGCTGCACTAGACTAGTCTCGGCACTGGACAACTGTAGTCGGAAGTTTCTCCAGTCCTGTGGGGCCCTGTGGTCTAGATGAATCACTCTCACCCTCATCCTGCAGCGCTTGGTCCCAAGTAAACACAAAGAGGCTTGTATTATCTACAATCTGTATGGCCTTTGAGTCAGGCTTATTGTTAGCTAGCTCTTATAACTTAACTCAACCCATTTTTATTAAACTATATGTTGCCATGTGGCCATGGTGTTACCAGGCTGCTGGCATCTTGTTGCTCCTTGGGGTGGGGGTGGGGGCCTGGCATCTCCCCTAACTTCACCCTTCTTTTCTCCATATCTCTGCTTGGATTTCCTGCCTGGCTGTAAGCTACCTTGCCATAGACCAAAACAGCTTTATTTATTAGCCAATGGGAGCAACACATATTCATAGAATACAACCTACAGGTAATTTAGCTATACTAGAGAAATCTGTTTTGAAGAACAGGGAAATTTAACAAAAATGTAGTAACTTTATCAAAAAGAGAAGTAGAGAGTAAGTAGATCTGGGCAGCAAAGTTGCCACAATGAATATGCCTTGCAAACTTATCCTTTTAATAATTATAGAATAATAATAGAGTTTTGTGACTGTAAAACTGCTATCTTCACTACTTACTAATACCTACATATCTGCAGCTTAATCATGCATTGTTTCTTGTTTCTCATCACGTCCTCAATGGGACACATGGACAGAACATTTCTGTAAACACACATTAGGCTGTTTCATGCTTTCACCAGCATCATTTTCTCAGTAACTCAGTCAGATTCAGAAACATACATACAGTCATGAGTTCCATTATCTCTGCTTTCCACTGGGAAAAGTAAAGCACCACAAAAGACAGGAAATGTACCTGTGTTTATTTGTATTCCCCTAAGGTAGGTTGACATTCACTATTTTTAAACTCTAGAACATGCCTCAATTTTCTGTGTACTGTGCATCAAGAATATTATTTTTGATAATGTTGAATGTTAGTCTGTTATATGATCTATAGAAAAGTACCATAAACCAAGTGATTTATCAAGGGAAAAAAGCTTTCTTAGTTTGTAGTTCTGGAGGCTTAGTAGTCCAAGAGCATAATAGAAGTGTCTGTTACAGGTGTCATGACAAGGAGAAAGTGAAGAAGCAGGAATACTCAAAAAAGAAAACCACTAGAGGCAACTCACTTTATATTAACTTGTTTTCTTGAGGAATGAATCTAGTCTATGAAGTTGAGTCTCTCTCTCTCTCTCTCTCTCTCTCTCTCTCTCTCTCTCTCTCTCTCTTTCTCTCTCTCTCTCTCTCTCTCACACACACACACACACACACACACGTGTGTGTGCATATTTATGTGTGAGCATAAGTGTGCATTTCATAGTTCTCATGTAGAAAGTAGAAGACAACCCATTGGGTGTTAATCCTTGTCTTTTACCTCGACTTAGAAAAGGCCACTGGTTCACTGCTAAATATGCTAAATACTCTTGTTCACTGCTAAATATATCTGGCCCATGACCTTCTGAAGAGTCTCCTGTCTCGGTAGGAGTGCTGGAATTACAGAGGTACACTCAGCAATAACCACATCAATTATCCTAAACTAGGTCCTCATGCTTGTGTGGCAAATGTTACCTACTGAGGCTTCTTTCCAGCTGGATCTGATCCATTTGAAGAATGAACATGCAAGAACAAAACACACTGATGAAGAGACTAGAATATCTCAGAGCTGCTCCTGCCTAAGAATGTCACATCCTTACAAGAGCCTAAAATATACAAGTTATACTTATTTCCATTTTTTAAAAAAAGGCAATGTAACCCACATGAGGGTCAGCTGGGAAATCCTTACATCACCCCAATGTTTCATTTCTGCATTCCATTGTCCAATTGAATTCCCACCTGTTATTTTTGTTCCTTTCACTTGAGTGTTGGTTTTAGTGGAATACGCAGATAAACATAAACCCAAGGAACTCTATGAATAAGTTATAAGAACTAAGACAAAATTACCAGAGGTCAGCATATCTAAGGAGAAACTTAAAGCCATCACTCTCATGCTTTTTACAGGTGGAGCAGCCATTATAAAGACTTATCCTGCACACTAGGAATAGGGAACTTACTCCTAATCCCTACTTTTCTCCCCATAAAGACCCTTCAATATAGTACTCAATGTACACAGCTGTTTGGCTAAGTTAAAAATCACCATGACTCTTGCTCATGTCTTAATATTATACTGACTCAAGTAAAGGGAATTTGGGGTAGACATAACCCTTCAACATACGATTGAATTTTTTATGACATTTTTGCACAGTCAGAAAGACTTTTCTTGCTTAGAAAATGTTTTCTATGTTACACAGATGTGTTTCTCAATGCCTGGGAATTTCCTCTTTTGAAAATATGTTGAGCCAACTGATTTTTTAAAAGCGAATAATTATATTCTGAGTTTAGCTCTGCTGAAAAAGCAGGGAAGAGTTGTCATCATGTGCTTTGGAAATGTGTCTTAATGGTCTCCTGAAGTCTATCAAATGAGGATGAAATGAAGGACCAGAGTCCCAGGCTGAACAGAGACTTTAATTTGGGAGAGAATGGGAATATGCAGAAAGATTTAGAGAACGGATGTATGCCGGTGTGCATATTATCTCTAATCCTCAGAATTTGAAAACCTCACTTTTTTTTATTCAAAACGTTGACTGGTCCTTATGTGTAAGATTTTTATCATTAGAAGATGCCTAGTAAACTAAAGTTTGGAAGTGAGTGAATGTGTGACAAGAAGATAAATGCCTCTTTATGCATTTCCTGTTTGTAAGGCGATTACCAAAGGCGGCTGTATACATTTTTCCTCTAAAGGGTTTGCTATTTGCATGCCTACCTGCAATAGATGGGAGTTCTGTTTGCTCAGCATACTTCTCTTATGGCCAGTAATTTATTGTTGACAAGCCTAGTAGATGTGAACTAGTATCTCATTGCTATTTAATGTGAATTTCCCAAAGAATTGAAGACATTTGGCACTTTTCATGTGCTTATTTGTTGTAGTGTATGCTCAAATCTTTTGCTCAATTTTTGTCACTTTTTCATTATCAAATTTTCAGTTCATTTCCTTACTGCTAATTATTTATTAAATTTATATTTTGCTGATATAGTCTATTACTGTGTGGCTTGACTTTACATTTCCTTATCAGTGCTTCAAATGCTGAAGTCCTTAACTATAGCTGATTCTGTTCTGTCTTTTCTCATGGCTAGAGCTCTGCTGTCGTACCTAAGAACAAGCTTCATTTATAGGTTTTTCTTATTTGATAACAACAAAAAATTCCATGTCTTAATATGTAGACCAGCAATTTTTTAATACAAATTTTTGTATTAAATTTTAATATTTTAATACAACTTTTGTATTCATTGAAAAGTAAGGATCACAGCTCCTTTTGTTTAGACATATTTCTATTTAGAAATATCTGTTAAAAAAATTCTTTCCCAGTTGAATGAATTCCTTTTGTAAAACTTTATAGAAAACTGATAGTATTTAGTGAGTCTGTTTCCAGTTTCTCTTTTCAGTTCACTGATTTGTGCATGTGTCCCTTTGCTAATACAACACAAACTTCTAAAGCTTCATACACTTCTTAAATAGTTTATTGTTTCTTTTATTTTTGAGAGCATAATTACAATTTCCCCTTCTCTTTCATTCCTCTAAACACTCCCATACTACCCACCCTTGCTTTTTCAAATTCATGGCCCTTTTTTTATTAGTTATTGTTACATGCATATATGTAGATGGAAGTTTCTCTCCCACCTACCTGTTCCCAAATATCCTGCAGCTGCTTCTTAAATAATTGACTCTGAGGCTTAATATTACTTAGAAATGCTCAGCTGGTGGCTCAGGCTTATTATTAACTAGCTCTTACACTTAAATTAAAGTATGATTCTGATTTATGTTTAGCCACATGGCTTGGAAACTTTCCTCGGTCCAGCATTCTCATCTTGCTTCCTCTGTATCTGGCTGGTAACTCCTGACTCTGCCCTTCCTCTTCCCAGAATTATCCTAGTCTGGTCACCCCACCTATATTTCCTGCCTGACTAGTGGCCAGTTAGTGTTTTATTAAACCAAGTTGGGTGACAAATCTTTACAGTGTATAAGAGCATTATCCCACAGCACATGTGTGTGTGTGTGTGTGTGTGTGTGTGTGTGTGTGTGTGTCTGTGTCTGTGTCTGTGTCTGTGTGAAACTTCCTAAATATAACCTGCTCAGTATGCATATTGTTGCTTGTTTGTATATTTTCAGAGCTGACCATTTGGTGACATTTTCATTTGTCTCCCTTTTCCATAATGAGTTAGGCTCTTTTATATTTGAATTCCTACTTAATTATATAAGATATATTATTAATATAAAAATCTTTTATTCAAATTTTATTGCTTCTCTAAATTAATTCTGGAAGGATTAACATTACCACCTTACAAGCCTCACAGCTTATAAGTAGATTGCAGTTTTAGGTTATTTGGGGTTGTAATTTTGACATATAGATAGCACATACTTTGAGCATACTTTGCCATGCCATACTTTTCCTTCCTTTAAACAAATATCCTAAAGCCATGTTAGATGGCTTTCATTGTAAGTTTTATAAATTTCAGATAAAATTGAGATTATATAGGGGACATTATTCCCATACCTTGAGCCATAACTCTTAATAACCAGTCCCAATATCTGAGTCTCCCTGAGCATTTGCTCATTATCAGTTCATTTGGTTATCAAGGATTCTATGGTATTTAGAATGATTAATGATCCCCTTAGGCTCATGTATTTGAACAATTGGTCCCCAATGGTGGTGCTGTTAAGGAAGGTTATGGGACATTTAGCCTAACCCCACACTTCTTACAAACTCTCCCATCTCCCTCTGTCTCTGTCTCTATCTCTGTCTCCATCTCCTCCCTTCCCTCTCCCTATCTCTCCTATCTGTGTGTTGATAAATGTCATTAGCCAGATTCCTGCTTCAGCAGCCTGTAGCCAGGCTCTCCCCTCCATAATGGACTCTACCCTCTGGAACCTTAATCCAACATTAACTCATTTCTTCCTAAATTGCTTTTCTCATGGTCTTTATTCAACAACAGGAAATTAACCAATACAGATACCATGGCTTCCATAACCAATTTTGTTATCTTCAGGCTGTATGCTAATTTTAAGGTTTGATCACCTCAGAAGTCTTCTCTTTGCCCTTCTCCCCCCACCCTTCTCCCATTTCCTCTCTCACTATTCCTGTCCCTCTCTGTATGTGGTTGGAGGCAAGGGCTAGCTAGAAGACTAAGAGAAACAGAAGTTTTTAAGGACTTCTCTCTAAGCACTTTTGTCTTTCGTATTCATTATTCATAACTTGAGACCCTCACTACATAGCTAATTTTGATGTTAAGTTCTTTCTTTTTCTAGGACATAGTTTACCTGTGTTCTACCAATGTTCTTTTGGAGAATCAAGACAAACACTGAACTCACTCCATACAATACCCCCAGATCCTCAGAAAGTCAAATTTTTCCTTTTGTCTTATTCTTTTATAGTTGACAAACTGAATCTTCATCCATCCAATAATCCAACCCAGATATCAGAGCATATTTCTTGAAGTGTGCATTGGTAGAACACATTGTACCCTATTGATTATTCTTTTTCCACATCTCACAAAGCCTACTCCTCTCCTACACAATCCTGAACATTTAGTATACTTCTGTATCCTTGACAGCATTTGCTATAGATTTGTCTTTAGTTCTGCCCACCCACACCCAGACAAACAACTTGTAGCTCAAAGTGCAAATGCTGTGGTATTTTATACACTTAAGCATATTTGTGTATATGTGTGGTCCAGAATAGCATCACTTTTATTGAAGATGCAAATGCTAATGAAAAAATGTGTATCTGTCCTCAATCACAGACTGTCAGTGATGTCTCTTTGATGACAGAGTCATTTTCTTTCCTAATGTATTTCTGTGTAATTTTTCTATAATATTTTTATTAATTCCTTGAGAATTTCACACATATATATAACATAGTTTGATCATTTTCACACCCTATTTCTTTTTTTTTCAATTTTCAATATTTTCTATTTATTTGTACATTAATTTGAGGTATATGTTACAACTAAATTATTACTAGACAAATTTTAGACTGTGTACATTTGTTAAGTTTGTAAATGTTCATATTAAATACACAAGTTTAGCGATTTTCACACCTCTAACTTCTCCCAGATCCATTCCCCACTCCTGCTCCACTCCCAGCTCCTCCTCCTCCTCACTAATCAAGTCCACTTTGTCCTGTTCATACATCCATGCAGTCATGGCTATGGGGCCATTCACTTGATTATGGTGGACCTACTAGAGACCAAATCCTTAAATTAAAAAAAAAAAAAACAAAACTGTCCTTCCTCCAGAAGCTGCCATCTGACAATAGCTCAGTAGCTAGTGTGGTGGGGGCTCAAGACACTTCCCCTTACATACTGAGGCTCAGCTGGTTTGCGCTTGTTTAGGTACTCTGCAGGCAACCACAGCTGCCATAAATTCATGGTACTACCATGTGCGGAAAACACTATGTAGCTTCATTTCTCTCGAAATTCTAGCTCTTACAATCATTCCACCCCACCTTTTCTGGAGTGACCCCTGAGTCTTGTGAGGAGACATGTGTTCTAGACATTTCATCTGTGGAGGAATAACCCCACAGCACTTATTATCAATGCATTGACCAATTGTGAGTTTCTGTATTCATTTCGCTCTCTTGCACAAGAAACTTCTCTGGCAAGATGTGAGAGCTGCACTAATCAATGGCATATAGATACAATTCAGAGGACAGGTTGATGCTACATATTTAACAAGATGATACTAGTAGATTCACCCTGTGGCTTGTGAGTTCCATGATCATGAGTTCTTACCTAGATTTACAGTGCCAGTCACACATTTCACCCCATTGAATGAGCCTCATGTCCAATCAGAATGTAGTTGATTACCTCCATAATGTCTGTTCATGTCCAGGGGCATAGCTTTCCATGCAGAACATTATTCTACCTCCAAATTTTACAGCTAGATAAACTGTTGATGTTTTTTTTTTCCTATATCAGCCCACACAGTACCTTCTGGTATTATAAAAGCTAGACAGTCCAGAAGAAGTGTCAGTACCAACTTGATTTCTCTGTATCCTGTGACTAGAATATGTGCTGCCTTTGACAATAGAATCATTCCATCAAGTTCTGGTGTGCAATCAAGATCAGTGTCAATGGCCTGTAATGTTTTTGAGGTCTCTGAGACCTCCACACCAACACAAGGTATGGTACACCTGGCACTGAGCTTTTTATTTGGCAACTAAAGTATCTGGGAAGAACTTTATACCCTATTTAAGGGAGTAAGGTATGTGTGTGTATAAATATATATATATTCCTACATATACACTTACATATTATATATATACATTTTATATGTGTATTTATACACACCCTCATAAACATTCATACATACTCGCACACATCTGCATTTTGAGGAATGACCACCAGGGGGCAGGAAGAACCAACTTATAAAGACTATGTCTTTTATGATGGACTTTTTTTTATTATACAACTACTTATTTGTCCCCAGTTGTGTTTTTTAAACATAGAGGATCATTACAAAATATTTCCAAAGTTCAGATGAGGTACCCCTTTTGTATTTATCAACTTGTGGCTTACATTTGGTGAATTTTCTCACTATCATCTATAAATAATCAAGAATAAAATATGATTTCTAAATGGTCTCTATTAAAATATATGTGTAAAATTAATCTCATAGCATCCAAATATTTCGTAATTATCTCAGTCATTATTGCACCATTTCACATTGTTAAGCTTATGTTGATTGAATAGATAATTGTGCAGATATAACTATATTCATACACATACATATGCATGTATGTCTTGCATTAGGTATATGTATGTTATATATTGGTCTCCACTCTGTTGTGAATACATGGTCAAGGTTTTCAGTGTCTTAACATTAACTACCTGTAACACAAATTACTAAATGATCTTTTAATTAAAAAAAAAAAAACCTGAGCCAGATATTGGAGTAAATGCTGAAAGATCAGAGAGACAAAGGAACAAGCCACTGCCACGTCTTACCTCACCAACTCCACCAATCCTCTGACTAAAATCCTCTGAGTCCTCACCCAAAAGGCTCCAGCCAAAAAAAGCCTCTAACTGAAAGGATGCTTCTGCTGAAAAACCTTTAGCTCCTGTCTCCTCATGCCTTTACATACCTTTCTCCACCCAGCCATCACTTCCTGGGATTAAAGGTGTGTGTGCTTCCCAGTACTGGGATTAAAGGTGTGTGCCACCACTGCCTGGCTCTGTTTTCTCTCCTAGACTGAGTCAATTTCATGTAGTCCAGGGTGGCTTTGAACTCACAGAGATCCAGACGGATCTCTGCCTCCCACGTGCTAGCATTAAAGGTGTGTGCCACTGCTGTCTGTCCTCTATGCTTAATCTAGTGGCTTATTCTTCTCTGATCTTCAGGCAAATTTTATTAGGGTACACAATATATCACCAAACTACCTCATCAAAATCTGAGGGTTCAACAGTTTCTTGGAAATGATAATTGTACTTTTTTCAAGTATTTATATCTATAGCATTTATATTATTCTCCCAAATTATTACTTAAGAAATTCAACATGACCATTAAAAAAGAAGGTATCACTAGATCAAACTAAGCTGTTATGAAATGATAGAAACCATTCAAAGAAAGAAGAATATTTCTGTAGATACATGAAATAAAATTGTAAGTGTGGCTATGAGTAATAAAAGCCTATGATATATAGTATTAGTAATAGTTGACATCTGACATTTGAAAACACATTCCCTTGCAAATAGCTACTTCCATTAATTTGCAAAATATTTTTAGGATCAAAACCTATTTTAAAAAGTTGTCTTATAAACTTAAGTACAGCTTGACTTTGCAAAGTAGTCATGAAGAGATATGGAAAAGATACAGAATTTTCCATATCCACAGACTGCCATGAGCACTTGCAAAAATCAAACTAATGAACAGATATGATATATAATTTAGCAATGGACAAAAAGGAAAAGACAAATCACTGTCTTAATTTGGTGATCCTAGTCACAATGTAACATTGTTGAATTCTGCCAAATTATTAATAAACAAAATAAAGGGTACAAAATTCTAGCACTATCATATGGCAAGTCCTCAAATTTTTGTAATTATTTTAATAATGCTGATATCTTTAGAACAGCTATTTACCTTCTTCCTTTGCTTATTTGGTTCCTTCTATCTGATTCAGTTTGTGGTACTAGGATTACTGTCACCTCAGTAATACCTAAAACCACCCAGGAGATGCTCCTCTAGGCACACCCTTGAGGGATTATCTTGTGGTAATACCATCAATTTTTTTTGCAATTATAAATGCATATAGCCCTTCCTTTTCCTTCCTCAAAACCTGCCTCCATACTCCTTGCTCTCTTTCAAGTTCATAGCCTCCTTTCTTATTAATTGTTATTATAGTTATGGGCAGGA
Organism: Peromyscus maniculatus bairdii; assembly: GCF_049852395.1. NCBI lineage: Eukaryota > Metazoa > Chordata > Mammalia > Rodentia > Cricetidae > Peromyscus > Peromyscus maniculatus. Next base: position 88,649,639 of record NC_134856.1, on the reverse strand, counting down.
TTCATGGGCATACCTGGTTTGTTACCTGGGTTATGGCATCCAAACTCTAATCCTAATGTTCAAGCAATAAGCATTCTGAATTGCTGAGCATTCTCTTCAGTTCAGAAATACATTTTTAAAAGTAAAACCTCAGTGCAGGCCAGCCTATTCTCCTTTCTCCTTTGATAATATATTCTATGAAGAAAATCTTTAAATCAAACAGTGTAATCACTGTTTCCATTCACCAGTGCTGTCTATCTTGAAATCTTACACTAATTATCATTCCCAACTCATAGCTTATTTATTTCTCAAGCTCCATCGATTTAATTTTGCCCTAATTTTATCCTTGCAACTTTTCTATTGCAGGCCATACTGTTTTTACTTTCCTAATCTCGTCTCTCAAACACACGCTATTGCAGTGTATCTTACAGGAAACAAATCACCAAGACAACAACTATAACAAGCAAACGCCACAGAAGACAACTCTTGAGAATAAAGTAATTACAGTTGATTTCATACTTGTTAACGATTTAGTAGCTGGATGCTGTCACAAGACCCACACATACTTTAACTGGCAAGTTGCATCAGAGCATATAAATGCATTTGTCAAAGAGACGATTAGAAGAAGGATGTCAAAAATCTTCCAAAAAGAGATTTTTTTTTTTCTAACACTGCAAGATATACCCTGGGAAAATCATATTCATATCAGATTTTCCACTATTAGGAACGTGATAATGAATTTCTTACATCTGTTTTTCAACACTGGAAAAACAAGCTAAAGTAAGTAAGCAAAGAGGGAAAATAAAGCATTTACATATTAAGAAGGAAGAAACAAAATTCTCCTTGTTCACAGGTGATATTTTCGTCTATAAATAGTTTTAAAACAATTATAATATCAAACTCTCCTCAAACTCTACCCAAACCGATTATTTTCCAGTATACTAAGAACGAACATCAGCCTAAAGCATGTGATGTCCAGGAAATAAATCTGTACCCCAGCCTGCTTCCTCGAAATACCAAGTTTTAGACGTGGGCTTTAGCCAGGTTGCCAGGAGACAGGACTCCTAGGATTCCAGAGGATTTATGAGAGGTGAAATGCACAACCAAACACAGTTACTCAGTCCTCTGTAAGATGGGCTGTGCTACCAGCCAATCAGAGAGCCTTTGGACCTCTCCACTAGCCAATTAGAGTGCCAGAACTCCTGCCAATTACGGCATTACCCTGCCCGTACTGTCTACCTATCTAGGCGCCGCCGGCGGCCGCTTCCTGACCCCTTCAGTGCTGGTTTGAAGGTTGAGCCAGTGGGCCAAGGGAGCCATGGAAAACATCCCTGTAGTGGGCTTGGGCACCTGGAAGGTGAGGATGCTTTTCGGTCTGCGGTCGGGCTGATTAAAGGGGCTCGAGCTTGATGAATACTTGCTCAAGAGCGGGCAGGGTTGCGGGGTGACTTCTTCCACAACGGGTCTCTGATCAAGGTCCTGCCTGGAGAGATACTTGTGAAACAAACAACTGTTACAAGGTCCTAAAACACCTGCGCCCGGCCAGGTTGAAAAGCAGTCAGACTAAACTTTAATCGGACCCTGTGCCACATAGTCACGGACCCCCAGCCTCCAAAGAATCATTTGCACACCCAAACCAAGTGTGTATGAAACGGCCACCAGGAAACATGCTACTTTGCATGCTTAAATAGCCAAAAGAAAAGAAAAAAATTTAAATAATTGCACTAATGTAAGTTTAATCTTTCTGTCTGGCTTCCACTTCGTGACAGAACAGATACTTGCTAGTGGTTGCACAGCTTCTGCAGTAGATATTATATGTTGGTTAAAACACTTTTTAAATAGAGAATGAACATGAAGTTGGGTGGGTAGAGAGGTGGGGAAGATCTGGGAGGGGAAAACATAATAAAAATATATTGTATGAAAAAAATAAATAAAAAATCTGTGTAGAAAAGGTTTTTAAAATAAATGTTTCTTTGGAATTTTTTGTAAAAGGGTGGGAATTTGGTGATTTGAGTGCTCTTTGGTGCTTTATAGAGAAGGTTGACATGGAAGAAGCGTGAGTAACTCTGGAGACAAAATCAAGAGGTCTCTCCGAAGTTGCCCTATTTCAGATTCTTCAAATACCTATTTTCTGTTGATCTTACTTATCATGTTTTCACTTGCTAGCTCCTTGACAGCATTCTTATTTTTATTTTCTGTAACTGAAGATGGATACTTCAGTTATTAATTTTGAATTGCTCGGAACCTGCGATTTGTTAAATGAAAACAAATACATTATATTTTAGTATAATTAATAACTATTTGTAATTAAATTTTTTAAAAAAGGAAAAAAGCATCAATTTCCTAACACAATGAAAAAATTAATTTGTATCTCCTAAAGGGTATGAATTTCCAAAAAGGTGGAAGGCACTGGAAAACCATAGCACAATGTGACATTGACTGGTGATCTTAAATAATGGAGCTATGCTAGATATGTTTGTTGCTTTGATATAATAATTAAGTAAACTATAGAACAAAGCAAGGAAGAGCTCAAATTCAAAACTAGCTTGAGCTATTCTCAGATTTAATGGAAATGCATACCGTGTATCATTAAATTTCTGTATATGCAGGTATCTGATGAGTACCTTTTGTAAGAATAAACACTTGTTTTACCTATACAGTTGATTCAAAATTCCTGAGTGTTAGATCTCAGACTGCTTCATGCCCTGGCTATTTATTGTTTATTCAGTAATCATTCAGGAGCATGACATACACCTCAGTTATCTGCAGGAGTTGCAAATGCCTGTGGTCTTTCCCTGAATGAGTAACGGAGCCAGACAATTAACCATATTCTGACTCTCACATCCCCTAACTTGAGGTTTGGCTGATATTAGTACTGCTTCAATGATTTGGGTGTTTATGTATTACTTGGTTCTACTTTCCCAGGTGACAAGGGAGACGCTGAGTTGGTTTCCCCTGATGATAGAAGGGATACTTGTGTTTGATTGTATTGCAGGCCTCTCCAGGAGAAGTGGCCGATGCGGTGAAGGTGGCTATCAACTTGGGGTACCGGCATTTTGACTGTGCTTACTTATACCACAATGAGAGTGAGGTTGGAATGGGAATCAATGCCAAGATCCAGGAGGGCGTGGTGAAGAGAGAAGATCTGTTTGTGGTCAGTAAGGTAAGGTTTCTCAGTTGCAGGGACAGCAGGGTCTCAGCCCCTGCGTTGATGGAGACTGGGAAAGCTGGAATAACCTAGCCTAGAGGATTTTTCAGTTTCCTTATGGGAATTGGTGTCATTGGTTTGCAATTGATTCATAACCAACAAGATCTTCTACAGCTTCATGTGCATGTGAAGTAGATTTGCTTAAGACTCCCCCCCCACACACACACTTTTTTTTAATGCAGCTGTTCAAATGTATATGTAGAGACACTGACAATCAACAATGCCTTCATGCACACAAAACATGGTTGAGTGATGACAGCTTTGTGTCTGTGGTGAACGGGATCAAGTTCTAGCCCTTGTGAACTCTTGTCTGCACAGACATGCCTACACTTGGAATCACCCGCTAGTGATGGGTAAAGTGCACATTGCAAAATCCACACTAAGAAATTGACTTGACACTGTCAGGATAGCTTCACAAACAGGAAGTAAATCATAAATGGGACACAGGCTGTGCATGAACACAGCAGGTGTAGGAGTCCCCAGGAAGCAGAGGGAGGCTGGAGAAATGGACAGGGTTCAAGTCATCAAAGTCCTGGCATGTAAGAAGCTTGTACTTTTCCTTGAAACGTCGGGGTGGAGAACAAACACTGTTTCTAAGTCAGGTAGTTTTACATGTGAATGAGACAGGTACATAGAACGGGAGGAATGTGCACTTTAAACAGAATGTACTAATAGTGCAAATGGGAGATGGTGAATGTCTTTCCTGGCCTAGTGAGAAAGAAGAAGTAGACATGAAAGAGAGTAAGAAAGTAAGATCTGTAGAAAACATAAGGTTAAACCAAGACTTCAAAGCTGTTTTCTTTTTTTCTTTCCTTCTTTCTTCCTTCCTTCCTTTCTTTCTTTCTTTCTTTCTTTTTTTTGCTTTTCATTTTTTGTTTTTTGACCAGGCATAGTAGCACACACCTTTAATCCCAGCAGAAGCAGGTAGATCTCTGTGAGTTTGAGGCCAGCCTGGTCTATATCGTGAGTTCCAGGACAGCCAGAGCTACATAGTGAGATGCTGTCTTAAGGGGGGCGGGGGAGAAAAGAAACTGCTTTTTAAAATATGTTTGAAACCTTGATCCATATTGTGAATACCGGGCAATAGTCACATGTTAAGTTCCAGCTGTCATTTAGGAGCTCCGCCCAGGTTGTTAGAGAGCACAAGGTCAGGGTCCCAAGGTCAGCATTTTTAAAATGAGCATTTGAATTGGTTGAACTCATGATGAGTTTAAGGTCTCACATCCCTAATTCCTCATTTCAGTGGTGTTGCTATTGTAGACTGACCTTTCTGCTGTACTTAAAGTGATTGACTTTTGTTGCTCATCACTGTTGTGTAAGCTAGAGCAGACGGAGGAATGGAGATGAGTTGGGGTGTGCTTGCTAAAGAGGGAGATTTTGTTCTGAATCTTCAAGCAGAGGAATGAGGAACTACAGATTTTGAAGTCTCCATAATCAACGTGCATATTGCTTTCAAGTGGGTGGTAGTCTGCAGTGAAAGTGTGCTGATCATTCTGGAAATTTGGAAGAATCACTGAACTATAATCAAAGTTGAGGACATTACTTATATAGGGAAATTATTATTAATAATGTGATGTGTTTATCTCTAATTTGGGTTTCTCTCCCTTCCCCTTCTCCCTCCCCCTCTTTGGCATGTGTGTGTATGGGGTTTGTGGGTGTGGTGTGGGTGTATGTATGTATGTCAGCGTGTGTATGTGTGGTATGAGTAATATATGTTCACGTGTGTGTGCCTGTGTTCACGTGGGGAAGCCAGAGGAGGATGTCAATGGCCTGCTCTAACATTCTACCCAATTCCCTTGAGACGAGGTCTTGTTAATCCCATAGATGTGATGAGAAATACCAGTGATCCAAATCATGGCCAAATTAATTTTTAAAGTCTTTTTTATTTGTTCACATGGGCTGTTCCTAAAGGTAGAGTTCAAGAGATCAGCATTGGACATGGGTAAGATAAGGGTTTTTATATTTCCAGAGTAGGGTTTTTCCAAATGGATTTGTCAGGCAAATAGGCAAGGTTACAGAAGCAGAGCATAAGCATAACAAGTTGGTCTTAACAACCTCCTGAAACAAAGACATGGTTGCAAGGTAATCACAACAACCTCCCGAAACAAAGCATGGTTGCTGTTTCCTGGAACAGGCAATACAGAACCATTTGTAAGTAACATTACATGTGGGGCCTAGCCCAATCCTTGAGAAACAGATTTAATCATAAACAAGAATCAGCCTAATTTCTCTTTACTATGAGATGGCTTTCAAGCCCAAGATGGAGGCAGGCCGGTTTATCAGTTTCTCACTGAACCTTCAGGTAGGCTAGCAGCATCCCATTAAATGCCTTCCTATGTTGCCCTGAACCTCCCTTAAGTAGGGAAGACTTCCTGCTGTGGAAAAGGATAATCCTTTTGTAAGGATTATGTCACTATTTTCCTGCAGAACATGTTGTCAGATACAAGTTTGTGGCAGGGAGCAATGAGTGTATGACCTGTTGGTTTTAGATTGTGGCCTTGTAACAATAGTCTCCCTCCTTTTCTGTAGCTGTGGTGCACATACCACAAGAAGTCTTTGGTGAAAACAGCATGCACCAATACCCTGAAGGCCTTAAACTTGGATTACCTGGACCTCTACCTCATACATTGGCCCATGGGTTTCAAGGTACCACTCAGTTTGTGTCTAGATTCCTACAAAGACTCAGACAAATGTCAGCATGGGAGAGACCTTGGAAGCAAAACATTGTCTGTGTTTTGTCATAGAAAATGTATCTAAAGTATTAATTAAGCTGGGACTTCCAACATTTGAAATCATTAGAAATTATTAAGTATGTATTTTCTGATACTTGTCCTGTAACCTACTAGGAAGGTATAATTGGTCATGAGAAAAAAGGCAGTCTGTAAGCCCTTGTGGCTGTTCAGCAGAGTGACCAGGTGTTTACCTCTTAGTGTGTCTTCCTCTTCCCTTTATATCCTGCCTTTTTATTCTTACTTGGTTATCACTCATCTTGATGGGAAGTCTTAGAAGAGTGAAGAGCCTAATAATATTGTTGGGAGAAACTTGAATATATTAAGACATGAAGGAAGCTCCATTGTTCCCTGATTTTAAAAATCTGAGTCCGATTTTTAAACTTTGTGAAAGTTTCACGGGATTTTGCTGGCCTTCCCTTCCCTTCACCCTTGGTCTGAAAGTGGCAGGTGAGCCTAGGGAAGAAGTGGCATAGCCAGGCCAGGAGGATTAGTGACAGGGGTAAAGCTAAGATGCAAATCCACCGGTACAGACTCTGTATATCTCCGTTCTCTCCCTACGTAGTAGTCTCCTGATGGAGGATGCCACAAGCCTCAATAAGCTCCTTATCTTCTGGTTCTCACAGCCTGGAGAAAAAGATGTACCTTTGGATTTCAATGGCATGGTCATACCCAGTAACACCAGCTTTCTGGACACCTGGGAGGTAAGTTGAAGCATGCCATCTGGCTACTTCACCCCCACTCACAGATACCCCAATGAAAGTTGCATAAGATCTCTCAAGCTTCTGGGTTAAAATGTACCAGGTACTGCTTCAAGTATGTGGTTTGCAGTCTATGACAGGTAAATATTGATTGTCAACTTGACATGATCTAGAATCAGCTAGGTCAAGGGTCAAACCCTTAGGCAAGTCTTTGAAGAAGTTTCTAGATTAGGTTAAACAAGGCTCAAAGGAGTCACCCTGAACGTAGGCTGAGTCATTCCATGAACTAGGATCCTGGACTGAATACAAAGAGAGGGGTACTCAGGCACCTGTGTGCATCCCTGTCCATTTCCTAACTGTGGATGCAATATGACCAAGGCCCTCACACTCCTGTTACCAAGATTCCCCACCATGACGGATGACCAACTGTTCCTTTAAACTGTAAGCCAAAAATAAGCCCTTCCTTAAGTTACCTTTTTGATAATCGTGTCAAAACAACAAGAAAAGTAGCTAACACACACCATGAATTATGGATGAATACTTGAAAAACTGAAGATACATCAGACTTTAACTTAGTGTAGTGTAGGGAATAATACAGATCTCTCTTTTTCCTTCAACTGTTTCTTTTTTAAATTTAAAAATACCTTCTTTATTCAGGAAATACCGAGTATAAAAAAAGGAAATTAGAAAGCCCATGTTCCCATCGGCCTCTGGCAGTCCCCTTCTATTTCCTGTAGGTTCTCTTTTATTGTTACAGAAACATAATGTTGGCAGCATTCTGAAGCTTACAGTGGAAGGGTAGGAAAAGGACAAAATTAGAGGAAAGATGACCAAGTGTCAAGCCAGGGTCCAGGGTCCAGATGAAAAATGGGGAACATTCAAAGAGAAGTGGTGAGCAAGAAAAATCAGGAAGGAAGGTGGTGGACTTGAGAGTCTCGTGAAGTCGGTGAAGTTGACAAAGCAGGAGCAGAGAGAATAGCAGGACTCTGACTTTGAGCTCTAGTACTGTTGCTGCCCACTCGAGGAAGAGACCATCCGCACATTGGAACAAGCCTAAATCGGCAAAGCTTAGGGAAGAGTTTCACCTCAGAAGATGCAATGTGGAGCCTTTCCTGGGAGAATGATGAGCAAAACTGTAGGGATGCTTCAGTCCCTTAGAAAGTGAGATAAGAGGAAGAGACCATTGGCACATTGGAACAAGTTTAAATCGGCAAAGCTTAGGAAAGAGTTTCAACTCAGAAGATGCAATAGGGAACCTTTCCTGGGAGAGTTATGGGTGAAACTGTAGGGATGCTTCAGTCCCTTAGAGAGATGAGAGGGACAGAACAGACAGGGAGAAGTCCCTGGGCTGGGCACTGACAGCCTCTCTTCCTGGAAAACTAAAACTTGGAAACTCACCAGAAAGAAGCTAAACAAAGCAGTTCTAATAGTCCATCCCTTTCTATCAGCTTGGGCTTCTACTCATCAAAGATTTGGGCTTAAATACCATGTGTTTAAACATCCATGGTGTTGATTGCAGAGTCACTGGTTACTGTCTTCACCGTCACAGAAGACTGACTTATGCCTGACTCCACACTGCCATAAAGCTCATGTATTTTCTGAAAGCCTAGGCACAGGGTTCACTTATCAGAGGTCAGCCCAGTCTCAGATTGCTTTGTCTTCAAATTACTTAAAATGTGAATAGTGGCAGTAGGAAACGAGAGTGTTGACCCATCACCGAGCTCGGGATGAATATCTAGGTGGAAAGAAAGTGAAGAAACAGTCAGCCCTGGTGAGGACTGCTGCAGATCACCTCAGAACACAAGAGTAAGAACAGCTGAAATGTGCTGAATGCTTGCTAGGGTCCAACCGTGGCCAAATGCTTTGTGTGTATCATTTCATGTAACTTTAAAACAGTCCTTGTGGAGATAATATTGTCCACATGGATTTGTAACTTCAACTAAAATCCTTTTAAAGTATTGGGCCACTATGGCAAGTCACTAAGGAAATGACATGTCAGGGAGCTAGACAACAACTTGTATACTCAGCATATTTCTTTCTCTTTTCAGGCCATGGAGGAGCTGGTGATTGAGGGGTTGGTGAAGCACCTTGGGGTGTCAAACTTTAACCATGAACAGCTTGAGAAACTTCTGAATAAGCCTGGTTTGAGGTACAAGCCAATAACTAACCAGGTGAGCTGGCAGATGGTCAGAAGTTTTACACAGTTATTCTTTTTTCCTCCATGTGGAGGTGGATGAGACAGATAGCATGTTTGCCTGCATTCGCTGTCAGAATTGAAATGAGATAACAGGCAGAAGTGACTGGCTGAATAAACAAGTGTCTTTCTTTATAGCTCATGTGGTTAGGTGATGCCATGGGTGGGTAGAATGTGACACAGTTCTCCATTCTTGGCATATGTTTAGAGGCAGATGACTAAGTGCGTTCAGAAAAGCAGGGTGTTCTCAGCCCCTTCACCCTCATTAAAGAAAAGCATCCCTCCCCTTTCACTCATCCAGCCCATGCAGAGGACACCGTCTCCACCCAGGATGGCAGAGAGAGAAATGAATCTTCTCCCGCGTGCCCTTCACATTTCTGCTGCAGTACATATAGTACCCAAAACCTCACACTTTGATGTTTACTGGCTACTATTTGTCAGCAGGATTTAATGACTGTAGAAATTTTTGTCTGAATTTGGTTGTAGGTACAGCCCCAAACCTGGGCATTCTAAGTTTTTCAATCAGTATTTGTTGAATGGATGAGATTAGAGAATTACATGTGACAAGTACATGTTGCAGGTGACATCAACACTCCGTCAACAGAGACGTCCTGGAAGTTCTTCTTGCTGGTGTGGCATGATCCTGAAAGCAAAGGCACTGTTCATAATTCCCTTCAGTTCCCTCAGTGAGCATTAATTTTGAAGTCTGTTTATAACCTGGAATTGTGCATGAGAAAATGGAGGAGGCAGAAACAACTGCTGTCAAGGCTTATGTTTGAAACTCAAATCCTGATGACAAAAGATAGCCAATAAGCAAATTAAATGTGCCAGGTGTTGGGTAATGTGAGTACTATAGTGGAAAATTGAAGGGCAGGAGGGAGAGGGAGCAGATTCAGACTGCTCAGGCTTGTCCCTGCATGATGGAAGAAAGCCTCACTGAGCAGGTGATACAGGAATGTCTGCATGACATAGGGGTCAGAGAGTCTGTAGACTTGGAGCCATTTAAAGCATCTGACATCTTGGAGCTGGCAGAGACGCAACCTACTCATTTGTAGATGGAGACATCCAAACACTAAGAGAGGCCTTGTACCTAACTAGTGATGGTGGAGATATCAAGTATGTCTTCTCTTCAGTGCTTTCCCGGTGTGCTCCTTGTCTGAATGACTTTGGTGCACTGTGGTTCTGTTTGTAGATTGAATGCCACCCGTATCTTACTCAGAAGAATCTGATTGATTTTTGCCATAGGAGAAATGTGTCTGTGACTGCTTACCGTCCTCTTGGTGGCTCAAGGTAAGGGCATGTTAGAGACTGTGCTAATCTGAATGCTAACAGATGCTAGAAGTTCCCCTCCCGTTACATTTGAGAGTTGGAGGAATTTCACTGAGAAGGTATAGAGTGGGCTGCCCACACTTCTCAGGCCCCAGGGAGAAGGTGGGGAGCTCCTTCTCAAACTGGAGGGTTGCCTTGATTGGGCTTCCCTGTGGGGGTAACCAGCTTTGAAGGGACAGACCCAGCCGGAAGTGAACCCTCTGTTGATCTGCCTTGTAGTTCATCAGTCAGCTACTAACCTGTCTCTCGGGGCATGTCACAAAACTCAGAGTCTTGAGGTAACGCTAAAGTGATGCCTTCTTTCCCTGAACCCGGAGTTTGTACTGTACCCCTACTGAGCCACCTAAGCCAGAACTGTGGCTTTCCCATAGCCCCACTCCAATCTAATGCAAAGATGGATGACTTATTCTAGGAGAGGCTGGATTCTGTCTTTTGATCTCTTCTGTCATCACCTCTATCTTAATGAAATACAGATGCCTTAAGCTTCTCAGCCCCTCACTTCTGTGCAGATCCACCCATTTCTTTGGGTTACTCACCTGCTAGCTGAAGTAATCTCACTGCACACAGTCACGTCAGTTTCCTACTTTACCTTTGTTCTGCCTGAGCCTGTGTGGCGGAGCTGACCTGATTCCATCCTCCTCTGGTCGCTCTTTTCCCCGTTCCTGCAAATCTTCAACATATCCATCACATAAAACTGCTGGTGGTTGCTTGAATAGAGTATTCTTTCTAGTCTTTGCATATACTGTTCTTTTTACTAAAAATCTGTATTTTTCTTGTCCCTGATGTCATCTTCAGCTCAGTAGGGCTGTGCCCTCCAGGAACTTCCCATGAGCCCCTCTTTGTATTTGGCGCATTGTTCTTATCATAGCATCTCATCTTTATTCCCTTTCACTATCTAATGCACTAGATTTCTTTCCACTGTTTGTCACTGATGTCATGTGACTGCAAAGGCCATCTCTTCTTAGTCTATTCCTACCCCCAAACTGGATGTCAGGACACTATTCGGAAGCCAGGGAAGGCTGGACTTCCTTCTGTTTTCTTATCTCTGTGTTTTCCATGTGAAATGTGGTGTGCGTATTTGGACCTGATAGCAGCTGGGGAGTTCCTAGAAGTCTGGAGTATATTTTACAGCTGAGCCTTGGTGTAGAAAGGCTTCTGATAGACTGAGGGGCTTATGGCAAATACCACCCACTCAGTCTGGTTCTTTCTAAACACACTGAGTACTGTGACTAGCTCCATTCTTGAAACCTCTTAAGTGCGTAATCAAAAATGATTTTCTGGCTTTGATTCTCTAGCACTGTGTAAACCAGATGTGGCGGTGCACACCTGTAACACTAGCACTTTGAACAGGAGGCAGAAAGATCAGAAGTTCAAAGTCATTCTCAGGCTACATAGCAAGCTCAAAGCCAGACATGGCACCCTGTCTAAAATAAAATACAATGACTTATTTTAGTCACTAGCACCCTTGCCTGGATAGATTTTTTTTTTTTTATTGATACAATCATACTCTTACAAGTGTTTTATACTAAAAGTTTTTACAACAAGAAAATAGTAAACCTGACCCAGGTCTGGCGACACTTGCCAGCAATTCCAGCAAGAGGCAGAGGCAAGAGGACTGAGTGCCAGGCCCACCAACCAGGTCTACTAAGTGAGTTGCCTCAAGAAAATAAAACGTAATAAGCAAGTAAAGTAAATAAATAGTAATTTTTTGGGGGGTGGGGTTTTCAAGACAGGGTTTCTCTGTGTAGCTTTGTGCCTTTTCCTGGCACTTACTTGGTAGCCCAGGCTGGCCTTGAACTCAAAGAGCTCCACCTGGCTCTGCCTCCTGAGTACTGGGATTAAAGGCATGTGCCACCATCGCCCAGCAGTAATTTTTAATCTTAGAGAAAAGTAAATTTTTTAAGTACTTGTGTTGACTGTTTTCCTGACTCAACACCCTTTGCTGTGTCTCTCTAGACAGGGAGTTGACTTGATGGATGACCTTGTCGTTCAGAAGATTGCCAAGAAGCATCGGAAGTCTTGTGCTCAGGTACGTGGAAAGAGCTGTCATGTGCTGAGATCACAGTTCTCTGCTGTGGATATCGTTCTATATAAATAAAACACCGATGGCCAGTGACCAGACAGGAAGTATAGGCAGGACAAGGAGAGAGGAGAATTGGGGAAACAGGAAGAAGGGGGGAGAGAGACTGCAGCCACCGCCAGGACAAGCAGCATGTGAAGACGGTGGTAAGCCACCAGCCACGTGGCAAGGTATAGATTTATAGAAATGGGTTAATTTAAGATAAAAGAACAGTTAGCAAGAAGCCTGCCACAGCCATACAGTTTATAAATAATATAAGCGTCTGAGTGATTATTTTATACGTGGATTGTGGGACTGCAGGGCTTGGTGGAGCCTGGAGAGAAGCTCTCCAGCAACCTCCCTCACAGTCCTGAGCCTTGTCAGTTTCTAGAAAGGGCTCAGTTTACCCTGGATGAGTTGGCTCACCAGAACTTCCTGATTTGAAGCTGTACATTGGTTGCTTCCATGTTCCCATCCAGTCAAGCCATATGGCCCGCCTTCCTCAACAGTCAGCACTCAGGATGCCCTCCAGTGTCACTTCTGCCCCACCAACTGCGTGGACAACCAGTGTGAGAGAGAATAGTCATTAAAGTCAGCCTTATCCAAATGTCCTGATCACTGGGGGAACTGGGCCCATGCTGAGGGATTCTAGTGAAGGTGTGGGTGGGTCCTCTGAACTTTTCCTTGGGCTGATGGCATTCACTACAGACATATTAACAAAGCAATTCAGTTTGATTTCTAAAGGCCTTTGAGATGACCAAGACTTTTAAGCTCTTACTGTATGATGAAACTGAACTATCATAATGCCTCAGCCTTGGTTCCATTTGTTTTATTTCTGTGTGAAACTTTCTTTCCTACAGATTTTGATCCGATTTCAGATCCAAAGGAACGTGATAGTGATTCCCAAATCTGTCACTCCAAGCCGGATTAGGGAGAATATCCAGGTGGGCATTTTCTGATTTTAGAATGTTTCATATCATGACTTAAGAGAGTGGAGTGCTGGCTAACTTCAAATAACAAATAAACAACTCTCTATGGCCTTCACCCGACAGAGGTGTTTTCTTCTATGAGCTAACTGTGTTGATGGTCAGCCTTTCACATAGTGAGTCAGGACAGCTCTTATTATGCCCCGCCCCACCCCACCCCTGCACCCGCCAGAGCTGGATATCTTCTCCATTCAACCCAAGATGGGGAAAGAGGTAAGAGGAGCTTATGGGGAAGCATGTAAGAGACCACTTTTGAGAATGAGCACCTCCCTCCCATTCAATCATTCTGCCACACTGGCCCTTAGCAGAAGCTGAATATGCCCAGTGTGTGCTCAGGGGGAAGGAATACAGGGTTAGTGAACATCTAGCCAGTCTGGACCAGATAGGCTCTGTCCACTAGTCCACTGCTGCGGGTGTTATGTTTTTCACTTTTGCCTAATGACATTTAAGAGTCAGTGAAAACTAATCCACTAGACATTTTCATTATCTACAACATGTACAAAATTCTGATTGAGAGCAGACTTTTGAAGACAGTCTTTTAAGATTTAACCAAGAATCACAGCAGAAATGGAACCTGATGCTGAGGACAGAGAATGGTATCAGTTTATGAGAGGCTCAAGAGAAAGTGCCAGGAGTTGTGTACACGAGCTTAACTAGAAGAAGAAAATCAAGGACAGTAGACTGTGGGCTTGTCCTCTGAGCTAGCCAAAAACTTTCAATACGCTCTGTATGACAGCTCAGAGTTCCCATTTACTATCTTTTCTGGTACTGTTTACATCTCTCTTTGGTCCCAATGACTCCAGCACTAAGGCTGCCTCCCTGCAATTCCCATATGTACTGTGTGGCTGGTTTGGCCAAACCCGAGGACAGCCATCTTCCTAGGGTAGAGGCTGAGGTCCAACAGCTCCCCTCCCTTAGGGCAGGGTGAAGCCACTGGATGTTCTTCTGTTCATTCTCCTTGGATTCAGACCCTCAGCTGCAGTGAATTGTGGTCACTGTGAGATACAGTTATTGCTGAATTTGATCATAGCCCTCAAGTGGGTTAGAGGGGGAAGGGCAGGAGAGGTAAGATTACTATTTGAAAATGAAGTCACTCAAAAAGTTCTTGTGTGATTTGATGCTAAAGTCAGTACCAACTGGCTTCCTAGTTGATGAGGTCAGAGGGAACAATGGTTTTTCCTTTTGAAAGGAGGAGGTAGGTCATTGACGAAATTACTTTGCTTTTTTAAAACTCTTCCTGTGTTCCTCACCCCCATAACGTAAAAATAACATATAGCTCAGCTGTATGTCAGGGGAAGTTCTAGATGTCTAAGGAATTTTTGTCCCATCTCCTGTCCATTGTAAGGAACACACACGACAGTTAAATGGGGTTTAATATGAATCCGCTATGATCATCTGATTTTGGTTCCAGGTATTTGATTTTAAATTAACAGAAAAAGATATGGAGGAACTCCTCAGCCTGAACAAGAACCTCCGGTTGGCCACATTCCCCTCGTAAGTCCATCTCCTTTACTTCCTTTTAACGATAAAGGGAGCTACACATGAGCAGGGTGACTGGTTCTTGAATAGATACTTACTGTTATATTCAAGGTCAATTAAACCGTACTGTAACTCTTCCCTGTTTAAGGTTGGGCCAGTGAATAAAGACAATGACTAATCTGTATACTAGAGAGTTAGAAAAGCACAACTCTGTCACTTAAGACGCTGCCTTTAAGAATGCCTATTCTTTACTTCTGTTTTGAATTTGTGATTCTGTGTTTCAGGACCGAAAATCACAAGGACTACCCTTTCCACATAAAGTACTGAAGACAGCTGCACTCGCCCTCCTTTGTTCTCAGATCACCAGGGCTGGCAGCAGGGATCCACCTCTGCAGAGGCTGTGTGGTCTCAGCCAGGAACGACACAGCAGAATTAGAAGCAAGGAAATCCTGCCTAGAGCAAAGGACCAGTTCTTGGAGCAACATAAAGATCTAGGGATGAGAAAGGAAGTACCGTGAGGGCTGTGGCTGTTACCAAGTTGTTAGGGATAGCCAAGCACACAGAGCAGTGTAATTTATGTAGGTTAGTCCTGTGGCTTCTATCCTCTGAAATGAGATGTTGATGGCTCATGAATCAAAATTACCTGCACATTTTAAGAAACCCTGATTGATAGAGGTGTTTGAATAACTTGTAATATTTGAGAAGTTAGTATAATAAAAATCCACAAGCTGGCTTCAGTAGCCATCAGCCCGAGGCCAGTTGTGTTTTCCTTCACACTACTCTGCGCCCTCCCGGAGTTTTCCAGATTATTTTCAAGCAAAATCTACCTGCACTTAAGAAAAGGAAAGTCATTAAACTGAGGCTCTATCTCAGACAAAATTTTGTTTTTATTATTCTTATTTTAAAAATATATGTGTGTGTGCATCTTTACACATGTGTGCAGGTACACATGAGTGCATGCATATGGAGTGCTCACTTCTCTCATAGTCCTAGAGTGAAGTGAAAGAATCTCCTTGGTCTGGGTCCCAAAGAGAGATTTTTTGCAGAAAGATGTTCGCTGCTGATGCGAGAACCTCATCTTTGGCTCTTCAGAGCGGTGTGAGTGGAAGTGAAGTCGGACGTCCTATTAGAGTGTCTACAAAGGCCTCCAAAAACTCCTACCACCTGCATTTCATTAAGCTGACCCTGACTGACTCCTCCTCGGCCTCACTGCCATGGACGTTCATTTTTTCCATACTCATAACTACCTACCACTTATTAATTTTATGACTCTATGCAAGTTAGTTAGCTCCTAAACTGAATTTTTTCTTAAGTATCAACCTAAGGACATGATAATGAAATTGCACCATACACATAAAGCACTGGACGCAGTCATCAACAAGTAAAATCCTCTTGTGTGGGCACACATGAGTGCACCAGGAGGTTATATATTGTCTTATCTTTAAGCGTCTAATCATGACAAATCTAACCATAATATTTTGCATATCTCAGATTACTTCTACATAAACCACTGCCAATTTGGAATTTTTTCCCTAAACAGGATTCGAATCAAGGTGATTCTTTGATTTGTGGGTTGTATGGATTTGATGGGGGCCAAAGATTATTACTTTCTACCCAACTGCAGTGGGAATGAGGAAGGAATTCCACATTAGCAGTGGTCCAGAACTTGTTCCTGTCTGTATAATGAGAATATAAGATCTCACCACTCTCCCCTAACCAACCACTGGTTGGATTAAAGAAGACATGGGAGCTCCAGACCCTCATTTAAGACTGATAATCCCTTGAGAACATGTTTTCAAACTAACTGGAATTTAACAAGAATAAATAAGTATTAAATTCAGGCCTCAGCCATGTCTTCCCCAAGAATATCTAATCAGCCCCCTCTTTGCTAAGGAAATATGTAGAGTCTCCTCTTACGTCAAAGATTTGGCATCCAGCTGTCTGCCAATACCCGGAGAAGCTAAACTTTCTATTTGAGTTTCAAGAAGCAAATTTGAAAATCTCTTCTGTTCCTTGTATGGGAGCAGAAATGGAGATCATTTTGCTTTGGGAGGGCAGTGTTCATTCTTAAGAGTGTCCCACACTGTATGTACCTCAGCCTATCCTTATGATAGGTATGGTTTTTCAAAACAGGCACTATTTTCTGTTTTTAACAGGAAAGACTGATGTCTGCCAGGCTGCCCGGCAGATCAATGGGGGAGCTTGATTAGAGGCTCAGACTGTCAATGCTTCCCACCAGACTGGAATTGCTTTCGTATATAAAACTGCATTTTATCCAAGGCTTCAGAATGTCAGAAATGGATTCATGGGATATAAGCCCTTCTAATCAGTTTTAATTTTTGTCAACGTGACACAACCTAGAATCACCTAAAGAGTCTTAACGAATTGTATGTTGATCAGGATGGCCTGGGGACATGTCTGTGGGAGACTGGCTTTACTGTTAATTGATGTAGGATGACATAGCCCATTGTGGGTGATACCATTCCTCAGGAAGGGGGCCCTGAATACTATATGAGAGGAGAAAGCTAGCTCCTAGAAAGAGCAGACGAGTAAGCCAGCAAAGATCATGTGTTTATTTTTTTTTTCCCTGTTCTTGACTGGATATGAGGTAACTAGCTACTTAAATTCCTGCCCTGACTTGCCCTCAAGGATGCATTATAACCTGGGATTGGAAGCTGACTAAACCCTTCCCTAAGTTGCTTTGTGTCATGGAATTTTTTCACAGCAACAGAAATGAAACTAGAATGAATGTTATGATTTCATATTTTATCTAAATGTTGTAGTTATCATACTTTTCAATAGTCATGTACTACAGTCTCTTTTAACCATAAATTAGTGAGTGCTAAATTGTTGTTTCTGATGGAATTTCTGGATTAGGTTGCTATAAGGCTGTGTAGTAACTATTCCATAACTGATTAGTGCCTAGCATTGTTTATATGTTTCTGTTTAAAAAATATCTTTTTGAATACACACTGGATCCATTGATGCTGAACTCATAGCCAATGAGTATAAACTCATGTTTATCTAACACATCCACTTTCCTTATAAAATATATGTCATAAAATATATGTCAGTCTCTTGGGTTTGGAACACTAGTCAACAAGCACTGTTACTGGGCAATTTTAAACCATGAAACAACAACAAGAACCCCAAAAATATGAAAACAGCACTAAACAGACCATGTAAAAAGGACTCTGCTTATAGCCTGTGCTTGTTGGTTTTTAAATGTCAGCTTGCCACACCACAGGGTAGAATCACCTGGGGAAAGGGCCTCAGTTGAGAAATCACCTGTATCAGGTTGGCCTGTAAGCATATCTGTGGGGAACTGTCTTGATTGTTTATTGACGTAGGAAGACCCACCTCATTATGGACGGTACCATTCTCCAGTAGTAGATGTGAGTTATATTACACAGAGGAAACTAGATGAAAACTAGGAAGCCGCTATCAGTGTAGATGCACTTGTTTCTCTCTGCTCTTGACACAAAGTTATGTGAGAGCTGTATGAGTTCCTGCATTGTCCCCATCCCATGTCACAGTAACAGAATAAACTAGAACATAGCCGAAGAGCTGAAACAAGGAGTCGTCTGGATGTGGAAAGCTAACTGCTCTGTGAAGGTTTTTTTAATGGTCGTGAAAGCACATGCATTTGGATTTCAAGGGTTTTTCCAGTATGGAATCCCTGAAGGAGGAGTTTCAAGGGTTTCCCAAGCCTACATGAAAGGTGCTCAGTCTGCTACAAGGTGCTGCATGGAGAACAATTAGTTTTTGGTTTTTCCCTGTTATGGAAAGTAGATTTTATTTTATTACATAATATATCCTGATTATGTTAATCCCCTCCCTCTACTCCCCCTAGTTCTTCCCTACCTCCCCTCCAATCCAGATCTACTCCCTTTCTGTCTCATTAGAAAACAAATGGGATTCTAAGGGATACTAATAAAATAAAATACAACAAAGCAAATCTAACACAGAATAGTGGGGGGGGAAAAAGTAAGGAAGGAAGGAAGAAAGCCCAAGAGAAGACATAGGAACACAGATCCATTCATTTGCACACCCAGGAATCCCATAAAAACACTAAACTGAAAGCCATAATATATACACAAAGAGCCAGAAGGGTAAAAAAGAAAAAAAGGGTGTGTGTGTATGTGTGTGTGATAAATTATTTTAAAAAAAGAAAATCGATGACCTGACACTATGAGACAAGGACCCTCCAAAGATGCCCTTGAGTTTCTGTTGGCCATCTATTGCTGGGCATGCAGTCTACTCTTCAGAGTTGGCTCCAGTGAGACTCCTTTGGAGGAAATGATATTTTCATTTGCAAGTGCCTATCCATTGGAAATTGCTTGTGTGTTTGGAATGGTAGCATGTGTCCATTTCTCCTTTCATCTCTGGGAACTCATATGGTACAGAACTGTGAGGGGCCCCTGTACATTCTGCCTCAGTCTCTGTGAATTCATGTGCGTCAATCCTGTTGATTTCGAGGGCCTTGTTTTCTTAGTGTCTTTCATCCCCTCTGGCTCTTACACTCTTTCTGCTTCTTCTTAGGTAAGGCACCCTGAGATTTACTGGAGACATCTCATTTAGGGCTGAGTGTTTCAAAGCCTCTGAGAGTCTGCATAATGTCTGGATTTGTTTGATCCCATCTGCTACAGGATGAAGCTTCTCTGACTGTGGTTAAATAAGGCACCCATTTATGAGTATATCAGAATATCATTAGGAGTCATTTTGCTGTAACTAATTTTTTTTTTTTTGGAACATTAGTATTGGGTTTTACCTAGGTCTCTAGTCTACCTATTCTTAGGTTTTTGGTCACCCGAGCAGTGTTGAACATGGGTTCTATCTGGTGGAGTGGGCCTTAAGTCAAATCAAGTATTGGTTATTTACTCCAGTGAACTTTGTGCCACCATTGGACTAGCATATCTTGCAGGCAGGGCATCATTGTAGGTCAAAGAGTTTGTAGCTTGGTTTTTGCTTACATTTCTCTTTTGGTAGCTGCAGAGTACTTTGTTTGTTTGTTTGTTTGTTGAGACAGGGTTTCTCTGTGTAGTTTTTGGTGCCTGTTATGGATCTTGCTCTTTACACCAGGCTGGCCTCAAACTCACAGAGATCCGACTAGAAATGCCTCCCAAGTGCTGGGGTTAAAGACATGTACTGCCACCACCCAGCTCAGAGTACCTTCTTGTACCAAAGGTGATAGCACATAGGGGTGAAGTCTCTATGTAGGCACCAACTTGACTTTTCCATGTTCAATGAATTATGTGTTGGGTGTTGTCTTCAGCAATGAGATCTTACTATCAGTTTGTGGAGACCAACCCATAGTCTTGACAATAGCCTGAGTTGTTTAAGAGTTCCTATGGGACCCATTTGGACAATAATTTAATTAGATAGAACCCAATCTCAGCACTGGAAGCCTCATTTGGTGACAAGATATGGTAAGTTGGGGCTCTGTCTCTCTCATTACTTGGTGAGTTTATTTAGACCACTTTCATATATGTACATAGTTTAGGAAACTTCTACTGCATTAGATTTCTTTTCTACCCTTCAAATGGCCCTTAATTTTAGCTGTCTCTCCTCTAGTCCCTCTTCACTGTCTCCCTTCCAAGCCACCCATCCATCCATCCATAGCTAGTTCCTTTTCCTAGGGAAATCAAATTGACCCCCTTACTCTATATCTAACCTCTATGGTTCTACAGATTATAGCTTACTTATCATTGACTTAACAGCTACTATCCACACTTAAAGAAAATACATACCATATTTGTCTGGTTCTGGGTTACCTCACTCAGGATGAATTTTTCTACACTCATCCATTTACATGAAAATTTCATGATTTTATTTTTTGTAATTGCTGATTAATATTCCATTCTGTAAATATACCACATTTTATTCATTCATCTATTGAGGGGACATCTAGGTTTAATGTGATAAAATCACTACCAATCCACAGAAATAGCTTAATGATTATAGGAATTTATTGGGGAGTTAACTCACCATACAGGAAACTCACAATACAGGAGATGGAGATTGTAGCAGGATCCTGGAAGGTGAGGCACGGTCCAACTCAGTTCTCTGGAGAGCTCTGTCTTTATCCAAAATCACCAGTATCCAAAACCACGAGGTATTGAAGAGAGGAGAACACGTATTAGTGCATCCCAGGTCTTAAAGGTTGCTGTCCAGATCATGCCCAAGGGGCAGGTACCTAGCAGCTATCTGCTGCCTCGCTAGGTGTGGTGCTTCAGGGCATGACCCAGACAACCACCCACTACATAGGTTGTCCTTTAATTTCTGGCTTTTATGAATAGAGCAGCAATGAACATGGTTGAGCAAATGTCTTTGTGGTAGGATGAAACAACCTTTGGATATTCCCAAGAGCAATATACCTAGATCTGGAGGTAGATCAATCCCCATCTTCCCAAGGGACCACCATAGTAATTTTCATAGTGTGGCTGTACAAGTTTGCACTCCCACCAACAGAGAATGAGTGTTGGCCTTATTTCCACATCCTCATCAGCATGTCACTTGTTTTATTGATCTTTGCCATTCTGATGAATGTAAAATGAAATATCAAAGTAGTATTGATATGCATTTTCCTGATAAAGGATATTTAACATTTCTTTAAGTGTTTCATAGCCATTTGTGTTTCCTCTAAAGAGAATTCTCTGTTAAAATCTGCACCCCATTTTTTAATTGGATTGTTTCTTGATATCTAGGGGTTTTTTTAGTTCTTTATATATTTTGAATATTAGTTCTCTATTGGATATTTGGTTTGTAAAAATCTTCTCCCATTCTGTAGGCTGCTACTCTGTCCAAATGATGGTGTCCTTTGCTATATAGAAATTTTCAGTTTCATGAGGTCCCATTTATTACTCATTGATCTTCCTACCTGTGCCAATGGTATTCTGTTCAGAAAGTCTTTTTCTGTGCCAATGGGGAAACAATTATTGCCTCTTCCTATTTGCAGTTCTGAGAGGAGGTAGCAATCCATGGTGCTGTTTGATTTTAAGGTTTTTTCTTTTATTGAATCTGTTTTTGACAGTTTTATTCATGTGTACAGTGCTCAGTTATTGCTGCCTTGTCGTCTTCTGTTACTTCCCTTCCATCCCATTACTTCCATCTTTTCCACCCCTCCCCAATACCCTACATGTCCCATCCATGTCTTCTTCTTTACAATTTCTTACACTATAAAATTGCCAGAGAAAAAAGCAAAGAACAAAAGAAAGGGAATGTTGGGGGAATCATCAGGTTTACATTTTGTGGAAAATATGATTTCCACAAATATGTGGAAACTGATTATGTTTTAAGTTCACTTTGTGATGGAAATTTAGTGCTCTGATCTTCGTTCTGATGTTGAATCACAAAACTGCCCTCACCTTTGGTTTCTTCAAGTGCCATAATTTCTATATCATTTCCTTTTCCTTGCTATGGACTAGTAACATCTGCTTCCATGGAGGAAAGCTTCACACCATATTCTTTAAGGGACTTACTATGGCAACTGGCTTTTCTTCTGGACATGCCAGACCTGGGCAGCTCATGACCACCTGTGAGCACTACAGAAGGAGTGCTATGCATAATGAAAGACATTACCAAAATGAATGCACTTCATGAGGAGAATAGATAAAATAGATCTAGAAAGGAATCTATCATGCTCAACACAGTAAACTAGCAAATACATGATATATATGGGAGGAAGAATAAAGAATAAAAGTAATCCAACCAAGTAAAAATCAACCAACAAATGACAGGAATTGGTAAACATCTTTCAACAACAACTTTAAGTGCAAATGGCCTTGGTTCTGTAATATAGAGATGCGACTAGCTAATTCAATCATCAAACTACCCATTGTTGCCAAAGGACACCTGACTGGCAAAGCTACCCAAACACAGAGAGAAAGGATGGAAGTCATATCATTTAAATCAAAACCATATACAAGTAAGTGTAACTACTCTTATATATGATAAAGTAGACTTCAAACACAAATTAATCAGAAAGAGAAAACAAGTCATCACATATTAATAACAAATTCATACTTTAACAGTTGTAAATATATTCGCATTGACTGTTGGCACTCCCAACCCGATTTCTTTGTATCTTGACTTTAAATTTTTTTAAAAGGAAATAATAGAGAAAATAAAATGGATCAATGTTAAGTTGGGGGTAGGAAATTGGTCACAAGAAAGACCAGAGTTTAGCCGGGCAGTGGTGGCGCACGCCTTTAATCCCAACACTCGGGAGGCAGAGCCAGGCAGATCTCTGAGTTTGAGGCCAGCCTGGCTACCAAGTGAGTTCCAGGAAAGGCGCAAAGCTACACAGAGAAACCCTGTCTCAAAAAACCAAAAAAAAAAAAAAAAAAAAAAAAAAAAAAAGAAAGACCAGAGTTCAGAATGTAAATAAGATCAAGACTTTAGGCTCCTGACTACATCTTCCCATGAGCTGTATTGTCAATACGGCCTTGAAGGGTTGCTCCTAGGCAACACTCCTCACAGGTCAGAGTCTGGTGCCTGTTGGTCTCCCAGGCAAGGATTGCTTACTACAAGATATATGGTTCTGGAAGTCCTGGTTAGCCCTGACTACTGTAGCTCCAGTAGACATGTAGTAGTCTCCTGGGCAATTCTTATTCTCGGAGGTCAAACACAATATACCTAAATGGAAAGCTTTACATTTATGTGTCTATAACCCTAGTATCCAAGCTATAAACATCAATTTCAGTCATTCTATACCTCTGCAACTCATAAACTATCCAGTCTCACAGATTTTATACCTTGTATATATTAATAGTTTTCTGCTTTCCTTTATTTATTTCTGTCACAAATGCCACTTTCTTTATTCTGGTCTTGATTTGGACTTGTAGTATTTCAGAAAGAAAATAATGCTAATTTTTATATTCTTCCATCACCCCCACTAGAAGGAACTAGATAAGACTCACTCTTTCACATCTCAGCTTTTCTTTGCATTTCAACACTTCTTCTTCTTCTTCTTCTTCTTCTTCTTCTTCTTCTTCTTCTTCTTCTTCTTCTTCTTCTTCTTCTTCTTCTTCCTCCTCCTCCTCCTCCTCCTCCTCCTCCTCCTCCTCCTCCTCCTCCTCAGCCTCTGCCTCCTCCTTCTCCTCTTCTTTTCCTCCTCCTCCTCCTTTTTGATAAATAAATTAACAACAGAATCTGCAGTTGAGTCAAACTTCTTTGAGTTTTGGTTGATGTATAGAGAATATGTCCAGAAAGAGAAGCTACCTATCTGGTTCATTTCATTTTTCTTAGCCAGAGTTCCTGCATTAGATGATAAAGCCCTCTTATACCAGTATTATTCTCCAAAATGGGAAGGGATGTTCTAAACACATTAACCTTCAGACATTTTTGTATTTACTATGTTGTTGACTATTATTTTTATATTCTAAATAGTGGTCATAGAATGACCAATCAAAAGCCACATTATGGTTTGTGACCATGTGTAAGATGAAGGTCTCTTGTGTCAAGTTCAAATTTTTGAGAACCAGTTTACAAAAAGGTCATTGAATCCAACTTCTATGTCTCACAAGATGGAACAGCTTATGGCTACTTGTTTACTTGACTAAACGCTAAGTTTTTCTTGTCCTCATATGCTGTCCCCTAGAAGCTGCTGGTCAGGTTTTTGGGCAGTGCAGTCTCCATATCATCTTGTTTTAAAGGAGCCTCTTTATCCCTTTGCTATCACTCTCTAATTCAAATGATTTGGGGCTCAGTTTCTTTGGGTGTTTGCATTTTATTTGTGACTTGCCAAATGATATTTTAAAAATTGTCCTACATAGCCCTGGATCTAGTAATAAAATTACCATTTCTTAGTATGCTTGTTTTGTTTGTCTGAATAATCAGCATAGGTAGGAAATTGTTTTAGATACATTTTTTATTTTTTTATTAAGAAAAATTTTCCATTAATTTTACACACCAATCAAAGATCCCCCTCTTCCCTCCTCCCACCCCCCCAGGTTCCCCATCCCAACCCATTCCCTACTCCCCATCCCACAAGAAGACAAGGCCTCCCATGAGGAGGCACATTCAGTAGAGGCATGTCCAAGCCCCTCCCACTGCCTCAAGGCTGCCAGAGGTGTTCCATCAGAGGTAGTGTTCTCCAAAAAGCCCTCTCATTCACTAGGATGGATTCTCATCCTATCACCAGGGGACCCACAAGCAGATCAAGCTACACAACTGTCTTGCCATGCAGAAGGCCCTGCCCAGTCCCATGCAGGCTCCACAGTTCTTGATCCAACTTACGTGAGTTCCCACTGGTTTTATTTGGTCATCTCTGCAGATTTCCCCATTATGATCATGATGCACTTGCTCATAGAATTCCTCTTCTCTCTCCCTGGCTGGACTCCTGGAGCTCTACCTGGTACTTGGCTGTAGATCTATGTACCTGCTTCCATCAGTTGCTGGAGAAAAGCTCTGTGATGACAGTTAGGGTATTCACCTATCTGATCTCTGGGGCAAGCCTATTCAGTTCAGGCACTCTCTTTATTATTTCTAGTAGTCCAAGTTGGGGTCATCCCTGGGGATTCCTGGCAACTTCCCTAGAACTAAGTTTGTCTCTATCCCTATGATGTGTCCCTCTATTGTGTTACCCATTTCATTGCTTTCCCACTCCATCCTTGTTCCAGCTCAACCATCCCATTCCCTTATGGTCTCATTCTCCATCTCCTACCCTCCATCACGCAACCCTCATCTACAATTTACTCATGGAGATCTCATCTATTTCCCCTTCCCAGGGTGGTCCATGCATCCCTCTTTGGGACTTCCTAGTTAGCTAACTTCTCTGGAGTTGTAGGTTGCAGCCTGGTTATCCATTGCTTTACATCTAGTTCCACTTATGAATGAGTACATACCATGTTTGTCCTTCTGAGTCTGGGTTACCTCACTCAGGATGATATTTTCTAGTTCCATCCATTTGCCTGTAAATTTCATGATGTCATTGTTTTTCTCTGCTGAGTACTTCATTGTGTATATATACCACATTTTCTTCATCCATTCTTCAGTTGAGGGGTATCTAGGTTGTTTCCAGGTTCTGGATATTACAAATATTGTTTCTTGGAACATAGTTGAGCATGTGTCCTTCTGGTATGATTGAGCATTCCTTGGGTATGTGCCCAACAATGGTATAGCTGTGTCTTGAGAATAAAGACCATTTACAATTGGGCACCATCTAACAGTCTATTGAATATGGAAGCCAGAAAGTATTTACCATAAGATTTTATACAAGATGAGAGTGCCCATATGCATCACTTTAATCAACAGAGTAATGAAATACTAATGAGAACAACTAGGCAAGAGCAAGAAATATGGGACATGCAAATGAAAAAGAAACAAATATACCATGTTTTCAGAAGAGATGGCTTTATAGAAACCTCTAAAACTTCATCTAAAATTCTTAGAACTAAAAAATAAATGTAGTCAAGTTTCAGGATGCAAAAGCCAACAGAGAAAACTCAGTAGCAATGTCAAAAGACAATAGTGAATATATGAAATAGAAATCAAGAAGTGAACACCATATAATAGTTGCAAAAATATAAAATACAAAGAAATAAGTGTAACACATGATGTGAAACACCTTTAGAAATAACAATTAGGAATTATCTATACAAATTATCCTATTGAATGTACCAAACTATCTGTTCTTGAGAGAGTTCAATGTTTGTATTTTTAACAAACATGTAAGGAAAATGACCTGAGGAATTGGTACTAATAAAGACATTAAAATGGAAATTCATGATATAGTCATACTCAGAAAACAAATAGCTGGACATATTTGTACTAAGATTGCTTTCATGCCATTATTGCAGTATTGTAAATTTCTATTCAGGACAGCTAGGATTTTCATGTCTATTTTAACCAGTTAGAACTCAAGATCCTGTTATCAAAATAGAATTTTTTTTATTATACTTGGATTAGATTTTTGCCATTTTGGAAATTTCAAATTAATAAAATCAGATGCTAAAACAGTAATATTAAAAGCATCTCAACCATGTCTAAAGGGTATTAATGCCACCAAGGAAAGCACTGAATTGAATAATGAATACCAGGTGAAAAATCAATAGAAATGTTCCCAAATGTAATACATCGCAGCTGATTAACAGGTAGAGAGGAGAAACCCAAATAGCAGGCAATTCTGAAACTTTCCTGAGAATATCATGGAATTTGAAGAGCCAGAGAACTCTACAAATATTTTTTTAAAAAACATAATCCAATGAATTTCATAAACACAATTAATTTCTATATCCTATCAATGAATAATTATAACATGAGAAATGCCATTTTGGCAGAATCAGAAAGAGGAATTTCTAAATATTGTTGATAGCATGTTCAAAGGAGGAAGGAATTGCTTTGAAGAGGATCTCACCAAACCAATTTTGGCCCATTTAGTCATTGGAAGAATGATGCTGTTAACTTATTGAAACAAGTGGTTCCAAAAGCCTTAACAGTAGAATGAAATATTGACAGAAATCAAGAGAAAAAGAAAAATATATTGATGATGTGACAACTATTCCCTCTGTATAGGAAATATTCATATTCATAACACAATTCATGAAAGTGTCTTGCTCATTTGAATATTCTCAATATCAAAAGAAAAGCATAAACAAAAACCTACCAATTTTATCAGTTTTCTATAATATAATATAATATATATAGTTTATTAATCAATTAAGATATTATAATTACTGATACAATAAAGGGATACCTAAATAACTAGATATTGATATTGTCTGTATTAGTTTGAGTTTCTATTGCTGTGAAGGGACACCATGACCACAGCAACTCTTATAAAAAAAATTTAACTGGGAGTGGCTAACAGTTTCTGGAGTTTAGTCCTTTATTATCATGGTAGGACAACATAGTGGCATTCAGGTAGATATAGTATCAGAGAAGTAGCTGAGAGTTCTACATCTTGATCCACAAGCAGCAGGGTGAGACTCTCACACTGGGCATGCTTTTAGCATATCTGAGACTTCAAAGCCCACCTGGACAGAGACACATTTCCTCCAAAAAGGCCACACCTCCCAATAGTACCAATTCCTATGGGCCAACCATTCAAACTATGAGTCCATGGAGGGCCATAGCTATTCAAGCCACCACATTGTCTTAGTCACTGTTCAATTGCTGTGAAGAGACATCATGACCAAGGCAACTCTTACAACAGACAGAATTAATTGGGGGTTTGCCTGCAGATTCAGAAGTTTAGCCCATTATCTAAAGGGCTGGGAGCATGGCAGCAGGCAGGCAAGTGCTGGAACAATAGCTGAGAGCTCCTTCCTGACCCATAGGCAGAGAGAGAAGCTCTGGGTTTGTCATAGCTCTGGGTTTTTGAAACCTCAAAGCCCACTCCCAGTGACACACTTCCTCCCATAAGGCCATACCTCCTAATCATTCTAATCCTTTCAACTAGTGCCATTCCTTGATGACTAAGTATGAAAATACATGAATCTTCGGGGGCCTTTCTTATTCAAACCACTACAGATATCTCAAGACAATGTCTGGAAAAACTGTGTTGTCAAATCATAATCATGTCTAAACCTGAACCCTAACTTTTAACCCTAACCCTAAAATCAACCTAATCATAATACTAATTTATAATCCTAACCATACTACTTAACCTTAGTCCTAACTGTTGGTTAAACGGTGCACTGCGTGTGGCTGGCCGCTGCTGGCTTTTTCCTCAGAGCAAGGATAACTCTACCTTTTGTGGAAAATGTTTTTTTTTTTTCCTTAATAGTGGGAATAACACATTATCAATGGTCCCTTCATGGGAGAAAGGGAAATTTTAAATAAGCCCAACTTCTAGTAAAAAACAATTGTGGTCAGGGCATAAAATACTATGTCAATGCTGTTTGAATTGCCAGAGATATTAGTCATTCATTATATAAAAGATGTTGTCTTCTCCTGGTTGTCTAATTAAAGTTTAAATGAATGTTTAAATTTTATAGTAAATGAACTAAAAGAACAAAATTCATGATTTTAAACTATATATTGGGCGTGATCTTGTCTGTTTATCATTACTAAGAATTTGGCTCTGCTCTTTAAGTTGCTTTCTAAAAATTCTTTGTTAAATTCTTTAAAAATGTAATACCTGAAACAGAGTGGGTTGAAACTTATTAGATAATGTGGCTACTAAGGGAAAAGCTTATAAAAATGATTTCTTACTGATAAAAAGCCTATACTAATTTTTTGCAATGATTAACTTCAGCAGTGCATAAAGCAGTAGCTGATCCTGATGTTGGAAAGATTTTAATTGAGTCCTTGGCTTTTGAAAATGCTAATGCAGAATGCCAAAAGGTTATAAGGTCCTTGAAGGCTCAGGGAGCTCCTTTAGAGAAATGGATTAAAACTACTGCTGATATTGGATCCACAGAATGCAATGCTAATATAATTGGATGAGTTTTAGCTAAAGGTCTTAGATCTCAGAATACAAAATGTTTTAACTGTGGAAAATTGGGACTTTAAGGAAAGATTGTTACTGTGGGATGATGCTTTTGTACACTGGTTTAACAAAATGCTGATTGGTGAGTAGCCAGGCCGGAAGTATAGGTAGGATAAGCATACAAGGAGAATTCTGGGAAGAGGAAGGCTGAATCAGAAGACACCAGCCTGCTGTCCAGGGAGCAGTATGTAATGACACACAGGTAAAGTCACAGACCATGTGGCAACACATAGATTAACAGAAATGGGCTGAATTTAAGTGTAAGAGCAAGTCAGTAGTAAGCCTGAGCTAATGGCTGGGCAGTTTTAATTAATATAAGCCTCTGTGTGTTTGCTTGGGTCTGAGCGGCTGTGGACCAGGTGGGATACAGGAAAACTTCAGCTACAGCTTGTTATTATTCTGTTACTAAAAGGGGATACTATATAATCCTACAGGACAAACAACTGTCAAAAGATCTAATCATACTCTAAAGGAGATGATTGTTAAACATAGGGGGATATAAGGATCCCCAGGGATAAATTGCATAATGCCTTACTCACTAAAATATTTAAACACTAATGAAACAGAAACAACAGCTGCTGAAAGACATTGGATATGGAAAGAACTGCTTAATTGAGTCAGCCCAAGTATTATAGATGATTTAACACCAAAATAGTCCAGGGAAAGTGTTAAGTTAAGGTTGAGGATATGCCTTAACTTAACACTTTCCCTGGACTATTTTGGTGTTATCCACAACTTTTGGTTTCTGCAGGAGACCAAAAGTTGTGGATACTATCAAAATTAATAAAACTTATACATGAACAAGAAAAAATATCCCAGATGCTTTGGCTGCTAAGATGCCTATATGAAGGAAAAACCACAAAAGGTCTTTGGAGCATACTGTTAATCTTCCCACCTGGGGACAGCTTAAGAATTTGTGTGACAAAAGGGAGGCAATAATTCGTATGACTCAGAAATCTCTGAATGATATACATTTATTTCTTGTCATGTTATCTATCTGTGGTAATTGTGCAGGTAAAAGGGTCTGCCCATAATTACTGGGCCTTTACTCCTAATCCCCCAATTAATTTAGCAGTAAAGTGGGGAGATACAGATATTCCTGTGGTGGTTAATGAATCTTCTTCGTGACCTGACCTTATGACAACCAAGCAAATCATGGAGAGTAAAAAGGAAAAAAAAAATCATACTGTGGGAGTACAAGGAATTCCTATTTGTATGGGAAATGGAATTCAATATCTAAATATAACCTTTCAAGTATGGCTATCCATAGTCCATACTACCCAAGATTATTATAATAAATTTTATATGCTTCATGAATCTGGTTTTAAAGGACAAGAGATTAATGCTACTAGTTCCATAAACCTATCATTCTGTGAGATGAGAGTTTCCAACAAGGAATCTGACTAGGTGCATTGGTAAAAATATAAGAGTGGAAACCTCGAGTATTAGTTAGTATCTCCCATGGAGATTTCATTGATTGGAGCCCTTATGGCTCCCCTCAAGGAAAATATTCTTACTCAGAGTTAAGATAGAAGCGGTATAGTTTAAATGGAACTGTAGAAATTAGTTCTTCTGTTAATGAACCCATCCAATGGAATGGAGTTCGAATGTCAAGTCCTTTCCTGAAATTTGGCAATTCAATTCAGACTAATTTGTGGAAATTGGCAAGTGCCTTCCACCCTTTTAAATCATGGGAAGGAACGTTAAACATTAAGGATGATAAATACATGTTGTCTTTTAGAAAAATCAAAGTCATCCTTTTATAGCATATGTACATTACCTTACTTGCTAGTAAAAGGGCCTGTATAATGGCACCCTAATAATTACAACATCATTTGTGCACACCGTACCCTTTATATCTGTGTTAATTCTAGTATGTCTTTAAACTTAATCTTTGAATGCTTATACATTTTTAGAGCAAGGCCAGCAATCTGGATACTGGTGAAGTTACTGAGGTCATGGCAGGACTCACCAGTGATGATTCTGATACAGAAGTTCACTGCAAGAATATTAAGAAGAACATGTTGAATGGTTGAACTGATTATTGCAGTTATTATGGGAATTATTGCATTGATTGCTACTGCTCCAACAGCCGAGTGGCAATTCATAAAGAAATTCAAATTCAAATTCTACAGAACTTTGGACTGAACAAATAAAATAGATAATGAGATAGTTAATGAGTTAGCTGTTTTGAGACAAGCTGTTATATTATTGGGAGATCAGTTAGAAATACTGAAGGAGCAATTAAATTAAAATGTGATTGGAATGTTACATCTTATTGTATTACATCTTTAAAAGTTTCATAAAAGCAAGCATAATTGAGAAAAGGTTAAGATGCATTTGATGGGTTGTCCTAATTCTCAAATGATTTATGATTTACAGCAAGAAATTAAGGAATATTCCACAAAAAAGTTACCTGATACGATGGGAATGGATGTTATGGAAAGCCTTGCAGATACAATAGTCTCATTCAACCTTGTGATTCACTTTAATTGATTTCCTGTTTTAGCAAGTGTTACTCTTGTTCTAGCAATAGTAACCTTATTGAATTTAATATGTGTTTTGGGTTACTTACATAAGATTGTAAGACAGAAAGATAGAGAAAAGGGTATATTTGCTGTAAAGCTACATAATCTCCAAAATATTGTTGCATATGAAAAAGGGGGATATAGTGGGAGAATTCCTGCAAAGCTACCACTGGTTTGATTCCAAAGTGTTATTACCTAGCTTTCATCTGCCTTTTGTGATTGCTACTGTGGTGGTATTGTGCTCCCCAAAATATTGTGCACTCTAATAAACTTATCTGGGGTCAGAGAACAGAAGAGCCACAATATTAAACACAGAGGTTAGGCAGTGGTAGCACATGCCTTTAATCCTAGCATTCCAGAGGCAGAGATCTGCCTGGATCTCTGTGAGTTCTGGAATGCTAGGATTAAAGGCGTGTGCTACACTGGAAACAGCCACACATGGTGACTCACACCTTTAATCCCAGGAAGTAATGGCAGGAGGCAGAAAGGTATTTAAGGCATGAGGACAGAGGAATTATAGCTGATTAAGTTTTTAGGCTTTTGAGCAGCAGTTCAGCTGAGATTTATTTGGATGAGGACTCGGAGGCTTCTAGTCTGAGGAAACAGGATCAGCTGAGGAACTGATGAGGTGAGGAAGCTGTGGCTTGTTCTGCTTCTCTGATCTTCCAGCATTCACCCCAATAACTGGCACTGTTTTTTTTTTTATTACTATTAATAAGACCATTACATCTACAATAGTGCTGTGGATATTGCTCTGTATAAATAAAATGCTGATTGGCCAGTAGCCAGGCAGGAAGTATAGGCAGAAGAAGCAGAGAAGAGAATTCTGGGAACAGGAAGGCTGAATCAGGAGACACTGCCAGCTGCCATCATGAGTACCAACATGTAAGATACTGGTAAGCTACGAACCATGTGGCAAGGTATAGATTTATAGAAATGGGTTAATTTAAGATATAAGAACAGATAGCAAGAAGCCTGAGTCATTAGGCCAAACAGTTTAAGTAATAAGTCTCTGTGTGTTTAGTTGGTTTGGTCCAAGGGGCTGCGGGACTGGCAGGTGAGAGAGATTTGTCCTGACCGTGGGCCAGGCAGGACCAAGAAAACTCCAGCTACAGCTACCTCCTGTCTCTTGTACCTTCTGTTTGAAGTCTTATCTGTGTTTCCTAGGGGTTCAAAGCCTATGCAAACTTGGTTTAGGAACAACCCAGAAAACTGTGTTATTCATTTACTGAGAATTTGCATTTGGCATTGTCTCTTTGGGGGGCTTAGATAAGAGGTTTGGGTATATGGAACTGACTTGCTAAAGATGTGAATTATAATTATTGTTATATATTTTATAACAACAAAAGAGCCCTTTGCTAAGCTACAGTGATTCAGTCCAGAGAGATGAATCCCTCCTCCAGCACCTCCTTGAGGTGTCTCTGTGTCTTGATTCTGTGGACCCACCTGAACACTCATACCCAATATGCAACAATTGAGTCTCCATTGTCCCAGCACATCTTGTAGATAGGACAGGTCTGGGTCTAAGATTTATATCTGGGTTAGTGTCCCAGTCTCACCACTGGAAACCTTGCCTGATTAAAGAAAATGGCCAAGTCAAGCTCCATATCCCTCATTATCAGGAGTCTTCACTAGGGTCACCCTCATAGATTCCAGGAGGTTACAGCACTAGGTTTCCACATTGCCCCATAAATGCCCCCAATTCCAGTTGACCATCCCTGTATGCTCTGCATCCATCCCTCCATACTCTACCTGATTTCTCCTGTTCCCAGTCCCACCTGTCCCCAGTCCACCTGCAAAATCTGTTTGATTTTGCCTTCCAAGGGGAATCCATGTGTCTCTCCTAGAGCCCTCCTTGTTACCTAGCCTTCCTGTGTCTGTGATTGTAGCATGATTATCCTACACTTAATAGCTAATATCCACTTAAGTGAGTACATATCGTGTTTGTCTTTCTGGGTCTGCCTTGCCTGGCTCAGGATGATTTTTTTCTAGTTCTATCAATTTGCCTGCAAGTTCCATGATGTCATTTTTTTTTCTAACAGATAAGTAATACTCCATTGTGTAAATATACCACGTTTTCTTTATCTATTATTTGGGTGAGGGACATTGAGCTGGCTTCCATTGTCTGGCTATTATGAATAAAGCCACTATGAACATATTTGAGCAAGTGTCCTTGTGGTAAGATGAAGATCTTTTAGGTATATGCCTAAGAATGGTATAGCTGTGTCTTGAAGTATATCAGTTCCCAATTTTCTGAGGAACTGCCATATTGATTTCCAAAGTGATTGTGTAAGTTTGTACTATCATCAGAATGGAGGAGTGTTCCCCTTGATCCACATTTTTGCCAGCATGAGCAGTCACTATGTTGTTTATCTTAGTCATTCTGACAAATGTAAGATGGAATCTCAGTTATTTTGATTTTCATTTCCCTGATGGCTAAGGATATTGAACAATTCCATTGATTAACATGTTTGTTTTGATGCCAGTATCATGATGTTTTATTACTATAGTTCTGTTGTACAGATTGAAATCAGGGACAGTGATACCTCTAGAAGTTCTTTTATTGTTCAGGATTGGTTTAGCTATCCTGTGTTTTCAAGATCTGTAAAGAATGGTGTTGGAATTTTGATGAGGATTTTGTTGAATCTGTAATAGCTTTAGTGAGATGGACATGTTTACTATGTTACCCTGGTGATCCATGAGCACAGGAGATCTTGCCATCTTCTGATGTCTTCAATTTCTCTCTTCAAAGACTTGAAATTTTTGTCATACAAGTCTTTCACTTGCTTGGTTAGGGTTAATGAAAGATATTTTATGCTATTTGAGGCTATTGTAAAAGGTGTTGATTCCCTGATTTCTTTCTCAGTCTATCCGACATTTATTTATAGAAGGGCTTATTGTGATATTTTATTTGTACTGAAATGTGATTTTATTTATATGTTAATAAATAAGTTACCCGGGGGTCGGAGCTATTAGCAAGCCATAGCAAAACCTGGGTGGTGGTGGTGGTGGTGGTGGTGGTGGTGGTGGTGGTGGTGGTAGTGCATGCCTTTAATCCCAGCACTTGGTAGGCAGAGCTAGGTAGATCTCTGAATGTTCAAGGATACAGCCAGCATTGGAGACGCATACCTTTAATCTCAGTACCAACCATAGAAGACCTGGAGGTCTGTACAGACAGGCAGTGACTAGGAGGTCATGTGGTTGGGTTTACAACCAATGAGAAGGCAGAACAGAAACTCTATAAAAAAAGACAGACACAGGAAGTAGGTCTCTTTCAGAGAGGTACAGCGACAGTGAAGGGTAAGGTTTTTAGCTCTTAGCTATTGCTCTGACCTCTTGGCTTTCATCTCTGTATTGGCTCTGTGTTTCTTATTTAATAAGACGGTTGGTTACATCTACAAGGGCTACTGATTTTTCTGAGTTAATATTGTAACCAGCCAAATCCCTGAAGGTATTTACCAACAATAGGAATTCCCTGGTAGAATTTTTTGGGTCCTTTATGTACACTATCATCTCATCTGCAAATAATGATACTTGGACTTTTTGCTTTCAAATTTGTATCCTGTTGATCTGCTTCAGTTGTCTTATTGGTTTGGCTAAGATGTAAAGTACTATATTGAATAGATATGGAGAGAATGTACACCCTACTCTTGTTACAGATTTTAGTGGAATTGCTTAGAGTTTCTCCCCATTTAAATGTGATGTTGGCTGGCTATATGCTTGCTGTAATTGTCTTTATTATATTTAGGTATGTACCTTGTATCCCTAATTTCTCCATGACTTTTATCACAAAGGTTGTTGGATTTTTCAAATACTTTTTCTGCATCTAATGTGATGATCATGTGGGGTTTTTTTTTCAGTTTATTTATATGACAGATTACATTAACTGAGTTTCATATATTAAACCATCCCTGCATCTCTGGAATGAAGGCTACTTGATCATGGTGGATGGTATTTTTGATATGTTCTTGGATGTGGTTTGTGAGTATTTTGTTGAGTATTTTTGCATCAATGGTCATGAGGGAAATTGGTCTGTAATTTTCCTCTTTGTGTGGTTTAGATTATCAGAGTGACTGTGGACTCATAAAAATGAATAGGTCAATGTTCTCCCTGTTTCTGTTTCATGGAATAATTTGAGAAGTATTAGTGTTCATTCTTCTTTGAAAGTCTTTTAGAATTCTGAACTAAAGCCACCTGGCCCTGGGCTTTTTTTGGTTGAGAGGCTTTTTATTAACGGCTTCTATTTCCTTAGGGGTTATAGGTCTATTTAAGCTGCTTATCTGATCTTGATTTAACAATGGTAAATGGTATCTCTGGAGAAAATTCTCCATTTCTTTTAGATTTTTCAGTTTTGTAAAAGATGGGATTTTTAAATCTGACCTAATGATTCTTTGGATTTCCTTGGTGTGCTTTTATATTCACCTTTTCATTTCTGACTTTGATAGTTTGGATATTCTCTCTGTCTTTTACTGAGTTTGGATAAAGTTTACTATATCTTGTTGATTTTTCTCAAATATATACAGCTCTGTTTCATTAATTTTCAGCTTCTATTTTATTAATTTCAGCCCTCAGTTTATTTCATGCCGTATCTTCCTCTTGTGTGTGCTTGCTTCATTTTGATCTAGGGCCTTCAGATGTGCTATTAAACTGCTAGTATGAAATTTCTCCAGCTTTTTTATTTAGGCATTTGGTGCTATAAATTTTTCTCTTAGCACTGCTTTCATTGTGCCCCATAAATTTAAGTATGTTGTGTATTCATTTTCATTGAATTCTAAGAATTGTTTTATTTTTTCCTTATTTCTGTCTTGACCCAGTAGTCCCTCAGTGGAGAGTTGTTCAATTTCCATTAGTTTGTAGGCTTTCTGTTAGTTTTGTTGTTGAAATCAGCTGCAATCTATGCTGGTCTGATAGGATGCAAGGAGTCATTTCAATCTTTTTGTATCTTTTGAGACTTGGTTTATGACTATGTAGTCAATTATGGAGAATGCTGCATGAGGTATTGAGGTATATTCCTTTGTGTTTGGGTAAAATGGTTCTGTAGATACCTGTTAGTCCACTTTGTTTATAATGTCTGTTAGCTCAGTATTTCTCTGTTTAGTTTTTTTCTGAATGACCTGTCTGTTGATGAGAGTGGTGTATTTGAGTCGGTCACTATCAATGTGTGAGGGTTGATGTGTAATTTAAGCTTTAGTACTATTTCTTTTACAAAAATGGGTGTCCTTGTGTTGGAGGCATAGCTCCTAAGAATGGAAATGTCATCTTGGTGGAATTTTCATTTGATAAGTATGCAGTGTCCTTCCCCATCTCTTTTGATCAATTTTGGTTTGAAGTCTATTAGGTTTGATTAGATATAGGTTTGATTAGAATAGCTACACCAGCTTGCTTCTTAGGTCCATTTTCTTTGAAAATATTTTTCTAACATTTTACTCTGAGGCATTACTTATCTTTGATGATTTTTGTGTGTTTCTTGTAGGCAACAGAAGATTGGGTATTGTTTTTGCATCCATTTTGTAAGCCTATGTCTTTTTATTAGAAAATTGAGTCTATAGATGTTCAGAGATATCAATGACCAATGTTGTTTAATTCCTGTTGGTGGTAGTGTGTGTGTATGTGTGTGTGTGTGTGTGTGTGTGTGTGTGTGTGTGTGTGTGTGTGTGTGTTTGCTTCCTTTTTTGGTTTGCTGGTGTAAGATTATTAATTTCCAGTATTTTCTTGGGCATAGTTAATCTCCTTGGGTTGCAGTTTTCCTTCTAATTCTGTCTATAGAGTTAGATTTGTAGATAGACACTGTGTAGCTGGAGAATTTCTCTCCAGCTCCCACCAAGTCCCGCCAGTCCTGGAGCCCACTTATAAAATAAACACACAGACTCTTATATTATTTAAACTGCTCGGCCATTAGCTCAGGCCTACTAACATTGTCTAGCTCTTACTCTTAAATTAACCCATTTCTATAAATCTATACCTTGCCACGTGGCTTGTGGCTTACCGGCATCCTTACATGCTGCTTGTCATGGTGGGGGCTGGCAGTGTCTCCCTCTCTGCCTTCCTGTTACCTCAATTCTCCTCTCTGTTAGTCCCACCTACACTTCCTGTCTGGCTACTGGTGAATCAGTGTTTTATTTATACAGAGCAATATCCACAGCAACAGTGTTCAGGTTTGATTTTATTATGGAATACCTTGTTTTCTTCTTCTGTGATGATTGAGAGTTTTTCTGAGTATAGTAGTCGGGGCTGGCATCTGATGTCTCTTATAGTCTGCAAGAAATCTGTCCAGGCCCCTCTAGTTTTTAGAGTCTCCATTGAGAAATCATGTGTAATTATAATAGGTTTGTCTTTATATGTTACTTGGCCTTTTTCCCTTGCAGTTTTTATGTATTATTTCTTGGTTCTATATGTTTAATGGTTTGATTATTATGTGGCAAGGGGACTTTCTTTTCTGTTCCAGTTGATTTGGTATTCTATAAGGTTCTTATACATTTATAGGCAAGTCCTTCTTAAGGTTAGGAAAATTTTCTTCTGTGATTTTGTTGAAAATATTTTCTGGGTTTTTGAGCTGGGATTCTTCTCCTTCATCTATTCCTATTATTGTTAGTTTTTGTCTTTATGTAATGCTTCAGATTTCCAGGATGTTTTGTGGTTTTTTGATTTTAGAAATTTTTGATTTTCAATATTTTCTTTGACTAATGTATCTACTTCTTCTATCACATCTTCAACACCTGAGATTTGCTTCTTATCCTCTTATATTCTGCTGGTGATGCTTGATTCTATAGTTCCTGG
Source organism: Peromyscus maniculatus bairdii (assembly GCF_049852395.1). Taxonomy (NCBI): domain Eukaryota; kingdom Metazoa; phylum Chordata; class Mammalia; order Rodentia; family Cricetidae; genus Peromyscus; species Peromyscus maniculatus. Next base: position 88,611,236 of record NC_134856.1, on the reverse strand, counting down.
TCACTTACCTAGATTTTTCATTTCCACTGTTCCTTCAGTGTTTTTTTTTTTCTTTCTTTTTTTTTTTTTTGCTTCTATTTCCATTTATAGGTCTTGAACAGTTTTATTTATTTCCTTCAACTGTTTGCTTGTTTTTTTTTTTTTTTCTGGCTTTCATTAAGGGATTTATTTATTTCCTCTTTTTTTGTTTGTCTTTCCCTCTGATTCTTAAGGGACTTATTTATTTCCTTTTTAAGGACCTCTATCATCTCCATAATGTTGATATTAAGGTCATTTACTTGCGCTTCAGCTGTCTTGAAATATTCAGGGCTTGCTGTAATAGGAGAGCTAGGCTCTGGTGATGACTTGTTGCTCTGGCTGTTGTTGACTGGATTTTTACACTGGCACCTGTGTTTGGAGTGATTATAGGCCTAGGTGCTGAATCCTGAGTTTGTCTTTGTTCAATGAGTGTTTTGTTCCCTGGTTTCTGTTGTTTTTCAGTGGGCTTTGTGACTGAACTGAATCTACTGATATGTTAACTACTGTTTGGGGCCCCAATGTCTCTGCAGTGAGCACCCCACTACTCAGACCACAGCCTGATGGGATTTTCAGGCAACCCTTCTCCCTGGCTCTGCTGCCACCACCAAATATAGCTTTTAACTAAGTCTCTATCATTTTATTTACCAATAATAACCTGCGAGTCAGATGTTGGGATGAAAACCTGTTAGCTCAGAGAGGCAGAAGAACAACCAGCTGACCTCTCTTTTTGGTCAGAGACCCAGCAAGAGAGTGTTTCTCCAGCCATCCGTAACCAAAAAGACCATGAAACTCCAAGCCCCTCCCTACTTCTTCCTGTGAGTCTCTCTTTGTGGCATGAAACTTAAAGAGTCTTTATTAATAAAACTAACCTGGAGCCAAGTATTGGGGTGAACACTGGAAGATCAGAGAGACAGAACAAGCCACAGCTAACCTCACCTGACCAACTTCTCAGCTGATCTTGTTTCCTCAGACTGGAAGCCTCTGTGTCCTCATATCTGAATGGCTCTCAGCTGAACTGTGCTGCTCAAAACCTAAAAGCTTAACCAGCCAAATGCTTTTAGTTCCTGATCTTTACGCCTTATATACTTTCTGCTTTCTGTCTCACTCCCTGGGATTAAAGGCTCACTTTCTGGGATTAAAGGCATGTGTCACCATGCCTGGCTGTTCCCAGTGTGGCCATGAACTCACAGAGATACAGAGGGATTTCTGCCTCTGGAATGCTAGGATTAAAGGTGTGAGTGCCACCATTTTCTAGCCTTTGTATCTAGTGGCTGTTCTGTCTCTGACCCCAGATAAGTTTATTACGGCGCACAATATTTTGGGGAACACAATACCACCACACTCTGTCTTCCTGGCTCCTCCACACGTTTTATAGCTAATTCCTGTCAACCAGTTGCTGGATCTGTCCCCTGACTCAAGGCTGATCTTTATTAACACAGAGATTTCACAGTGCAAACAAATATCTCACAACCGTTTTCTGTTCCCTCTCTGGTCTTCTGGCTAGAGTGGCCTGTAGTTTAGCAGAGAGTCTCTCTACTCAAGTTGAGGACTGGGCTTCTAATGGCTGTTGTGGCTTCTGGTTAAGCCAAGGTCTCTACCCTCAGGACTTGGGACACAGTGATGAGGAGGGGTGGGGGAATTGGAGTGGGGGAGTTGAGAGGGTGAGGGGAATCACTGGGCATTCAGTTTCCCGGGAGTTTTGGCAGATGGCATGGCCACTGATCAAGCAGGGAGCATGTTTATCTTTCTTGATGAATACTAGTTTGACATGTTAAGTCCTGGTTCTATCATTTTTCAAATTATGTGCACATCTGTGCATCCATGTTTAAAGATGTGCATGAATGTTTGTGAGTACCCACAGCATTCTGAAAAGAGTATCCTGGATATTGGGCTCTGAAAATTATTGTCATTTTCATGCTCAACTAGAAGTGAAATTGCCATCCACCCACCAAAAAAAGAAGTAAATAGTTTTCTAAATGGGTTTATAAACACTTATTGTAATAGTAATTAAATCTACAGGGGCTGGAGAGATGACTCAGTGGTTAAGAGCACTGGCTGCTCCTCCAGAAGAACCAGGTTCAATTCTCAGCACCCATATGACAGATCACAAGTGTCTGCAACTCAGTTCCAGAGAATGCAACACACCCACTCAGGCATACATGCAGCCAAAACACAAATGCACATAAAATGAAAATAAATTAAATCTATAACAAATTTAAATTTTATAGTTAAAAAAATTATCTCCAGGAATGTTTTTGTTTGTAATTGGAGGCTGATTCATTTCTCACCCCACTCTGACAGCCCTCATGTAATAAATCTCATTCTGTAAGCCTTGGCATTTCTAATCCCATAGTGCTTCATGTAGCTCTGGGTTTATTGTTCACCCTTCTCAATTATGTCTCCCCTTTCTAGCCACATGACATACATTTTCCATCTGGGAGCTAGAGAAACATAGATTAATAAATACCTGCTAACTGTTACTCCTCAAAGGATGAAAACACTACCTATTCTCATGGAAGAACTGTCTATAAAACGACTGTTTTCATCTATCACACACTGTACACAGACCTGTAGGCAGCTTAATTTGGGGACATCATGAATGATAGGAAAGTAAAGCTTTAAAGTAATACAATGACCCTGAAAATTGGTGGAGAATGTGTCTTTTATTTGGTTTAAGAATGGGGCAATTTTTTATTTTTATTTTTTCTGTCTTAGCTGAAATGCAGCTCCAGGAGATTCTGAATTGCTATAGAGTAGAAGTTACAGGATAAGACATTAGCACCTGAGCAGTCTCCTGCCAGTAAACCTTCTGACAGACATCCTTACATGTTAATATTCATCAGAAAATGGATAATTAGGGTGGCCAGCAAACCTGCAGAGACAAAGAAAATGTGTAATGAATTTGATCATTCTGTTTCTACAAGGAATTATTTCTATAAAGCTGATTTTAGCTTGGAAGTATAAAATTTTCTTTTCTTAAGGCATATAATCTTCTTTTCTTACTTTCAAAACTATTGCTTTCTGCTTGTAAAGAAAATAATAGATGAATGATTCAGATTATCCTGCTTTCCCTAGTACTCGACATATAAAAATGAAGAATCAAATGTTCAAACATGTATCTATCAACAAAAGCAAAGAAGCACTGGAGAGATGACTCAGCCACTGAAAACATTGCCTGCTCTTCCAAAGGACCTAGGTTCTATTTACAACACCTACATGGTAGCTCACAACCACCTGTAACTCCAATTCCAGAAATCCTGTACCTTCCTCTGGTTTATATGGCTCTAGGAATGCATGTGGTGCACAGTTATACATGTAGTCAAAATGCATATGTTTAAAAAAATTAGATAACAAATAAGAAAGAATATATTTTTTAAGTAAGAAGGTACCTAGCCATTTATATTAAAAACTCTCAAGGATATGCTGCAGTTATCATTCCACGGGACCAATCCCTTCATTAGTTCCAGCAGGTCCTAGAGGGGATAGATGTTAGGGTGGGCCAACCCAAGGTCCAGATGTGTGGATCTGGATGGTAGCTGAGCTAGTCAGTTCAGGCCACTGGGACCATGCAGGATCTCCATGACTCAGGGTGGCCACAGGCTATCCCAGAGGAGTTTTGGTGAGGATGGTGTGCCAGAAACCAAAGGCCTTGAACCAAACCAATGACTCATTGCAGTAAACATTTGCTAGTAAAGCTGATTAGACAAAAGGGTATACTATGTGACACACTGTTCTCAATGCCACCAGGACAAATGAAAGGGTGTTGGAGAGTGTGGTAGTTTGAATGTAATTGGCCCCTATAATCTCAAAGGGAGTGGCACTACTAGGAGGTATGGCATTGTTGGGATGGGTAAGGCCTCGTTGGAAGATATGTGTCACTGTGGGGTCAGGCTTTGAGGTTTCCTATGCTCTGGATATTGCACGGTGTCACAGTTGACTTCCTATTCCCTGCAAGATGTAGCACTATCAACTACTTCTGTTTCATTTCAGCTTAGTATTTTTATGGAATTTCTGATTATGTGAATGAATGGGTCTCTGATTCTTGTGCCTGCTCTTGGACTCTTTCCTTCTGTTGGATTGCCTTGTCCTGCCTTGATGTATTGTTTTTTGTTTTATCTTGTTATATTTTATTTTGTCGTATTTGGTTGTTATCTCTTAAAATTGTGTTCTTTTCTAATGAAAGACAGAAATGGAGTAGATGCAGAGTGCAGAGGAAGTGAGGAGGAACTTGGAGGAACAGAGGGAGGGGAAATTATAACCAGGATATAGTGTATGAGAAAAGACTATTTTCAATAACAGGAAAACAAATGAGAATAACTTTTTTTAATTAAATAAAAATATGAAGTCCATTTTCATTGTAATACCATATGATCAAATATTCCCAATATAAAATTTTCTAAATAATTATGATATAGGAAAATTAGATGCAGTAATAGCATATATATGTATATATATGCCAGTATTTTGGGATATGCATTATCCAATTTAAATGTGCTGAGTGGATTTGTAACAATATTTCATTTTCAGAAATATTGGCTTAAATGTAATGTTTAGTACACTGACATTTAATTTTAATTTAAAAATTGATCAAGCATTCATTAACTGCCTTCCAAATAAATTATAGTGTTTTTTATTTGGTAATAAGAACAATATTTGTCCAAGACAAAAACCTCATATCCAAGAAGATAACCTTAGATTACCATAACAAAATAGGCACACAAGTCATAAAGAGTTAAAAGATCACCCATTGAAGATAATAATATGAATAATAGTTCTCTCTCTACGTAATATGTACTACTTTATTAATTTTCAGGATATTATTAATATTAATTGTATCTAGAAATTTTTATTACATGCAATTTTGCATTATGTTTGTAATTTTCACACAATATCATATTTTTTATTTTGAAGTAATTTTCCCATGAGGAATGAGAATACATTTTCCTTACTTTCCTTCATTTGTAATGCATCTTGTCTCAAACTCAAATTCTCTAGCCTTATATATAGAAAGAAAAATATGACATCTTGGGGCTATAAATTCTCTACAGCAATGGAAATGTTTCTATATACTATTTAAAGTTGTTTAATGCATATGTGTGTCCATGTATATGTGTGTGCAGCTTCATTTGTGATTGTAGATGCACATGTGTGTATACAAGTATGCACATGAATGTAGGAGACATAGGAAACCCTTAGATGTAATCCTCAAGAATGTATTCACCTCTTTTGAGGCAGGGTCTCTCATTGACCTTATACTCACTAGTTAGCATAGGATGGCTGGCTTGCAAACCCCAGGGATTTTTTGTTTTTTCCTCCAGATCACTTGAATTACAAGAGCACACTACTGCTCTCAGATTTTAATCATGGTTTCTGATGTCAAACTCAGGTCTTCACACTTTCAAGGAAGTGCTTTACTCACTAAGCCATCTTTCAGTATTTCTTTCGGCCTTAAATGTTTTCTCTATAATTTCTAAGTTTCTCTATAAGTTCTCTACATTGACCTCTTTACATTTCAGAAAATCAAACCAACTGTGCTATTACATACATCAAGAAAGCAGTTCTCAAACTAGAACACTGAGGTCCTAAATCAAAGTACATCAGAAAAAAAGTAAAGGTTTTCCACTATTAAAAAATCAGTTAATTTCCTGAATATAGTAAACAATTCCACATAAAGGTGATGATATAGAATACATTTAGTAGGATCTGGAATTAAGCAAGTGCTGGAGAAAATGACATGATGGGATGATATTGATATTGGAAATGATTCAATGGGCTCCTTGAAATGTTCACAGTGCGTATCCACAGGGCATACAGATTTTTATCACCACAGGGAAGATGGAGATTCAGCAGTGATGCAGGCTGACCTGCATACTCCTTGAAACAGTGCAGACTTTCAGGTACAACAGATTAAGGTGACTTTGGGTCTGCTTACACTGCTGCTGTGAAAAAGGTCAGAACTCTGAATAGACTAGAAAGAATTCCAGAAGTTCTTTTTCTGAATTCTAGGCTCCAATCGCCTCTGCCTTCTTTATATTTATTGAGATAACTTTAAAAGCATTCCCCCTGCAAAAAAATGGAATAAAGTATGTCGCCAAAGTTACTTACATTGGTGTATTCACGTATCGCAAATTTCTGTTCAGTCCATCAAGGACTTTCATATCCTCTGAACTCAACTGGAATTCAAAAACCTATTAGATAGATAAGAACTATTTTTTAGAAATTTAGACTGCATGTTTGCCAATGGCACATGATAAATACAACAGACTGAACTGTGATGACAAATATGTTGAACAATCTCAGATCTTACAAAATACAAAGGTATTCAGCAAAATGCCCAAGTGAGAAATGCATATCAGGGACAGCATGATTCAAATCCATCTACATATTGAATCCATCCATAACACAGGCAAGAGAGATTTGAATGGAATGTGAGAAGGAAAGAAACCTGATGTGATTCAAGGAAGAAAACATCATTGCTTAGATGATCTAAATTCGGAGTGCAATTTTCTTAATGTGAAACACAATTTAGAAATCATTTATATAGTTTTATTTCCACATCTGAAAGGAAAACAATCAAATATAAGCATATTGTTTTAAACATAACTTAAATGGGCATTCTACTAATAATAATGGTGTTTTATAAATGATTAAGAACTTGCTTCCCACAAATAATATAAAATATCCTGGGGCAACTCTAAGCAAGTAAAAGACCTGTATAATAAAAACTTTAAGTCTCTGAAGGAAGAAATAGAAGAAGATATCAGAAAATGGAAAGATCTCCCATGATCATGGATAGGTAGAATTAACATAGTAAAAATAGCAATCTTACCAAAAGCAGTCTACAGATTCAATGCAATCCCCATAAAAATCCCAACACAATTCTTCCCAGACATGGCAAGAACAATACTCAACTTTATATGGAAAACAAAAAACCCAGGATAGCTAAAAGAATCCTGTACAATAAAACAACCTCTGGGGGCATCACCATCCCTGACTTCAAGCTCTACTATAGAGCTACAGTAATAAAAACAGCTTAGTATTGACATAAAAACCCAAATGTGGACCAATGGAATCAAATTGAAGATGCTGACATTAATCTGCACAACTATGAACATAAGATTTTTGACAAAGAAGGCAAAATTGTACAATGGAAAAAAGAAAGCGTCTTCAACAAATGGTGCTGCCATAACTGGATGTTAAATTGCAGAAGATTGCAAATAGATCCATATCTGTCACCATGCACAAAACTCAAGTCCAAGTGGATCAAAGACCTAAACATAAATCCAGTTACATTGAACTTGCTAGGAGAGAAAGTAGGGAGTAGTCTTGAATGCATAGGCTCAGGAGAACACTTCCTAAATATAGCACTAGTTGCATAGACACTGAGAGCAACAAATAATAAATGGGACCTCCTGAAACTGAGAAGCCTTTGTAGAGCAAAGGACACGGTCAATAAGACAAAACAACAGCATACACAATGGCAAAAGATCTTCACCAACCCCAAATCTGACAAAAGGCTGATCTCCAAAATGTATAAAGAACTCTAAAAGCCAGACTTCAAAACACTGAACAATCTAATTGAAAAATGGGCTACACAAATTAACAGTGAATTCTCAACAGCAGAATCTCAGATGGCTGAAAGACATTTAAGGAACTGCTCAACATCCTTAGTCATCAGGCAAATGCAAATCAAAACGACTCTGAGATACCATCTTACATCTGTCAGAATGGCTAAAATCAAAAACACAGAAGACAGATTATGTTGGAGAGGATGTGGATCAAGGGGAACACTCCTCCACTGTTGGTGGGAATGCAAACTTGTATCGCCACTCTGGAAATCAGTATGGCGGTTTCTCAGAAAATTGGGAATATGTCTTCCTCAAGATCCAGCTATATCACTCCTGGACATATACTCAAGGAATGCTCAATCTTACCACAAGGACACTTGCTCAACTATGTTCATATCAGCATTATTTGTAATAGCCAGAACCTGGAAACAACCTAGATGCCCTTCAACTGAAGAATGGATTAAGAAAATGTGGCACATATACACAATGGAGTACTACTCAGCAGTAAAAAACAATGATATCATGAAATTTTCAGGCAAATGGATGGAACTAGAAAATATCATTCTGAGTGAGGTAACCCAGATTCAGAGGAACAAACATGACAAACAAACAGGATCACCCATAAATGGATACTAGATGTAGGGCAAGGATGGGCAGACTGCAGCCCATGGCATCTTAGAGGCTATCTGACAGGGACAGGGAGGGACCCTGGCAGGACACACAGATAGTCCAGTGAAGTAGAAGTGGATGGGATCTGCATGAGCAGGCTGGGAGTGGGGGGTGGTGAAAGACAAGGAATGGGGGGCGAGAACATAGGTAAATGGGAGGGGTGAGCTGGAACGGGGACGGAGTGGGAGAGCAGGGAAGGACATACTATTATAGATGAAGACATCATGGGATTGGGAACAGGCAGGGTGCTGGGAAGCTCTCAGAAATCCACAAGGATTCCCCCAACCTGGACTGCTGGCAGTGATTGAGGGGTTGCCTGGACTGGTCTACTCTGGTGACTGGTCTAGTGAGTACCCTAACTGTCATCATAGAGCCTTTATCCAGTGACTGATGGAGGTGGATGCAGGGATCCACAGCTGGGTGCCAGGCTGAGCTCCAGGAATCCAGTTGATTGGAGAGAGGAGGGATTCTGTGGGTGGGGGATGTCAAGACCATGATAGGAAGACATGCAGAGATGACCGGCCACACTGGTGGAGACCCATGAACTGTGGACTATTGGCTGTGGAGCCCCCATGGGACTAGACTAGGCCCTCTGAATATCAGACACAGCTGTTTAGCTTGAACTGTTTGGAGGATAGGGATCCATTCCTGGTACATGGGCAGGCTTTTGGAAGCATGGTGCCTGTGGTGTCGCACCTTGTGCAGTCTTGGTGCAGTGGGAAGGGGCTTGGACCTGCCTCAGCTTGGTGTGCCAGGCTCTGCCGACTTCCCATGGGAGACCTTGAATTGGAGGATGTGGGGATCAGGGGTGGCTTGGAAGGCAAGACTGGAGGGTGGGAGGAAGGAGGAGGGAGGATCTGTGGGTGAGTAGAAATTTCTTAATAATAAAAAAAAAGCTGGCTTCCAAGAGGTCATCTTTAATACAGTTTGGGCAGTTTAATTAACAAGATCATCTATAATTATTAACATTGAAACAAATCACTGGTTTTAATCTGAAAGTAAATACCAAAAAAGAATGACAGAATAAGAATATAGATTATACAACCACTTACTCATTTAACTGACAGATGCAAAATCACCTGAATATTTGAAAGTTATTAAAACAAAAAAAGGATATTAAAAAAATCACAAAATAAGTGGTTTCTATGTATAAGTGAGACAGAATAGAATCAGATTATTTATTATGAAAATTATGAAAGTTTAGGTAGTATGTAAAATATTATCTACATAACAGAAAATTCCAATAAAATGATCATGGGTTGGACATCACAGTATTGTCAAAAACCCACAGTCTTCAAAATAATGAACAGACATGATATCAAAGGCAGACTTAAACACTCTTGTTGGAAGTTAGCAAGTAGATTCCAAACCCTTTGTTTCAGAAAAAAAAAAGCGTAAATAACCAAAGCAAGCCAGGTGTGATGACACATGTCTATAATCCCACCACTTAGACTGTAAAAGGCAGAACTAAGTTTAGAAGTTCCTGGTCATCTTCACCTACATTGCCAGCTTAAGGCCAGCCCACTTTAAAATTGACAACCTCAAAGTAAACCACCATCAGAAAATAAAAAACCATCCACAAACAAAACTCAACCCAAAACTCCAGAAAAATCCCTGGACCTAAAAAGCACAAGAAACTTGACTGCTCAAGATGTTTCAAGTTGCCGTTTTTTTCTCTCACTTCTTGGTAACACCTCAGCAATGGAACAGCACTAGCTTGTGAAAAAGTGGTTGCATAGCTGGACTCTCTTGTGCATGATGTATGCAGGCATTTATTGCAAATTTTTAAAAAATTTCCACAGAAAATATGAAAATGTAAAATACCAGACACCAAATAATATCAAGCTGTGTTTTAGTAAGAGCAAAAGTGAGAAACATTGTCATTTGGGAGAGCCAACTTCATTTCCAGATAATTAACACATTAGGTAAAATATGTTAACTGACCACAAGAGTGAGGAGAGATGCATAGTCATGGAATGGTGAATTTTGTTAGCCATTTTCAAATTGAAAGTATGCTTTGGCTGACACTTGAAATCATAAACGAGTAATTCTGGTAGAACAAAAAAATGACGTGGAAAGAACATAGGATAACATTTTCAAAATAAGAGAGAAGAATATGGATGTGTTCCACACAGGAATACTTAATGCCAGTCAACCACAAAAGAAAGTCATGAAGAATATGAGTCTATAAAGAAGGAATTCCTGTTCATGTTAATATATAACAAAAATTAGAAAAGTAGAGCTTTTTTTAGAAAAAGTTTCACAATTCACTTAAGAAGCTGAAACCAATGAATTTCCAGAGTACAACAGCATTGTTAATGACAATAAGCATATAGTAATTCCAGAAGAAGAGTTAGTCTCTCCCAAGGATCATTCTCTTAATTGGTTGCCCAATACAAAGGGGTCAGCCTTGAAGCCATATAAGCACCATTAACGAAAATGGACTCAGCATGTTTAATTTATGCAATGTTAAATACTAACACATACACACAGATATTTGTAAGAATAATAATTAAGAAATAAGGGCCTATTGATTTGACAATGGAGGGGTATGGGAGAAGTTAGAGGTAGGGAACTGGAAAGGGGATGGAGAAAGGAAAAAGGAGGAGGAATGTAGTGTAATTATATTTTAATAAAATATTTAAAAATTGTAAAAGATTATAAGAATGTCTACTACATGTCTTGCAGTGTCCACTCTATTTTGTGAATATGTAGCCATTTGAATTAGAATACTTGATACTTCCCTGGTTGTAGTACACTGTGCCAGTAGAATATGCCAGAAGTAATGGTATTCCTGATCTAGATTAGAACATAATCATACATGAAAGCCCTTTCCAAGAACTCAGAAACTAATTTGAAATTGTGCAAAGTAGTGAAGTAAAGTCAAAGCTGCTTGGAAGAAGCATTGAGAACTATGAAGACAAGACCTGGAGAGGCCAAGGAACGACATGGAGATGAAGCAAGCTCTACTGCGAACAGTGCTCTACTACTACCTCTCTGAGGTCAGATGAGACAGGAAAAATTCTAACCACAGAACAAATAGTAGCACAAACGTTTTTATATACGGAATCCCTACAAAGAACAATTGCATAAATGTTTTTTAATAGAGAGCCCATACATGGAATTGGGTAGTACCTTGAACTCATACAACTATTCATGATAAAAATAAATGACCTCCTCTTTGAAAAGAAAGTTACTTTCTACCAGATTTGAAGATACTTGACAGAAAATTAAATTTAAAGACGTTAAATACCTGGGTGTTAAAATAAATGTAGATGTAGGAAAATATGAAACAGAACATAAATAATTTGCAGACCTAAGATTATCTAGTTTGGGTGCCTCATTTCAGCTGACAAAGGGTCATTTCATTCACTTAAGGTTACTAGGTGCATTGCCAATGTGATGCTAAGACAAGAAATCTATCTTCAATCTAATTCTAGTTCTATATTACAACAAAAGCTATGATGCTATTACAGAGCAGGATAAAACCCTTCAAATGTATATAAAAGATAAAAGCCTGAGAAAGTAAGGTAGAAGGACAAGGCTATTACAGGCTCCCGAGTTTCTAAAGAAGTACAAATAATGCTTCAGTATGAACAATTCTGAAGCCAACAGCCTCATTCATCACCTTTGTGTTCTCTTTGACCCGCTTTTCATTGAGAGTGCTGTTGAGGGCCACAACCCCACGCTGTAACTGGTAGCGCAGGGCAATCAAGGCTGGAGTTTGATTGTATTTTTTTGCCATGGAGCAAAGAACTGGTTCATCCAAGAGAACAGGGGAGTTCTGGTCCACCCTGGAATGAGATACAAGGGGGCTAAATTCCAAATGTATAGCATGTAAAGAATTAGAAATACAAATGAAGATGGCCATAGACAATGGGTTTTCCCAAGTGTGTTCCTGGACTGGTAACACCAATATCATCTTTCATTCTCTCCTATCTCTGCTTCCAGATTACAGAGTATGAACTTAGAACTGCAGGACTATAGGTATGTCAATAGCAGTTGTTAACTTATGTTTAATTTTATTTATTTATTTTTTTGGTTTATTGGTTTTTTGAGACAGGGTTTCTCTGTGTAGTTTTGGTGCCTTTCCTGGATCTGGCTCTGTAGACCAGGCTGGCCTCTCATCTCACAGAGATCTGCCTGGTTCTGCCTCCCCAGTGCTGGGATTAAAGGTGTGCTCCACCTCTGCCTGGCTTTTATGTTTAATTTTTAATAACCTCATTACCATCCTGTATATCGTTGTGTTCCCAGGACACCATAGGCAACCAGTACAATGTCATTTGACTTGCAGAAATCTAGAAGTTTCATTTGGTTGAGATAAGGATGACATTCTACCTGCAGAGGAATGAATAAACAGTACATGATTATTCACATTGATTTAAAGTGTTGAAATACAATAAGCTGAATTAGGACAACTTGTGTAACAAAGTGTGCATGACTATAACAACATCAAGACTTAAGCAAATAACCTCCAACTCATTCTTATTCAAGAAACTTTGATTAATTACAGTGGGTCATTTTTAAAAAGTTATGAAAATAGAGGTTTCTTGGAAGTAGAAGGGGTTTGTGTGTGGGTAGAGAAGGGAATAATAAAGGATAATTGGGGGATTTAAACAAGGAACATATATAAATTTTCAAAAGAACACTTACATTTTTTAAAAATATTTGAAAGAAAAGACTGGGCTTGTTCATAGCTCTAACTCCAGAATTTAGGAGACTCTGTGTGTGTGTGTGTGTGTGTGTGTGTGTGTGTGTGTGTGTGTGTGTACATATGTGTGCACATGTACCATAGACTTGCGTGAGTCAGTTCTTTCCTTCCATCATGGGAAGGATCACACTCAGGTGTTCTATCTTGGCAGTAAATGGATTTACTCACTCTTCTGTCTCACTGGCCCCATGATATATATGTTTTATTGATACATTTATTGTACTGATGGGCTTCATAAAGACATGTTTATATAATTACATTTTGTACTTTGATCCTATTCACTCTCACCCCCCCATTACTACCCACAATTTCCATTCAATTCTCCATATTTTAATTTAAAAATTATAATGTCTAATGTATCTAGGAACAGTTAAAAAACAACCATTTTGATTTCAATCAAACTTTGCACAAAATTCTAGGTGTAAATATTCATTTTATCTAGGCAGAATCATGACAGAGCCTAGATGCAGAAAAGGGAAGAGAATTACTAAGTTTTGACTATTAAAAAGTATAACAAAGCGCCGGGCGGTGGTGGCGCACGCCTTTAATCCCAGCACTTGGGAGGCAGAGCCAGGCGGATCTCTATGAGTTCGAGGCCAGCCTGGGCTACCAAGTGAGCTCCAGGAAAGGCGCAAAGCTACATAGAGAAACCCTGTCTCGAAAAACCAAAAAAAAAAAAAAAAAAAGTATGACAAAGCATGAACTATAAAGTCTATAGGTTGAAAAAGCCAGTTGGGTAGATACCTCAAATATGGCAGATTTTAGCAAGAACTGAAAACTAAAAGTTAATCCAAATTCGTGATGTAATTCAAAATCAATACTTTCATAAGAATTTGAACACAAAAAGGAGGTAATTAGACATAGAAAAAAAGACTCCAGGTCATTATCAATTGTACTTACTAAAGCAACTCCTTTTTCAGAACATTGATAACTAAAGGTATAAATTTTACCAATAGCTATAGTGGAACCAAACTTGCTATATGAATTTTCTTTCATATACAATAAAACAACAAGTAACAATAAGCTGAAAGGAAGAGTTAGTATTGTCAAACTGAAGCAAAATAATTGACGCAGGCAAATATCTTTGATGGATTCACAAATATTATGTGACAGTTCATCATAAAGTATGAATTCCCTCTTCTAAATCATCGTGCACACAAGTCACAGTGTCTACAATGGAGGAAAAAATGTTGAAAAAGAAGAGATCTGCCTGAGACTATTAGCATTACCACACTGCCAATGGAACATCACGAACAGCAGGACATTGTATCAGTACATGATACTTTATCGACTCCCATGTGAACATTGGAACATTGGGAGGATGTTTCCTTGGCAAAAAAAAATAACATTATGTGTAATAGACCATTCACACTCAATCCCTTATTATACAAGCATGCAGGGATAGAAAAACTATCTTTCATTAAAAAATATATATCTGAATCAATCCAGTATTTTAAGTATTCTTCCTATATGTCATTTGGAAAAACACTTGTCTACATGAAAGTATAAAAAAACTGGGAAAATATTTGGGAAAGATGAATGAATACCAATTTTAGTTTGATGAGAGAAAAACTACCTAAGGTGATTTGGGGAACAGGGAAATTTTACTGTAAACTGATAATTCATAACAGCATGAGAGCTGGAGAGATGGCTCCGTAGTTAAAGCAATTGCTACACAAGGAAGGGGGTCTGGAATTCAGACTCCAAGAACCTACATTTATTTGAGATGGGCAGACTGCTCTGCTCATATTTCTCTAGTTTGAGGGTGGAGACAAATGATCCAAGAAGAATCTCAGTTAGCAAGACTAGCCTTATTCAAGATGGGTTTGAATGAGAAAGCATGTTTCAAAGAATGAGCTGTAGAGAAAGACTTCTAACATCAGCCTTAGGCCTCCACTTATATATTTGCACACACTGTATATACACCATAAGCACATATACTAGAGAAGAAAACATATAGAAAGAAATGTTATAAACTCAGTTCGCATAATATAAATCTAATAATAAAATAGTATGTCTTCATTCCTAGGAAAAGTTTTATAAGATAATTAGAGGTTGATAGTAATATGTGAATCTAACTTTGAAAGATTTGGCAACATATTACACACATATATTAATGTTTAATCATATATATGTTACTATAATTTGCAGACTTTCAAAATGTCAACAATTTTGGACATAGACAAAGAAATATAAAAGATTTGTACCATCCATCCAAATTTCTAAAGTGCTTTAAAGTTATCATAAAATTACATAAAAATTATTGTCACATTATTTTTCTTATTTTAATATTTGAATATCTAGTGATTTGATTCTTATATGCCAAGAACTTAAATAGCATACACCCTCATTTCTTATATGTGACCTTATCTTGTCTTCTGCAAATTGTTATAAATACCTGAGAGAATGGAGCCACAAATACAAGGAAGTTATTTCACACTTTATTTGATGCCACAAACCAGGAGAAGAAATCGAAATATGCTCAGAAACCAAGTCAGCTGAAGTATTGTTCAAAGTTCTGAGTATTAATTTTACAAACCCAATTAATATCGCCAAACAATAAAGTTCTTCCCTCTAACCTAGATGAGAATTGTAGTCTGCTGTAATTCTTAATATAGCTAAGTCTTGGTTCATAATCAACAAAGTATATGAACCCTACAGAAACCCAGACCAGCATCATTTGTTAATTTCACAGCATCCTTGTTTTCTGGACATCTCAAGCTTTCTCAGTCTTATCTAAGCACAGTTCCTTACAGCTTTTCCCTGTTAATCATCGTTCATTCTTAACATATCAGGTATAATTTCACCTTTCCTTAGGAGTGTGATGAATGACTATAGTCTACATTGATCATCCATACCTCTCTAAAATACAAGAAAAGGATCTGCCAATGTTTTCCAGTAAGACTTAACAGAGTGAAACACAATCTACTATTGTAAATATCCTATACATAAATACTGTGCTGTTAGCTTGTTTGTTCCCCATCTAAGATGAATGCTAAAAGAGTACCTATCGACCAGTGGTAAGAAGGGAAACAAAGGAATGAACAACAAGAAGAAGAGGCTGAGGATCCCTACCTGATTGCACACAGGCTTGTACTTGAGCCCTGGCTTGTTCAGGATTGTCTCCAGCTGCCTGCGGTTAAAGTTGGACACCCCAATGGACTTGGTCAGTCCTGCCTCCTTACACCTCTCCATTGCCTAAAGAAGAAATGATGGTCACAAAATATTTTATGTCGTTGCATAACTCCTTTGTTTCTACTACATTAAAGTCACGCATGCTACCCCAGCTCTTAAACAAAACAGCCCTTGAAAATAACCTCCAACACAGAAGACGCACCCCATTTTCATGTATGAAATTGTGGTCTGACTTTTTCTCTCCCTGTACACCCCCCAGTGCTCCTTAATCCCAGTACTCACTTCCCAGGTTGCAAGGAGATCCACTGTGTCAAATATTAGTTTTCCATGTTCATCTACTGGGTACTCATCTTCTCCTGGCTGGAACAGAAGCAAATGTTAAAGTAACCTCTCAACAAACACATTGTTCCAAAACCAGTAGTAATGATTCTAGGGAAAGGGATTGCTGAGAACTAAACCTCCATAAGATAGATGGGTCATATTGAATATAATTATATTTGTCATGTAGTTTGAATTTTGAGTTATAGGAAATTCTCTTGCATGGTAGGATTCTATTTCTCTTATACCTATTATATGTATTCATAAATATTGCATCTCTAGGTCATTATGGAGTATCCCAGGTGATTTTTATCATTCTTTAGGGCTTTCCAGTAGGTGGATAACCAATTTGGCATCTCTTCCCTGGAGAAGATTATTTCTCTTGCTCTAATTTCTTATTGCCTCTAGTTCTTTTTGGGGTGTTGAGGCCTCATGTGATTTTCCTCTTCCATATTAACATGACTACTGGTCCTTCCTCAGGTCTTCTTTAGTCAGCATGTTTGTGAGACTTCATGAGTATAGCTTCTCTGATATCTCTAGAAGATGCCATCTCACAGAAAACTTTCTACTCCTCTGAATCTTATAAGCATTCTGTCGTTTTCTCTACTGTGAACGCTGTGCCTTAGCAGGAGTTGTATTTTAGATGCATAGAACCTATAGTTGCTGCATTACTAAACCATCATAAATACAAACTACTCTAAATGAAATACTTCTGGAGATTCAAACAACATACTTTCAGGGCCACTGGGTAATGCATGAGGTACAGGTTCACATAAGCCAGCTGAACTTTCTTCAGTGACTGCTCCAAAGAAGACCTCACTAGTTCTGGGCGAAGACAATTACACCAGACCTATAGTAGAGGGTGGAATTCAGATTGAATTAATAAATTGTGATAATTTGTTCATTTACTTTACCTAATACAGCGACATTTTTCTACTGATTTGAAATTGATGTGCACACGGGGAATATTCCACTTCTTCCCAAATGTCCTTTAATCTGATTTAGCCATACACATCTTTTATGTTTATTATAAATTAATCTTGGAAATTACTCAATACTCAACATTTTAATCAAGCAATAATAATGCTCATCATCATCCATTTAACTGGATTTAAAATGCACAGTAGGAGTCTAATACTCTTACCCAGGCAACTTAATATGAAATAGTTTGTGGTGGGGGTATCTGCATACGTGTGTGCTGTTTTGCTTATTTAGTATGCACATATGGACAGATGTCAATCTTGGGTGCCTATCTCTGTCACTCTCTGTCTATGTAATTTTTAATATATGTAATTGTAGGGAAAATAGTTACAACATTTTATTTAATGCTATATTAGTTACATCTTGCTTAACATCCAAAATCTAATCTTATTTTCTCTCATTGATAAAAGTATCTAAAATTTTGAGAGTAATGAGAACTGTTAGAAAGATATCCAGGAGATAAGCAAGGCTACTTTCATAGTCCAGTTTACATCATATTCCTATGTACTTAGATGTCGGAATCAGAGGCATCAAATCAAATTACATTCATGAATCTAAATACAGCAATAATGAGAAAACTATTCTCTGTCAATCAACACTGTATCCAATATGCAAATGCATGCAAGTAAAATATAAACCAGTAAGTACTGTTCACTATCAATTACTGATCTAATCCTATGAGCATCAGATATCATGGTTCATTCACAGGTACATTACGTAAACAGAACCTTTGTTGTATAAAATACATCTTCTCTCCTCACAGTGCCATCAGCAATCTTGCTTCGGATGACCTCTCCCACATAATCTTCAGTTTTATAAACAGAAGCAGAATCAAAATGACGGAAGCCAACTTCGATAGCTATTTTGGTGAGCTCCTTAATCCTACTTTTGGGAACCTGAGGAGCAACAAAAGGTTTATAGACAGATATTCATGATTCAGAATGTATTCAGGCACAAAATGTGACCTGATCTGGTATTAATTTCCCCCTACATCTTTTGAGGTAAAGACTACATTAAGTTTACTTTGACATCTGTTGATGTGGTATCAAGAGTAACGCAGTCTGGGAACCTCATCTGTTCTTGCCAAGCACAGGTTGAACATTGCCAAATGAGGGCTCAGCTAGCACCTAGGATCCAGGATTTACTACAGAGAATTGTAAGATTGGGATTGCCCAGTAGACATTCCCTGTGTGGCCAAGTCGCAGATCATCTGCCATCCTGCCAAACTAGAGAGAAAACCATTAAATTGTAATATCAAAAATGCAAAAAAAAAAAAGAACGGTAAACAAAATTTACACTGGAAAATATCCTCCAAATAACATAAAAATTAAATGCTGTGTAAGGGAATTCCACCCACCCCAAAGCCAAGGCCATAAAATTGTGTCAAAGTTTCAGGAAGTCAGCTATTTGATGATTTCAGAAGAAAAACAGCCGACTCTTCCCTTATATAACTGATAATTGCAAAAAGATAACAGACCCTGTAGTTTCGAGAAAAACAGCTAATTTAAGAAAAAAAAAAAGACTAACTTCTCTAATATGTCACTAATGATCCTTCCTTTCCTCTTTCTTATCCTTAGCTACAAAAATGCAGCTTAAAAGACAGCATTGTGTTTCCCTTGTACTCTGGTCATTGAGTGACAGGTCCTGTGCTATGATCACAGTGTAGCCAGAACTTGATAGTCCCTTCCCTGGTATAAAGTAAATCTTTCTCTAGCTATTCGAGATAGTTTAAATGTTCATTTGGTTTCTTCCTATAAACTTAATTTTTACATATTCTTATACTGTAGATCTTCCATGAGGTTTCTTCCAGGAAAAGACGTCAGAACTCATCAAATTTCCCAAACACTGACTTCACAAAGGGTGCTCTGGTGTTTAAATGGATACTGTTTAGAGCCTCCATTCAAAGATCTTCATTTTCAGTTTGTTACATAAACACTTGACTTACCACATCCCCAAGTCTGTCTCCAAATCAAAGTTCGTTTATGAGAGCCCCAGTGCTTGTCCAGGCAGTAAATTGCCACACATATTATGAAATCAGTGTTCTTAGTTTTATCAATGAAATTACAACACACAATGACACACCTGCTTTCTTCTCTAGATATCACCTTTTGTTTCTTTTGATTCCTTAAGTGCTCCCAATCTTCTCCTACCCTTTATTCTACTTTCCTCCACAAATTTAAGCAATTCTTGTCATTGTTGATCATTGTCCTTTGGACACTTTAAAAACATCTTAGTCCATTGAGATGACTCAACAGGTTAAGAACTTATCAACAGTCCTGATGACTCTTTTTTCAATCCCTAGACCCAAATGGTGGAAGAGAAATGACCTAAGACTGTTGTTCTCTGTCCTGCACAATGGTACCACAGCAAGTACACACACACCTACATACATACAGAGAGCAGGGCTGGGAGGGGGAAAAAGGAAAGAAAAGAAGAGAAGAGGAGATATGAAAGGGAACAAACAAAATTAAACGGAATAAATTTATAGAACAAAAAAAGTGAATTCAAAGTTCTAGATCTCTTCCATAGACACACTTTTGTGGTCAGGATAATCACTTTACTGGAAAACTGCTTTCATTACAGGCAAGTAAACTCTCCAGGTCTACACTTTCATTTCAAAGAATTGTATGTACTGTTGTGTATTAAGTCCAACATGTTGAACACAGATCAATTATGTCTAAATTCCATTACTAAGTTCCTCATTTCTGCTAGGTTATTGTCCCATTTTTATTTCTAGTTGTTTCTTTTGCACCAAGAATAGTTAATGGAGTTAGTTCTGCAACCAAAGTCTGTAATAACAGCACTAGAAAGGCCCAGGGGATTGAAGCTGCAAGACCAGCCTGTTTGCAGAGTGATACTTCTGGGAAACATCGACAACCACAAAAATAAGACATGGGGACATCTAATTGGCCCATATCATATACAGAAAATGAGATAATAAGCCAAACTCAAAGCAGAGCACCAAAGTTAAATGACTCACATATCTTATCTTAGAAACATTATTGTACTAATATCTTTGGCTTTATAAAAGTGTAAAATATCTTCAACAAAAAAATAAGTATAAAAACCTCTCTGGTTACAATCAACTTGCAATTGAGGAAATTGACAGCTAGTTTTCTTTTTTACTCCTTTTGTATATAATTTAAGTAGACAGATTTGCAACTTAATAACAAAAGAGTATGAGAATGTATGAAACATTGGACATCAACATGCTTCTGATCTTGGAAACTAGAATCTTCTCAAAATTCTGTTTCAGTTAATATGTATTAATTTCATATACTAATCGTGTTCAGTGACCATGTACACTGAATAAATAGGGACAGTCCACATTTGACATGACTTATAATTTCCTTACATTTTCCTTCCTTATTTTCTTCCAATCTAGACACTGAGTAATACATGTTAAGTTATTGCAAACCACAGTCTTCCTCCAAACTGGGAGACACAAAAACTTACTCTTTCTAGCCAACTGCTTTTTCATACCTGGTACATAAACTCTCTTGATCATTGTTCATCTCATATCATTTCCAGCCTCAGCATCTTGTGATGTTTATTATTCAAGTTAACTTGTTATAGTGTCCTATTCTGAGACAAAGTAAGTAACTCTTTGTTTCCCTTTGGCAGGCAATCATAGGAATGTATACAACAGTTGGATCTATGTCACTACAAATGAAAGAATACCATTTTCTTTTATAAATGAAAAATTCACAATGAATAGATGAAATGTTTTATCTATGCTTTAAAATATTGTATTGTGTATATCTACTGCATATGGTACCACGTTACATAGTAACATTTTCATGCAAGCATATAATGTTGAGCGAATGCCCCATTCAACACTGTGTTCCTTCCCTTCCCACTTTTCTTTTCCTCCACATTAATCCCCTTCATTAACTTAAACAATTTCACTTTATGACAGACATATCTACACACATGATCTTGTATACCTATATAAAATCAAGGAACTGTAAATTAGAGGAAACATGATATTTGTTCTTTTGAGACTGGATTTCTTTGCTTTATATGATTACATTCACTTTTATTCAGTTTCTTAAAAACAACAGAACCTTGGTCATCTTCTTGCTTGAATGAATATATATATATATATATACATATATATATATATACATATATTTTATATTTGTTCTGTTGTTGGAGACCTAGGCTGGATTCATAACTTATCTGTGAATAGTGCTACAATAAAGACTAATGAGCAAATATTTCCATAATATGTTCACTTGATGTCCTTAGATATTTAGCCAGGAGTGACATAGTACATTTTCCTTATCTATTTACTGAATGATGGGCACATAAACTGGTTCCATGTATCACTTATAATAAAAAGTGCTGCAACAGACAAAGATAATTAGATAACAGCTTCTATGTGGGCAATAACTTTTAAAATATGTCTCTCAAAGCATATGAAGCAACAGAAGAAATATAAAAATACAATCATATTAAATTTTGAGATTTTTTACACCACAAACCCCTACCCTGTAATTAAAAAGTATCAGTCAGTCAAGAATAGTTAAAATCTATAGAACATGAAGAACCATTCTTCTTACAAAACACTAGTCTAGAATTCAAAACTAACAAAAACCACATAATCCATTTTTTGAATCGGTAGCCTATCTGAACAGACTTTTCTCAAAAGGAAAAATACACTGTAAGCAAACATTTAAAGCCTCTGTAATATTCATTTTCAGGAAGTTAAGCAAAAGGAAATGGATTTAAACAAAAGAAAACATGGCTCCAAGATAATTAACAGGAAGCTAATGACCACACTCTGTCTCTGAACAGTCTCTGTTACAGGCCCTAGCCCGAGGAAAGAGAGAATCCAGGAAGCCCAGAGTCACCAGGAAGTGAGTGACTTTGCAAGTCATATAGATTTACATTTATTCTGGTTCTATTTCTTCAGAATTTTCAAACCACTCATAACTGTTTTTACCTCTAAAGGTAGAGCAGTACCAAAGCCCAGCACAGGAATGAAGTGCCCATCATTCAGTTCCACACGTTGACACTTGGAGTTCATCTTCTGTCGTTCTTCAGGATAAGCTGTCTCTGCTTGATGTTCTTCTTTACAGGTCCTTTAAATAATGGTCGCTCTTCCTCTGCTTTCTAAGCTAATAATAGTTCATGACATGTGGGAGGAGTTAAGCTGCTTTCCACAAGTGAGGATAAAATGAGAGCCAGTTAACTTATTTATAAAAGAGAGAATTCTTTCCTCCCTTTCATTGAAAAAAATATTTCTATACAATTAATCCTGATAATCCCTTCCCCTCCCTCTGCCCTTCCTAACTCCTTTCCCATCCAGATCCACCCCTTCTGTCTCTCATTAGAAAACAAACAGGCTCCTAAAGGAATATGGTTGATATGATATGATATGATATGATATGATATGATATGATATGATATGATGATAAGTAACATCACATAATATAAAACAAAAACTAATACATTGGAATAGGACAAAAGAAAGAAACATAAGGAAAAGAGCCCCAAAAGGCACAAAAAAGATAGATTCAGAATCCCACTCACTTGCACATCCAGGAATCCCATAAAAATTTTAAACTGGAAGCCATAATATATATGCAAAGGAACTGTAGGGTAAAAAGGTGTGTGTGTGTGTGTGTGTGTGTGTGTGTGTGTGTGTGTGTGTGTGTGTGTGTTAAAAATAAAAAAAATCTAAAATTAAAAAAAAGAAAAGCCCTGACATGACATTATGAGACAAGGAACTCCAAAGATGCCAATGGAAGATGGCCTGTTAGCCATCTACTGCTGGGCAAACAGTCTACCATGGTGGGTCCAGGAATATAGAAATATAAAATTATAAGCTTAAGAGATGGAAACTGACAGTCATCAGCTCTAAAGGTTAAGTTCTAACAAGATTCTCTGCTTACAGTCAGCTCCTCTGTAAACAGCCAGGGACTAAGCATTAATGCCCTGACCCCTTATAGTCAACAACTGCCTGGACCAAAGTTAATTTTTAACAGTTGTTTCAGTGTGACTCATAGCATGAATTCCATGCCTGATGCTCTCCCCCTTACTATAAAAAGGGGACCAGAATCTGCCTGCATTGCCACAGCCATAGAATCCCAAACACTGGCTGTGGTCTCAGCCAGCTTTTGTGCCCTGTAGTGCTTTGGTGGTTTTTTTTTTTTTGTTTGTTTGTTTGTTTTGCTTTTCTTCTCCTTTGGATTTATTTTCTGGAATTCAGTTTGCTTCTGGTGTAATAGCCTTTGGTGGTCTGTCCCCTGTTATTGCATGACCCCGGACCCAACAACCCTTAAAAGTATTTTGTTTCCCCAGTGAGACTCCTTTGTGGGGAGGGAGAAACTGAACTTTTACTTGCAAGTGGTTATCAGTTTGAAATTAATTCTGAGTTGGGGGTGAGGGCATGTGTCCACTATTTTTGCAGCTCTAGGACCTTATCTGGTACAGACCCATGCAAACCTTATGTATGCTGTCAGTCCCTGTGAGTTCATAAGTGGGTTTATCTTGTTGATTTAGAGGGCCTTGCTTTCTTGGTGTCCTCCATCTTCTGGCTGAAGCTGGAGTTTTCTCTCCGGGTCCCACCAAGCCCCGGCAGTCCCTTAGCTCACTTATAAAATAAACATACAGACACTTATATTGTTTAAACTGTTTGTCCATTAGCTCAGGCCTATCATTGTCTAGCTCTTACTCTTATATTCAGCCCATTTCTATTAATCTATACTTTGCCATGTAGCTCATGGCTTACTGGTACCTTACATCGTCCTTGTCCTGGCGGTGGCTGCAGGCTCTCTTCCATTTCCCTTCCTGTTCCCTCAATTCTCCTCTCTGTTAGTCTTGCCTATATTTCCTGTCTGGCTATTGGCTAATCAATGTTTTATTTATTAACACATTTGTCATACAGAACATCCCACGGCACTTCCCTTTTTTTTTTTTTAAAGGAAGGTTTTAACTTTTACATAGTAAAATTACAGATAACAAAACAATTATCAAGCAAGAATTACAGTTACAATATCTATTCTATAATAACTAGTCTATTTGGAAAAATTAAAGAAGATATCCTATCTATGTTATATTTGTGAGTCTAAGGTTTTATATGGATAAGGTTTTATAAGGATAAAAGTCTAACATCTTTTATCATAACTAAGGAAGATTGTATCTAGCTTTAACTACATCTAAGACCTCAGAAGGATATAATACTACCTGAGAAATGGGAGAAGGATGCAAGCAACTTTTGGGAGTCTCACAGGGTAGACAGAGACAGCTGGATGCCTGGACAGTCATCCAAAGTTTTCTGTAAAGTTGGGGTATCTGTCTTCAGCCCACAGGCCTAGAGTCTCTCAGTCACTTCTCTCTGCGTCCTGTAGAATGTCTGGCAGTTTCCTCTGCAAAGCAGGAACCTGAAGGACCATTTTGCCAAGCAAAGTTCAGTGGTCACCTTTCCATGGGTCCTGCATGTCCAGTCAATCAAGCAGTCCAGGAAAGAACAGTTTCTTGCCCAAATGGCTATTTTGCCAAGGTAAAGATAAACTCCATATGGAGTGACTTTGATGCCCATCCTCCTCTCTGAAGTAAATCGTTGCTCCCAGGAGCAGACATGTCTTACTGTCCAGAAAGTCAAAATTTTTAAAAATATTTTAAATGCCATATTCTGTAGGTCTTTGAAGTGTTTGAAGATTACCTGCCTCTCTGAAATATATCTATGTAAACCTAGAAAACTTAACTAGCATGGTACAAGTTTGACTATCATAGAAGACTAATTATTAATCTGTATTTTTAATTCTCCACTATAATCTAAATGAGTTATATAAACATAATACCTGAAATGATAATAGAAATATATATACAGTATTACAAAATTAAGTTTAAACTTGCATCAATAAACTAAAATCTATACGAATGTAAAACATTTTAAACAAGTTGTTGCTCTTTAAAAGTAGGTTTATTAATCTACCCTTTTATCCTATCATCTCTATATCCTATATATCTATATCATATCCCCTTTTCTTTTTTAGAAAGAAATCACATTTATAATCAACCTGTTTTAAATAAAAATATTGGTTTTTCTGTGTCCCACACCAGAGGGCTCTTCTGATTTGGGGCACAAGAATCTCTTAACCTTTTATTTTAGCAATATGCCTGGGTTTAGAGGGGGAGTGAGCCAATTCCATCTCCAAAGCCAGCTTGGTATATTTGGGAATTTGGGTGAAGCATCTCTTACTTCCTGCTGGAGGGGGGCACTATATCTCATGGGGACACAAAGAAAATTTTAGGCTTAGGGGGTAGTCCGTGAGGGTGTATTGTCTGAGCCAGTTGCCTTGAAACTGTTCTAGATATTGGATCATCTTGGCCATGGTGTCATTGGAGACCTTTCAGGGGGTCCTGACTGGTTCATACCTGATATATCTTAATCTGGAACAAATCCACAGCCTCTGGCTTTCTATGGAAACAAAAGCAGAGCCTCTTTTCCAAAGCAATATATCCTTATATCCAAATTTTGAAGTCAAGGTACCTTTAAAATTCACATTTTGGCACAACTCAACAGCTTTTATAATCAAATGTTTTTCTTTGGTTACGACTATCAAAGAGAACATAATCCAGATTCTCTGTGTGATAGCCATCTTCATGTGGCTTATTTTTTATATTAATTTTACTGTCTCTCTAAAGACTTTATTTTTAAAAACTATCTATTTATTTATATAACTGTATATATTCCTTTTTCTCACTTTTTTAAGCCTACATACATTTTTACATACATTGTAAACTATTTCATCTGAATCTGTCTTATTGTGAACCTATTGCTTTAAACTGCAGCATTCTAAGACTGAAAAGGTTGTGGCTGCTGGCTCCGGCCACTTCAGATTCCCAATATGGCAAGGGTACATTGACTGCCAGCTCTGGGAGCCATCAACTCTCAGAAATAGTGGGTCTATGCTTCTATCAAAGCAGTGTGTAGCCCAGAAACCGCTTTATTTTTTATAATTTAATTTAATTTTACATATGTATTCAGTAGTAATAAATATACAGCATACATAAGAACATGGGGCTGGTCCCCAGCTACCTAGACATGCAGACACATGCAGAGAGAGAGAGAGAGAGAGAGAGAGAGAGAGAGAGAGAGAGAGAGAGAGAGAGAGAGGAAGGGAGGAGAAAGGAAATGAAAGAGCAGCAGGAGGAAGATGGAAAGAGTGAAGAAATAGAACATCAGACTAACAGAGGCAGAAACAGAAATTAACTTGCTCACCTCCCCTGTTGGAAAGATACTTTATTTTATTTCACAATATAATTTAATTCTACATATCAGCCACGGATTCCCTTGTTCTCCCCCCTCCAGCCCCCCTCCCGCCTTTTCCCCAGCCCACCCCCCATTCCCATCTCCTCCAGGGCAAAGCCTCCCCCAAGGATTGAGTTCAACCTGGTAGATTCAGTCCAGGCAGGTCCAGTCCCCTCCTCCCAGGCTGAGCCAAGTGTCCCTGTATAAGCGCCAGGTTTCAAACAGCCAACTCATGCACTGAGTACAGGACCCAGTCCCACTGCCTGGATGCCTCCCAAACAGATCAAGTTAATCAACTGTCTCACTTATCCAGAGGGCCTGATCTGGTTTTTTTTTTTTTTTTTAAACTAGCAAGAACTATATCCAACAGACAGCATAGTGCGCAGCTTGGAGACACCTCTGTGTAACATAGCATAGGTCAAGACCATATGCATGTCATGAACCACCATATAGTAGCTCAAACCCGCAGGCTGCTGCTAAGGAGAGAGATAACTAGGAAGCTGTTTTTAGCTCCATTTTAGATTTTTTTTTTCAGGTTTAGGTGGAAACTCTTGCCAACATGTTGGGTGCCATTTGTAGCTGGAGTTGCCACCATTGTACTAGCACACCCAATGTATCTCACACTCTGAGTAATGTCTAGTAGTAGTATCTCTATTAGTTCCTCTAAGCTACAGGAGGAAACTTCTCTGATGATGGTTGAACAAGGCACTGATCTATGAGTATATCAGAATGTCGTTAGGAGTCATTTTATTGATATGCTTTCTTTTTTAGAGTAGTAATGTTTGGTTTTAACCTAGGTCTCTAGACTATCTAGTCTCAGGTTCAATGTACTCAAGCAATGTAAGGTATGGATTCCACCTTGTTGAATGGGCCTTAAGTCAACTCAGACATTGCTTTGTTACTCCCACAAGCTTTGTGCCACCTTTGCCCTAGCATGTCTTGCAGGCTGGACACCATTATAGATCAAAGGGTTTGTGGATAGTTTGATGTTTAGATTTCTTCTTTGGTAGCTGTAGAGTACCTTCCTATGGTGATATTTTATTTGTGCTGAAATGTGATTTTATTTGTATGTTAATAAATAAAGTTACCTGGGGGTTAGAGCTAATAGCAAGCCATAGCAGAAGTCTAGCAGTGGTAGCACATGCCCTTAATCCCATTCACATGACAGGCAGATCTCTGTGTGTTCAAGGACACCACCAGCATGGAGACACATGCCTTTAATCTCAATGCCAACAATAGAGACCTCGAGGTCTGTATAGACAGGCAGTGACAAGGATGTAATGTGGCTGGGTTTACAACCAATGAGAAGGCAGAACAGAAAGTCAATAAAAAGACAGATACACAGGAACTAGGTCTCTTTCAGAGGGGAAGGACAGCAGTGGCAGCAAGGAGTAAGAAAGGATTTTAGTCTCTGATCTTAGCTACTGCTCTGACCTCTTGGGCTTTTAACTCTGAAAAAAAAAAAAGAGTGCTTTGATAGAAGCATAGATTCACTGTTTCTGAGAGTTGATGGCTCCCAGAGCTGGTGGTAAATATACCACCACCATGTTGGGAATCTGAGGTGGGCAGAGCCAGCAGCCACAGCACCATTTCATTCTTAGAAATGCTGCAGTTTAAAGCAATAGGTTCACAATAAGGCAGATTCAGATACAATAGTTTACAATGTGTATAAAAATGTACGTAGGCTTGGAAGAGAGAGAAAAAAGGAATATATACAGTTATATAAAAATGATAGTTTTTAAAAATAAAGTTTTTAAAGAGACAGTAAAGGTAATATTAAAATAAGCCACATACAGATGGATATTACACAGAGAATCTGGATTGTGTTGTCTTTGGGATTTTTAACTGCAGAAAAACATTTGATCGTAAAAGCTGTTGAGTTAAGTCAATATGTATATTTTAAAGTTACCTTGACTTCAAAATTTGGATGTAAGGATATGTTGCTTTGTAAAGGAGGCTCTACTTTTGTTTCCACAGAAAGCCAGAGGCTATGGATTTGTTCCATATTAAGATACATCAGGTTTGACCAGTCAAGACCACCTGAAAGGTCTCCAATGACACCATGGCCCAGATGATCCAATATCCAGAATGGTTTCAAGGCAACTGGCTCAGATAATACACCCTCATGGACTACTCCATAATCCTAAATTTTTTTTTGTGTCCCCATAAGATACAGTGCCCCCCTCCAGCAGGAAGTAGTAAGAAATGCTTCACCCAAATTCCCAAATATACCAAGCTAGCTTTGGAGATGGAATTGACTCACTCCCCCTCTAAACCCAAACATATTACTAAAAGAAAAGGTTAAGAGATTCTTGTGCCCCAAATCAGAAGAGCCCTCTGGTGTTCTTTATATAGACTGGCAGAAGAAGGTGTGGCTCAGACTAAAGTGGATCTTCCTACTTCAAAAGATCTGTTTTAGAGGCGTATCTTCCTACCTCAAAAGATCCATATTGAAAGTGAGTGTTCCCACTTCAAAAGACTTAATTAGGAAAAAAATCTCTCAAATGTATACCCAGACACTAGCTATACATTAATTAATTCCAGATATATTCAAGCTGAAAACTGAGAATATCCATCACAGATGGTGTAGCTGGATCCTGAAGTAGATCAATTCCTATCTTCCAGAGTAACTGCCACACTGATTTCCATAGTGGCTGATCAAATTTGCACTCCCACCAGTAATTGATGAGTTTTCTCCTTTATCCACACCCTCAGTTTCATGAAGTCTCATTTATTAATTGTCAGTCTTAGTGCCTGTGCTAATGGTATTCTGTTCAGAAATTCTTCTCCTGTGTCAATGGGTTCAAGGCTATTCTCCACTTTCTTCTCTAGCATGTTCAGTGTATTTGGTTTTGTTTGTTGTATTTGATCCATTTTCAGTTTGACTTGGGGCAGGGTGAGAAGTATGAATCTATTCAGGCTCTTTTACACTCACCCTCCAGTTTGACCAGCACCATTTTTTGAGGAAGCTGTCTTTATTCCATTTCTGGCTTCTTAATAAAAAAACTCAGGTGTCCATAGGTGTATGGATTTATATCTGGATTGTCAATTTGGTACCCTTGATCTATGTGCCTGTTTTTGTGCCAATATCATGCTGTTTTTATTATTATCGCTCTGTGATATAACTTGAAATCAGGAATGTAGATACTTCTAGAATTTTTTTATTATTCAGCATTGTTTTAGCTATCCTGGTTTTTTGTGTTTCCATATGAAGCCAAAAATGTTCTTTAAAGATCTGTGATTAATTGTGTCAAAATTTTGATGTGGATTGCATTGAATCTGTAGATTTCTTTTTGTAGCATGGCCATTTTTACTATATTAATTCTACAGATCCAAGAACATGGGAAATTAGAAAGATAGTTCTTAAGAAAATCAGAAGCTAAAGTTTTTTCTAAAAACATCCTTTAGAGTCATTCATATATTATTTTGAATTACTAGAGACATTGATTAATAATTGATCATTTTATAATAATAAAAGATGTATTTCACTATTTTTATGGTGAAGTCAATCAGTGTATAGTATTGGAATTCATAAATTATCATATTAGAATGTTAAGTGGAAAACAAAGAAAAAAGACTACACAGCATTTTCAAATTTTGACTTTCAATAAAGAGCCAAACTTCTTTAATTAAAGAAAACTTAGTGTTTTAAATTTATTAATTAAAGAAAACTTGGCATTTTACATTTTTCTATTGACAAAATATATTTGTTAAACTGTCTTCTTTATTCCTGAAATTTTATACATGTATACAATAAAATATGTTTATATATGCCACCAATTTCCCCCATATATCCCCCAATATTCTCCCTCTTGAATTTCATGTCTTTATTTTTTAAATCTTATTACCTACAAGATTGTGAAGGATAGTATCAAGTGCATTGAAAGTTAGTGTTTGTTCTGGTTGGGTTTTTTTTTTATTTTGTTTTTTGTTTTTGTTTTTGTTTTTCAGTTTGACATAAACCAGAATCACCAAGAAAGAGGGAAACTCAATTAAGGGATTGCCTCTATTAGATTTGCTTGTGGACATACCTGAAGATTATTTACATGATTACTGAATTATATTAAAGATCTCAGCCCATGGTAGGCAGTGCCATCCCTTGGCAAATGGCCATAGGTTGTTTAATGAAGGTAGCTGAGCAATCCATGGAAGCCAGTCAGTAAGCAACAATCCACCATGGATGACCCCTGCTTCAGTAGCCTCTAGGAGAGACTATATCTCATAAACAAAATAAGTCCTTTTTCCCCATAAATTGCAACAGTAAAATAAACTAGGACAGTGCTATTTATTTTATCTCATTCCAAGCTTTTGAAGTTGCTCCATAAAAACTCTAGCCAACTGAATAGGAATACCAAGAAGAGTGGCAAAGCTTGTAATAGAAACCTTTCCAATACAGAGAATTACTTGGCCAATATATTTTCTGGTGGATTTTAACAAACATTTACATCAGAGTGAGCACGATACTTTCCATGTTCATCTAAAACCCCAGAGTTATGAAAGTCCTCAATACATTCCCCCAAAGTGGAATCTTAAGTAACTTCTGGATTGTAAAGAATAAAAGCTCAACAAGCCAACAAATTAGCTGCCTATGCTGGCTTCTCCCATACAAAATATATTATAAAAGTGGTAGTTGACAATAGACAGAGTAGGCCCTCAGGCAAGATTAACGTTGCTGTGACAAGAGAAAACAGTCTGTGATTCAGAGGTCCTTTATACATCATGAGCTTTTACATGTGTTAGAAATTTATTCAGAAAACTTAATTACATAAAAACGTTATGTGAAGTGTAGGAGGTAGAAAGACACTGATGCTAAATAGGTAGTACCATGAGGGAAAAAAAATGATAAATGTGTAATACAGCACATTGTCTCTTTGGCTTTTGTACAATGAGATGACCAGACCAACGTTAGTGATAAGTTTTCTTTAAATTGTACAAAACAAAATGAGCTACCAATAAATATGATTTGGAATGAGCTTATTTATGTTGCAAGGTAGAAGACACAGGGGTAGATTGTGCATATTGACAGAGCTTTTGTTTTTACATAGTCATATATTAAAACTAGAATAAAAACAAATGGTCTTTTCACCATGAAAGAGTTCCAGTTTATGACTTTAAACTCACCCATTTATCTTAAATGACTCCCTTAACAGTATGATTAACCCCAAACTGCAGATTGTCCTACACTAGACAAAACGTCATAATGCATTTAGCCAGAATGGACAACAGAAGCCTGTTTGCTAGTTTGTATGTGCCTGGATGCTCACTTGTGTGAAAATGTACACATGTATAGGTGTGTGTGTGTGTGTGTGTGTGTGTGTGTGTGTGTGCATGTATACACCTGCAACTGCAAGAACACGCAATTGGAAGCTAGAGTACAATCTTTTGTGTTCCTACTTGTCATCCATCTTTCTCTTTGCATTAGACAGTCTCTCATTGGCTTGGACTGTTCCATGTAGCCTAGGAAAGATGACCAATGGACTCCAAAGAACTACCTTCTTTTGGTGCCAGCACTAAGATTGCAAGTGTGAGCCACCACATCCAGCATTTTTTTTTTGGGGGGGGGGTTTCGAGACAGGGGTTCTCCGTGTAGCTTTGCGCCTTTCCTGGAGCTCACTTGGTAGACTAAGCTGGCCTCGAACTCACAGAGATCCACCTGGTTCTGCCTCCCAAGTGATTAAAGGAGTGAGCCACCACTGTCCAGCTCACATCCAGCATTTTAGAATACGTGTTTAGGGATAGAATTCATGTCTTCATGTTCTGGAGCACGTACTCTACCAAATAAGATCTCTCCCAGCTCCCAAGTTAACATTTGGAATGGTAAACTATGGAATCTGCCCTTAACTTCTTAACTCTGTCATCAACTTTTCTGTTAATCTAACACATGTATATTAATATTGTGTTCTTCTGATATTTTTACCTATTCCAGTCATTTGTTTATTGGATACTTTGGTGTTTGGGTGTTTAAGTTTTGTAGTCCTTGAGCTGGAGAGATTAATGATGTGCTTGCTTCCAGCCTGATCACCTGAGTTTCATCCTTGGATATGTTGGGAGCATAGAGGTCCTTGTACTCACAGAGAAACACTAAAAGAATCAGGAATGTTAATCATGCAGAGGTGTCTCCACAATGAAGAGATAAAAATCAAATACCTTCATTGCATCCAGAAAGCTGAGAATGGAGGTTCTTAACAAGCTGGTGACCTTTTTGCTATCTGAAGGGACAGACCTCACCCTAATTCCCCAGAATGATTATCTCAGACTCTTCTCTCCCTAGACCAATACTTACCTTTAGGGTAGATTGTTGAATGAATCTTAAAAGTTCTTATTAATAAAATCAAACCCAAGGCCAGTTATTGGGGTCAATGCTGGTAGACCAGAGAGACAGAACAAGCCACAGCTATCTCACCTCACCAGTTCCTCAGCTGGTCCTGTTTCCTCAGACTGGAAGCCTCTGAATCCTCATCCAGAATGAATCTCAGCTGAACTGTGTTGCCTGAAAGCCTGAAGCTTAACCAGCCAAATGCTTAACCAGCCAAATTCTTCTAGTTTCTGGTCCTCACGCCTTATATATCTTTTTGCTTTCTACCACCACTCCCTGGGATTAAAGGCTGGCTTTCTGGGATTAAAGGCGTGTCACCATGCTTGGCTATTTCCAATGTGGCCTTGAACCCACAGAGATCCAGAGGGATTTCTATCTCTGGAATGCTAGGATTAAAGGTGTGAGTGCCACCATTTTCTAGCCTTTGTATCTAGTGGCTGTCTGTTCTCTGACCCCAGATAAATTTATTAGAGTACACAATATTTTGGGGAACACAATACCACCACAGTAGATGTCACAAGTACTTCATGGCCTGCTGACCTCTATGCCATCAGCCATAGACCACGCTAGGTTCTAGGCCTTTTAGCTAGAGAACCCACCCTTATGGTCATGTATACTTTGTAAAAGAGTCTCTATATATTCACATTTTAAGCTTTATTGCACATCTGAAATTGGACTGATTGGGTTGATTGCTGCCTAGAAACCCTTTCCCAAATTGTACTGTGTTTCAAATATACTGACAATGAACTATCTGGTATTAGACTCTCTGAAGTCTGATCCAGGTTGATAAAGTCAATCTGCAGCACACCCCCGACACACACACACACAGAACACATGTGATGGAAGGAGAAAAGGGACTCTCCCATGTTGTCTACTGATTTCCACAGGACAGCCATGGCAGATAAGTGCATACAGATACTCTGTGTTGGCTAGTGTTTTCTCAGTTTGATGCAACCTTGGGTCATCTGGGAAGAGGGAATCTTAATTGAGAAAATGCTTCCATTGGATTGGCCTGTAGGCAAGTCTGTGTACATTTTCTTAATTAGTGATTGATACAGGGAAGTCCAGTCCACTTTGGGTAGAACTACCCATGGGCAGTTAGTCCAGAATTCTGTAAGAAAGCAGACCAAGCAAAAAATGGGAAGCAGGCTAGTAGGCAACCTTTCTTGCCTGTGGCCATTTCAGAGGAGCAGCAGGTGGCAGTTAACTTCAGGGTGTAGGTCCACCAGAAGGAGAATCCCTGATGGGTGACTTTTGGGTAGGCAAGGATCAAGACCACAGACTCTAGAATGTCTTTTCCTTCTGCTGAACCTTTACATATTTGCTACTGCCATCTTTCTCTAGTATTTGCCATGGTGTGCATGGGAGTAGGGAGATCCCCACTGCCTGTATTGCAGTGTGTTTATGTCATGGATACATCGCATTCTACTAGGCATTATTACCTGTGGATTATGATGAAGATGATTTCTTCCTAAGCCATACTGTCTAGTCGATGATGATAATGTTAGTTTAAAGTTTTAATGATCAAAACTAAAATAAGGAAGTGTCACACAGCTAGAGCACATTAGTTTCTATTGAGAAGCCATATATACTGTGGCTTAGGTTAATGATTAAGGAAAACAATTGAGTTCCAGTAGTCCAACTCATTTAAATTTTTTAAATCTTAATGTTAAGGAGATGTGTTTACAGGTTTCAGAATGCATCATAGGTGAAACAAAGCTTTGAAAATAACTTAAATTTAGACTAAGATGTTTTTGTCAAATAGGTTTGAAGAGAAAAGCCCAAGAAGACAATCTAAAGTTTTAGAATGGCACATAGGTGAATGAGGACTCATTAAGGTCAGGGAACAAGAACAAAGCAGCCCAATTATTACTAGCTGATGTGCCTTACTTGCTAGGATTGGTTGATGACCAAAGATTATGATAAATTCCTTTTACCCATTTCTGCCCTCAGTCTCCTGGTATAAAAACTAATGATGAGTGGGTATGCACCCTAAAGACTTAAAGTAGAGCTGACTGATTGTTTTTCATGTATAAAAGTTTCGGTTTGTGATTCCTTTGAGATTCCTTATAAGACTACTTTTCAAGATAAACAATAAAATAATTGGTCCTTTCTTTGTAACCATAAAGCACAGCCTGCCAGTAAAAGAACTGACTGAGAAGAATATCTTGCTTTCTGATACTCTTTTAATCTATAACAAGTTGCTTGGGTATGAATGTACATGGGTTCCTGGGGATAATTTTTTTTTCACCAGTAATATGCAAAATGTTTAACCATGTAAGAGATAAGGAAAACATGCTGTTTCTTACTTGTGTTTATTGTAATCATTCACTTGAAAAAAGAGTGTAAGCATATCATAATTCCTATATTTCCTGACTTTGTTGGGATATACAAACTGTAGAGAGAGAATACAGAAGGAGAAAATTACAGAGAGAACGAATACAGAAAAAAATTAAGAAGGAAACCATCAAGAGACAGTGTGAGTGTCTTTTTTCGTTATACCCCCAACTCCCAGATAAAAAATTCTAGTAGACCAACTCTGTGAATTCCTTTGGAGCCCTACATTACTGCAGACTGGCTCCATAGGCTGCAAAACTTTCTCCACCATCTCTGCTTGTCCAGTTTGCTGCATGCAGGTTTCTGTTCAGACTTTCCTTCATGGTACACTATAAGCTGAAAGCTGAAATAGACCCACCCATTCTTCGCAAGTTGCATTTGGTCATGGTGCTTATCACAGCAATAGAAAGCAAAGACACACACACACACACACACACACACACACACACACACACACACACACACACACACCACTTAAAATCATTAGTTGGTTGTTCTTCAGTTTTTTACTTTCTTCATATATGCTAGGTATGAATCCTCTATAATAAAGAGCCTATATGGTATGTATTTTGCATTTTTTCTATTCTATTGACTATCTCTTCAACCTAAAGCTTATTTTCTGTGCTGTGCAGAATTTTTTAAATTCATGTAGTCTCCTATGTCAATTCTTGGGATTCTCTCTCTTTTTTTCTTTTCTGTCTTTTTTTTCCTTTCGTTTTTTCTAGACAGGTTTCTCCATGTAGCCCTGACTGTCCTAGAACTTCCTCTGTAGAAAAGGCTGACCTCAGACTCACAAAGATTCACCTACCATTGCCTCCTAGTACTGGAATTAAAGGCATGTGTCACTATAGCCCTGCAAGGATTATTTCTTATGTTATTGGATTAGTTTTCAGATCCTTATCTATGCTGATACCCCTTCTGATATTTTGACATATTTTCCCAATGATTTCTTTCCAGCAGTTCCAAAAGTTGTGCCTCATATTAAAGTTGATGAATCATTTTGAAATGATATCTTTGTATTGAGACATAGGAATTCAGTTTGATTCTTTTACATACAAAATACAGTTTTCTTAGAAACATTTGTTAAACTATCTTTTCTGCAATGTTTGTTTTTGATATATTTATAATAATCAGGTGGTGATGAATGTATGGGTATAAGTTTTGAGTCCCCTCATCCATTCCACTTGTCAAGCTGCCTGGTTTATTGAGTTACTATCATTCAGTATATATATATAACTCTGCAATGTATTTTGATACCAAGTCTTATGATATTGTCAGCATAGTTTTTTGTGTGAGGATTTGCTTTATCATTGAGAGTTGTTTGTGGTTCCATATGAATTTAAAGATTATTTTTTTTCTAATTCTGAGAACAAGACCATTAAAATTTTGATGGAGATTGTATTGAATATGTACATTTCCTTCTGTACAACAAATATTTCCCAATGTTAATTCTGGCAAACCATGGGCACAGGATGTCTTCCTATCTTCTATAATTCAAGATTTTGCTGCATTTTTTGTGTGTGTGTCCTGAAGCTTATTGTAGTAGTTTTTGTTTGTTTGAATGTTTGTTTTAAATGATTTTAAATTGGTTTTTTCCAACATAATCCTCTTTAAGTTCTCTATTTGTATATAGAAAAGCTACTAGTTTTTGCATGTTGGTTTTATGTAGGGCACTCTGCTAAAATTGTATCAAGTCTAAGAGTTTTCTGATAGAGGCCTTAAAGACTTTGACACATACAATCATATAATCTCCAAATGGCTATTGTTTTTTCCTTTTAAATTTTACTCCTTTAATATTTGACTTGTCTTGTTGTTTGAGGTAAAATGTTGAACACTATATTGATAACAAGGTGAAAGATTATACACCTTTACCCTACTCTATATTTTAAAGAAAAATGCTCTCAAACTTTTCTACTTATGATATTGGCTATGAGTTGTTGTATGTGGCTTTTATTATTCTGAAGCATATTCTTTCTATTCTTGTTTTCTTTGGTGTTTTTATAACTAAGACCTGTTGGTTTTTATCTAAAGATGTCTTTATCGGTTGATATGTAATTTCTCTTCTTAAGTGTATTTATGTACTAAATTGCACTTATTTATTTGCATATGATGAACCAATCAATCATTTCTAGAAATAAACCAGCTCATTCAAAGTGTATATTCTTCATAATGTGCATTAAGGTTTTGTTATCAAGAATTTTTGAGGTACTTAGCATAGATGCTCATCAGGAAAATAGGTCTCTAGATCATTTTTTTGTTGTATCTTCATTTAGTTTTGGCATCAGGGTAATACTGGAATCATAGAATGAGTCTTATCGTCTTCATTCTATTTCTATTTTATAGAACAGTTTGAGGGATATAGATATTACTTCTTCATTAAATGTTTAGTAGATCTGCCCGTTGACCTGTGGTGTAGAATCTCTTAGGTTTCTTTGGTAACTTTTAGTTTAGTTGATCTATATAGAGATGACCATGGTACACAGAAATCATCACCATTACTGAATCGGGGCCGATCTAATATATCACATGTCAGTGTTTGTTTTGTGAAATTGGGTGTCACAATATTTGACACATTATAATTTACATTTATATATGAGAATGTGCCATGCATGGCACAGTGTAGAGGTCAGAGAACAACTTGCAGGATTCAATTCTTCCCTTTAACCATGTGCATTCCAGGGAAGGAGCATAGCTCTTCAGGCTTGGCTGTTGGCATCTTTGCCTAGTGAGCCATCTCATCTTCCCATGTTCAATATTCTTGATGATTTGTTCTCTCTACTGTTATGAAATAACATGTTATTTTGTGTTATTCTAACTAGTTGAATTTGAGATATGTATTATCAGCCATCTGAATAGCTATGTTAGCCTGTTTTTCACTTCTGTTTACTTGGGGATTTTCTTTTTAATGCTTTGTCTCTTAATAAGAATCTGATCAAGAAATTGTATTCCTTATGACAAAAATCAAAGCCAACCAGGCAGTCTTTGTATCTTCATTGATTAGTTAAAGTCATTTACATTTAAGAATATTGCTGATGATTTTAATAATTATTGTATATTTCTTGATTGTTTCTTTTATTTGTTCTTTTCTTTCTCCCTTGTTCATATCATGAGTTTGGTAGCTTACTCCATTGGACATGCTAAATTCCTCCCTAGCTGTCCTCTATTTAGCCATTTGCTTCACAAATGCATTCTTTCCTCTTCTGTTGTGGTTGAGATTGTCTTTCTTCCTCATCCTTGTATTCCATCCACTTAAGTACACTATGCATTAGCATCTTCCTTCCTCAGTCACATACAGTATCTACTTAGGTATCATATGCTGCATTAGCTTGGTGCACATGAACTGCTTGTCTTAGAAACACCTTACTTTTCTTTTAATCTTAAAAAAACAACTTTTGCTGAAAATAGTAATGTTAGCTTGTGGCTATTTATTTATTTATTTATGGGGCTTGAAGAATGTCTCTCCACACTTTCTTGGTGTGGTGGTTTGAAAGAAAATGCTCCCAAAAGACAGTGCATTTCCTGTTGCCTTCTGATCAAGATGTAGCCAGCACCATGTATGCGTGTACACGGCCATGCTCCCTGCCATGATGATAATGGACTGAACCTTTCAACTGTAAGCTGCCACATCAATTAAATGTTTTCCTTTACAAGAGTTGCCATAGTCATGGTGTCTCTTCACAACAATAGAAACCCTAACTAAGAAACTGGGCATTGATGTCAGAACTGATGTTATCCTAATGGTTCTTTGTACATATG
Source organism: Peromyscus maniculatus bairdii (assembly GCF_049852395.1). NCBI lineage: Eukaryota > Metazoa > Chordata > Mammalia > Rodentia > Cricetidae > Peromyscus > Peromyscus maniculatus. The sequence goes on along the minus strand of NC_134856.1, from coordinate 88,572,162 downwards.
TGAGTTGGTGGTTTTCCTTACCACATTAGCTTATTAGTGCTGTGCTTTTATTTTGTGTTGTGGCATCTTGACTATGCAATTTCACTGAGAGTTTTCTCTTAAAAAGTCTATTAGGTGTTTAAAACAATTCATCAGTTTAAATGTCTAATTGTTTCTATAGGTCTGGAGAATTTCCAACTATACTTTCTTTGACTAATCTTTCCATGCATTGTTGTTTATCTTAACTCTTTTTTTCCTATTATTTGGCTTTGTCCTCAAAGAGAGTGTGACTATGTTTATTTTTTTCCTTCACCAGTGTTACAAAATAAAATTTCTTTAATTTTGTCCTCTGTTGTAGAATATTAGTTTAAGATGTGTCATATTCATTTATGCTATGGGGTATTTGTTTAATGATGCCAAGATATGTTGCATTCTTTTATGCTGTATTTGCTTAACTCTGTAAAATTGTGTTACTTTGTCTGCCTAAACCACCTGATTGGTCTAATAAAGAGATGAATGGCCAATAGCTAGGCAGGAGAATGGATAGACAGGGCTGTCAGACAGAAAGAATAAATTGGAGAAATCTAGGCACAACTGAAAAAAAGGAGAGTGAAGAGTGAGAAAAGGAAAAGAGGAGGCTGCCAGGGTCAGTCACCCAGCCACACAGCCAGCCACAGAGTAAGAAGGAAAGAAGAACATATAGAATAAAGAAAAGTTAAAAGACCAAGAGTCAAGATGTAAAAGAAGAGAAACAAGATATTTTTTCTTTCTTTTATTAAGAATTTTTTTCATTCATTTTACACACCAATTAAAGATCCCCCTGTTCTCTTACCCTGCTCCCCACAGCATTCCCCTCCCAAACCACCCCCTACTCTCCCCCACAAGAAAGCAAGGCTTCCCATGGGGAGGTACATCCAGTAGAGGCAAGTCTAAGCCCCTTCCCCTTGCCTCAATGTTGCATGAGGTGTTACGTCATAGGTAATGGGCTCCAAAAAGCCTACTCATGCTCCAGGGATGGATTCTGATTCTACTGCCAGGTGGCCCCCAGATATCTTGCCATGTAGAGGACCTAGTCCAGTCCCATGCAGGCTCCACAGCCATTGATCCAATTTTCATGAGTTCCCTCTAGTTTGGTTTGGTCATCTCAGCAAGTTTCCCCATCATGATCCTGATGCAATTACTCATGGTCTCTTTTCTCTCTCTTTGACTGAACTCCTGGAATGCTGCCTGGTGTTTGGTTGTGGATCTCTGTATCTGTTTTCATCAGCCATTGGAGAAAAGCTCTGTGATAACAGACAGTTAGGGTATTCACAGATCTTATCATTGGAGTAAGCCAGTTCAGTTCAGGCACCCTCTCCACTATTTCTAGTAGTCCAAGCTGGGGTCATCCTTGGGGATTCCTGGCAACTTCCCTAGCACTGGGTTTCTCTCTAGCCCCATGATATCTCCCTCTATTATGGTATCTCTTTCACTGCTTTCTCACTCCATTCTTATTCCAGCTTGACCATCCCATTCCCTTATGTTCTCATCTCCTACACCCTACCCTCCATTGACCACCCCTTACACCCTGTTTACTCATGGGGATGTCATCTATTTTCCCTTCCCAGGGTGATCTACATCCCTCTTTGGGTCTTGCTCATTAGCTAGCTTCTCTGGAGTTGTGGGTTATTGGAGAGGATGTGGAGCAAGGGGAACACTCCTCCATTGTTGGTGGGAGTGTAAACTTGTACAGCCACTTTGGAGATCAGTGTGGCAGTGTCTCAGAAAACTGCGAATCAATCTTCCTCAAGACTGAGCTATACCACTCTTGGGCATATACCCAAGGAATGCTTAATCATACCACAAGGACACTTGTTCAACTATGTTCATAGCAGCATTTTCATAATAGGCAGAATCTGGAAACAACCTAGATGCCCCTCAACTGAAGAATGCATTAAGAAAATGTAGTACACATACACAATGGATTACTGCTCAGCAGACAAAAACAATGACATCATGAAATTTGCAGGCAAATGGATGGTACGAGAAAATATCATCCTGAGTGAGGTAACCCAGACTCAGAAGGACAAACATGTTATGTATCCACTCATAAGTGGATGCTATATGTAAAGCAAAGATAACCAAACAACAACCCAGAACTCCAGAGAGAATAGCTAACAAGATAATTAATGTTAGAAAAGATGGCAAGAAATAAGCCAGGCTAAGGCTGGGCATTCATAAGTAAGAATAAAAGTCTGCATATTATTTGGGAGCTGGGTGGCAGGCCCCCAAAATGTCAAGGTAGAACAACCAACTATTTTGCTGTTCCAACATGGGCCTGAATTTCCACCTGAGAAAGTTTAAAATAAAAAGAAAAGAAAATGATATGGCTCCTTTAAGAAATTGTGCTATTCAGCAGAGCACTTAAACAGCCTTTTGCATGCTAAATAGAAACAAAAAATCAAAGTGAAAAGCACCTGCCACAGTGAAGGGCACTAGCATTCCAGATATGTGGACTTCAATGCAGTTCTTGGTCACCTACCTCTGACCAGGCCCATTGAGCTGTAGGCTGGGCTTTCAGAGACCCGAGAATTGGGCAGAGCTAGCCACCCAAACCATAGCAGAGGCTTTGTAGCAGTTTCTAGCCATGCTATGTAGCAGTTTAAAAACTCATGCAGTAAAAAATACTAAAGATATGTAGTAAAAGAGGTACAGATGGGGAAAAAACCTCTAAACAGATACCAGTGTGTTTAAAAAATGTGCATAGGCTTAAGAAAAAAAACAGAAGGAGTATAGACAGTCACAGAAAGAAATAAATAGTTTTAAAATAATGAAGTAAAGTCTTTAAAAAGAGAGTAAAAGTAATGTAAAAGAAAACAGCCATGTATTGATGGAAAATACACAGGAAGTCTGGATCCTATATAGTATTGTACTGATTTTGAATTTTTTTTATTGCTAATAAATAAACATTAGGAATGCTTTAAGTTTAACTTGGAAGTAAAAAAATATATTAGTCAAATGGAAGTCAAAAATGGTTTGGAGAATAGGTTATGCTTTTGTTTATATAGGAAATGAGAGGCTGTGGATTCCTTCAGGATTAATATGGATCAGATTTGATTGTGGGAAACCTCCTGAATCTTGACAGATGATATATATCAACAAAGGTTAGAGCTGGTCTTCCCAGGATTAGACCATTCTCAATTTTTTCAGGGACCCATAATGATGTCTTAAAACAAAGACAACAGTAACCAGTCTAGAGAAAAATGACACCCACATTTTCAAGAGTTGGGATGTGGTAGTTTTGGAATATCTGTTGTCATTTAGAGGAATATAGGAATGTAGCACAAAAAGACAATTATTAATCTCATATATTTTGCATTGGCATGGATTCTGGTACATTGATACAAATTTAGTTATTTTTGTTATACCGTATTTGTGTTTCTACTTTTGGTTTGAGTATCATGCTTATGCAGCATATTTAAAAAATGCACTATATAATTAAGAAAAGAGGTTAGTAATTACTCCATAATAATCAAATTTGTGGTCACATTAGCCATATTTTCAAGGTTAAATAAATATATTTAGATATATAAATGATTTTAAAACAATTCGAAGGCCTATAGGATATGGCATTTAATATGCTTTGTTAACATAGGGCTTTTCATGACAGTGAGACATGCCTGCTCCTGGTATCACCATTCTAATTCATAAAAGAATGATGGGCATTGAAGGAACTCCATATGGAGTTTTCTTTCAATGTGGCAAGGCTAGCCATTTGGGCAAGAAACTGCTCTTGCCTTGACTGCTGACAATATGCTGTTCAGATTGGACAAGCAGGACTCAAAAAGATTGTTGAACTTTGCCAAGACAAGGTGGACCAGTCCTTCAAATTTCCTGCTTCATTGAAAAGTCTGCCAGATATTCTAGCCTTGTAGGATGAAGATGGGTACCCCAACATTGCAGAGGAAACTTGGTGGACTATACAGGCAGCCAGATATCTCTGTTGTTAAGTAATATTAAATCCTTCTGGGGTCTTTCATGGAATTAAAGACTAAGTAGTTAGAATTATAGTTTTACTTGTTTATGATAGAAAATAAATTAGGTATAAAACTTTGGAATCACTAAGATAAGATAGATAATGGAGTATTTTCTTTGAATTTGCTAAATATCAATGGACTGAATATTATAAATATAATTCTTGATAACTATTTTTATGTATATAGTTTTGCTATATTAATGTCAAAAATCTTTCCTTTTTATTTAGATAAAAGGGGCAATGTTGTGGAATATTAGTTTAAAATGTGTTATATTCATTTATGCTGTGGAATATTTGTTTCATGATTCAAAGATGTGTTGCATCCTTTTATGTTGCATTTGTTTAACTCTGTAAAGCTGTGTTACTTTGCCTGCCTAAAACACCTGATTAGGCTAATAAAGAGCTGAGTGGCTAATAGCTAGGCAGGAGAAAGGGTAAGTGGGGCTGCCAGGCAGAAAGAATAAATAGGAGGAGAAATCTAGGCTCAGGAGAAGAAGAGAGTGAGGAGTGAGAAAAGGAGAAGGAGAGGAGGCTGCCAGGGTCCAGTCACCCAGCCACACAGCCAGCCATGGACAAAGAAAGAAAAATATATAGAATAAAGATGGGTTAAAAGGCCAAAAGGTAAGATGTAAAAGAAGAAAAACAAGATAATTTAAGTTAGAAAAGCTTACTAGAAACAAGCCAAGCTAAGGCTGGGTAGTCATAAGAATAAGTCTCTGTGTATTTATTTGGGAGCTGGGTGGCATGTCCCCAAAAAGAAAAAAAACAAAACAAAACAACTGCAGTGCTCCTATTCTTTCTTCTGCTTGATTGATTCTGTCAGGGATACTGCCCTTTATATTATTATTGCTATCATTATCATTAATTATTGAGACAGGTTCTTAGTATATATTTCTGGATGCCCTGCAACTCACTGTGTAGACCGAGATGGCTTCATACTCACAGAGATAAGCTTGCCTCTACCTCTTAAGTCCTGAGAATAAAGAGATTAACCCCCATTTCTGGACCCAATATAGCTTTTACCTTTTGAGCTTTTTTTTTCACTTACAACAATTTTGGTTTTTTTTTTCTTTCAAAATCTTAAAAATCCATTGCTAAAGTTTTCTTCTACTTTTTCTGACTATTGATTTGTAACAATGAAATATTTCCTACATTCTAAGAAACTGGAACTTTTGCCGGACCTCACAGTCAAAGTTAAAAATATATCATGAGGCTACTTAAAGACTCAAGACTATCATCCTACTATGTAGTCAGCCTGGTTGTTTTGTCAGCTTTTAAGAAAATAATATAATAATCAACTTTACTTGCCTTGGTTTTCCCATGTAATCAACTTTTGCAACCTAAGATAGTGTGTAGTTACAATCCTTAGTTAAATACTCTTCCAGGAACCTGACCTAGATAATAAAGATGTATCATTTGCTGAAAGCAGGAAACATGGAAGTTTCTAAGATCTACTATAAAAGTTGAAAGCAACTTTTATAGTTATTGATTGATAAATAGTGATGTTTGTTATCAAAGCCACGTGGAATTTATTTGAGACAGTGACTTAATCCCATGTATAACTATGTTAAATATTTCTGTAATGTATCCAGTTCCTTCCCCATGTGATGCTTCTTGTTCTGTTCAATAAAGAGAGTAAAGTTCTCTGTTAAGAGTAGAAGAGATAGATAATATGTACAAAAATAACATATCAGAGATATACACAGGGACACCATAGGCATACACAGACAGACTAGATGGAAACACAGGGACAAGCTCAACCTTCAGGTAGGCACCAATTCAGCCTCATACAACAGAAAATGTAGAAGACACAGGGAACATGGAGCAGAGAGCTGAAATCTGTACTACTTTTTGCTTAAATGACTCCAAGGGGAACTACTTTTATTTTTCCCTTAATATGATACTGATGCATTATTGGTAACTCAGAATTAATCACTAATGCGTATAATTCACATGGTTATCATTTTATCCAATCAGCAAATTTTTTTCCCTCTCTGTTGATACCTTTGCTCCCCATGCCTGAGATTGAATTGAATTGTTCTTTGTCTCCTTTTTTTATGACAACAATCCTTAATACCAGAACAGTTTAAGCCCTTCTCTGGCATTTTAGTCAATTACAATCAGTAATTAAGGACTTTCAGCAGTTGAGGAATTGTTGTTTTTGGAAGGGTCATGCTGCTTTGCTTTTCTGTTTCTTGCATTTCTGTTTTGCAAGGTATGTTTTCGTTTTGTATATATCTTATTGCAGATGCTAGGACCATTCAGTGAGGAGAAAACAAACTGCTTTATCAGAAACCACATCATTCCAAATGTAGAATGATTTCAGAAACACACTTAAAGTTATTCATGACCCATCACTACATCAACAGTGATGACAAATATAGAATTGCAAGACTGTTGCAGAATACCGTCTAAAATTAAAAATTATGCCAGTGGCATGTCCCCAAAATCTCATTTTTAATATTAACCTAAAATAATATCCAATCTTAAAAGTCCCATAGTTTCAAATTTTTTCTACACTATAAAAGTTCAAAGCCTCTTTAAATTACCCAGTTTCTTTATTATAGGCTCCTGTAAAATACATGTTAAATCTTATTCCAAATGGGAAAACCCAGTGCACAGTTATAACCAGATAAAAGCAAAACTGAAATCTGCCAGTATAAATAGCTCAATATCTGACATCTGGAATTCACAATTTTCTGGGCACCAAAGCGTTTAGGCAGCTCCACTTTTTCCTTTCTGCCACATCAACACACACACACACACACACACACACACACACACACACACACACACGAGAGAGAGAGAGAGAGAGAGAGAGAGAGAGAGAGAGAGAGAGAGAGAGAGAGAGAGAGAGATATTATCTCATAGACTCAAGACAAGTTCACTCTGTACCTGCCACTGTCTCTGTAGTCAGTCCACTGTCCTGAGATCTCTGTTATGCTGGATATACAATGCAACTGTGGTCACACTTTCATTGGCCTCCTGTCCTCTTCTCAGGACTGTGAATCTGCCACGTGGTGCCAAGCTTTGGCTGCTCTTCATGATTTTTTTAAATCCCCAGCTTCCATACTGCCAAGAAAATACCATGTGATAGATTCTTACACATTACCAAGTTCAGCTTTCAGCTTGAGATTCAGCCTTAGCTGCCCTCAGACCATAGTTCCTGTATACTGACCTTGAGGAAATACTTTCCAGCAGAATCACCTCAATGTTGATGGTTTCATGAAATATAGCCAATTTTTCAGTGCCCGCTAATTGGTACCAATTGTCCCAGTAAAACAAATGTTTCACTTCCACAGATTCTTAATCCAAAATATAACTGAAATGACCCCCAAGAGAGTATGTGCTTTCATCTGAAACTCTGTAGGCCACATTATGCATCTTTCTTAGAACCCTGGGGGCACATGCTGCCATGCTAAGGCTGCAGCTAGAGGGAGATCCTGGTCCTCTGCATCTGTATCTTTCACAGTTGATGTGAGATGAGGAAACCGTCCTTCCTAGCTGCAAGGATCATCAAAAGTTTTGGCAGGACCTTTGAGCACACAGGGAGATAGTAAAGAACCAGACACCCTTAACCCACCCCACCCCCCAAAAAATTTCCTTCTTCTGTGTCCTTTAGCCTGGGATGCCACCAGAAGGTGCCACCCATTTTTATGGAGGTTCTTTCTGTTTCAAATATTCTAACCAAGAAAGTCCCTGGCAATAGTGCCTGACAGGTTGTGTTTTAGTTGATTACACATGCAGTCAAGAATAGGCTGAAAAATTACTCCTGGCCTGTCTAGCCCACACTCAAGTGGAACAAGCTTACCTATTGTAAATCAGGAAAGAATCTAACCTTAGCTCACTAGCCACACCACTGGAAGACTTAATATTAGCAGCCTTAGAAATAAGCTCACTCAATCCTGCAATTTTTCCAATCTAGTACTCTTTTCTTTCTCTCTTTTTTCTTCTCTTTGTTTTTTTTTTCTGTTTTACTTTTTGTTCTGACTATATTTTGTACTTATTTTACTTTTAAAATATTTTAGTCAGTACAGGAGCAATGGTTGAGCAGTTAAGAGCATTTGTTGCAGATCAAAGATGAGGTGTGCCAACTCATAGCCCTGATCCAAAGCTGCAGGATCTCCACGGCATAAGGCCACAGCAAAATACCTAAGAGGAGTCCCAGGGAGGGCCCAGTATTGACAATATAGCAGAAACAGAGGCCTCAAACCAGATCAATGACTTTGCAATGAACACTTGCCAGTAAAGATATATGGACTAAAGGGTATACTGTGTGGCTCACTGTGTCACACTACAGCTTCCATGATGAGATTTTCCTCACCCTCTCCTTTTTTTTCTCTTAAATTTTACTTTATTTTATTTTGGGGGAGATGTCGCAAGGGCAGAGGGTGGATATGAAGAGACAGAGAGATGACTGGAATTGAGATACAAAGAATAAAAGAAAAATTAAAAACAGCTCTTGTGTGTTCCAGGGAACATGATGCCCTCTTTGGGCTTCTGCGGGCACTGTATGCTTGCAGTGCACATATTTGAAGGAAAAACTCTCATACACATCATATAAAATAAATTTTTAAAAAATTAGAGGAAAACTGCAGTCAGGATGTAAAATCAATCAATAAATAAAAATTTAAAAATATTTTGTAGTTTTGTTTATTCATCTCTTTCTAATTTTGTTTCCATATTTTAATTTTCTTGGCTACCCAATATTCATAATATTGGAAATGAGTATAACTTGTTATATTATATTAATACTACTATAATAATAATTTTATTATTTTAAGAGAAAGTGTCAAAATGGCCTATAAGTCACTGAGTAGACTAGACTGGTTGGCTAATGAGCCTCAGGAATAATAGTATCTCAGTTTCTCCAGTGCTGAAATTATGTCCATCTTTATTACATAGATGCTAGAGATTGAACCTTAATCCTAACCCTTAAGCACTAACCAGGAACACTAATACTAAACTGATAAGCCCTAACCTCCCAACATAATCCTTACAGTAATCTTTAATTCATTCATAACCCTAACCCTAACCCTTAACCTTTACTCTAGCTCTAACCTCTAATCTCTGTATTTAACTCTACCCCTAACTCTTCACCCTCCCCTAAATCCTAATCTCGACTCCTAAGCATAAACCTTACCTTTAAGCCAAATCTACAACCCAGGACTAATTCTGAACTTAATATTACACCAAACTCTAACCCAACCACTAACTCACAGTCCTGATCCCAACACCAAACCTACCTCCGTTTTACTAAGCTATCCATCACACTGTAGAATGGTAGTTTGCTATTTTTTAAATATTTTTATTTTATAATTAATTTAATTTTACATATCAGCCATGGATTCCCCTGTCCTCTCTCCTCCCACTCCCTAGTCTTGCCCTCAATCCACCCCCATTCCCACCTCCTCCAAGGCAAGGTCTCCCCTGGGGAGTCAGCCCAGCCTGGTAGATTCAATTGAGGCAGGTCCAGTCCCCTCCACCCTGTAGCAAGGCTGAGCAAAGTGTCTCAGCATAAGGCCCAGGTTCCAAAAGCCAGCTCATGCACCAAGGACAGGTCCCTGTCCCACTGTCTGGGGGCCTCCTAAACAGTTCAAGCTAATGGACTGTCTCACTTATCTAGAGGGCCTGGTCAAGTTCCATGGGGGTTCCTCAGCTATTGATTCACAGTTCATGTGTTTCCACTAGTTTGGCTATTTGTCCCTGTGCTTTTTCTAATCATGGTATCAATATCTCTTGCTCATGTTATCCCTCCTCTCTCTCTCCACCAACCCCACATCTGACAGAGGGCTGATATCCAGAACATATAAAGAACTCAAGAAATTAGACAACAAAATACCCAATAGTCCAATTTAAAAATGGGCTATAGAGATAAACAGAGAATTCTGAACAGAGGAAACTCAAATGGGTGAAAGACATCTAAGGAATTGCTCAACATCCTTAGTCATCAGGGAAATACAAATCAAAACGACTCTGAGATACCATCTTACACCCATCAGAATGGCTAAGATCAAAACACTGAAGACAGCTTATGTTGGAGAGGATGTGGAGCAAGGGGAACATTTCCGCACTGTTGGTGGGAATGCAAACTTGTACAGCCACTTTGGAAATCAATATGGCTCTTTCTTAGAAAATTGGGAATCAACCTCCCTCAAGACCCAGCTATACCACTCTTGGGCATATACCCAAGGAATGCTCAATCATACCACAAGGACACATGCTCAACTATGTTCATAGCAGCATTATTTGTAATAGCCAGAACCTGGAAACAACCTAGATGCCCTCCAACTGAAGAATGGATAAATAAAATGTGGTACATATACACAATGGAGTAATACTCAGCAGCGAAAAACAATGACATCATAAGGTTTGCAGGCAAATAAATGGAACTAGAAAAAAATCATCCTGAGTGAGGTAACCCATACTCAGAAAGATAAACATGGTATGTACTCACTCATAAGTGGATACTAGATGTAAAGCAAAGGATAACCAGACTGCTATTCACAACGCCAGGGAGGCTACCTAGTAAAGAGGACCCTAAGAAAGACAAAGGGATTGCCCAAGGACAGAGAAATGGATGAGATCCACATGAGCAAACTGGGGATGGAGGTGGGGTAATGGAGGGCAAGGGTCAGTGGGGAAGAGAGCTTAGGGGAGCAGGAAGTCCCAGCTGGATCAGGAACAGAGTGGGAGAACAAGGAAAGAGATACCATGATAAACAAAGACCCCAGGGCATAGGAAGAAGCAGGGTGCTAGAGAGGTCCCCAGAAATCCACAAAGATACCTCCACTATAGATAACTGGTAATGGTCGAGAGTGCCTGAGCTGACCTACTCTGGTGATCAGATGGCCGAACACCCTAACTGTCATGATAGAACTCTCATCCAGTGACTGATGAAAGCAGATGCAGATATCAACGGTAGTTTGCTATTTTGATGAGCTTTGGTTTGATATTTTGCTGAGTCATTTTCTGCTTACTGTTGTTTGACTACTGTGCTGAGTCATTGTTTACTATGTTCCAGGATCATGGTTGGTGTTTTTGATGCTTCATGGTTTGGTTTACTGCTGAGTCATGATTAAAGTTTACCAAGTTGTGGTTAGCTGTGTTCACTAAGTCATGGTTTGATTGCTTTCCTGAGTCACCATCAAACTCATTAATAAGCTTACCTGTAGCAAATTACTCAAAAGAGGACAATACAAACTAAAGCCAGACTTTGTAGCTTTATCTTGCTTTGGCTATCATATAAACTCAAAAAGTTAATGACTCAAAAAAAAAATCAACTTCTAAATGTTTGTTATAGTAAGCCATATATTTAACAAAATGCAAAATGGATAATTTATATTTGCTGGTGAAACACACACACACACACACACACACACACACACACACACACACATATATATATATATGAGAATGTTTTGGTGCATTTTTGTGAATGTAGATATTTAAGACAATAAAACTTGTCATTCTGTGTTTCAGATTTTGCTTCCTATGTTTTTATTAAGAACTGAATTGGTTTATTTTTCAGGAAAATAGTATATTTACAAAAATTTGCTTCAAAAACAGAGATTTTTGTTGTTGTTGTTGTTCATAGTTTTCACTGAATTTGTCAGGCTTCTAATTAGGAAGGTGAATGTGAACAGAGTCAACATTTGTTTAACACTATGTCTTTGCCAAGCATTATCTGATAGTTCTATAACTAAATTTTAAACCACTTTTTATTCTTCAGTCCTAGTGTAATTTATCTCTGTTTTCCACAGTAACAGATGAGGGCCAAAGCCAATGAAGATATAGGGGCTAAAAGGTTGGCTAATATATTTTCCCATGGCCTTAGATCATCTAGGTTCCAGGGGACAACAGGCTACCCCTCAAGCCTCCTACGTTTCTGGATATTCTTCCATCCCTGTCATCCCAGTAGGCTGTGGAGAGGCAGATGTTGAGCTCTAGGCAGGGTACATTCTGAAAAATTCCTTTTATCCTCAAAACACACATAAGAAAATACCCAAAAGCAGTATAATAAGTCCTTTGCCCTCTACATTCTACTGTGGTTTGAGATCTCATGATCTCAGGCTGGTTCATTTCTCACATCCCTGAACCCTCACATACTAGACATTGTATCTCCAAATCTTGGAGCTTTGATTCCCAAATGGCTGGACAGGAGCCATGGGTTTATTGGTCCATCTTCTCATTATGTAAACCACATCTCTCAGACAACATTAAGTGTTTTTCTTCATCCTTAAGCTGGAGAAACAGATTAAGAAACACCTGCTTACTGCAACTCCTCAAAGGATGAAAACTCGACCAGCTCTGTGGTGGTAATCTAATTGTACTGAAATATTATTTTGATTGTATGTTAATAAATAAAGTTGTCTGGGGGTCAGAGCTATTAGAGCCATAGCAAGAGTGTGGCGGTGGTGGCACACGCCTTTAATCCCATAGATATCTGTGTGTTCAGGGTCAGAGTTATTAGAGCCATAGCAAGAGTGTGGCGGTGGTGGCACACGCCTTTAATCCCATAAGATCTCTCTGTGTTCAGGGATACAGTCAGCATTGGAGACATATGCCTTTAAGACCTAGGGGGCTGTACATTCAGACAGTGACGAGGCAGTCATGTGTTTGGGCTTACAACCAATGAGAAGGCAGAACAACATACTATAAAAAAACGAACCGACAGGAAGTAGGTCTCTTTTCGCGAAGCTGGGACAGCAGGAGGAAGGGTGAGATTTTAGCTCTGAGCTCTGACTTCTCGGCTTTCTCTTTTACATTGTTTCTGTGTTTCTTATTTAATAAGACGGTTGGTTACATCTACACAGCTCTGTTCATCAAGAACTGCCTGTGAAATGATTGTTACCTTCTTTGGATATAAACTTCTTAGCAAATCAGTGTATGGTCATAATGGATCAGAAGAAGATAAAATATTTGATTAATATACCGACATTGACAAAAGCTGAAGAAAGTGATTTTTATTTATTTTCAGAATGGGACACATTTTTCTTTGTTTCCTTTTTATTTCTTTCAAGCTCTGGGGTAATTCCAGGCTGAATTGCTACTGAGAAGAAGTGACAAATTCCAGTCATTGGCATGTGAGTGGTCTACTACAGCACTGTCCACAGACCATCCCACGAGGCATGCAGCAGAAGTCCTCACACATTAATATTCATCAGAAAATGGAAAGTTAGGGTGGCCAGAAAAACTGCAAAGACAAAAATTTTTACATACTGCATTTGATTATTCTGTTTCTGGAGGAATAATTTCTATGATTCTGATATTAGTTTGGAAGTATATATTTTTTATTTCTTGTAAGGTGTAGAGTCTGTCTTTATTACTTTCATAAATACTGTTTTCTAATTGAAATAAAACAACAGATAAAGTATTCATTCTCCTTTCCCTGAAACTCAACAGAAAATGCAGAATCAGATAATAAAACATGCATCTACCAAAGAAGCAAAGATAATGTGTTCTTTCTAGTATAGTTTCTCAATAAAACAAAGAACTGGTCTATTTGTCTTGAAATGAAGAAGTCAAGCTACATACTCTGTGTGAACATATGGCTTGAGTAGATAAAATTACTACTAGCAGTCTCATTTTGATTTTTAAATTGATCATTTATTAGCTGCCTGTCACACATAACATAAGGCCTTTGACTCAGAAATACAAACAAAATGTCATACAAGATAAAATTCCATATCTAAGGAGATGCATGTAAAGGATCTCCATACAGTAACAGTCATAAAAGGGAGAAAAAGGTGATTCAAAAAAATAGTAAAATGTGTGTTCTGGTATAATATTGGTATATACTAGTACAATAGTAATATGATATTAGTTCTGGAGATCAAACTAAGATCTACTATCTGCAATTCAAATGACTCCCTTTTCTGAGTCTTAAACATCTTTTTTTATAATTTCCTAATCCTCTGAACTGACTATCTCTGTTTCAGGAAATCAGTACCAACTGTGCTGCTGAACACATCAAGCTAGTGGGTCTCAAAATGAGAGTGTTTAGCTTCTGATTGATCTCAAAATGAGAGTGTTTAGGTTCTGATTGAATGCACAGCAAGAAACAAGGGAAGTTTTTCAAACTATTAAAAACCATTAGAATTCCTGAATCTAGTGAATAGTTTCATATGCAGGCTATAACATGGACTACAGGGTTGATGGGCATGCATTTAATTATGATGCCCAGTACATATGCACAGGACATGCAGATTCAGATGACTAAAGGGAAAATTGAGATTCAGCAGTGATGCTGGCTGACGCAGCATACTCCATGAAATAATACAGATCTTCAGGTACAGCAGATCAGGGTGACCCTGGGTCATCTCAGTCTGCTGGTATAAGGTCAGAACTCTGAACAGACTATAAAAAATTCCAGAAAATTTTTTTCCTAGTCTTGGGCTCTGATTGCCTCTGCTTTCTTTATATTTATTGAGATAACTTTAAAAGCATTCCACCTGAAAATAAATGCAGTAAAGAATGTTACCAAAGGGACTTACACCACTCCAGCTACATATCGCAGATTTCTGTTCAGGCCATCAAGGACTTTCATATCCTCTGGACACAACTGGAATTCAAAAACCTACCACACAGATAGGAAACATTTTACATATTTAGACTGTATGTTTGCCAACCCGCACATTATAAATGCAACAGACTGAACCAACTGTGCAGACAAAATGCTTGAAAAATTTCAGCTCCCACAAAATACAATGATATTTAACAAAACACTCAAGTGAGAAGTGAATACCAGGGACAGCATCACTCAAAACCCCTCCAGATATCGAATCCATCCACAATTTATGGGCAAAGAAGGTTTGAATGGAAGGAGAGGAGGAAAGAAATCTGATGTCATTCAAAGAAGAAAACGTCATTGCTTAGATGATCTAAACAAGGAGTGCAATTTACTGAATGTGAAACACAATTCAGTAATCGTTATTTATATAGTTTTATTTCCATTTATGAACAAATACTCAAAATATGAAAATGTTATTTTGAATACAATTTAAATGGGCATTCTTCTAATATTAACAATGTCTTATACAAAGGAACTAAGGACTTGTTTCCAGAAGGTCATCTTTAATACCGTTTGGGCAGTTTAATCAACAGGATTTTTTACAGTTGTTAATATATTGAAAAAAATGGGTCTATAAATCACTAGAACTGATCTAAAAATTAATACCAAGGTATAATGAAAAAGAAAATATGTCAATCAAATACTAATTGATGAGTTTAAATGATAGACATGGATTGTAAAACTCCTTAAATTTTCCTTTATATTTGAAACACATAAAAAAATTAAGCTGGCTTGTGGGGCATGCCTTTAACCCCAGCACTCAGAAGGCAGAGGCAGATGGATCTCTGTGAGCTCGAGACCAGGCTGGTCTATAAAGCAAGTTCCAAGATAGCCAGGGTTGTTACACAGAAAAACTATGTCTCAAAAAAAAAAACAAAACAAAAAAACCCTGAAATTATTACAAAAAACTATAAGCATGTTTTATGAACAAATAAAATATTAGACATACAAAACCCTCAGAGTGAAAATTATAAAAGTTAGTATATGTAAAAGCTCATCTAAATATCAGGGAGTTCCTATCACAATCAACAACTGGACACCACAATATTGTCAAAAGTCCATGATCTCGAAAATAACAAAGAGTCCCAAGCAATATTAAACAAATATGTAAACACTCTGAGTGAAATCTGGCAAATTGATGCTATTAAGGAAAGTCCACACATATCAAAATGAGCCATGTTTGGAGGCATATGCCAGTAGTCCCAGACTTGGAAGGTAGAATTAGGAAAATTAGAAATTCAAGATTATCTTCAGCTGCATATAAACCTGGATGCTAGACTGTCACAGAAAACCCACTTTAGCCACAAAATATACCACACACCCTAAATACAACAGCAACCACAGAAACAAACTCCAGAAAACACCTGTGATCTACAGAGTACATGAAACTGAAATTAGCCAAGATTTGTGTCATTCACTTTTCTCACTCCTACCATGAGGTAGCAGAGTAATTTATTAATGCCACCTTCATGGCTGAACTTCCTGACATAAAAATATGTATATCTATTTATTAGAAAACCAGAGATAAGGCCTCTTATAAAAATATAAAATTCAAACAACGGCGATTCCACACAGGATAAAAAGTTTTAAATGGATATAAAGTACACTTGCTTGGAAATGTAAGATAGAAGGACTAAGTTCAAACAAGTCTTTTGAGCTGGAGAAGTACTACATAGGGTGATTTTGTTAGGGCCAGAAAAACCCAATGCCTCACTCATCACCTGCATGTTCTCTTTGATCCTGGCCTCATTGAGACTTTTTGCAAGGACCACAACCCCACGCTGGATCTGGTAGCGAAGGGCAATCAAGGCTGGAGTTTGCTTGTATTTTTTTGCCATGGAAGCAAGAACTGGGTCATCCAAGAGAACAGGAGTGCTCTGATCTACCCTAGAATAACAGGGGGGAGAGAATGAATTCTTCAATGTATTTGTCATGTTAAGCAGTTCTGAGACCATGGTTTCTCAAATGCAGACCCTCAGTCTGTAACACTATTACCATCTTTCATTCTCTCCAAAGTGAAAATTCTCTCTGCCCATAGTTCATTTGAATATGAACTCCAGAAACATAGAATTGCAAGACTGAAAGAATTCTGTCAATTATTTCCAGAAGCTTAGTTCCTAATGTCAACATTACCAATGTTTGTCTCGATGGGTGCCCAGAGCACTGTAGGCAACCAGAACAATGTCTTTTGACTTGCAGAAATCCAGCAGTTTGCTCTGATTGAGATAAGGATGACATTCCACCTGCAGAAGGATGATGGAGAGATGCCATATTATATAAAACTCCATACTATTACAAAGATCGTTTTAAATAAATAAGCTAAATTAGGAAAACCTGTGTATCATAACATATGAATTTGAATATGTTAAGGCTAATGTGATGGTTCATGCATGTTATCCCAGAACATAGGTCACCAAGGCAGTAAGTGTCACTAATTCAAGGCCAGCCTGTGCTGCAGTCAGAGATTACTTCTCAGAAAACAAAAGGAAAGGCAAAAGAGAGAAATGAATAGAGAATCTAAAAAATAGAGCTGTGATCATATAGTTTTAATTGACACATGTTGACTTTACATATTAATGGTTTTCATAAAGATATGTTTATGTAGTAATATCAAATACTTCGACTCTATTCATACCATCATTTTATTTTTCCCTTTTCTACAATTTCCATTCAATCCCCCAGATTTTTGTTTTTTAAAGTTTTAATGGTAAGAGTAGGAGAGCCAAGACCCTATTAGTGCAGGTGTAGGTGAGCCAGTCCTGAAGTTGTAAACATGGGAGAGCTGGCTCCATTTCTCATCTGCCCAGGCCAAGACTCAAGGTTATGACTTGGCCTGTCCCAACATCCACCCCATCTATGACCTGCTGCAGCATGTGAAGGAATCTGACCCGCAGACCCAAAGCTGCAGGATCTCCAAAACGCAGGGCAACAACAGGATACCCAGGAAGGGTCCTAGTGAGGACCCAGCATCGATAGTGTAGTAGAAAACAGAGGCTTCAAACCAGAGCAATGACTTTTTGCAATGAACACTTGCAAGTAAAGTATATGGACTAAAGAGTCTATGGCGTGACTCACTATGTCACACTGCAGCTTCCGTGCCGAGATTTTTTTTTTAACTTTTAAATTTTTTCCCTTTCTATTTTTCCTTTTGTCTCTTAAATTTTGTTTTATTGGGAGGGTGCAGGGGCAAAGGGCAGATGCAAAGGGATGGGGAAATGAATGGGATCATGATATGTAATGTAAAAGACACATAGAATAAATAAAAAGTTTTAATGGTTGTAGGTTCTCCTCTATTGACTATGATCTTACCTACTAAATGGAGATAGTATTAAACAACCCCTAAGTACTTATCTTTATACCACAGAGTAGTGCATCTCTCACCCTCATCAGAGAATATTCTTTTGCAGTAGATGGTAACTAATGCAGAGACACACAACTAGTCAATGGGCAAAGAATAAGAGACTACGTGGAGTGTTCAGCCTTAAATGAGGCATCTGAATTACAGCCCCTCCTAAGGTTTAGGGATTATTGCAGAAGAATGGGCAAAAAGATTGCAGACCAGAATGACTAAAGAAAAACAGTGCTTTTGAGCTGTGGCAGAGCCATTGTACACCTGATGTCATGGCAGTTGTGACAGCATGTATAAGACCTACACATACTAAAACCAACCAATGTCCCAGCAAGGCTGTAAAAGATGCCCATGAAGTCCCATTCCCATCTGATGAGCTATTGGCAATTGATGACTGCTGGGAGAGAAAGAATGAGTTTTTTTTCATGGATGGGGCACTCAAGCAGCAATCTATGATCCAGTATGTACTCATGCACTTACTGACAAAACTAAGTAGAACTGGTGAGCGGTCAGGCTTGAAATCATATACATACCACCAACAAAAGTAGACTCAATAGGCTGTAAATATGTGTGTATATACATACATGCATGCATATACATATACGTATGTAATAATAGTAATCAATAAAATGGGGGCTATCAATTTAAGGAGGACATGGGGTTCAAAGGAGAGTCACTAGAGGAGAAGTGATTCAATTTTATTTCAATTAAAACATATTGAAAATAAAATAAAATAATTAAAAAGGGCAAGCAACAACGACAAAAAAACAGAACAGCACAAGAAGTTGGGAGAGAAAAGTGGAGGAAATAAGGGAGAAATTAGAGGGGAGGAAGTTGTGAGCATGTTTAAACAAAACATTTTATGTATATATGAAATTATCAAACAATAAAAAAACTTTTGATGTCTATGTTCCTTGGAAAAGTAAAAAAAATAAATATTAGATGAACTAATCCTAATTACAAAATTTTATATGTCAATACTGTTTTCTCTATGAGGAATCATGACTGATTCTAAATGTGGGACAGGGAATAGGCTTTCAAGGTTTTGACTACTAAACAGCACAATAAAACAAGAACTTGATCAAATACTCTTGTGGGAAAGCCTAGAGGCTGAAACAACAAATTTGGTAGAGGTCTCAAAAGTGTATTTTGGCAGATATCAGCATTAACAAAAAATCAATTCAGATATATGCAGTAAATAAATTAAATGATTTCATGGTATGTGCACATGAGAAAGACACACATGACACATACATATGAGAGAGGGAAAGAGATGGAGAGATGGAAGAGAGAGAGAGAGAGAGAGAGAGAGAGAGAGAGAGAGAGAGAGAGAGAGAGAGAGAGAGAGAGAGAGAGAATGTAAAACTATGTATGTACTGGTGGTAATTACAATAGTAACTCCTTCTGAAACATTTGTAACTAAAAGTATTAACTTTATCTAATGGGTAAAATTTCATAATGTGTCTATCTCTACCTCACAAATGAATTTTTAAGTAGACAATCAATAAGGAATATGAGCAGAGTGGGTAAAAGTGACAGTTGGTATTTCCAAACCCCAACATAATAACCATCTCTGGCAAAAATCACTTAGGAGTTATCTAATATTTTGTTGGACTATGAAATATTAATTCCTTTCATGTATCTATGTCACAGTGACTACAATGGAAGAAAAAATATTTTTAAAAGAAGAGATCTGCCTAACATTAGCATTACCACATAGTCAAATGGACTTAAGCAGGAGGACAGCTTATCAATACATGCTACTTAGTTGAGTCCAATTTGGGGTCATATCACAATAATGACATTTTGAAGGAAAA
This sequence comes from Peromyscus maniculatus bairdii, assembly GCF_049852395.1. NCBI lineage: Eukaryota > Metazoa > Chordata > Mammalia > Rodentia > Cricetidae > Peromyscus > Peromyscus maniculatus. Next base: position 88,552,429 of record NC_134856.1, on the reverse strand, counting down.
AAATGTTTAAAATTAGTGCAATAAATCTTCCAGACATAAATGTAATTGCACAAGCTTGCAATAAAACAAGGATCTTTCATTAAAGTACACATATCTGATCAACCCACACTATTTAAAAAGTAGAGGTTGATAGTCATACTTGCAACAAGCTTTGAAAAACTAAGCAACAGAGTTTATGTATACATGTACCTGTAATTTGCAACCTGGTGAAATGTGAATGTTTTAAGTGGGGATAAAGAATCGTGAATGTTCTGTAGCAGAAATTCAAATTTTACAGTGCTTTAAATTGGTTCTTATAAAAATTGAAGAAATATAATTATTGATAGAGAGAACATTAATTTTTAAAACGTAATATGACAAATGGTGCTTAGTCATGATATACCAAATACGGAATAAGTTCACATTTCCTATATAGAACTCTTACTTGTCCAATAAATGCTGTTAAAAAGATCTTAGAGGATGGAACCATAGACACAAAGAATTTATTTCTCAATTTATTTGATGCCGCAAACCAGAAGAAATTGAAATATGCTCAAGAACAAAGCCAGCTGAAGTATTCTTCAAAGGTCCTGGGTGTTAATTTCATATTCCCAAATAGTATCATCACAAGCAGGAAGCTCCCTGCCTCTAACCCTGGTGAGCTTCAAAGTATGCAGTAATTTTTAATGTAGCTGAAACCTGGTCCACAAGCCAGAAACCAGGCAAGAAAAATCAGTCAGGCATCTAAACTCCACAGGAACCCAGAACAGCATCATGTTACTTTCACAGCATCCTTGTTCACTAGCCACCCAGGCTTTCTCAGTCTTATCTAAGCCCAGTTCCTTAGAGCACCTGCCCATTAATCATTGCTCATTTTCATATGCCACAGATATTCATCCTTCCTTTGGAGTGTGATTAATGACTACAGTCTACCTTGATCATCTGTATCTCTCTAAAATCATAGATACAACTAAGGAAAGAATCTGTCAATACATTCCACCGAGACCTCATAGTGCAAAACACAATCTAGTGTTGTGTATGTCCTATGCATAAACACTCTGCTGTCAGCTTCTGGTGTTCCACAAAACGAAGATGAACAATACAAACGTACCTATCAACCACTGACAAGAAGGAGGAGTGCAAAGAGAAGGAAGAAGAAGATGAGGAGAATAAGGAGGAGGAAGAGGAGGGGAATGAAGAACAAAGAGAATGAGTGTTTTCACCTGGTTGCACACAGGCTTGTACTTGAGCCCTGGCTTGTTCAGGATCATCTCCAGCTGCCTGCAGTTAAAGTTGGACACCCCAATGGACTTGGCCAGTCCTGCATCCTTACATTTCTCCATGGCCTAGAAAGGAAATGTGTAGTGATAGAATAGGTAGAATAGTCTGTTGGAGACAGACTTCTATAAATTTTACTGTTAGAAATCACACTGTGAAGAAATAAAAATGAACTTAACTGGAATTGAGTCTTAAGAATAATAAAAGTTGTAAGAAAATTATAACATTAACCAAAGAGTCCTGTGCTCTCCTCAGGAAACCAGAATCTTTACTGCATAATCATTTCCCCAAGCTATTTGCTTAATTTCTATTACATCGCAACAATGCGTGCTCCTCCAGTTCTTAAGGAAACTATCCTTTATGTCGATGATTTGTTTTACATCACAGAAGACACATGCCACCCTCACAAGTGGAGTTGTGACAAGTGTCTCCATCTGTGCATTTTTTTCTTTGTTGTCTAATCCTAGTACTCACCTCCCAGGTATCACAGAGATCCACTTTGTCAGATATAGCTTTTCCATGTTCATCTATTGGAAAATACTCTTCTCCTGGCTGGAAAAGAAATAAATACTAAAGTAATCTCTTAAAAAAATGCATTTCCTCAACAATAACAATGATCCCAGAAAGAAATGTGGTTGAAACAGTCTTCCATCAGATGGATCATAGTTTCTGAAATTATACTTGATATGAGTTGTAAATGTAGAACTGCAAGAAATGTCCTTATGTCGTAAGGTTCTATTTTCATGCATATATTATAATTGTTCATAAACACTACATCTCTGGGTCTTTATTGTGGTATCCTAGTTGACCTGTGTGTTTGTTTACTGTCTCTCACTTTGAAACTTGGCAACATTGCCATAAATACCAGCGAGAAGGAATGTCATCATTAACTCAAGATGAACAATCAGTGTTCTTCACATTGTATTGTTCATGAATAATTACCATAAAGCAATGAAAAAAGAAATGATCAAACAAGGTTATTTTTGTTATTTTCAATATATATGTGCATATGTGCAACTATATATGTTTGTGCAGGTATTTGTGTATGTGTGTGCACATAAATGGGAAGGCCAGAGTTCAATGTCTGATATTGTTCCTCAAGATAGTATCCACCTTGATTTTTTTGAGATATGATATCTCATTGGATGAACTCATGTTTTTAATGAAACTGTCTGATCTGTAAAAAACACAGAGACTCCCCTTCCTCTACACCTACCGCACTAGGATTACTCACATGAACATCCTCACATAGATTCTGGGCATCAAATTGATATCCTCATGCTTGCAGGCAAGTAATTTACCAAGAGAATAATCTACTCAAGTCTGATCAGGACTCTTTTAAAAATTAATTCTGGTGCTTTAAAATACAGAGAGGTAGAGATAGATTGATTACCTATATCTGTAACCTGCAGTACGGACATAACCAACACCAGTAGAAATTGTCTCCACAAACCAAAATGAACATGTAGTAATATATAGATAAGAAATAACAAACACAGACATTTCTCAAGTATACTTAAAAGCCTGAAACTAGTCATAGCTTGGATTCTTTCTTAATATAATTAATTTCTAAAATAAAGAAAACTGAGTTTGTATAGCTTTATAGATTCTTACTTCAACCAGCCTAGAGCACAGTCATGCTGACATAGAGGAGGTTTTTTTAATGATGCAAATCACCCACCTTCAGGGCCATTGGGAAATTAATGAGGTAGAGATCCACATAGTCCAACTGAAGTTTCTTCAGTGATTGCTCCAAGCAAGACTTAACCAGCTCTGGACGATGGAAAGTACACCAAAGCTACAGAAGTTAAGTAATAAAAATCGGATTGAATTTCCAGATTGTAACAATTCATTAATTTTTGTTTACTTCACCTGATATGAAGATTTTTTTCTGTTGATTTGAAACTTGTTCCTATGGGGAAACATTCCACTTCTCAAATTTCTTTTAACCTGATTAGCTATGTAAGCTTATATGTGTGTGTTATGAATTAACTAGGACTTTGCTCAAGACCCAAAATTTTTATCACTTAATAATAATAATTATCATTAAAATTATGTTTCACTGAATTAATAAATTCATGATGGTAAACTACTCTCTCTCTCTCTCTCTCTCTCTCACTGTCTCTCTCTCTCTCTCTCTTTCTCTGTGTGTGTGTGGGGGGGGTGTTAGCTATTGGCCACTCCTATTCATGTTGCTATATAGAATGTGGAGGCCAGATGTTGAGCCTAGGTGTCAGCCTCTATCTCTCTCTTTCTTATGTAGCTTTAATTTATGCAACTATAGGGAAATATTTTGAATATTTTGTTATATTTTATATAATTTAAACAGTATTAGTTATATCTTGCTAAGCACTAAAAGTTCTGTCTTATAAAAATTCTCCCTTATTGATAAAAATGACTAAATATTTTCATAGTGATGAGAATGTTTTGCAAGTTGTTCTGGACATAAGCAAAGTCACTGTCTTCCACAGTCCATGTTACATCATATTCCTATGACCTGAGACAGAAACTGTGAAGTGAGACATAAAAAAGGAGAGGAATCAAAAGTAAGTTCTTAAATCTAAACACAGTAATGATGAGAAAGTCATCATCTTACTCTGTGTTCACCACTGCATACAATATGCAAACACATGAATAAAACAGGTTTAGTTCACTAAAAAAATTATATACCCCCCCTTCAGATATCATAGTTCATTTATTTGGATACCATATGCACAATACCTTTGAGGTGTAAAATATATCTTCCCTCTTCACAGTGCCGTCTTCAATCTTGCTTCGGATGGCTAGTCCTACCTCCTCTTCATTCTGGTACATATGGGCAGAATCTATATGGCGAAACCCAGCATCTATAGCTATTTTTGTGGCTTCTGTAGCCTTACTCTTGGATACCTAAAAGAGCAACCCAAAGCAGCATTTAGAGATAGACATGATCAGCTCCTAATCGTGGGTCCAGTCCTTCTCTGTTTTAATACATGGAATAATTCTAGCCTGGTGGAACAAAAAAACCAAGCTAGACCTACAAAGTCACCTGGGGATTCAGTGACCCAATACCACATGCTGGCTCCATCCATCCTGGTCTATACCCATTTTAACTCTCACTCCCAATGCCATTGTTTTTATTTCCCATTTTTTATTGTTTATACACATCATGCTGCTTTTCATGTATTTTCTACTTCAATCTTTAGAATTTTACTAGCTATAAGTTTGCTTGAAAAATGGGCAGAGTATTCTACATATGAA